>NC_086317.1:235306825-236030158 GCF_036172605.1 Pelobates fuscus
TAAAACGCTTTTATTTAAGTAAACCCAATGACCACCAATTAATGACTGCAAAAGATATAAATACAAAAGAATATAGATGTAGCGACCTTAAGAACAAATCCACATTTTACCCTGCTTACTTTAAGTCTAGCGCTCTAGATAGATTCGAAAAAAAGGTATGCAAAGACATAAAAACTCTAGATACTAGACAAAAAGAGAATATATCGAATTTGAATAGAAGAGAAATGAAAGTCATAAAAGACCTATATAACGACACTTCAATTGTAATCAAACCCGCCGATAAAGGCGGGGGTCTTGTAATTCAATCAAAAGAGAAATATGAAATAGAAGCCTTAAGACAACTAAACGATTGTAACACATACGTTAAATTAAACAGAGACCCCACAACAGATATAAAAAATAAACTAAATGTGTTTTTAAAGAAAGGTAAAGATATGGGGATTCTAAATAATAAGGAATACAACTACATAAACAACCCGTCTCCTAAGATTCCGGTCATATATTTCCTGCCAAAGATTCACAAAAACGTAAACAATCCCCCTGGCCGCCCAATTGTATCCGGTATAGGATCACCCCTCTCTAACCTTTCCGAATACATTGATATAATGCTACAAACCATATGTGAAACAAACAAAATCATATTTAAAAGACACAATAGACCTTTTAAAAAAATTAGAAAATGTTGTCTGGGATACAGACTATATACTGATCACCTGTGATGTACAGTCTTTGTATACAATTATAAAACATGACAGAGGTTGTAAAGCAATTAGATCCATTTGGAAAGGGATGATTCTATGCCCCAAGAGCATACTGAATTTTTAATAGAGGGTATAGACCTAATTCTGAAGCACAATTATTTCCGGTTTAAGGATGGTTTTTATTTGCAAAAAACAGGAACAGCTATGGGTACCAGGTTTGCACCCAGTTATGCCAACCTCTATATGGCAGAATGGGAGGACCAGTCCATTTGGAGGGGGCATGACTGGGTGGACTGCCTGGTATCCTATTCCCGATACATAGATGATTTATTTTTTATTTGGAAGGGATCTGAGAGCTCAGCTAAAGATTTTATTTATCTTTTAAATAGGAATGATGATGGTATTATTTTAACTGCAGATTTTAGTAATTCGATGGTAACTTTTTTAGATTTAAATATTTATATTAAGAACAACAGAATACACACCAAAACTAATTTTAAAGATGTAAATGTGAACAATTATATAAGTACAGACAGTTGTCACAACAAGATATGGCTAGATAGTATTCCCAAAAGCCAAATTATGCGACTTAAAAGGAACTGTTCAGACACATCAACTTTTCTTAAACAAGCAAATACATTAAAAGAAAGCTTTACACAAAAGGGATACGATGCAAAAAATATAGATCTAACAATTAAGCAAACAGCTATAATAGATAGAAATCAGCTAATACATAAAACAAAACCCCGACCGAACCAAGGAAACCCAGATTTTATTTTACCAATCGTTTTAGACTATAAGAACAAAAATAAACAACTGAAATTTTTTTTAACTAAGCACTGGCACTTACTAAAAGAAGACGAGATCCTGGGAAAAATAATCCCAGAGAAACCTAAAATAGTATTCAGAGGTGCACCAAATTTAAAGATGCATTTAACTAAGAATTTTACAAAGAATAGTCCTAATAAAATCAATAACTTTATGGATAAAAAAGGTTTCTATAAATGCAATTGTTGCATAGCGTGCAAGAAAACCAAAAAAACAAAAAGAATGTTGACAGAATTTAAATCTAATAATACAGGCAAGATATACAATATAAAGGATGTCATCACATGCAATAGCAAGAATGTTATTTATTTACTGGAGTGCCCATGTGGCCTCCAGTATGTGGGTAGAACTATTAGATCCCTAAAAACAAGAATAGCAGAGCATTGTAGAAATGTCGAAAAAGGTTTAAAAACTCACTCTATACCTACACATTTTTGCTTGCACAATAATGACCCCAAGCACCTTTCATTTACTGGGATTGCTATAGTGAAAAACCATTAGAGGGGAGTAGATATTGTCAAAAAGATCGGTCAGATAGAAATGAAGTGGGTGTACCAGCTAGACACCCTACACCCTAACGGGCTGAATGCAGATTTTGACCTTTTTAATTTTTTATGATTTTTTGATTAATTTTTAATCATTTTTCATCATATCAATCTTTAATTATAATTTTAAAGGCCAAAGATTTTTTATAGATCTCTTAATGATTTTTTTACTTATTTTCCATTTCTCTCGATCTTTTTTACATTTATCAGCACCCCTCTTTTAATTCACTTGTTTTGAATGTTTTTATTGGTTTTATATACTTCTTCCTGCCTTGTTACATTTGGAGTAATACATTATTGTATAGCCTTGACCTCCATGTAACGTTATGCACGATATTCACTGTAGGATATAATGTTTTACTTATTTATGTAATGTATATGCACCATCATGTGTATAATGTTCATAATTTATACTTATTCACTATATTTATTGTAAGAAATAATGCTTCACATACTTATGCTACCCATATACTGTTATGTATATATTGTTCTTAGTGTACTACACCTAAGCTCAATAATATATTAATATGCTATATACTACCTTCATGTTATACCTATATCCCCTCTAAGTAGAGTGTGGTTAATCTATATCGAAGTGCTATTAATATAACCTTAGGCTATACATATTCGGTGCCCATACTAAATATGGTGGTTATGCATTCAAATAACCACGTTCACTTTTATTTATCTTTTGCAGCTATAAGCTAGCATATACGCTCTGGAACGCAACGCACGCTTTTCTCCTAGCGTTGCGTGCGTTCCACCTGAGCGTCGTCATCATCAATTACGCCAAGATGTCGCTCCGGAATGACGCGTACATCACGTCACTTTCGGCGTGACGCGAGTGCCGCGTCATCAGTTTGGCGACACTTGCGTTCCATACAGACCACCCGGAAATAGGAACACGAGCGTTCCACACAGACAACCCGGAAATAGGAATCACCACACCACCAACGAATTTTCCAATCTACAGCCATATATAGACGGATACATGAGGGAGATGATCCACACCTCTGAAGAAGCCCTGTGAGGCGAAACGCGTTAAGTGGACTTTTTTATACCTGTTATTATACTTGTTTGTTATATATATTAAAGTATTTTTATAGTATACTTTTTTTATATTTCTATTATTATTTTTTTACTCCCTGGATCCTGCATATCCTTGGTGGGGATTATACCACCTAGGCTGTTTACACTAGAGCAGGTTTTATGCTCTAGAAATTGTAAGTACAATACTATTTATATTTTTTATTATTCTACTAGTACTTACTTCACCATTTGCTGCTATATTTTCATTTTATGATCTACGTACAACTACACCTTGAAAAACCCCTGAAGCAACATCACCATATATCCCGAGACGGGGATTGTACCGTCCAGGCGCATCACAGCTGAGCTCTGTTATAGCTCATCCCAATGTGAGTGGACTGTGTATAGCTTTATTTGACCTTTCTATTAACTTACTGTATTGCACTATTATGTTTTACTTTTTATTTTGAGGTTACCATCTACTGTCGAAATATCCATCAAATATATGTATGTATAATTTTCTATACCAATACCTCTAGGCGCGGTATACACCCTTTTTTTTTTTCCATGATTCCCTTTTATTCCAGAAGTTTGGTCCTTAAGGGGATAAGACTAGAACCAAAGACATGGGCATTAACAAGATAATG
This sequence comes from Pelobates fuscus, assembly GCF_036172605.1. NCBI lineage: Eukaryota > Metazoa > Chordata > Amphibia > Anura > Pelobatidae > Pelobates > Pelobates fuscus. Next base: position 235,310,576 of record NC_086317.1, read on the forward strand.
AAAATATTATGATGTGACACACCAGATTATTTTTATGAAATAGATCATTTTTATCACTTGGCTTTTTGTGGCCATGAACATGCCTTGTATTTTTTTAGAATTAAAGTATCAATGGTCGACAGCCTTTGCAGGATCAAACTCCTTCACAGATGGTCACCTAAACTTTCTTGCTGCATTGATGCGCTTAACTTATTATTTACAAACCTCATTAAACTGAACCCTCTTTTACAACATGCGGTTGAGACAGGCAACACAGACAACAAGTTTCCCAAAACTGGAAATCTGTCTGTGTTGGAGAGTGCCAAATCCAGAAGATCACTCCGTTTCTTTGCCAGGGACTTTAACCCCTTAAGGACAGAGCTTCAGAAGCTTATCTTTCACTTAATGACAACGGCATTTTTTGCTGTTTGCGTTCAACTGCAATTTGCATTTTACTAATTTATTGCACCGACGCATATTATATACCGTTTTTTAAAGGACAGAAAGGGCTTTAATTTGATGTAACAAATATATACATAAATGCTTATTTATTATTAAAAAAAAAATGCAGAAAAATTCAAAAAAGTTTTTTTTGGTAGTTACAGGTCACAGAGCGATTTTAGAATTTGGTATGTTTGTCTTGTAAGCCTAATAGCCATAAAAGAAAACAAAATTGCCACACAAAAGTATATATTTAAATAAAGTAGACACCACAGGCTATTTACCCAAGGTTGTTTTGACACTTTCTACGTAGCCATTTCACCGCCAACCTCTGCTAAATATTGGAATAAAATTGTATTTTTAGGGGGTTTTGGCACACAAACTTATAACAAAACTTCTCATGTGTATTTTGTAAAGTTGGTGTGTGCTATTCCTGCACAAAGTTTTATTTTGTATTCAGTTAAATCTGCTGCGTAAAATGACACCCCCATTGTATGTCTTTGGCACTATTTTGTGAAGCTACAGTGCCATATAGGAGACTTGTCCTTTTCAGTATTCACGGTAGAGTTTTGAGAGACGGATTTAATGAGCCTATGCTTCCATTTGGGGTATTATAACAGTTTGACTGTTCAAAAAAAAACAACCCACAAAGGCCTACCATTTGTAAAAGTAGACACTCCAGGGTATCTCATAAGGTGCATATTGTGCCTTAGCATGCCCCCATTTTTCCACCAATATATGCCAAAGTATGTGGTAAAAAATTATTTGTGGCATTTTGTTTTTTTACATACGGATTGCATTTTTGCTGGGCATTTTGTATATTTCATATGTGCCACTAAGTTCAAAACCCCCAAATTATGCTCAGCTAAGTCTTCTGAGTAAAAAGACACCCCCAATGAATGTCTTTGGCACTATTTCGTGAAGCTACAGTGCCATATAGGAGACCAAGCCATATCAGTTTTTACCGAACTTTGAATTTTGACGCTGGGCCTATGTGCAATTTCCAAGCATCTTCGCAGGTTTTAAATTCAAACTACCCAACAAAGGCCTACCATTTCTTAAAGTAGACACCCCAGGGTATTTCAAAAGGCATATTTTGAACCTTAGCGTGGGATCATTTTTCCGCTAGCGTGTACCAAGTGTAGTGGTAATAAGCGTTTTTTTCTGCCTTTTTGACACACAAAGTGAGTTTGGACAGTATATTTTGCAAACCTTATGTGTACTACCACTGTATAATACTTCATATGTTGCTCAGCTATGTCTGCGGAGTACAAAAATACCCCCGTATGTACCTTTGCCAGGTATATGTGGACATCGGAGGGGCACATTTGGGACACAGCCATTCCATTTTTTTTTCAAACTTTAAATTTTTACGCTGTGCCCATGTCCCATTTTAGAGTATTTTACCAGGCTATATAATCCAAATACCGCATAAAGCCATACCATTTCTTAAAGAAGACATCCCAGGGTATTTCAAAAGGCATATTTTGAACCTTATCGTGGGATAATTTTTCCGCTTGCTTGTACCAGGTGTAGTGGTAATAAGCGTTTTTTCTGCCTTTTTGACACACAAAGTGAGTTTGCACAGTATATTTTGCAAACCTTATGTGTGCTACCACTGTATAATACTTCACATGTTGCTTAGCTATGTGGTCTGAGTACAGCAATACCCCCGTATGGACCTTTGCCAGGTATATGTGGATGTTGAAGGGGCACATTTGAGACGCAGCCATTCAGTTTTTTTCTAACTTTGAAGTTTTATGCTGTGTCCCTTTTCCAATTTGGAGTAGTTTAGATGGTTGGTTATTGAAACTTCCCCACAAACACATACTATTTATTAAAGAATACACCCTGGGGTAATTCAAAAGGCATATTTTGAACCTTGGCGTGGGATCATTTTTTCTCTAGTTTGTTCCAGGTGTAGTGGTAATGAGTAGAGATGATCCGAACAGTTCGCCGGCGGGCGAACACATGCGATGTTCGGCCCGCCCCCTATTTGTCATGGAGGTGGGAGAGTCTGGGAGGGAGGGTCTGCTGCTGATTGGCTGGAATGTGTCTGCTGACTGTGAGGTACAGGGTCAAAGTTTACTCAATGATGACGAATAGGGGGCGGACCGAATATTGCATATGTTCGCCCGCCGCGGCGACCGCGAACAAGCTATGTTCGCCGGCGAATAGTTCCTGGCGAACCGTTCGGGACATCTCTAGTAATGAGCGTTTTTTAAATGTATTTAACTTTTTAAAACTATTTTTTAAACTTTTGTTTTGCTTATTAATTTTTTTAAAGTTTCCTAAACTTTCGTAAAACTTTTTTTTTTTTTTTTTTTTTTTTTTTTTTACAGATTTAACATTTTTCTAAGCTTTTTTTTTTTACCGTTAACCCCTAACTAGCAGTAAGCAGCACTAACCGTAAATTCCCCATTTTCCTCATAACTCCCACCCACCCCAGCTAGCAAAATATTTAATTATACAATATTTAAATTAGTTAATTAAATAAATTTAACCCCTGAGAGTTAAAAAAATAAATAAAAGTTAATCGTCAGGGGTTAAAAAAAATTAGATCACAGTATAATACTGTGATCTATATTTTGATCACTGTAGGCAGTGATCGACTGGCAGGGAAGGGGTTAAATTTTATTTGGACTGGGTAAAGGGTTTATTTTTTTTATTTTTTTATTAAACGTTATTAAAACTTTTTTTTAAACTGAATTTTTTAACTTTTTAAAGCTTGTTTTAAAACTTTTAACGTTAACCCCTAGTTAGCCCAACACTAAACCCCCCCAATTCCCCACTAACTTCCACCCTCCCCAGCTAGCTAAATTTATAAATTTTAAAATATTAAAATTAATTAAATAAAATAAATTTAACCTCTGAGGGTTAAAAAAAAAAAAAAAAAAAAAAAAGAATTAACCCTCAGGGGTTAAAAACAAAAAAAAAATCAGATCATAGTAAAATGTAATCCCTGCCAATTGATCACTGTGGTCAGTGATCAATTGGCAGGGAAGGGGTTAATTTTATTAAAATGGGTAAAGGGGGTGGGATTTTAATTTAACTTTATTTTTTTTCAACAGGGGGCAGGATCACTGATGATCCGTCTCCCTGCACTTCACAGTGAACCCGGAAGTGCAGGGAGGCAGAAGGTAAGTAAACACCGCACACATGTGCTCGCTCTGACATGCTGTCAGAGCGGGCACATGTGCTGGGACAGCGCGAGTCGGTGCTCCCGGTCTGCCTCTAATACAGAGGCAGACCGGAGCACCATTAACCCCACAATTGCGGCGATCTGGGGTTAATTTTAACGGGTGACGGACGAGGTCCGTCACTCGCCGTTATGGCAATCCCCTGAGTGGCGGACCTCGTCCGTCACTCATCGTTAAGGGGTTAAATTCATACCACTCATTGTGAATTGCATGCATACTTTTGTCTTGCATTTCAGGCAGTGAGAGTTGTTTCTGGAAAGGACGAGCCAATGCTGTAATGTCATCAACCCCATAGTCTTGTAATGCTGTTCCGGATGGCCAGGCAAAGGTATCAAACACTGCTGTGGAACGTTCAATATTCCTCTGAGTCAGAAATCGCTCTTCCAGATATTTAACACCATGCTGATTCAATTTGTCTTTTTCATGTTGGATCGAAGAAGTTCCAGTATGGATGAGTCCATGCAACGGTGTTTTGATACAGTCCTTTAAGTGATGTTCCATTGATGGATCTCTCCTCATGCTGTTTTGGCACATCTTTGAGTGAGTTTAACGATGAAAGTGTTTTTCACATGCAACTCAACTGTGCTTAAGAAAAGCGCTTCCCTTTGAAATAAAAGGAAGAGGGTTCTTAATTTCAAGGTAGTCAGGCAGAAAATGGAGCATGTGCACAAATTTAAAAATTGGTTAGTTTCTTTAACAAACCATGTGCAACTGCAGAAGCACTGTGTTGTTCTGCAGCGACACTTTCAAGTTTGACTGTCACACATTTCCAGTCGTTGACAAGTGCAGAGAGAGCACTGACTTTGCTTGATACCCATCTTATGTCACGCAAGTACTGAAATTTCAGGATTTTTGTCTGAAAACTATCAGCTACCCGCTTCGGCTAACACATTCTCTTGGGTGAATACTGATAAAATTGTTACAGCTTCTTTAAAATAGGGTCGAGGTCATCAATGCATTTTCCGTATTTCACAGAGGTTAATACACGTAAATTGGATCTGTGTACAACACAGTGAATGCCAATTACATGTGTAAGATTTTGCCGTACTTTCTGTACCAGTCCATTTTCAGCTCCAATCATGCTGGCAGCACCATCTGTACCAAATCCAATCAGCTTGCTTGAAGAAAGCCAGTCTAAGAGGCAGTGTGTCTTCAGGTCTTTAGTGATGGTTTCTAAGTACCCATCTGCAGTAGCCATTTCAAGAGGTAGGACTGATGGAAATACTTCTTTAATTGTTCTTGACGTAGCTGACATACAATATTAGCACTTTGACGCCTCCTTTATCAGTTGATCCGTCTAGCGTCAAACTGACATTTCGCCTTCTGTAGCTCGCAGATGAGTTCTTTCCTTATTACATTTGCAATATGTGAGATGAATTCCTTGCATCTCTTGTCATTTGCATACTCCTCTCACAGCAATCCCTAGTTTCCCTGTCAGCTCTAGCAAACCTTCAAAATCTGTATATGGCCTGTTTTTTGCAATATAATAAGCCGCATTAAATAAAACGTTCATGTGGTTGAACATCCCTTGATCCATTTTCTTAACGCATGCAGGCAATAGCATAGCTTCTGGAGCCAACAGAGTATGTTTTGCCATTACACATTTTTCATGCTGTAGAGACTTTCCATGTTTTTTGAAGGTCTACAGCTTAAATGGCCCTGAAAACCCTTTCACACACACTTAGATGCTTGGTCAGCAATCCCAGGGAAGGAAGCACAGATCTCACATATGGCTATACCCATGTTATGGTGGAATTTTAGCCATGTGAGTTCCTTGCATCAATCTTGTTTAAACTTCCTTTTTCCAGCATTTTGAGAGTGACTTGTTGAAGGGAACTCCTCAGCGGGTTGTTCTTCTCTTCTGCAGTAACAAGTTCCCCTTCACTTTCCAAACAAGAGGTCTTTGCAATGAAATTTGTCATCCGCAGTTGCTTTGCATCTTCTGACATTGCAGCTTTTGCATTTAGTACTTTATTACTTCTGTAGTGGCATGGTTTCCAAAAAAAATTACTATTTTTTACAAGCACAGCACCCCTTCGTTAGTAACCCTGATGTGTATCTTTACAGATGCACACAGGTTTACACAAAGGTTTGCCTCTCAGCTTTTGCCCATTAACTTTCTAGGATGCCGAAGTAGATGTGTCACATATATCGTACTTCTGGACAACAGCAGTATGTTACATGTACATTTTGGAAGAAATAAACTGATCCATGATCTCTGAGGATGGTTATTTTTGGAATAATTTTTATGAAGATGGATAAAAGGAATTAATAAGGGAATGAGCTAGTAAGCCATTATTATTATTACTGACATTATTACCATTACTATTATTACTTCCAATACAAATGTATTGTGGAAATGGGGCATTTAAAAAAAAAAGTATAATGTAAATAGACTTACCTAAATATCGCTTTTCTACCACTGCTTTTGAAATCGCCGTTTTATACTCCTTCAGAAGTCTATGTTCTACCACTCCTTTGTCAGTATATTTTGACATTTTGCGTTAAGACAGAAATTAAAAGTGTATACTGTAAGTCACTATCAGAACAGAGGTGACTCCATTTTGTATTACAATGCAAAGACAGACACAAATTTTTTCTCTCTGCAACTATTCATTCAAGCCTAAGCTAAGAAATGCGACTTATGTAAACATTTGGCAGAGATAAAACCGGAGAGAAGCATGATGGCTATAACGGGGGGTGAGGGAATCGCTACAACAGTGGGGTTTGAACTGAAAGAAATTTCATTATTTACTAATGTTAGTGCAATATGTGTAATAGACATGTATAAATAATATTACTATTATTACTTACTAATAATAGACATGTATAAATAATATTACTAATAATATTACTATATGCTACACAGAGGATTACCAATGACAGATAACGCCAAGTAATTAATTCTACTTTCTAAAAATTGAATCTTACAAAGTTCCATTTGAAATTAAGGTTAGGAAGTGTCAGGAATCTAACGTATAGCCAAAATTGCAGACGCTCTGTCTCATAAAAGTGAACCAAAATGCTTTGAAGTGACATGTCTTTGATGGATGAGTAGCCATAAAAGATAACCAAGATGACGTCAAACGCATCACGAAATCCAGTTAACCCATTATACAAAAAGGTAAAAAGACCCCCTGACAAGAATTTTTGGTGATGTAGTTACGCAATCTACTGACCAAAATCTAGATCATAGTCTGCAGGTAAGATATGCCCACAGTTCTCTATTGGTTACTATCAACTATTGATATATAAAGTTCTCCTTTAAAAACTGACAAAGGAGAGAGGGGGACCCTCAAGACTCACACTCTTGAACTCTCCAACTCTTACACTCTCAGACTCAGATACACTCTCACTCTGAGAATGGACTCACATCTAAGATCTGGCATCTGGAGCCAAAGCTGGACACACCTAAATCTTTGTATCTTTTCCAACTAACACAACTTCAAAACTCTGAATAATTTTCTATTTTCATACAATTCTCTCATCATACTTGCATTCAAAATTCCTGGGACATATCTACACATCTGAAGGAAAATCTACAACCTAACTGGTAATTATGCTGTTTTTTTTTTTTTTTAATTAAATTAAATTAATTGGTTTTACTAAGAGGCAGAATATACTTGGATAAAAGCTGGTGATTCCAACATTTAAGGAGTCATGATTTGTTTAATATATAGAATTCATAATTCCATTCCTGCAGGTGGACCAATGAACTCTATATTACTTTTAACTTTAAAAATAGAATACTAGGCAATTATTCATATGTATTAGCTTATGTAATGTAGAAATAGTAAATCTTAATTAGGAAAGTTAAAATTCTGCAAACGTAAAATCTGGCTAGAATTATTCTAATTGGATGGACATAGGAATGGTAAATGATTTGGTAGAAGAAATATCGTATTTGTAAATTGCAATATAATAGGCTATCTCGCCTATGAGAATTGTAGCCAGCAGTGAATGTTAATTCAGTGTGATTTGACTGTCAGCTAAAGTTTTTTTATTGCTTTACGCTGTGCTGCTGTAAGATGCTGTGTTCTGTGTCAAGTTGATTTCAAAGTAAAGTGTTGAAAACGGCATACACTTGATATAACTGTGCTATTTAGTGGTCTGTAATTGTGTTAAACCACTGCCATACTGTATACTTAAATATTCACTGATATCACGCATGTTACATTTTATTATTATCACAATAAATTATATTTTATAATTAACTTGTAAGTGATGTGTGAGAAAATCTAATGAAACTTACTCTAGGATCTATGAGAATTAAAATAGTGGGTAATTCTCAGCTTTAAATATATAAATCGGGGAAACCGTGCCAAGATATCAATTTTCGATATAATAAAAATTAAATTATTTTAATTTAAGGTTTTTTTTTAATATTTATCACCCCATAAATATACTCACACTTTAACGCAAGTTACTAGACGATCATGCACTCTCAATGACGCACATTGAGTCATGCACAGCCACGTCTTAAAGCCCCGACAATTAATCTACATGGAGAGCATTGGCAGGCCAAAAATAGGAAAACAGCAAGCATGTGGTGGGTGCGGGCACCTTTAAAAACGGGCTGGCAAACACCCAAGCGCCAGGACCAAATTCCTGATCGCCATGGCGACCTGGTGCCTCGGATTTGTCAAGCACATTATAATGATAATGCAGTAAAACATGCAAATAACCATTTGAGGACCAAGGGATATCTTATACTGTCTCAATAAGTTTAATTGTAACTGTGTTACATCACTTAGGACCTGTGTGTCCACATGCATTATCACCGATTTACAGACCTGCAAGTCTTACAATATCTTGCTGAACAATTTGAAATAAAAATAAATTTACACACAAAAAAAAAAAGCCATTAAGGAGCACCAGCTTACACCTACATAAAAATATTTGCCCCCATTGAACTTCCTCAACTTATATTTGTATCAGTAACCTGGACCAGGACACCGTTTAAATCATTCACATATATGGGAATTCAATCTTTGTCTTGTCTAGGTTTCAGGAACTAGTTATATTAACAGATTATATTCTATAACAGAGCACGTTAGCAGATGCCTCATCAAGGCACTGCATTCTGCAAGAGAACATACAGCTAGATTTAAAACCAGTTACAGGCACTGCCAGAAAATGTGGCTATAACCAAAGACGTCTTTGTGCTGAAATGTCTTAGAGGCTCTATAAAGTTGCTATAAACATTTTAAGATTCCCAAATCAATGAAGGAAATGCAAGGATGCTTTAACAGGCCGGTGGGATTGGAACGGTGTTTTCTTATACACTGCTTTTACTTTGCATGTGAAATAAAAATGTCCCATTGCGGGGGTCTTAAAGAAAGCAAAAGGCTTAACCCGTTACTGACTTGCTAATCGCTTCTGGCAAAGGAAAACTATAGCAGCAATGCGTAATAATTTAACAGGTGATCAGAATCATATTAGTCCGTAAGAGGCGTCCGTAAGAGGTGGGGTTCTTGTGTGAGTTGGGTGGCCTGGAAGTATTGTATAAGCCCCGTCGTGTGCCGTTGTGCATTTGAAAGGAGGGTGGATGGGTGAGTGGGAGGCGTAGGTTGCTGTAGGTGTGGAGTAGATTGTGTGGAGCACATCCAGGAATGGTCGTGGGAAGCCAAAATGTCTGTAGTGTCACCAATAGGAATGGCCACAATAGTCGGTCGAACACCTTCTCGGCGTCGAGCGATAACACTAGTGTCGAGATTCGCTTGTTGTTTGCCACCCATATGAGGTCGAAGGTGCGCCTTATGTTGTTACACGCCTGCCGTGTGGCGATGAAACCAACTTGGTCGAGGTGGATCAGCTTTGGCAGAGTGGATTTAACCGTTCAGCTAGGAACTTTGAACAGTTTGATGTCCACAATTAGTAGCAAGATTGGGCGGAAGTGCCCAGGTTCTAGGTGCATTTTGTCAGGTTTCAGGAGGAGGCAAATATTTGCCTGCAACATGTCTGATGGGAGGGGTTCCCCTTCCAGGATGGTGTTAAAGAGTTTCGTCAAATGGGGGAGTAGGGTGGTGTTAAAGGTTTTGTAGTACAGGCCTGTAAGTCATCGAGGCCTGGAGTCTTGTTGGGCTTCAGGGTATTGAGAGCGTCTTGGCTGCTTCCTCTGGGCTGATTGGGGCTGCTAACATCTTTGCTGCAGCAGCAGGGAGTTGGATGGAGGTTAGATATTGGTTAGGGAGGGCTGCAATCGTGCCGGGTTCCCGTCAGGCCTGTGGGTTGTGGTCAAAGTGTGGTGAAGTAGCATTGAAAGATTTCAGCAATTTGATTGGTCGCATAGGTGCCCAGTTAGGTCGTGAATGCTGTATGTTTGTGAGTTGTCCTCTGTTTCAGCCTCCGGGCCAAGAGTGTGGATTTCTCATAGAAGAGTTGTTTGGACCATCGTAAGGCTTTGGCAGAGTCTCTGGTCACCTATTAATTTCTTTTTTACAATGTGCCATTTGAGAGTTCAGTTCTGGGGTGGGGCTTTGTTTGAGTGGGGGTTTGAGTGGGGCTTTGAGTTTGACCTCAAGGGAGTGTAGGCCAGTAACTTGTTTGAAAATTCCAATAAACATTCGAAAAAAAAAGTTATTACATTTTATAACAAAGATATTAAATCAAAATTGATCACAATGAGGGGCGGGGCCGGACCATGGAGCTGAAAGGAAGGCATCTCGTGCAGCTCTGGTCCTAAGCCTGAATAAACACTGATTTTCTGCCCACAAACTGACTATTAACCCTTCAAAATAAGATATCTGAATAGAGTAACCTGCCAGCATCACAAAGAGACCAACCAGCGGCTGCAGATCTTACAAAAGTGAGGAAGCTGAAAACTCGGGCCTACATAATGGCATGAACCTGAGGCCTATTATTGTGCCTGGAAGCACTCTGCACATGCTCAGTGAACGAGCATGATAAGAAAGCGCCTGTCTCTCCTAATGTGCAAGAGGCGACCGGAGAGAACATGCTGCGGCCCCGAATCCCCCCACAGGACCGGGGGGGGGGGGGGGTCATCCCGGTCACCTGTTAAATTGTTTCCTGTTTTGAAGATGCAAGTTTTCATATACGGGCTTGTGGTTACTGTGGTGACATTCTGTCATCAAACTAACATGGTGACCAGGGGTCATGTGATCAAGTTCATGTAGATCTTTCTTACAGGGGGATAAGCTTATGGTAAGTAGGTAATTCAATACCTTTACAAGTCAGGAGAGAGATAGCCACTCCTCTCTATCCTCATTCCTCTCTGTTCCTTCTTGGCTCTGCTGCAGAGCAGATGTGCAGACGCCATGTGCTATCTTGGTGAACCATGTTATACTCTGTTGCTTCCTTTTCTTCCTTGGTGGATGTGATGTCGAACTTGCAGCAGTGAGCCATTACTAGATGTGAAGGCCTAACCGTGGGTGAGATCAAACGTGTGGGGAAAGGGATTACTATATAGATAGATTTAAAAAGGGTTGTTGCTCCGTGGGTCTGGGCTGTGTGTTTGTGATACATTTATAGTAGTGTTGTTGCCTTCTAAATAAATACCTTTTAATGTAGACGAACCTTGTTATATATATATACACATATATATATATATATATATACACATACATATATATATATATATATATATATTAATTTGGTGATACACCACAGTTACCAGAATGCAATTGCGGGACGTTGGATGCAGCTCTGCCAGTATGTACTCAGCCACTACAGGGGAGACAAGACATACATTGTGGAGCCCCCTACTTGCCTTGCCACGGAACCGATTAAACGACTCCTAACACACTCACCCAGGAGTCCGCCCTGAAATCACTCAGGAGCCCCGAGAGGACTGCCGACATGCAGTGGCATCATGGCTACCGGACTGTCTCGGGTCAGACAGGAGTGACCTCCATCTCTAGGAGATTCGGAGACCTGGAGAATGTTGCTTCCCGTTGCTGCGAGCCCGGCCGGGCTGGTCTGTGGGGGGCTGCGGTGGACGGGTGGCCGCATGGACTAAGCTTAGGAGCAGTGGCCGGCGATAGAGGGGGCCCACGGAGGCACCCTGTCTTACTTATTGAGACTCCACCAGGACAGTGGAGGTGCAGAGGCCACCCTGTTAGTGGACTCTAGGAGAGGGGGGGGTCTCATGGACTGGGGGTACCTCAAGTGCCCGCTATACCGAGAAGCTCATGGGGGGGCTTTACCCGGAGCCGGGTACTAATGTATACGTTGGCACCCATAGGTGCCTGATGTTGATGCACTGGGCAGGGCCCCGCATAGGCTTCATACTACACCTAAAGCAGGAAGTTATTTTTACTTACTTAAATTTATTTTCTTAATTACTTACTTGTGTTTTTTTTATTTATTTATTTTTTATTTATATAACCTGGCCGCACGTGCTTGGACCAAGATCCCTGGGGTTCACAAGAGGACCAAACCGGGGATCTTCACGCAGGGCCCTATCCCACAGGCCCCTCCACAATCCCGAGGGCACCCTTCCCATATTTTTTATTTCTCCTTCTCTTATACTATCACATCATGATTACCTGGAGCGCTAGAGGGAGTTATACTTGGTACAAACTTAATATGGAGTCTGGGCTATGGCTACAAAAGCCTAACAGTAGCATGGAGTAGGCCATACGCCATAGTTAATAACAGTTTTTGCCACAAGATAAATCATAAGAACCCAGGGGCTCCCAGGTGGCAATAAACAGAAGAGCTGCTTCTTCTTCCCTCACGTTAAGGCACAATGTTCATAACTGTAACCCTGTAAATTGATTTAGTTTTTTGGAATATACCCTTTATAATTGCAGGAAAACACACAGGAAATGGGATGAAGCAAAGGAAAATGAACAATCAGAAAAACATAAGCGAAACACTGTGGGCTGACACTCGCCTTTAAAGGTTAACCTGAAAACCCACATAGCTCATACAACTTGGATAGCAGGTGGGCCTGTTGCACAGTTGCAACCATGCGATTTTTCTACATACTTCCCCATACCGACTATTAGTTATCTTTATAAGACATGCGCTACTAAGCCTGCTGTACTTATTAGTATTAATTTAAATACTCAGTTAGCACTGATAGACTTACATATATAATATACTCATTACTCTTGAGTTCATTAAGCACATCTTTAAAAAAAATCCTACTTATTTTGTCATATCCGTCGGCAATGTCACAGTAATATTTAACTGCATTACATTCGCACCCTTTATTATAAACGCCTGTATACAGATATGACACCTGTAGTACACTTCATGGATGCGTTAGTTTCCAGACTTGTAATTATATTATTGCTATCACGACTGACTTTACTGCACTGTAATGCTGCAATATTATTGCACAACAGCTTATATCGAAACAAGCCCACTGTTTATGTATGCAAAATGATGTGAATAAAAGCCTATCTTGAATTTTTAAAAAAATAATTTGATCACAATGTTTCTGTAACTCTCACCACATTCTAGGGGTGTATAAATGTATCTGCATTTTCTTTCAGAAAAAAAGAATTGTAAGAAATACCAAAATTTGGGTTCTATTTAGTTTTAGAATGCATACTTTGTTGTACACATCCTATTTCCATTTCTCCAACTCCTTTGGTATTAGAAAGGCCATAGGGCTAAAGGTGAGTGCCCACATTCACACAGATACCAGTGTAAGCCTCCTCTTTTGACGCGGTGTAATCACAAGGTGGCTGCACCTGAAAACTAATTCCAGCTGGAATGGACAGGTGGACAATATTATTATTTGATAGTGTGCACGAGTTTCAGGAGAGGTGAGATTACAAATGTAAAATGTATTAGCAACGACACAGGAGCTTCCATCAAAGAGGATACTGGATCCTCTTGTAACAGACGTAACATGATATAACCGGTTTGCAAAGAGAAAATAGTTAAAGGAACACTCCTTTAGATGAGTGACTAGGAATGTACAATATAGCAAAAGGTCCCCTTCACTTAATGTGTCTGAATATCATGTAGTAGTAAAAGTATAGGAGTATAGGAAATGATCTACTATAAATTATATACGTGTAATAATGCTCCTGAGCTTCTAAAAACAATCAAAAATAAAAGAAATGACAATCTACAAAGTTGTGCCTTTAATATAACTAAAAAATAACATTACCCATGAGTTTCTCATGATTTGAAAATGGTGTTAAATATGGGGAAAAAATAAATACTGTGCATACATATATATATATATATATATATATATATATATATATATATATATATATAAAAAATAAACAAAATCGGTAGATTTGCTAATTTTATGGAAATTTGCTGAAGAACAGGATCTACAATACATTTATTCAGTTCTGCAATTTTTTTTTCCTTACATGAAAAAGTGTCACATTAAAAACAGGTTATTTGTTTGCGTCTTTATAAACACTAATTAAAATGCAAATACAGTTAAATGCACTCAGGTTTTAAAGTTATTTTTATTACTTTCTTTTTAAATAAAATTATTCTTTACACTCCGACAACCATCATTTTGGTCTTTAGCAAGATTCTGATCAAGAAAGCGCCTTAATTCTATCAGACCTTTTCGTGAACTCTTGTTCGGATTATGCAATTACAAAGATAATTAAAGTAAATTATTTTGTGTTTGATCATATACAAAGTAGGGCAAGGTAATTTGCACAATTAATGTGTTTTTTCTTATATAGATTTACCTAGCATGACTTCTAGGTGGCATTTACGGACGCTATAGAAGTGCACGTTAAAAGAATGTTTACGGGGGCGGGGCCTGGCCGCCGAGCTAGCCGGTCGCACCTCACAACAGCTCCGGCAAAACTTGGCTTAAAAACTTATAATATGGATCTGTGGAACTCCCCTCGTCGACCTACCGCGATGGGCTGGCACCTATGGAGACACTGGACCCGGGGAGAGACTTGCAGCCGCTGTTTTAGTCCCCCGGTGGGGTACGCATCGCTCCTCTTGGATGAGGCCTACTCAGGCGGTGAGTGAGGCGGACGGCCGCCGCCCGCTATCCTGCCCAATGCTACTCAGCCAGGCTCCATCGGCTGGGCGACCTGGGCCCTGTTCCCCCCCCTCTGGGCCGGTGGGGGTGATCCCGGCCTGCACCCTGTACGCCCTGTGGCTCCTGCTACATCGGAGCTTTTGAGTCCACGACAGCCGCCAAAACACACCTCTGACCGCACCGAAAATGGCGGCGCAGCGACCCTGCTGGCTCAAACGAGCGCCTCTGGCCTCCGAGGGGACGATACCCTCCAGAACCCCACGCAAGCACTGCACGCCTGCAGAAATGGAGCAATACCAACTGACCCACAGCCTCAGTGACAGCTGTATAAGCGACACCATAACAAAAAGGCGGGAGCGACTACCTGCTAACCAGCAACGCACAGACCCATCGTTCCAGACCCAGCAGACCCCTCGGACCTGCCCGGATGACTTGCACACCATAACTCCATCCCGAGGAGCTGACCTACACCGCCTCCATAACGATGCAGTGAAAATAGTCAGCCGAACCGCAGGGAATGGGCACCGGACTGCTGGAAGAAAGCGGTGGAAGAGAGCTCCATATCACAGCACTAAACGACTCTGGACTCACTGGGGGAGCGAAACCTGCATAACTTACCTCCTTGGGGTGCAAGTATCTGGCAGCATGCCACTGGGGTGTCGGGGGTGCTCTTATACTACACTAGTCATATAGTTTTAAGTAAATGATCTCAGGACTCTACCTGCATTTTAAGAGTAACTAGCAAGGATAATAGATAAGTGATTACTAGTACTATTTTATAAAATGTGCAATACATTTACAATCTTAAGCGCCATTAGCTGGTTATACGCATGTCTAGCCTAGCATGTTGTGCTATAAAAATGATGCATAGAAGCCTGATATCTCCATGTAACTTAAACAACAAAACTGTGCCGATCGCTCGGCTATTGTTCTATTGCAAATCATAATGCCACACTACAACAACAATAGCAATGCCAATTTAGCACCATAAAGCGGTGATCACCTCACTATAATATCATAACGATGTTTAGCCAAAGCCTGTTATAAATATATAAAAAATGTGCAATGTCTCATGCCACTGTCAAACTTATGTGCATCAACAAACACGCTGTTGTGGCGTATGTCAATAATATGTAACAAACTGCACAACAAAAATAAAGAATTAAAAAAAAAAAAAAAGAATGTTTACATGGAAATACATCCCAAAAACTACTTACGTCTTTAGCCTCAAGAAGTTCCTTGCATTTCTCATTTCTGTTACTGTGAATCTCAGGGTGGACACAAGTGTGATCTCTGCTTGACAATATAGTCATACGGACACCCGAATAAGCTGTTCTACGCAACTCCTTAGTAATCTGTGCTATCTGTTTGTGCGTTCGTGTACCAAAATATATTTTGGGCACTCTCTGTCGCTCCCCATTTTCCTTCTTCTTGCCATTTTCGTCTGTTTTATCATGCTCTTTGGTACGCCCACAGAAACAAAGTTCACAAGTTTCAGGAAACTTAAAGGAAAGAAATAGAAAACAGAATTAAATGATAATAGTTTTGCCATAAAATTAAACCAAAATCGAATATACAAATTTATACAGAAGAGCAAAAAATAAAAAAAATAAAAAATAGGGCAGAAATGAAAAGCGAATTACACAATTTAGTTTAAAAAAATATATATACAATTCTTAGACACTCCAAAATGTATGTAAATTTACATTATGTATAATTAAATGATTGAAATGGAATTTGAAGAAAGTGTAGATAGAGGAGATAGAAATCTTCAATTACAGCTCAATTTACAAGCTTTAAGTGTAGATAGAGCCAGATAGATGGTACACCAAGATAAGTAATGTTTAAACTGATAGCTAGTGAAAGAATGGATCCTATGCCAAGAGAAAATGAAAAAGAATATAAAATGCTCTGAATTAAAATTAATTCTGCACTAATGCTCTACAGTAGACAAAAAAATAAATTGGAAATGTAAAAATTGCACGATGCATCTTTTCCACGTAGTAAAATTTTATTTTATGTTGAGGCCAAAGATAAGATGCAAAGATGGAGAAGAACAATAAATAAAATAAATTTAGCTTAAAACAACATGTTAAACTGCTCCCATCGTACTCCCTCTCCCACCTTCAAACACAAACACACACACACACACACACACACTACATTTCAGCTACTCGCAAAAGGTGTATTTGGTTATTCCAAAACAAATATGCACTTCTATTTGGCTGCAGCAAAATCAGTTGATTTTCCTAACTGGAGTACTACCAGTATAGGTCAGGAGACCGATAACCAGTGTATGTATATTATCTCATTGGTGATCCTCACACATGTAATTGTAGCACACCACAACATTTATTTTGCCTTTTGTGTTTATCACGTTTTTTTGGTGTTAACCGGGGTGTTGGTGACTACTAGGAGATTCACTATACTTCTTGTGCTTTTGTATCTTTGATTTTTCCATATAAACATGGTTGAATTGGCTATTCGCAAACAGCCAAATTGTCTTAATTTGGTTGTTCCAATTAACCTGACACAGACCAAGGGAATTGTACCTAAACGTCTAATGCTACCCCAAGCTCTCCCAACCCTTAACCATGTATGGATACCCATTGTATCACTTACACATAAAGTGGTACATCTCCCCAAACCCGAGCCTTACATTAGCAGCATTTTTTATTTATTTTTTTAAATAGGAAAATGTAGTTACAGTTTGACTGCAATTTGGTTCAAATTCAGTGGAGATATTTTGAAAGGAACCTTACTGCAGCAATAAAATCAGTTTGAAAAAAAAGCAGTAATTTTATAACATGACAGGAGGCTTCATATTTTGCATTAACTTTCTTTACTAACTCCATAGCAGCAAAGAAAAAAAAAACAGTTGAAATAAAGAACCAGAGCGAGTCAGAGTATATATATATATATATATATATATATATATATATATATAAGTCCAAGCATGACCAATCATTTCCTCTTTCTTTGCTGCTCCACCACAAGTCAGGTCAGAGTACTAATTTCTTATAGTGAGAGAGAGAGAGAGAGAGAGAGAGAGAGAGAGAGAGAGAGAGAGAGAGAGAGAGAGAGACTGTATAGCAGCATTAGAATTATTTAATTATCTTATTGTGCAAAAATACAATTATTATTGTTTATGTTACTGTCCTGGGGGTGGCAGGGGATCCCTTAGTAATTAATACCAATTGGGCTGTTAACCATTGCAGGGGTTAACCCCTCTCCCCTCAGTAATGGAGAATAAATATAATCTCTGTGCTGTATTGCTGTATTGTAAGTTTGTGAGACATAGATAGACAGGCATAGCAATGTCAGTATGTCCAGATTATGGGATATTGAATAGCTTTTTTCCATGTGATATTGTTATTCTCTTTTCATTAGAAGCCTCTTCTGAGGCAATGGCATTTCACCACCCCCCTCCTTATGGTGGCTACGTTCGCCACTTTCCCGCGCTGTTCGCACTGTAATCTGTGCGTACAGAGCGGGCAGTCACTCTGTTCGCGCATTTCAAGGCACGAACAGACTTCTGACTGACTCCCCCGCCTGTTCGCACTATATTTGTGCGAACAGAGCGGCCAATTACTGCTCGTGACTTTCTACACGAATGGGCCGACCACGAGACCCGCGGCAACCATTTTGTTGATGTGGAAGTTTTGGCGGAATACCACACTCATCACGATAAGGCAAACCGGCTGAAGATTTTCTACAAAAATGACCAGAGATTATTCCAGTTCTCTCACAGGGACGTGTGCACGTTGGTTTGACTACCCCTGGGGAGTGGTACTGCCAGTTAAGGTATACCCTAGTAGTCTGGCAAGGGGTGAGCCCCCATTTGGGCAATTCCCTGAGTGCTGCCTAACGGAACCTGTTAATGCAGTTCTGAATTCCTGGGTGAGCCCCAGCGTTAGAGAGTCTACTTTTTCTACGCCACTGGGCGACAAATATTATACGGCCTAACGGCCTGTCTACATCCCTCCCACAAGGTCCCTTCAACCCTCATACCTGTGCCTGTTAGTGCCCGAATCCTGGAGGACAAACAGAACCCGATTGACCTTCAAACCATGATCAACGCAGTTGCTGCGTCCTGGAGAAGGCAATGGCGAAGGTGTTACCAACGGCCTCTGAACCTATCAAGCCGGTTGGCAATCATTCCCACACCAGGGAGGACTCAGATGAGTCAGATGATTCCAAGGAGAGACAACGCCCGGCGAAACGGCACTAGACAGGCGAGGAGTCCAAAAGGCCGCTAGCAAGGGCAAGGCACCACTGAAGCGCAGTAAGTGCCCTATGACCACGGCCCCACATACAAAAGTCGAGAGATTTCCTCGAATGAGGACAAAAGATATGCCCCAATCCCTCTCCACTCATGGATGAGTGGCAGGCAGAGGTTTTAGATTCGGACGAGGGCGATTGGGGCTCCAACACCTACGTCAAGGAGACCTCCCTGGGTGAGCCCCAGTGTGGAGCCATCCGCTACAGTTGCTACACAGGAACAGGAGATATTCCTGGATGCCACGGGGCAGAGGATGTTTGACCCCAGGAACATACGGCACCCCCACTCCGGGGAATGGGCCTCGCCTGAGCACCTACTCAGGGTTATGCACTTTGGACCCGCAAGTCCCTGGAGAAACACGTCCGCAAACGGACGAGAGTGGAGTGCCCCGGACCACCCCTGCAAAACAAGGTGGCTTTTCACACCAGAGTTTGACCAACTCATGCTGGCCTTTATGGAGCGAAGGACGACCCACACAAAAGGGGTCGAGAGAAGCTTTGAAGGGGCGCAAGACAAGCGCCTGGATGAGATGGGGCCATTGGCCCTGTGATATACCTGGCGAATGAAGCTTACGCCAGAGCAGACTAATTTACTGCGGACATGGTGCGTGAATGGGCACATGATATCCGAGAATGGACCCAGAGGGGATTCTGCTTTCTCGAGAATACCAATATGGCCCTCTCAGAGCGGTGCCGCGCAGCACTTTTCCGCATTGACCCCAAACAGGCCGATCTGGGGGTAAAAGAATTGGGCCCACAGGCACAGGGTAAAATTTTGGTAAGGCATTTATGAAAGAGCTGACTAAGCAGGTTAACAGGTTCACCTCGCTGAACAGAGCCGCACATCCACGCGTAAGGTCTTCAGGGACAACCCTTCAAGGGGGGTTTTCTCCCAGGGTTGATCGGCAACGGGCCGTGCCACCAGCCGATTCGGGCCATCAGACCCCATATGGGACACCCACAGCAGTTTACCTGCAACAAGCTTACCAGCACACCAGCTCTAGACAGCACTACCCCTACTACCAAAGGGTACAGACAGAGGACGGGGTGGTCGTGGATATACCCGCGCAAGAGTCACCACAGGTAAGAGACCAACACTTATCAAGGTCTCAACTAAACATGACTGCCGTCCGTGTTTCTCTTTGTTCCCAGAATTGGGCAAAACTACCCACAGATGCTATGGGTGTTACAGAAGGTCAATGGGCACCACATCGAATTATGAACGTTCCCCGTGCAGAGGTACCCTCCTCGTCCCTTATACCTCTCAACTTCGGATGCTCACCTCATAGAAGTGGAGCTCCGCGAACTACGTATGAAGGGCGCTATACACCCCATGTGCAACCAAGGGGGCTTCTTCAGCATCATGTTCCTCGCCCGTAAGAAAACCGGGATTTCAGATCAGTGATAAATTTAAGAGACCGGAATGCCCAGGTGACCTACCGCCACTTCAAATTGGTAGACATACACTTACTAAGAGACCTCCTTCAAGAAGGGGACTGGTTTACGCGTCTAGATTTCAAAGACATATACCGGTCGATCCCAATTCACAAAGTCAGCCGCCCCTTCTGTGGTTACTGTGGCACGGCTTCCCATGGCAATTCACTTGCCTCCCTCTCGGACTAAACTCTGCACCAGGGTACTTCACCAAAATGTTGAGACCAGGGGGTAACACACCTCAGAACGCGGGGGATCAGATGTATCACTTACCAGGACAACATACTCTTAGTCTGCAGAACGAGAGAACTGGTCGTACAAAATACCGACTATACGGTACAATTGTTGGAGTCCCCGGGATTCATCGTCAACAGAGCCAGACGAGGAATGACCCCATGCAAGAAATTCAATTCCTGGGCTTGGAGATAAACTCCAGGTCTCGCATACTCCCGTCAACCAAAGCGACGGCCATCAGGAAAGAGTACTCAAGCTCGACTCCATTCCGCTCCGACAACTGACACGGATCGTTGGCCTACCCTCCTCACCAAGACAAGCAATATTTCCAGGCCTCTGCTTGTTCATGCCATGCAACAGTTGAGAGCCCGCTTCCTTCGATAGAGCGCCACGTATAACCAACCAGTTTCACTGACGGACGATGTGCGCCAAGAACTTGGATGGTGGCACAACTGCATGCAAGCATGGAACGGTCGGTCCATCTCCGGCAACCACCCGAGCTTCGTACCGGAATAGGACGTGAGCAGACTGGGATGGGGCGCCATGGGTGGAGAGGCATCCACGGGAGGAACGTGGACAACACCGGAAACTCTCGATGCATATCAACTGCCTGGAACTACTAATGGGGTCATTTTGCTATACTCAACCTAATGAAAGGACAATCCAATTGTTGGATACTTCTACGGATGGACAACATATCTGCAGTACGATACATCAACAACTTGGGAGGGACTCGTTCACAAAAACTGGCAAATTTGACCAACGGAATATTTGTCTACTGACTCCCACGCAAAATCACGATACGTGCAGAACATTTACCAGGGGGTTGAACCCTATTGCAGATTGGTACTCCCAACACTGGAGAGACTCCAGCGACTGGCAGTGGAACCCGCAGATATTCGCCTACCTGAACGAACAGAAAGGACCCTTCCTACTGGATCTGTTTACCCCACGCAACAATCAATTACCGCAGTTACAGCTGGCTCCCAGACCGGAGTGCTTGGCAGTGGACGTTTTCAACCAACGCTGGCCATCACAGGGGGCTTATGCCTTTCCACCATTTGTTCCCAGAACTCCTCGAGATGTCCTACGAGGACCCAATTCTGCTGCCGAACAACTCCACCCTACTCAGCGACCCAGTGGGAAACACACACCCTATACTACTGGACGGACGCCTATCCTTGGTAACCTGGACTCTTTCAGGGGAACATGGTGTACCAACGTTTTATCGACAACGACTAAGAATCTTCTATGGGACTCCTGGACCCTTGGAACGCGAAAGAGCTACTTATCTGCAGGACGATCTTGGACCAGTTTGGGCATGGGATGGGACCTACATCCCTTTACTGCCCTGTTTCCAAGATCATGAACTTCCTCTCGTCAACCTTCAAAGAAGGTAAGTCGTCTTCAAATCTCCTATCCTTTCTTCACCTGGGACCCCCAAATGTATGTGGTCAAGGCTTGGCAGGCATATGTGGCGGCAGCAGAGACGTTACTCCCACCGACAGACTGACAGCTATGGGTGTCAGATGTTAACCCTCACGGTCCGGTTTCGGTCATCACACTGGCCAGGTGGATCAATGGCTCCTCTACCTAAACGGTTTAGGCCCGTCTTATGACGCGCATTCCGTGCGAGGGGCAACAACATCATCTTTTTTTTCTGGCGGGTGCATCCCTAGCAGACATATTAATAGTGGCGGACTGGTCCCGCGAACCGACGTTCCAGACATTCTATTTCCGTCCGTCGTCCAACACCGCGTTCGCTCTTCTACCTAAGCGTTAAAATTGCAAAATATGAAGCCTCCTGTCATGTTGTAAAATTGAAGATTATGCTAGCGCAGTGTACTAATCTTAATTTTAATAATGACAGGAGGCGAATATTTTCCCTCCCTTTTCGACTTGACGTTCCCACCCTAATCTGAGGTAAGTTAGAATTAATGGGTACTAGTCTAATTCTAAAGATTAAACATTTATACTGGTATGAACTATGGTTTGGATTGCTGATGTTTATATCATTGTGGATTGACTCTATATGATAACATTTATGGTTAGTCAGATTAGTCATTATAAGGATTTATATATATATATATATATATATATATATATATATATATATACACTCATAGACTTATGTTTTCATACGGTCGATTCCGTATCACTGATACTAGTCTCTCTTTTCTTTCAGTTTAACAAGTCTTATGGATTACTAGGATGACCCAATTCCATTATCGGTTTCAAGTTGGATCGGACATGTTATTTGTTACATTATTGACTTGTGAGGTCGCATTAGTCAAGAGGAAATGATTGGTCATGCTTGGACTTATATATACTCTGGCTCGCTCTGATTGGTTCCAACTGTTTTTTTTTTTCTTTGCTGCTATGGAGTTAGTAAAGAAAGTTAATGCAAAATATTCGCCTCCTGTCATTATTAAAATTAAGATTATTAGTACACTGCGCTAGCATAATCTTCAATTAATTTGGCCCAATTCAGTTTGTATTCAATTGTTTAGTGAATACAGTGAACCACAAAGGAATTGGCAGAAATGCAGGAAAACGGAGCCAAGTGAAATCAGCCAAATTTGCAAATGTAAAGTTCAGCAAATGGACACTAGAAAAGGTTATCAGTAAAATAATTAAACTGTCAAGATTCTTGGATTGGATTTGAAAAATTTGGTGAAAAATGTCAGAACAATAATTGCAATATTGTTAACACTATTTAGCGGTTTAATTTGAGATGGTTTCAATCCTTCTGTACCCTCCATCACTGCAATTTTTCCCTCCTAATAATGTTATTTGGGTAAATGAAATGCACCACTTCTTTCACAAAACTATTTTAATTCCCCATAAACATGGTGCTGGGAAAACATCCCTAGAAAATGTCCAAGCAATCGGATTTGTTTTTCTGCAAGAAAAGTTTCCATAAGAGGCAATAACAATTCAGATATAAAAAGGGATACACAAGTAGCTGATTTTGCCAGTGCGCCTGTGCGAGGGTGCAGCATTCAGTTTTGGTCTCTTGACACAGGATGCAGTCGACTGCAAACAACACAGATCATTTTTTTTGGGGTTTTTTTTTATTTTTCTTTATTTGTAATCAGTAAGATTATCCTCTATAAATAAATGCTAAGCCACAGCGTGTGTTACACCACAATACTGGGGATCAAGCTGTCTCTTAGCCTCTACTCTGTAGAAAAGCAAGTTCAAATTACTCTGAGTACCACTCAACCTTGTCCGCCATTAAATATTACAATAAGCGATAGAATGGAGGTGAATGTGACCCCTCTGAAGCTGTCAATCACTGGGATAAAAGGTTCACTGATGTGCCAAGGAAACAGCCCGTCAAACAGGGTAAAGTTACCTTCTTGCTAGAATTGTTGCTTTCCCCTCTCACGTTGCGAGGAATGGCAGGCTTTAATACGGTTTGCTGCCACATTAAATAGCCAGTTCCAAATATCCTGCCTTCTATATTGAATAATTACTTATTCACTCAAAGGATAAAAAGGACACGTTATGAATGGAGTTCTTGTAAGTGGTAAACCAGGAAACAACTGACCTGGCGGTGTCACTTACATATAATGAAATATCTGACCTGTCCAGGAAAAGATAGGGCAAATTCTATAATAATTATTTCACTCTGAAAGCTAGTCTCAACATTCAAAAATTGTAAATCTTTGCGGGCAGAAATGGTTATTTTGCGAAAGTATATGTTCTTGTTAAATTTTTAAAAATTCAGATGGATGGGAGGGATTTTTTTTGCGCCTTTGGCAAACCATAAATTCAAGGTTTTGTTTTCTCTGCAAAAAATAATAATTCTAATGTGTGGGGTAAGTACCTTTTTTCCCCCTTTGAACATAACATTTTTGGCATATTCTGTAAAACTGTGTATAAATCATCAGCCTGTTATAGTTATGATGCCACAGTGTCTTGGCGTCATCCCACTCTAAGTAAACAAACAATTTTAGTGCAGTGTTATAGCTTAACCAAGTCCCCTTGGGTACCCCTCAGGTCCTACATCTGATCTTATTCTGCAGGAGAATACAGTTAGCTCTGCAGAGCTAAGCACTAAAGCAATGGCTGTGAGAGCTGTGTGCTCTCAATGAACACTTTTCAGAGAAAATGCAAGCCTAGGGATAACTCCACATTCCTTAGATGGCTGCTAGAGTTGCTTCCTGGGCCATTAAGGGTCTCTACCCTCTGCATGCAGACACCGACCTTTCCTCAGAGATGCATTGATTCAATTAATCTCTATAAGGAGATGCTGATTAGCTTGTGCTGGCTCTGCCCTTGATCTTCCTCCTTAAGAGTCTCAGCCAATCCTATGGAAAAGCATAAAGAGCAGCTCAAAGAATGTCAGCTGTAAGCAGGCACATCAGGGGCAGAGGCACCAGCTGCAATCTTGAATACAAGCAAGATTTTACTAAATTTAGGGAAGCGGGGGGGGGGGTGAGAGGGGGGTCAGGAATACAGGTGTTACTTTAACAAAATTGTGAAACAATGTGTATAATAAAACAATGACATGAATATGAAAAAGCATTGGTAAAGAGACTTATTGCAAATACAAAACTGTAGGGTTTGGTAGAGCGCACACCATAATAGGTAGAAAGTAAAGGGGAATATCCAAGCACTTGAAAAATAAGATGTCAAATCAAATATAAACTAGAGTAATAGTCCATTGTATGTCTGATGACATCTACCACTACAAAGATCATAATAGAAGAGATCTACAGATCGTTGAGAATACAACATATTTATATTTAAACTAAGAACTAATCCTAAATCGCTCAACGATCAATGCTGAACGGGGTGAAAAAAATTAAAAATTTCCGATATATTGATTTATTTTTTATTAAGAAATGGTAAATAAAAAAGAAATAAAGTTGACAGTAGATAGTAACAAAGCCTTGACATACGTTGTGCTTGTCCGTATCAACTACTGCAAAATGTAAGCATATAATCAAAAAGTGATGCATGCCTCCAAATAAACTAAAGAGCAGAATGTGAATATTTATTTTGGGCAGGTTTTTGTCTACCATAAAAGGCTAAAACAAAGGAGTCTTTAACAAGAACCTTGCTCACTGTTCTTTATGCAAAATGTTACCTTGTATTGGGACTATGGGGAGCCATCAAGCTGTAAACTTAGGCTGATTTTATGGTAACCTGTAAAAACATGGAACTGAACAGCACTACTCATACTATTCATGAAAAGAGCAGATGCTTTTCTTATTTCCCTTTAAAACAGTTTACTACAAAAACATATCTCTCTGTCCTGAACTAAACCAACTCAGAGAGTACAAGATATATAATGCTGAAACCAATATCATTTAAAAAGGAGTAATTTGGGAACCTTAATAAAAAAATAAAAAAAAGTGTTTTAAAAATTACTTTGTATAGAAAACCCATTTTCTTATTATTTTAGGTCTTGTTTTATGATGTAGAGAGAGTCCCCACAAAAAATAATGAATGATACAATTTGGAAGGTGTTGTTTTTGTTTAACTTTATTTTGAAAGTTTTGTTTTATGGTAAAATACTTTACAAATAGGGATTGTAAAAGTAAAAACACAAATATCACTCGAGCCATTAATCATCTTCAGGAGTGGAGTGGTTTATAAAAATGTGCTTTACTTGTTCAGTATCCAAACCGTTCCCACTGCTCTTTATATGCCGATTAGTTTAGGTCCTAGTAATTCTTCGTCCCATACACTTTGTCTAGTTTTACATTTCAACTCTAGAACACATTTTGTCCCATGTTAGGGACTAAATGGCCGAAATATAATTTTAAAATAACCCTAGTCAAGTAAGTTGGTGCTTTGAATTTTTTTTATTAACTGGCTATTTCTCCTGTAGCATCCCTTTGCTCCTTAAGTCCAACATTTTAATCAGGTTACAATATACGGTAAGTAATATAAAACCACAACTGTAAGGTGGAACTAGAGTATAAACCACAAAGCAAAACATATGGAGGCTGCAGTGTTTCACTTAAAAGGGCACTCCTGACCCCATAAGCACTTTAGGCTTGCTGAAATGCTTTTGTGTGAAAAGTGTGTCTTTTTGTTTTCATTTTACAAAAAGGTCAGATATCAATACAAATTGGCACTTTTCTAAATCATGTTACTTCCTGGTTTAGTTAGCTCAGTGGAGCTAAACTAAAGGGACATGCAATGGCCCAGAGCAACTGCATTGCACATCATGGTGCATTGAGACGCCTATGATTGGACAGCCAAAGTATGTATTATAAAAGGTGGAGTAGCGCTAGATAACAAAAAAGAAGGCAGCACCCCTGAAAAAGGGAAATGCTTTCCAAAAACCCTTATGACAATAGAAAAAAGGGAAAGAAGGGTGCGCCAAGGAGGAGTCAAATAGGATATTATACAATAGAAACAGATAAAAGTGCAAACTAAAACACTAAAAAAAATATATTGTTAATAAAACAGGTATCCTTCACAGCAGCTATCCCTTTAGCCCAACCAACTTTCCCTTCCCCTCTCCCTTCTGGTATTTTGTCCGTCCCCGGCTCCGCTCCCTACTCTGGGATTGGTCGTCTGCGTGACCTCTCCCCTTACTACCGAGCCTGCCTTCGGCTCCTCCCTCAGGAATTGGCAGACCCTGGCACGGCCCTTCCCTCTTTCCCTTCACTCCCACACAGTCCAGTCCCAACTCCCCTCTTATTACCACTGGCTGCAAACAGTGCAGCCCGCCCCTTCACCACCACTGGCCGTATTCGGCCCGCCTCCCTTTGATTGCAATACTATTTATTGATTGTTTTATAACCAGTTAATGTGTTCACGATTCCGACCACGTGACTATGACGTCATTTACCCACCAAATTCAATTTTACCAGGTTTTTAAACCATATATAAACCAGGTATTTGCTTAATAACCACATTATAAAGCCCTTCTTGGGTGAAACGAGTTGTGGATTGCTTTTTGTTTGTTTTCATTTGTAATAAAGGTCTATTGCCTATTTTAACCTCATTTTATTTTTATTTCTATCATCATCTTTTACTACCTAGCATCCTGTTTTTATTTCTCCATTGAGGACCTCACCAATAATCCCAGGTAGGGATTATACCACCTACACTGTATTAACTTTGCAATGTTACTGTCTCAGGAATATGTGAGTATGTTTTACCTAGCATTACTCCTGGTATTTTTAGTTTACCCAGTAAGCACAATTGTTGCTCTTTTATTTCTGTTTTCAGCCCAGCACTCATAAGGCAACACCAACCTCTACCTTCAAAGATATCTTCCTTATAATAATGTTTTCATTGTTATCTATAGTGTACTACTGTAGTATCTTCAGCTACATGTATTAATTATCTGTCTGTTAGGACTTGATTGGCAAAACTCTAAATTGTAAGTCACAACTGTCTATACTAAACAGTTAAAAAAAAAGTTTGTATTTGGGCAACGGAGTCCCTTTAAATTCATCAAATGGAGAATCACAAAATCCATTATACAGTAGATCATGGGTGCTCAACTCCTTGGGCCCAGCGCAACACTAGACTCCCTAACAAAATCACTGACCGCCAGCACCCCTCTCTGCCCCCTTCACACACACCAAAAGCTGGCAGAAAATAATGGTCACACACACACCCTTTGACACAAACATACAGAAACACACACAGATGTGCATTCCAACTTCCGCATTCTGACAGATGCACATTGCCACATATACAAAAACAGGTGCACATTGCCACACACAAACATTCACAGATATACACTGCCACTCATATATATATATAAATGTACAAAGCCACACAAAAAACACATACAAACAGATAAGTACATCAGACATAAACACACTGCCACCCAAATACAGACTTATGAGGACTGACATACACATATAAGGACTGGCACACACTCGCAAATATCTCTAGCTGAGCTCTGCTTTAGCAACCCTCCTCTGTTCCTGCCTTTGTGCTGGAGGAGGGTGGCTTCCATGTGGTCCAGTGAGCTGCTCTGGACTGCAGACAGTTTAAAGCTCTCGCTTTCCTTGTGCCTCACTTCCTCCCAGTGCTGGTGCTTCAAATTCTGAATGAGGTCCAGCAAGAGGAGATATGTATATCTTTCCAACCGGACTGACGAGCACTTGCAGGCCACAAGACACAGCCGGGCCCCTTTAACGTGTACCGCAAAGCAATCAACTGTTGCATGTCCCATTAAATCACATCAAAGCTTTTTTGCAGGTGAAAATTTAACTCTAAGTTTCAACTTTAAGACCAGAAATGTCCAAAGCATGTTGAAATTGCAGTCTGCAGAAAATATTGATCAATATGTGGATGCAATATCTCGGCTTGACAAAAACCCCATTGACAGTTGAAAAATGGTGCCAGGTCTGCATGTCTGATGGCAGAACAAACACATTGTCGTATTGGTTTCTTCTTGGCCCCCTCTTCGGAGTAGCACAAATTAGAGCCAGAGTGATGATTTGGGTCTGCTTCAAACATTTCTCAATCACTCCAGCACCTGTGTAAGTAGATACAAGGACACAAAACCACAGCACTTAAAGGAATCCTATAGTGCCAGGAAAACAAACCAGTTTTCGTGGCACTGTAGGCTTCTGGAGTGCCCCCCTTCAGCCACTTACCTGAAACCAGCTCCGATGTCCCTCGGTGCTGGGTCAGGCTCCGTCCACGATCCTCCGCCACCAGCCGGCGGAGGGGACCTAATGCGCATGTGCGGCAATGGCCGCATGCGCATTAGACCTCCCTAATTGGAAGCATTATTCAATGCTTTCCTATGGGGAAAATCTGACTCTGGAGGTCCGTGAGGACGTCCATCGTCAGATAAGGGACCAAAAGTCTGTTTGGCTTCCGGAAGCCCTCTAGTGGCAGAGGGCAGACTTAGAGCTGCAATGTAAACATAGCAGTTCCTGGAACTGCAATGCTTTCTATAGGGAAAGCATTGGATTGGCTAAAATCGACAAGGAGGGGAAGTCAACCGCCGTTTTGGCCAATCAGCAATTCTTTATAAAAATGCATTGAATCAATGCATCTTTATGAGGAAAATTTAGCGTCCCCAGGTAAAGCGTGGAGACGCTGAATGGCAGTGCTGCATTGCCATAAGAAGAATCTCCAGTGGCCATCTGAGGAGTGGCCACTTGGAGGTGTCCCTAGAGGCAATGCAAACACTGCCTTTTCTCAGAAAAGGCAGTGTTTACATGATAATGCTTTAAGGCAATGATTACACTCACCAGAACTACATTAAGCTGTAGTTGTTGTGGAGACTATTGTGTCCCTTTAAGAACATGTGAACTCTTCAGAACCTCTTTTGCCAGCACATGATAACATGCAAAGCCCCCAATATTTGAAGGAACACTATACAAAACTGTAGTCCTTACACTATAAGATCTCTCTGCCTCCACGGCAAACCCTCCTCCACCAATCAAGAATTTGTTCAAAACCCTTCCTTTTACTTACCTGATTTCAGCGCGGAGATCCCTCGGTTTTGGATCACGCTCCCCTTCCTGTGACATCATGGCAATGAATTACCCTAATGCTTACACAATTAATGCTTTCCTATGGGCATTTCAAGAAGCTGAATGTCCTCCTGCAAATTGTGAAGACATCCAGCGTTGTTTCAAGAAGTTAAACTCTGTGGCTGTCTGGAAGACAGTCACTAAAGACCGTCTTAACCTTGCAATGTAAACTTTGCAGTTTCTCTAAAACTGCAATGTGTACATTGCGGCGTAAAGGGAACAAGCCCAAAAAGTCAAACTGGAAGCATAGATGACTTAGAGCAGCGGTTCCCAAACTGTGTGTCGCAGCGTGCACACAGGGGTGCCGCAGACTGTTTCCCCAAGGCTATGATTATAGCACCAGGAAAACATTACTGCTCAACAGGAACCTGGTCGAGTCCCCCTTGTAATGTCGGGCGACTGGGAGTAAGTGACAGCTTGTCACTTCCTCCCAGCATCATGCAGAGAGACGGCGCGGAAGGGAGAGGAGGCAGCCACAGTGTGAAGCGAGAGGAGAACAAAGAGCTCAAGACCTCTTCACTCCCCCCAGCAGGACCAGGACTCCAAGCCACCCTCCTGGACACACAAGGTAAGCTAACAGGAGGGTGGCTGGAGATATAAAAAAAAAAAAAACACAACCATAACAACAACAACAAAAAAAAACACTTGTGTGTGAGTGTTTGTAGGAGTTTGAGTGTGTGTATATTAGTGTGAGTATGAGGGTGTGTATGTGTATTTGTATGTGTGAGTGTGTATGAGTGTGTGTATGTGCCTCTGTGTGTCAGGGTGTGTGTTTTTATGTCAGTGTGTGTATTGGTGTCATGGTGTGCAAATGTATCAATGTGTGTGTGTGTGTGTCAGGGTGCATGTATGTATGTCGGTGTGTATGTGTCAGTGTCTATCGGTGTATTTATATGCATGAATATCTGTGTAAGTATGTATGTGGTAGTGTATGTGCATACATCCAATCAGTCAAACACCAGCACAACATATAAGCACACTCCTGCAATCTAACAACTATTACATACAAACACACCCCTTCACTCAAACACTTCACACAAATGGACATCCATATTTAAAAGTGAACATTACATTCAGACACACCCCTGCAATCAAACGCAAACATACCCCTGTATTAAAACATTAAATGCATAAAAGCATCCCTTCCAACACCAACACTGTGCATTACACTATAGCGCCAGTAAATGCCCCAGTGCTGTACAGATATACAACCTAGAAAGTTTGGGGAGCCTTGGAAAAATACTGAAATATTAAGGGAGCCTTGAACCTAACTGCCTTTTGTGGAAGGGGCAGTATTTCAGGTGCAGTGGACCCTTGGGTGACAAACGGTACATTAGGAAAGGTAGACATCAAAGCCCTGCTTAATGCGCCGAGAGCGATGTTTCAAGCAGATGTGGCGGTGGTGAGGGAAGAGGTGGCCAGACTTACCAGCAGAATTGTTAAAACTGAGGAAGGCCTAGATGTCGTGAAGGTGGCACCAACATCTACAGACACAGCCCTTAATATATTGCAGAAGAGCGACGCCAACATACTCTGCCTCATGGCTGCCCTTGAAGACAGGAACAAGGCGAGAAATGTAAGACTCAGGGTGTCCCAGGGACTTACCACAGATGAAATTCCTAATTTCATTACAAGGCTCCTTGCTTCACTGTTATCGACGAAACAAGTTAACTTGGTCAAGATAGACTATATTTTTTGCTTACCAAAGGCCCCCAGGGCCCCTCCTGAGACTTCTACAGACATTCTAATTAAATTTGTGCAGGACTCTGATCAAGGAATTGTCATGACGGCGACAAGGCACAATCCTACTACGATCTTGGAAGGCAGCACACTCACCTTCTATCAGGATAGGTCACACCACACCATCTTTTGGAGACAGTTATTACGACTGCTCACCCAACAAGTATGTGACCACCAGGTGCACTAAAAAAAGGGTATGCACCAGCTCCTTATGGAAAAGGAGGGCAAGACCCATTCCCTCACGCATCTATCAGAGGCGTCCTCCATGATTCGGGTACTGTGATTACCAGTCAGATTCTTCTCAGCAGCACACGGCCCGCCATGGTGTGTGGACCGGATAACCTAATTAATGCCCAGAGCACTGACTTCGAGACCCAGCGACCTACCACCGTAAAGATCAGTATCGCTCTACCTTGAAATTATTACCCCTACCACCTTGTGTAATCTTAGAGATGGGTCCTACCTGATACTTTTTATCATTTTAAGGACTTTGCTGGCATGTCTTTAAAAAGTGTGTATATATATCCTTTAGTTTTTACAAAAAAAAAAAGCTATAATTTTTAAACAAGGTTTCATTTTTCACCCAAGGACATCCCATCTTTAGACAACACACTGTTTTGTTCCAGCAGTATTTACAAATCCAATGCTATTCAGAGAACACAATTTAACTGACTTCCAGAATCAGAGTATTTGTGATTAGTAAGACGCGTGTGTGTGTGTGTGTAATATAACTATATTTAAAAGCATATCTCAAGTTGTGCAAAAATCGGCACACATATTTGAACTATCCATGTGAAATAATCAAAGAAAAGTGGTTAAATTAAATTAACTTAAACACTTTGCCAATCTAAGTTCAAGTGGTCTGACCAGAGCAATAAGATCTTCTACCACAGATCAACCTATTATTATGATACCAGAATGGGAACTGGACAGAAAAACAATGCCACTTTAAATAAAGTCAATCAACGGTGAACCTTTGATCTTCAATACAAGACAGAAGATAGATAAAAGTGAATGAAGGGCTATCATCATCTACTAAATAATATTGTCACAAAGCCATCTCAGCGTTACAACAGTGAATAGCCTGTTGTGTGAAATCTCACACAAGGGCACCCTGCTGGGATATGAGAAGTGACATTACTAAAGCTTCTCAACTACTCTTTAACTCCTCAACAGGGGTAGCGCTCCCCTGTTACAATCCGATGATTAAGCTGCACAAAGCAGCTGTTTATCCACTCACAGTAACCAGCAGGTGAACCCGATTCAATATTTATCATAGGCTTTTACAGATCACTGCCAGCCGAGCAAACGTTTTAATTAAGCTGGAACTTGCTTCAAAGAACTTATTCAAGATGTCAATCAGCAGGATAGAGATCGGATACGGTGTCAGGTGAGAGTGTGTAATACAAATCCGTAACTTTCTTCATCCCATCTCTGTAAATTAGCCTGGTATAAAGTTGGGGCTCTGATTGTAACAGACTGCCAGTCTCCTGGAATGTGTAACTTAAGTCACTCAAACCCCATTGTGCAGGTTGTAAGCAATATGTTAAACTGCAATGGGCTAGCACATTAAGACAGATCCTTTTCACAGCCGGTTTCTTGATACTGCAAGTGTTTGTTACACTGCTCTCCATTTACTGTTTACTTTCTTTGCTGGTGTAAACGGGGATTCCTTAACAACACTGTCCCAGTTTCTTGAAGTCAGTGCCACCATAGAAATCATCATGAGTGTGCTGTTGAGGGTAGAGTTTCACTTCCAAAACCTATACCATCACCTCCATATGTGTTTTCCGAAATTCCCATGTCGTGATGAACAATTGGTAAACAAAATAGTGAGACATCTAAACATTAAAGAAACTACACGGAATCTATCATAAAAGCAATATCAGGGATCGCAATCAAAAACTCACTAAAAATAGCAAGACAAACATTGAATTATTAGATTTCAAGAGATCCCAGAAGGAGATCCCTAGATTGGTATTAATAAGAAACACTTTACAGTCCGAAGAGTGAATGCAGTTGTGATAGAATGAAGGGAAATATACAATTATCTAGTCCAATCCCACGGTGGGGTCTGCTCTCAACAAGATTAGAAAAGGAAAGATTCACTAAACTGTTACTACCCAATATAGGCAACCTAAAATGATGCCAATTATATAGAGGAGAATAGGGATGTTATAGGAGGTTACCGCATCCACAGTGAAGGGCGAGGGGTATCAAGGAAAATAGTTGAATCCACAATACAAAAGAAGGAGTGAATCCTGTAATTCTTCCTGCCTGCACCTTAATAGGTGCTTAATTGCTGTATAGATCCATAGCTGCTTTGACAAATATACTAGCTGCAGCTACCGGTCAAATGCTAGGCTAAAAATAGAGTAAACTTCTGCTAGTTCTCCCGGTCTGCACCTTCGTGTGTGCAAATAGTATTTAACTCGGTTACTCCTATTCTGAGTCGCCAATACCTTTCATATCTATCCTTGTGGCCATCCTCATAACATTCCCTGAAATCCCACCAACACTCTATTAATCAAAATAGTGAATACGTGATAAAATCAGCCTTTTCTTTGTTTTATTGAGGGAAGTTTACAAGGTCAACATTTTAACTCAATATGTTGTGATAAGGCAAAAAACATATAACATGAACTTGTACAATCATACAACATTTTCAGGCCTCTTACTTTTTTTTTTTTCCCGTGTGTGTGTCCAGTTGATATGGGAGTCGTGTGACTTGTATGTTGGTGGCGTTTGAGAGTGGTACCTCAGGGTCTGGTGATGGTTTTGGCCCGTGAGAAGTCCGGTCCAGTCAGTAAGTGTCTCGACTTGGGAATATATTGCGCGTTTAGGTCGTGTGTGTGAGTCGGGAGAGTCGATATAGCGGTAGGTACCTGCGTTGCTACTTGTACGATGGTGTCCCCTAACCTTGGGGGATTGCGGGGGAGGGGGGGGAATTGAGGGATCTGCTCGGTGGTCCGGTCTCTTTTGCAGCCGCCTTGTGTCGTGACTGTGAGGGTAAGCGTGGCTACTGTGGGTTTGTGACGTGTAGAGGCGCACAAGTAAGAACATTCTCTTAACAATTATGAGAGGGGACAAAAGCAAAGTAAACAGTTGCAGTAATGTGCTTGGCTGGTGGTTAGGTTGCGTTCGCGGCACTCGAAATTTCTTTCCCTCTTGGTGTGTAAGATCTCGCTCGGCTCAGGTCCCCGGATCGCGTGTCGGAGGAGGCGGTGGGTTCCTCTGAGCATGGGTTTAGTCCCAGATTTGTAGGAATGCTGCCGCATCTGATATAGTGGAGAGTCTCAGCTCCCTGACGTTGGCCGTTTTGGCTGTGAGTGCTCGCGGTAAGGTCCATCGGTACTCCACTCGGTGTTCCCGTAGTCTGCTCGTGATCGAACCCAAGGACCTCCGCCAGTGCAGTGTGTTCCTTGTGAGATCTTGAAAAAACGTCAATTTGGAATTTTCAAAGTCCAGGGGGGTTTTGCCCCTTACTGCTGCTAGGATGCGATTCCTGTCCACCACTGACTGGTAGCGTACAATTATGTCTCGGCTGGCATTGGAGGGGGCCTGTTGTGACTTGTTTATCCTATAGCACCCTTCCATCTGAATTCCCTTGGCTTGCAAATGTGGTAGGAGTGAGTCCATAAGCCGTCTTAGATAGTGTGGCAGTTCTCGGAGTTTAATGTTGGCACGTCGCTTGCAGTCCTCAGCTAAATCTACTCTTAGTGTCAGGGAAGTGTGTGAATGCAGCAGGTTGTGCATTTGGTCTTTCACCTCTTGCACCTCTCGCTTGAGGTCTTGGACCTCGGTTTCCATAGTCTGCGTCCGTGCACTAACCGCCTGTATCTCGTTGCGGACTGCGTCCAGGTCAGCTGCTGTCATTTGTCGGAGTTCCCGCAGGAGGTTGGCAA
Organism: Pelobates fuscus; assembly: GCF_036172605.1. NCBI lineage: Eukaryota > Metazoa > Chordata > Amphibia > Anura > Pelobatidae > Pelobates > Pelobates fuscus. The sequence goes on from NC_086317.1 coordinate 235,346,217, forward strand.
TATCCTGCTTGGTGGCCAGGGCTTGTGGGTCTTGGTCTGCCATTGCCTCTAGGGGTGTCATGGCAGGTGACATTATGGGTGAGTCCCCAGGGGTGGTTGTACCTGTTTGGGGGTCTGATCTGTGTTCACCAGCTTCTGGCCTGGTCGCCATCTTGGAGTTCGGATGCTGCAGCATCTCCCCTATGTCGTGGGATTCTTTGCTGGGGCCCGGTTGTGATTTCTGGGTTTTGCGGCCCATGTCTGTTGTGGGCTTTGGGAGATGGTCGGGTGGCCAGTCAGAGTAGTATATTTCAGCTAGCTCAGCCTCTAGTCCCATTCCGGCGGTCCGTGTGGCTGTGTAGCCCAAGTAGGCCAGAGATGTGCGTCTGGCTTTCTTACCAGTTTTCGGGTATAAAAGAGGCATGGGGCTGTTGCTACCCCTCTCCGGAGTTGGTGGGGTGTCATGTGTGAGTCCACTTGTCGCAGGTTACCCCCAAGGTTTTGCGGGTTTCTAGAGGTTTTCCTCGGAGGCGCGGGAAAGCGCGTACGGTCGGCTCCGGCACTAAGCTCCGCCCCGTGATAAAAATCAGTGCATAGTGAAAGTGAAAATTAAATTAAATAAACCAGACGTGTTTCGGTGCTCATACAGCATCTTTCGTCGAGGGAGAGAGCTGAAACATTGAATTATAAAAAACTATTTTGTGTACAAAACATTTCATAGATTTAAAATATCTCTTATTTGAAAACGGGACGATCAGGTTTTCCAAGTTTGTGCTGCGTGTTTTTTTTTTGTTTTTTTTGTCAATCATATTTTATTGAAGTATGAAGTTATATTACACGTGTTCACAATGGTAATATACATACAGCATTAAATACAATGGGCAGTTCTGGGTTATTAGATACAGATTGCATGCTAACTGACATTGCACACCACATAGGGCAAGGCTATGACTCGTTTTAATTGGACAGGTATCAAACAAGAGAACAGACTAGTCTTATGTAGTGAGTACCGGATTGTCAAAACGCAGTATCCAGGTGTGAGTACGTTGTAGTGTTGCGGAGAAGGTTTGTCGTTTTGTATATTCTGACCTGTCATGCGTGTGGGATACGGTTCAACAAAGTTCTGACGTGAGATCCTAGGTTGGTCTAAGAAGAAAAGCATATCGTCCGCGTAGGCCGCAACCCGGTGTTCTCCCCGGCCCATGCAGAACCCTGTGATGCCCCCGTCCCGTCTGACCGCCTCTAGGAAGGGTTCTAGAGTGAGGGCAAACAGGAGGGGGGGCAGGGGGCACCCTTGCAGTGTGCCATTGCGGATGTTAAACGGTCCAGTGAGTGCGTCATTGACCCGTATACGCGCTGTTGGTATTGTGTATAGTGCTGCCACCCAGGTGCGTAGATGTGGTCCGAACCCCATGTGCCGTAAGGATTCAGCGAGGAACGTCCAGTCAACGCGGTCGAACGCCTTTTCGGCGTCTGTGGATAGAAGCACCAATTCGCGTTTGTTAGCTGTGGCCGCGTGGATCACATTGAGGGCCCGGATTGTATTGTCTCGAGCCTCTCTTCCGGGTATAAAGCCAACCTGGTCCGGGTGTATGAGTTCAGGTAACACCTGGGCTACCCTGAGCGCCAAAGCCTTGCCGAAGAGCTTCAGGTCAGCGTTCAGTAGCGAAATTGGCCTGTAACTGGCACAGTTTGTGGGGTCTTTTCCCTCTTTCGGGATGATTGTGACCGTTGCCCTCAGCGTGTCTGCTGGGAACCGACCGCCCTCCCTTATCGAGTTGAATCCATCCAAAAGTATCGGCAGCAAGACCTCTTTGAAAGTGTGCAGGTACGAAACGGGTAGACCGTCCGGTCCGGGGGCTCTGTGTGACTTAGCTGCTTTTAGTGCGCCAGCTAGCTCGTCGATTGTCAGGGGTTGTACCAAATCGGCTTCCTGTTCCGGGGTAAGCTTGCGGGAGATGTGATTGCCGAGATAGGTAGCAATACGCTCCTGGTGTCGTTGCGCCGCCGCATCCGTCCGGGATTGCGTCTGGTCATACAGTGCCGCATAGTAGGTGTGAAAAGCATTCAGGATACCTTTGGGAAGTTGTGTGATTTTCTGTCCCTTCGGGCAGATCTTGTGAATGTGCTGCATCCTCCGCTTCTCCTGCAGCATCTTTGCGAGTAATCGGCCACATTTATTAGAGTGTTCGTAGAAGAACCTGGCCGATTTTCGCGCGGTGTTCAGTAGGCCCTGGGAGAGTATGGTTCGTAGTTCTCAACGGGCTTTAGTGAGGAGAAGATAGGTCTCGTCGTCTAGGGTGCGTTTATGTTCCTTTTCCAGTTCGGCAACCCGTGTAGTTAGTTGGACTGTGCGTGCAGATCGGTCTTTCTTGCGTTGAGTGCTAACTGCTATGAGGTGCCCCCGTATGACACACTTATGTGCCTCCCAGAGCGTGAGTGGTGCGATGTCTGGGGTGGCGTTCGTTGTGAAATATTGGGCCAGTGTATGAGCCGCCGTGGTAGTGAGTTCGAGGTCGTCCAGGAGGGTCTCATTGAGTTTCCATTGCCGTTCCGTGGGTTTGAAAAGTGGAGAGCTCGTATGAGCCAGCATCGGTGCGTGGTCTGTTTGTTCCATCGACCCTATCTCTGCGCCATGCAGCAATGTCAGATATTCCTGTGCGAGGAATATGTAGTCTATTCGGCTATAGTGTGCATGAACGGCAGAGTAATAAGTGTAATCTCGTCCCTCCGGATGGCTCGCTCTCCAACAGTCCACCAACCCCAATTTGTGTATGGATCATAGCGCCGCCCGTAGGCAGTGTGAGGGAACCGTGCTGTGGCCCCTGGAGGTGTCTGTGTGGGGGTCTAGCGGTAGGTTCAGGTCCCCAGCGACCACCAGAAGGCCTTCTCTGAAGCGCCCCAATTTGGCCAATGTGCGGCTAAGGTATGCTGCTTTCTGTTGGGACTGTACAAGCAAGCGAAGGTATAGGCGCGGTCCGCGATGGTGCCTTTAAGGAACAGGTACCGTCCATTCAGGTCTGCTAGTGTCGCCGTGCATTGTAACTGCGTCGTTTGTGCGAACAGGATCGCCACTCCTGCTTTGGCATCTGGGTGGTTGGCGTAGAAACCGACTGTTTTCTAGTTTCGGTGCGTCTCTGTTCCTGAAGTGTGTCTCCTGCAGAAATGCCACCGATGCGCTCGCTGTCCACAGCCTCCTCATTAGTTGTGCTCTCCGTTCCGGAATGTTAAGGCCTCGGACGTTGTTGGACCAGTAGGTTAATCGCGCCGGGGCAAAGCCCCTTCCATTCGCCCTCGTCCCGGGTGGGGGACCACGGCCCGCCATGGCCCAGGCGAAAGTGGGGGTAGAAAGAGAAAAGAATAGAGGGGGGCAGTGAGGGGGGGGGGGTGAATTTGGGTAGGTTAAGGTCACGGATAGTGTATCCGTCCAACTAGTAGTGCAGGTGTTAAGATGTGTTAGGTATTGGTGTAACTTTTGACCCTGTACCGAGTTATGTCGTTCAAGGGTTACGTCACTTGTGCTGCGTGGTTTGTGCTGGCAAATGTCCCCTGCTCCAGTAATTAAATGTTAGAGGGGCTAAGTAAGACATCTGAATGTATTAACTAAACAAATTTGTGTCCGTTCTCTAGCATTTGGATCACACAATTCCTCTAAGGTTCAACGGCTCATTCGAAAATAGTTCTACCCAGTAGCTTCCAAAATGACAAAGTAAGGCTGAGGAAGAAATAGTATTTGTGGTAGCGTTACATTTACTTGTGGTTATGGGGGACTTATGGTGCAAAACCCTGGTCTGTACCAATAAAAATATATTGAAAAAAAAATAAAGACAATATTGCAATCAAGCTGGCTGACATTTATGTAAAGAGTAGGCTGATTTCAACAGGCAAAATGAACAATAGCCAAATGAAAGTGCCAATTTGGATGAAACAGCCAAAATCTTGTATTTTATAAATGGAAGAATGAGTTACAATTCGTTGCATCTCCAGAAATCTCATACAGGAGGCACAGAGGATGCCCAAGTCAAACGTAGAAGGAACACTAATTCCAAATGCAAAATTGCAAATCAACTAAAATACTGAAGGAAAAGCATATTGAATTTACACAGCACATGTTAAAAAATAAAATAAAAAAATGGTTGAATATATTTATTACCTGTTATGTATTAAATTTATAGTTTTTATATTGTATTTTTGTAATATTGTATCCTACTGTAACAGTGCAATGATTTGTGGACCCAGGGCATACTTGAAAACTAGAGAAAGCTCAATGTATCCATCCTGGTAAAATACTTTATAAAACAAATACATACTTTTAAATGCCACACAATACTGTGAGTTTTACTGCGTTGGTGCACTCAAACATTGCTTGAGATTTTTTTTTTTTTTTATGGACAACAATTGTGTTATAAACCCAGAACTTGCTGCCAATAAAACTCACTATAATGTGCAGAAGTGCAGAATAGAAGAGCATTACAGAGTCCCTAAGCAATACAATGTACAGAAATGTGAGTAATAGGGGGTGGGGTGGGGTGTGTGTGTGTGGACACCACGTCCAGTTGGAGCCATCTCCTATTCTGTTCTGAGTGCCTGGCTTGCTAAAACATTGCAATGTGCATGCATATTACTAAAAGACATAGTACAAGACCAGATGCTAGGTGGTGATGTGGGTCTTGTGAAACCAATGAGACATGCTCTGGCAAACTTTACAAAGGCAGTAACTGAAGCACCGCCCTAAAATTATTTTTAATTATATTTAAAGGGACACTCCAGGCACCCAGACCACTTCTGCCCATTGGAGTGGTCTGGGTGCCAACTCCCACTACTCTTAACCCTGCAGCTGTAATTATTGCAGTTTTTTTTTTTTTATAAACTGCAATAATTACATTGCAGGGTTAACTCCACCTCTAGTGGCTGTCTTCTAGACAGCCACTAGAGGGCACTTCCTGATTCATAGCAAAGATTCCAGCGTCGCTCAATTCCCCATAGCATGCGCATTAGGTTTCCTCAGCCAACGGGCGGGATCAGTCTCGCCCACCGGCTGACTTAATTACTGGGAGGAGTGACGCCGACCCGAAACCACCACCGAAGGACATCGGCGGGGTCTCAGGTAAGTGAAAACCCCTTCAGCTACCTGTGATGGGAGGTGGGAGGGAGAGGGGACCTGCTGTGCCAGGAAAACGGATTGTTTTCCTGGCACTGGAGTTTCCCTTTAAATAGACAGGGGATATGTATCCCTTGTGGTCCAGCAGGACCAAGGGTCCAGAGGTGTCAGGGACAGACTGGATTGAACAGGCAAATACTCTGCCTAGCCAAAAAAAAAAAAATTCACACACGAATATTTCGTTGGACCACCTTTAGCTTTGATTACGGCACACATTCGCTGTGGCATTGTTTCAATGGGCTTCTGCAAAGTCATAAAAGTTATTTCCGTCCAGTGTTGCATTCATTTTTCACCAAGATCTTGTATTGATGATAATAGAGTCTGTCCACTACGCAAAGCCTTCGCCAGCACATCCAAAAGATTCTCAATGGGGTTAAGGTCTGGACTCTGTGGTGGCCAATCCATGAGTGAAAGTTATGTCTCATGCTCCCTGAACCACTCTTTCACAATTTGAGCCAGATGAATCCTGGCATTGTCATCTTGGAATATGCCCGTGCCATCAGGTAAGAAAAAAAATCCATTCATGGAATAACCTGGTCATTCAGTATATTCAGGTAGTCAGCTGACCTCATTCTTTGGGCACATAATGTTGCTGAACGTAGCCCTGACCTGCCGCTACAACCCCAGATCATAGCACTGCCCCCACAGGCTTGTACAGTAGGCACTAGTCATGATGGGTGCATCACTTAATCTTCTTCCCTCTCTTCTTACCATGATGCACCCATCACGCTGGAAAAGGGTAAATCTGGACTCAGACCACATGACCTTCTTCCATTGCTCCAGAGTCCAATTTTTATGCAAATGGAAGCTTTTTTTTCCCCCGATAAGAAAACCACTAATCAGTGAGGCTAAAGTCTACACAGCTGTTCAGTCCCAATCCCTTGAGTTCCCTTCGCATTGTGCGTGTGGAAATGCTCTTAATTTCTTTATTAAATATTCTACTATTCTACTATTTTTCTACAATTTGTTTTCAAACGTTTAAGGTGATCGCCGATCACGATCAATCAGTATTTTTTTTCTGACCACATTTCTTCCTCTAAAATGATGGTTCCACACTATCCTTCCCGTTTTTAGTAATGCGTTGGACAGTTCTTGTGCACGCGTGTTAATCTGGCAGGCGTGCCCAATGCACTTTTCTATCATTCCTACAGACAGGACACGGATATTTCTATACCCAGTCCCCCATTGAGTGGGTGTAGAAAGCATTAAAAAAAAAACAAACTGTTAAATATGGGGGGAACCTACTTTTTTCTGCCTGCACATTGAGGTAAATGAAGTACAAACTTTTGAGTAAGACAGTTGTCGCAAAGTGATGCATATCCCATTAAATGTGCTACTAGGGGATGTGTCTGCAGCTAATCTTCCAAAATTTAGCAACAAATTAACAATCATTTTGCCTAATACAATTCAACAGCCAAAATGACTTGACAGGTCACTGAAAACACTTTTCAACTAATTATTTTCCCACTTCACCAGACTTTGTGCTTCCTCGCTTTGAGAAGCAAGATACTAAAGGAACACTCCAAACTCCCAAAACACTTCAGCTAACGGCCAAGAGGGTTTCCAGATTTAATCTGCTTCAATGATTGTTCAAGTGGAAGTGAGAGCTTCCATAGGTAAGCCCTAGGAGATGAAAAAGGAGACAGACTGTTCAAATGTACAATACATTTCTTTGGAAGCAGGAATTCCAGAGAGAGAGAGAGAGAGAGAGAAGGTCTGACTAGCTCTACAACCTAGTCAATTAAATTGTTAGTCAGACAAACTTATGCTTTTTCCCTCTCTCCCCCTCCCCCCACCCCCAAAAACACCCCCCCCCCCCAACAAAAAAGTTCATCAAAAAGTTGTTGTTTTTTCAAGGCAGTAACATGAGTGTTATTTGTCTGAAATAGTGACAAGGTCAATAAAGACAAAGAATGCCAAGGACAGTCAACTCTTATTGTACTGTCAGAACTACATATAGTCTAACTGTATAGCATATCTGCAATATTTAGCAAACATCGACTTGATAGACATCGGCTAATGTGTTCTCGTAAAGATTGATATCCTTTAATGGAGATCCTTCTGAAAAATCACGCTTGCAACAAAAACAGTGCACCCCTGTTTGCAAGATAAAAAAAAAAAAAAAAGAAAGATTGTAGCAGTACATAATCTTAAAGCAATTATTCCTTTACTTGCCCCCTTCCAGTTTGTGCTTAATACTCTTTGATAAGGGTATTTCTTTCAATAAATTCTGGAATGCACCTGGTCAAAAGAAAGTCAAGCATTAACAAAGTAATTTTCTGTTGGCCCGCATAAAGAGAAAAAAAAAAAAAAAAAAAAAAAAACACAGGGATTACTGGCAAGAAAATATCACTTTGTTACCCACAATTTTTCCTTGAAGACAGCAGTTCTGAACAGGATATGAAAATGATAGGATGTGATTTTATTCCATCTCCTTGTAGTACTGCCAAAAACTATGCATTGTAAACATTAAACCACTATCAAAAAATGGATTACAGCTAACTGCAATTAAATAGCCTCCTCAGGTTTACAAAATTAAGATCTTGATCATTAAATATTTAATATTTGCCAGCTTTCATTTAACCCCTTAACACCGCAGCCAAATGTACAAGTTGTGAACAGAACAAAACGTAAACAAAACCTGGCATTTACGCTATATGTCTGTCCAACCGTAATTCACCTCTTTCATATTAAATGCACCCCCCCTTATTATATATCATTTTATTCAGGGGAAACAGGGCTTTCATTTAACATCAAATATTTAGGGATTGAACAGAATTTAATATAAAAAATTTATAAAAAAATGGGAGAAAAAAAGAATTTTTTAATTTTTTTTTGTTCTATGTGACATTTTAACTGTGGATGTCAAAATACTGTTTGCTTTTACTGCAATACAATACACATATTTGTATTCAGCGATGTCTCACGTGTAAAACAGTACCCCCTATGTACAGGTTTTATGGTGTTTTGGGAAGTTACAGGGTCAAATATAGCACGTTACATTTGAAATTGAAATTCGCCAGATTGGTTACGTTGCCTTTGAGACTGTATAGTAGCCCAGGAATTAAATTTACACCCATAATGGCATACCATTTGCAATAGTAGACAACCCAAGGTATTGCAAATGGGGTATGTCCAGTCTTTTTTAGTAGCCATTTGGTCACAAACACTGGCCAAAGTTAGCGTTAGTATTTGTTTGTGTGTGAAAAATGCAAAAAACGCCAATTTTGGCCAGTGTTTGTGACTAAGTGGCTACTAAAAAAGTCTGGACAAACCCCATTTGCAATACCTTGGGTTGTCTACTATTGCAAATGGTATGCCATCATAGGGGTAATTTTCATTCTTGGGCTACCATAGGGTCACAAAGGCAACGTAAGCAATCTGGCGAATTTTAATGTGAAAAAAATGAAACACAAGCCTTATATTTGACGCTGTAACTTTTGAAAACACCATAAAACCTGTACATGTGGGGTACTGTTGTACTCGGGAGACTTCGCTCAACACAAATATTTGTATTTCAAAACAGTAAAAAGTATTGCAGCAATAATATCGTCCGTGTAAGTGCTGTTTGTGCGTGAAAAATGCAGAAAACGTCACTTTTACTGGCGATATCATCGTTGTAATACATTTTACTGTTTTGAAACACTAATATTTGTGTTCAGCAAAGTCTCCCGAGTAAAACAGTACCCCCCCATGTACAGGTTTTATGGAGTCTTGGAAAGTTATAGGGTTAAATATAGTGCTAGCAAATTAAATTCCCTATACTTTCGGCATGGGTTGTCAGGCAGGTCCCGCTAATTGTAATTAATTAGGATACCTAATTATGTAAAATTATTACATAAATATATGTGTAGAATTAATATATGTATATATATATACATATGTGTATATATACGTATATATATATATAATTTTTTTTTAATATTTTTATTTATATATAGGTATATATATATATATAGTGATATATACGTATATATTTATGTATATAGATATATATATTATGATATATATATTATTTTGTTCTACGTGTATTTTGATATAAATATATATATTAATATCACAATACAGTTAGAACGAAATAACACATCTATATATTTTTTAATTATTTATTTTTAAATATTTTTTTTACGTATTTACATATATATTTTTTTATATTATATATATAAATATATATATAACAATAATTATATATATATTTAATCAGTATCAGTCTACGTGTAATTTGATATTAATATATATATTTATTAATATTTAAATACACGTCGTGTATGTGTAAATGTGTGTGTGTGTATGTGTATATATATATATATACTTAGATCATATATATATATATAATACATATGATCTAAGTATATTTTATTTGTAACTGTAATTTTTTAAATTTATTTTTTGAACTAATATTTTTTTTTTTTACAGGACAGGGGGCAGAGACAGTGTCAGCCAGTGATTTCACATCACTGGCTGACACACAGGATCAGTGATCACAGTGACTGCCTGTCACTGTGATCACCTCCTGCAGATTGGGTAATTGACCACAGGGGGGAGTGCCTGGGTGGTACAAGCACTCCCCCCTTCCAATCTGCAGGGGGATCACTGTGCCAGTTACATGTGTCAGCCAATAGGCTGACACATGTAACACTGATCGCAGTGACAGGCTGTCACTGCGATCAGAGAGCTCTGAGATCGCAGTGACAGCCTGTCACTGCGATCTCAGACTTAGCAGATCGCGGTCACTGACCCCAGGGGGACTGCCTGGGGGGCCAGGTAAGTCCCCCGACCGCGATCTGCAGAAGGGGAACGCCGCCGGCCGCATGTGTCAGCCGATTTGAAATCGGCTGACACATGCTTAATACTGGTCGCAGTGACAGCCTGTCACTGCGATCAGAGACTGCAGATCGCGGTCACCGGCCACAGGGGGGGTTGCCTGGGGGGCCAGGCATCCCCCCCGACCGCGATCTGCAGCGGGAGAATACCGCCGGCCACGTGGGCGGCAATAAAAGCGAGGACGTAATATTACGCCCGCCGGCGTTTAGAGCCGGTTCCTGCAGGACGTAATATTACGTCCTCCGGACTTAAGGGGTTAAACAAACCTAAATAAAAAGGTTTTCGGTATGCCATCAAGTTACAAAATGGTATAGCTTAAATAAATGCAAAAGCAATATAAATTAAAACCGCACTGTCATAGCCACATCAGTTTTGATTTTTTTACCCACAAATGCCTCTGGGTCTACAATTTCACTTTTTTTTTTACTGCATCATTTCTTTTCTGGATCTATGTACGAAGCATCGTCATCTTTGTGTTCCTGGATGGCGTTTACCACATCACTTTCATCTGCCCAAACTAGCTCGCACTGTGAAGTTACCATGCATGCCCGCTTGTAGACTTGGGCATTTGAGTTTGACTGAATTTGAGGTATTTGTCCATTTGTCTAAAAGATGAATGTGTCAGGATTACTATATGATCCAGCATGTAGAATTGTGTTACACAGATGACTAACAGGCAATGTATTACCGGGCCTCAGAATGGCCGGACTAACGTACCAAAGAATAGTCGGGGTGATAGACGAGGTCAGGGGACACAACGATAAAGGAAAGCCAGAGGTCAGGGATACCAGAAATACAGGGAAGTCAAAATCAACTTGTACAAGCACCAACTAGAAAGGACGCTTGTCTGGACCTGGTTTTAACAAACAACGTTGATCTTTTGACCAAGATTCAAGTAGGTGAGCACTTGGGAAATAGTGATCACAATATAGTGTCCTTTGAAATGAACTAAAAAAAAAAAAAAAAAAGCACATGGGGTATACGAAAACAAATAATTTTAAAAAGGCCAATTTCGATAAGTTACGGGCAGCTTTACAATGTATTGACTGGCATAAACTCTTTAGTGAAAAGAACACTGAGGATAAATGGATCATCTTCCAACAAATATTAGAAAGGTACATTTCTCAGTATGTACCATTGGGTATTAAATATAAAAGAAACAAATTAAAACCAATGTGGCTTAGTAGAGAAGTAAAACAAGAGATTAAAAATAAGAAAAGGGCATTTAAATCAGACAAATCAAATGCATGTTGTAAAAGATTTAAGGAAGCCAATAGTGCGTGCAAAAAGCCTATTAGATTCGCTAAACTTCAAAATGTAAAAATGATAGCTAAAGAGAACAAAAACAACCCCAAAGCATTTTTAAGCACATTAATAAAAAAAACTAAAAATTAAAGTGTAGGTACACTGAAAACAGAGATGGGTCTGTTAGTCAATGAAGACCAGGAAAAGGCAGGAATTGTAAACAACTATTTCTCCTCCGTATATATTAAGGAAGAACCCATGGCAATAGATGTGCAAATGATTGCTACTAAAACTTGCAGAATAATTGTAATTGGTTAACTCAAGACAAGGTGCTGCAGCAACTAAAGAAAGTTAATATAAACAAAGCTCCTGGGCCTGACGGTATCCATCCACGAGTACTTGAGGAACTAAGTGTAGAAATAAGTGAACCACTGTTTTTAATCTTTCAAGATTCTTTTTTCAGGAAGTGTTCAGGAGGATTGGAGAAAGGCAGATGTGGTTCCTATATTCAAAAAGGGTTCAAAATCCTTGCCTGGAAATTATAGACCTGTGAGCTTAACTTCTGTGGCTGGTAAAATATTTGAAAGGTTATTAAGGGATAATATTCGAGAATTCCTTGAGAAGAACATGGTTATCAGCAAAAATCAGCATGGTTTTACGAAGCACAGGTCATGTCAAACTAACTTGATTGCATTCTACGAAGTAGGTAAGTAGAAGTATAGATCAGGGTGTTGCAGTGGATGTGATCTATTTGGATTTTGCCATGGCATTTGATACATTTCCCCACAATAGATTAGTGTTCAAACTCAAGGAAATCGGTCTAGGTGAAAATGCTTGTTCTTGGGTAGAACATTGGCTTAAAAACAGAGTACAAAGAGTTGTCGTTAATGGTAAATTTTCAAGCTGGACAGAGGTGGTAAGTGGTGTCCCTCAGGTGTCTGTTCTGGGACCCCTTCTATTTAATATGTTTATAAATGATCTTGAAGACAGCATTGAAAGTCATGTTTCAGTGTTTGCAGATGACAAAACTCTGTAAAATAATACAATGTGAGCAAGATATTCTTTAATGGAAGGGAATCAGGGAGAACAACACACGGAAAGGACTTTGGAATTGTTATAAACAAACTATGCAACAATGTGCAATGTCAATCAGCAGTGGCCAAGGTCAGTAAGGTATTGTCATGCATGAAACAGGGCATTCATTATCGAGACGAGAATATAATTATGCCTCATTATAAATCACTGGTAAGATCACATCTTGAATATGCTGTGCAACTTTGGGCACCTGTTCTAAAGAAGGATATTATGGAACTAGAAAAAGTGCAGAGGCGGGCTACAAAATTAATAAAAGGAATGGAACATATCAGCTATGAAGAAAGGTTAACAAATTTAAACCTATTTAGTTTAGAAAAACGTCGCCTGAGAGGGGATATGACAAGATTATACAAATATATTTGGGGCCAATACAAACCATTGTGTGGAAATCTATTCACAAACCGGACTTTACATAGGACACGAGGTCGTGCGTTTTGGACGGGAAGAAAGAAGATTTCGTCTAAGGCAAAGGAAAGGATTTTTTACTGTAAGAACAATAAGGATGTGGAATTCTCTGCCTGAAGAAGTAGTTTTATCATAGTCCATACAGATGTTCAAACAGCTACTAGATGCATACTTGCAAAAACAGAATATTCAAGGATATATTCTTTCAATGTAGGGTAATAACTGCTTGATCCAAAGATAAATCTGACTGCCATTCTGGGGTCAAGAAGGAATTTTTTTCCTAGCTTATTGCAAAATTGGAAGTGCTTCAAACTGCGCTTTTTTGCCTTCTTTTGGATCAATAGCAAAAAATAAATGTGAGGATGGCTGAACTTTATGGACGCAGCGGCCAGCGGCGCATTAACATGTCGCAAGTGTTATTCATGCAGACGGGCGGTCGCTGACCGCAAGGTGAGGAAGAATGTGTTACAGAATGAACAAATAGAAATTACAACAAATAAAACGAAGACCGAATTGCATATTATTCTTTGTTCGTTCATTTAGTTTATTTCAAAGAGGGAGCCGGCTTTGCGACTTCGTCCTTTTAATATTTAAAAATGAAAGTGTTGGGAAGCTCTACTCCCCAACCCCTCCTCACTATTTTTAGGGTGAGGGGTGTAGGTAAGGTATTTGTTTATTGGGGGAGACTAGGAGCTTAGGACCCCTAGTCACTAGGGGGAGGGATTATTTGTACAATTAGCCACCAAACGGTGGGGTTGGGGAGGGACAATAACCTCCCCACTCATTTAAGGTTTTCATCAGCCAATAATAAGCAGAGGGGACACAATGCCCTCTGTTTAGTTTAATAGCCCCCAGTCGGAGGACATGCCCCAAAACGGGGGACATGTAGCGGGTCCCACGTTATTGGATTGGGAGAGTTTACAACAGTGAGCAGCTACAAGGATACCAATTTAGGGAGTTATCTACTCAACAGCTGCAAGTTGCACCCATGGCCCAGAATTTCTACCTTCTGATAAAAATTCCAAAACAAAAATAACCAAATTTTGCCAGTTTGGACGAAGCAATCATTTCGGCAGCGCCCAAGTCTATGTTACTGGACATTCGGAAATGGTGAATGTAGGCAAATCGAGAATTAATCTCCTCCCTGTATATAAAAAAGCGTAGGAAAAAACACATAAGACAAAAGTAGTCCCTATTATCTTATATCTAGTTAGAAATAGCTGGAATTTTTTTTTAAAAAAATAAGTAGGAAAGCGGAAGCGATTGCGAAAAGGTAAGTATGCCATTTTAGTACTGCTTTAAAATAAAAAAAACTAAATTGATCAAGAAAGAGAAAAACTTCCCCAATAGTTAGTTATACACATTCAAAAAAGCTTAACCCCTTCAGGACGTAGTCAATATTACACGTTCTGATCAAAACAAAATGTAAACAAAAACTGGAATTTGCGCTATATGTCTGTTCAGCGTAATTCACCTCTTTCATATTAAATGCACCCACACTTAATATATCATTTTGTTCAGGAGAAACAGGGCTTTCATTTCATATCAAATATTTATATATGAAACAATTTATTATGGATAAAAATGAAATAAAAAAAATAAAAAATAAAATTTGTAGTTCCGCCTCACATTTTAGCTGTAAATGTCATAATACTGTTAGCTTTTACTGCAAAAAAAGCACATATTTGGATTCAGCAAAGTATCACGAGTACAATAGTAGCCCCCATTAACAGTTTTTACGGTGTTTGGAAAGTTACAAAGTCAAATACAGCACATTCCATTTTTCCGTTTTTTCACATTGAAATTTGCCAGATTAGTAATGTTACCTTTGAGACCGTGTGGTAGCCCAGGAATGAGATTTACCCCCATGATGGCATACCATTTGCAAAAGTAGACTACCCAAGGTATTGCAAGTGGGGTATGTCCAGTCTTTTGTAGTAGCCACTTAGTCACAAACACTGGCCAAAGTTAGCATTCATATTTGTTTGTGAAAAAAGCAAAAAACAAATATATTATATTTTTAAAATACACTATATATGACGTTACACATACACACACACACACACGAAAAAAACATTTAATTTATTTTAACATGTTTAATTTTTTTTTTTTATACTTCCCACCAGCAGGGGGACTGTGACATTTCAGACAGTGCCCCTGCTGGCAGATCCACAGCCAGCTATAGGGGGCCACGTGATTGCTCTTTGAGAGCGATCACATGGCCCCCGGGGCCTGATTTGCCTGGGGAGGGCTGCTTGGGCTGTCAGGCAATCCTCCCGATGAGGATCGCGGCGGAGGTAAGTAGCTGGAGGCTCCTGGAGCTGAAAGCAGTTACGGCGTTCTATGCTGCCGCAACGGCTTTAATGCACATTTAAATGGGGACGGCATAGAAAGCCATAACGGCGTTAAATAAAAAAGGAGCAAATTCAGTGGAGTCTAAAAATGAGACTGCAATTGTACAATACAACTAACAACTCAACTATCCCAACACACACAAAAAACATTTATATCTAGTACTGTGTGTGTTTGGCGTGTTCCTTTAATGCAAAAGTACAAGGTGGACCAAAATTCAGAGCAGGGTGCCATAGGGTCGTTAACCTAACTTACTGAAAATGGGGATCCAACAAATAGAGGTACTAAATAGACGTATCAACAGGCAGATTTAACGTTAATAAAGAGAGACAAAGTTAGTAATAGCCAATTTCAGGATTAAAGAATTATGAATTTTTTTTATTTTATTTTTTTTATAAATAAAAAGCTGGGTCAAGACACAAAGTCAAATACAAGCCAAGGTCAATATCAGAAAATCAAGAGATACTTAATATAAGCACTAAACATGTACCAAGACAGAAACACCACTATAGGGCACAAAAAAATATTATAGGCCTACATATGCTCTTATTGGACCAAGTCATCTATGCAACGCCAAAACGTTTATAAATGGGGTGGCCTAGACAATGGTAGTCACTTTAAGGGGGGATGTGACGTCAAATGTATTTAAACTATATAATGATATGCCATTAAAGCAGGCAGCATCCAAATCAATACAATATCAGTTGTGTGGTGAATTCGTCCCATGCGACCCTAGGAGCGGTTCGCCCTGCCAAATTGGTGAGAAGTCAACAACTTTTTCATTAATAAACCAATTTCAATGATATTACATACATTGAATACTTAACGTATAGAGATTTGTTCAACTAGGTGCAGAAGATGACATATTTTAACTACATTCGCCATCTAAGGAAGTCAGGCTCTTTTGTTAATGTTTTTGGCTCTAGCACTCTAATTTCTGCACGTATTTTCTCCTTGAGCTGCTCAAGTATGTGCGGTTTGTTCACGTACACACACACACTTTCAGATATCCCACATGAAGTAATTGTGAGTTTGAAAGCTGGCCTCCTATCCACCGACTATGGTCCGGGTATGAGACCCTGTTCAGGAGTTGCCCTGCCCAGCCACCATTAGCAGCATTCCCTTCGTGCCCCTGGTTTTGATACTTTTTGACTGCATTGCGTATAACACTGCTCATTTCCAAGCAGTACCTATGTTCAACAAGGCAAATTATCCCTTGTGCTTTAGATTATTAAACCACATAGTGCCCCATTATCACGAGAACACTGACATCACAAGTTTCAAAAGAGCATTACCTAAAACCTATGGATGTCGTGCAAAGTCATCTTTACCTACAATTTTAATAAATATATATTGGAAAAGAACTTAGACCTTCTTAAAGGGACACTGTAGGCACCCACACCACTTCAGCTCATTGAAGTTGTCTGGGTGCTGTGACCCTTTTGCACTTAGTGCTGTAATGTTAAACATTGCAGTTACAGAGAACTGCAATGTTTACATTGCAGCTTTAAGTCTGCCCTCTGTGACTGTGTAACCACTAAAAGGGTGGGAGGTAAGTTTCAGGGGTTTTTTTGGGGGGGAGGGGGGGGGGGGAGAGAAGTCCATCACAGAAAGTGTTACTACAACTAAAACGAGGGAACCGGGGTATGGAGATAATGGATGGGTATTCAGAAGGATAAGGAGAGTTTGGCTGGACAGACTAAAAATTAAGGACAGGTTTAGCTGAGAAGTGGTACAGACAATTTGTTTTGAATTTGGGAGATTAAAAGGAACATTGAAAACATTCAAGGACATGGACACTGTTAAGATGGCTGGTAAGTGAGAGTAAAAAGAGAAAGAAGATAATCTGGTGGCTGGCTAATGGAAGCTTGTGAATATAACAATGTGAGGGTTGATGAGAAAGACCTTAACTGGACTAGTGTGAGAGCGTGAACTACCAGGTTTACTCACCAAAATGACTAATGTCGAGAACTAAAAGGTAATTTAAAATTTAAGGCCAAAATAGTAAAAATGGGAAAATTCTCCAAGGCCGCTATGTTTCACGTTCAGATATGTGGTCCTTATATTTGAAACTCACTTTTAATTCCCAACAATTCTCACTTTATTAAATAACACTGTATATTAGAGCAGCACCAGAACTAAATAAGTCATTGAATATAGTCCTTGAAAAATATGTGGATTTAAGTTGTGAGCCTAGTAGGGTAGCCTTTCGACCAATCTTTAACTTTTAATAATTTTGTTCCATTTCTTTAACTTCAAGTTGTATTGCATATTATGGTGTAGGTTTCAATTTGGTGTCCTAGTTTTGCCATTTGCTTTCGTTCAATTAATGCATTAAAATGCAATTCCATATTAACAACCTACAACTTGTACTTTAAAAAGATGTATCTTGGCCAGTAGAGTTAATAAAAATAGTGGTTGTTAAATGAAAGCAACAATGCAGTCTCCTCAATTCTTCCTGAACATGTTCAGAGTTTAGTAACCGTTGTTTATATAGGCATTTCATTCTGTTTTATGCTTCCATTGAGAGATGACTTCAGTGCTGCCTATATGCAAACTGTAAAGACTTCACTTTTGGTTTGTGATTTGTAATTAAAACTAGGATAACATATTGCAAGCAGTCTTTTAAAAAAAAAAAAAAAAAAAAAACCTAAAATAAAAATAAATATAAATTAATCTTTAGATAACACTTCAACTATGGTCAATATAATCAATGCAAACATCACGAAATACAAAACAAAAAAAACAACAGGTCTCTACAATATGGAAACAAATACATACAGGATATACAAATCAGAAAATAATTAGATATAAAACATTTTAATGTGCCTGCGTTCATACTCTATTTGAAAAAGTTTGTCAAAATACAATGGCCTCTTAATTAGGTATATTGCAAAAAAGTACTTGTTCTTCCAACGAGATGTGTTAGAAAGTACATGTCTATGTTCATAGCTTGAAATACACCACCAGATGAAGACGATCTTTCCATTTACAGGGCAGCTTTCTGTGGTTGAATCGTGTGTGGTGTAGATGACATGGCAGAACTCGCATACCATACTTTCATACTACTATGGCAGAATGGCTACTACTTGGGTATCGAGTGCTTTCTCACTAAATTCAATAAGAGCACATCTCCCTTTATAGGGTGGCACTGACTCAATTCTCACTTTCCAGACGGCTCACTGAGAATGATGCTGTATTACTAGAGCTTTGATTCGGATTGCCTCCTAAATTAATCAACACCTCCTAGCTACACTGCGTGAGGAAAGTGGTTCCTTATTATACAAAATTGCCCTGCGCACAAGTGTTTTTTGTTTGTTTGTTTTTAACCCCTGCAGTGACATTCCGTGTATAAGACGACCCCCAATTTTTGACTTTTTTTTTTTTTTTTTTTTAAAACCCATATTCTTATTCATGGAACAATACGGTAGTTTCAAGTATATAATTGTATATGGTTTAAAATGCCTGTATATTTAGTCCATCAGTGATGTAGAGCTTGAAACTTGTAACTGTAGACATACAGAAAGGCATATAGAAATATCAACACGAGTACTGACATATATATACGAATATGCATAGATATAGCTTTCAATTTGTGTTGTGATTATTGCCTGGTATGAAGTGTGGGATATAGAGTTGGTGTCTGTGTGTAGTAGGCCAAAAGTATGTACTCACGACACTACCCTTTTCACCTTAATATGTAGATCTCTGCATACGTTAGAGATTTTTTTTATATATTCCGTCTGATATATTTTGAGATAATTCTTCAAAGCAACCAAACGTGCAATGTTTCCAATTATTTCTTCTTGTGTGAATTAGTGTTTGCGAAATTTACTACATATAATTTGCTTTTAAAGGTTGTGGACACAACCTCTTTTAAAAAGCATGATCTGTCTGATTTCTATTGCAAAGCTATTAAGGACAATGCAGCAATAAGGATGTCAGTTGCAGTAAACCTGCACTGCTAAGGTATTTGCACTGGAATAAGCAGAAATATCATACACATGTATTAACTGGTAGCAAAATGACAGCTGTTTCCACAGACGTATAACTGGTAGGCACATCTTATGAAAGGACAGTGCCCCATTGGTTGCACTGTACAGAAAGGGGACGGTAAGAATATGAAAGATCTGCAGATGTGCAAATTGCTGGGTAGAGGAGATTTGATATTTTAATTGTAATTGTGTAAATGTGAGCTTAGTGCCTTTATCGTAAAAGTAATGTAGGTATCACAGGCTTGCTTTTATCAGTGGTTGCCTATGAAGAGGAGGTGTAAAGTGGGAGAACGTTAAAGGTGGTAGTTCTAGACATAAGGGAAGAAGAACTAAGCCTGGCCTTGAACAAGTCCCAGAAGTCCATGAGCCCAGAATGAAGAGGGTGGGAGGAGTCCAGCAGTACATCTGTATTGGACATTGGGCAAGATATTCTTCCATGTGTAACAAGCCTTCTCCCTCATTGGATAAAGATCTTTGTATGTGTGACAATACAGTCCTGGAGTCTCTGGCAATGAAGGTGTACCAGTTCAGGAATGCCATAGTCCGTGGGTTTATTTCACCTAAACTGCACCACTAAATGCTCTACTAAATGTTAGGACTCAGCTTTGGTAGTGTATCCAGTGGCAATGCAGGATATACTGCCCTGATACCTCCAGTTACTACAGGATATTCTAGCTAGTGCTCTGACAATACTCCACAAGTAACTAACTAATAAATAGCAATATACCTATGAGACATGCAAGCTTTTTCTTGGTGCAAACAACAGCAACTGACTTTATTTTACAGGAACCAGGATTTTGAAAGACTCCGCACACAATATACAACTCTAATTTGTTGCAGAGTTTACATCCCCTTTGTGCATGTCCACCCTGACAACAAAGAGCTATCTGGATCGGCCAGGCAGATATCTCAGCATTACAGTCTGTACACTCTGTATCACAATCTCTTTTGGGAGAAGCTTTACCTTTTGTGCCATCAAAGTCCCTTTTGTAAAATTATGATTTCTCTCATTTGTCTAATTCTGCAGGCTAATAAAAGCAGGTAAAGGTGATTTTTTTCCCCCCACGTTTACTTGCTGCTTTCCATGGGAAACAACGATCTAACACATCCCCAGGAATGCAGGAAAAGCACGACTGTTGCACACGCAATAAAATCTTGCAATGTCATCAGTACAAACACCATTCACAAGTGCATGCAACCAGGTGTGCACAGCTAGTAGTCCCTGCTGAATGTAAATTGGCTCCAAACATTGGGACAGCTGGCTGGCTACCAACATGGCACTTTAATTGCCTGATAGACATATTTGCCCTCAATGTTTTTGGACTACATAATTCTAGGCTGCAAGTGGAGCATGGGAGTCATAATCCAACAAGTTAGGGCAGCAGCTTAAGATCTCTATTTTAGTCATTAGGAGATATGTTGTGCTAAAACACTCAGGGGACTTCGGACCGTGTCTGACATATTCTGCGAGATTGAATTCAATTGCATTCCGTGATGCTCAGTGAGATAGATCCAATAGTCGTGTCTGTTTTATTGCATGGGCAGATATGAAGGGTGATAAACAGAGGGATGGCTAAATATTGCTTCTTCCACTATGACTTTTTTTTTTCTAGAGTCTATGTTTTTGTGTAGTGGGACTGGCATGTGATCCTGTCTTGTGCTGCGCATCTGCAGCGGAGTGAAAAAATCTAAAAAAGGGGACCGCACAGGTTATTTTCATGTGAGAGTGGGGCAGAAGATGTGAAAGTGACCCGCACTTTAGGGCTTTCTAGTAGTCCCATGTGTGGTACCACTAAAAAATTGCAGAATTTAGAGCATCATAAGTAACCAATGGCAATCTATGAACCTTTACATGTAAGCCAGTTTGTGGTCAGTTGAGAATAGGAGTATTCTCCAGATACTGCAAGGACATAGAATGCCAATTTCTAGGAAATGTTGTACACAATGGAGAATGAGTATATATGAAGCATATATAGAAGAGTCTCCAGTTATAAGCCTGTGTATATATAAATATTGCACATACACGTTGTATACTTAAGGATTTTTGGATAGGAAATAAAATATTTATAATAAATTCTTAAACTGACAATAAAATGACAAGGAATTTGATCGGATACATTTATTGTTCAGAACTGCGATCAGCTGCAATAATCAGTAGGTTGTCATGCTGTCAAGGTCCTGGCAGATTAAAGCAGATATGTGGAGGGACGTTGTGTGGCTATCTGTGCTGCTGTACAGACGTGAACGAGTAGAGCTCTGCCTTCCTATACCAATTTACTGCCTTATAGTAAATTTTTAGATAAAGATTTATCTCAGCTTATGAAATACACTAGAAGACAGTGCTCACATTAAAAGGGCTGCACGCTTGTTCTGGTGACTATAGTGTCCCTTTAAACCTAATAGTTAATAGAAAAAGACAGAACAGCACTCACTAAAACGTTCTGGAGGTTGTCCACAGTTGGGCTTCGTCCAACAACCAGCCAAAAATCCAAAACAAAATCGAAATGGTCTAGTACTCAATGTTTATAAATTTCCTTTATTGTGCACTCACTACAACTGCCATGAGAGCACAATAAGGGGAACTTGGATATATTGAGGAGTGCTGGACAATTTTGAATTCTATTTAAATCCAATAGGGACTGATGGGCTTGATAGAACATTGCATCTTTCAAATACCATCTGTGAACATAACTCCTGAAAAACTTTAGCTTCCTGAATTTACATCACAGATTTGATGTAAATGACGGCATAAATGAAGACAATGAAAGTGGCCTCTTTGAAGCCTAACCCAGGGCCGGCGCGTCCATAAGGCGGCACAGGCGGCCGCCTTAGGGCGCCAGAGGAGGGGGGCGCAAAAATCCGGATCTCCTGCCTCTGGCTGGAGACTTGGATTTGTAAACTCACCTCTCTCCCTGCAGCCAGCACACAGCAGGAGCCTGGCAGTGAAGTCAGCCGTCCTCCTCTGATGATGTCAGAAGGGGGCGGGACTTCTACTGCTCCCAGACTCCCCAGCGGTCCTGACTGCAGCTCCAGCCTCCCAGCCGACCACCAGTTGAAAGAATCTCCCTCCCTGGCCCAAGGTAAGCTTCTGGGAGGGGAAGGGGGTGGGGAAGAAGCATTTTTTTTTTTTTTTTTTAAATCAAAACGTTTTTTTTTCCAGCCCCTTTCTACAGCCCCTGCCCCC
This sequence comes from Pelobates fuscus, assembly GCF_036172605.1. Lineage (NCBI taxonomy): Eukaryota > Metazoa > Chordata > Amphibia > Anura > Pelobatidae > Pelobates > Pelobates fuscus. Next base: position 235,368,457 of record NC_086317.1, read on the forward strand.
ACTATACTCCCCCCTGCCCCCACTATACTCCCCCTGCCCCCACTATACTATCCCTGCCCCCACTATACTCCCCCTGCCCCCACCATACTCCCCCTGCCCCCACCATACTCCCCCTGCCCCCACCATACTCCCCCTGCCCCCACCATACTCCCCCTGCCCCCACCATACTCCCCCTGCCCCCACCATACTCCCCCTGCCCCCACCATACTCCCCCTGCCCCCACCATACTCCCCCTGCCCCCACCATACAGCCCCTGCCCCCACCATACAGCCCCTGCCCCCACCATACAGCCCCTGCCCCCACCATACAGCCCCTGCCCCCACCATACAGCCCCTGCCCCCACCATACAGCCCCTGCCCCCACCATACAGCCCCTGCCCCCACCATACTCCCCCTGCCCCCCACCATACTCCCCCTGCCCCCCACCATACTCCCCCTGCCCCCCACCATACTCCCCCTGCCCCCCACCATACTCCCCCTGCCCCCCACCATACTCCCCCTGCCCCCCACCATACTCCCCCTGCCCCCCACCATACTCCCCCTGCCCCCCACCATACTCCCCCTGCCCCCCACCATACTCCCCCTGCCCCCCACCATACTCCCCACTATACGGCCCCTGCCCCCACCATACTCCCCTGCCACCTCTATAGCCCCTGCCCCCACCATACTACCCCTGCCACCTCTATGGCCCCTGCCCCCTCCAAACTGCCCCACCATACTACCCCTGCCCCCTTTACAGCCCCTCTATAGCCCCTGCCCCACCATAGTGCCCCTGCCCCATTTGCCCCTCTACAGCACTTCTATTTCCCTCTATAGCCCCTGCCCCACCCCCACCATAGTGCCCCCTTTACAGCCCCTGCCCCCACTATAGTCCCCCTGCCCCCACCATACTGCCCCTGCCCCACCATACTCCCCCAGCCACCTCTATAGCCCCTGCCCCCACCATACTACCCCTGCCACCTCTATAGCCCCTGCCCCCACCATACTGCCCCTGCCCCCTCTACAGCCCCTGCCCCTCCAAACTTCCCCACCATACTACCCCTGCCCCCTTTACAGCCCCTCTTTAGCCCCTGCCCCACCATACTGCCCCCTTTACAGCCCCTCTATAGCCCCCACCCCTCTATGTCCCTCTATAGCCCCTGCCCCACCATACTGCCCCTGCCCCCGCCCCCTCTACAGCCCCTCTATGCCCCTGCCCCACTATACTGCCCCTGCCCCATCTATAGCCCCTGCCCCACCATACTACCCCTGCCCCCTCTATAGCCCCTGCCCCCACCATACTACCCCTGCCCCCACCATACTGCCCCTGTCCCCTCTACAGCCCCTGTCCCCTCTACAGCCCCTGCCCCTCCAAACTTCCCCACCATACTACCCCTGCCCCCTTTACAGCCCCTCTTTAGCCCCTGCCCCACCATACTGCCCCCTTTACAGCCCCTCTATAGCCCCCACCCTCTATGTCCCTCTATAGCCCCTGCCCCACCATACTACCCCGCCCCCTCTACAGCCCCTCTATGCCCCTGCCCCACTATACTGCCCCTGACCCCTCTATAGCCCCTGCCCCACCATGCTACCCCTGCCCCTTAACAGCCCCTCTATAGCCCCTGCCCCACCATACTTCCCCTGCCCCTTAACAGCCCCTCTATAGCCTCTGTCCCCACTCTACTGCCCCATGTGCCCCTCTCCAGCACTTCTATTTCCCTCTATAGACCCTGCCCCACCATACTGCCCATGTCCCCTCTACGTCCCTCTATAGCCCCTGCCCCATGTGCCCCTCTACAGCACCTCTATAGCCCCTGCCCCCACCATACTGACCCTGTCCTCTACTGCCCCCTGTGCCACTCTATAGCACCTCTATTTCCCTCCATAACTCCTGCCCCACCATACTGCCCCTCTACAGCTCCTCTATTTCCCTCTACAGCCCCTCTTTCCCTCTAAAGCCTCTGCCCCACCATACTGCCCATGTGCCCCCTATACAGCCCATGCCCCCCTCTATTGCTTTTGTGCCCCCCTCTTTATCCCGTGTGCCTCCTCTATTTCCCTCTACAGCCCCTGCCTCTGCCCCCCTTTCACACACCTCTACTGCCCCTGTCTCCCCCTCTACTTCCTCTACCCGCCTCAACAGCCCCTGTCCCCCCCTCTACTTCCCATTTACCCCCTACCATACTGTCCCTGTGACACCACTTTATTGCCTCAGTGTCCCTCGTTACAGCCTGTGCCCACACCATACTGCCCGTGTCCCCCTCTACTGCCCGTTTCCCACCATACTGCCCGTTTCCAACCACATTGCTCCTTTGCTCCCACCACAGCCCCTATACTCCCTTCTACAGCCTCTAACTCCCTTACTTCACATCCCTTCCACTCCCTTTTACACCCCATAACTCCAGTACAGCCCCTATTCCCTTACTACAGTCCTTACCCCCACTACAGCCCCTCTCCCCCAATTGCTGCCCATATCCCCCACACTACAGCCCCTGTTCCCACTTGCAGCCATCAACCTACTTCAGTCCCTAACCCCCTACTACAGCCCCAATTCCCCACTACATTTCCTAAACCCCCAATTACAGCCCCTAACTCTCAACTACAGCCCCTGTCCCCCTACTACAGCCCCTAACTCCTCAATTAGAGCCCCTATTACTCCACTGAAACTCACTACCCCCCCCCCCCCCCCCCAAGATTAGGTTCTGGATCTGCCCCTGCTCTGTATACCTGTCTGCATGTCTCTGTATGACTATGTCTGTCTGTGTATGTCTGTGTCTGTATGTCTCTATGACTGTGTCCGTGTGTTTCTGAATGTCACTGTATGCCTGTGTCTGTATGTCTCTGTATGACCGTATCCATATGTCTCTGTATGCCTTGTTCTGTATATCTTTGTGTGACTGTCTGTGTATATATGTCCCTGCATGCCTGTGTAAGTATGTATCTGCATGCCTGTATGTATCTGTATGCCTTGTTCTGTATGTCTCTGTATGCCTGCATCTTCATGTCTCTGCATGTCTGTGTTTGTATAAATGTGTCTTTATTTATCTATATGCCAGTGTCTGCATGTCTCTGTGTGTGTGTCTGTATGACTGTATGTCTGTGTACCTGTATGTGTTGATTGTATGACGGTTTGCCTGTATGGCTGTGTTTGTTTGTGTGCCTGCATATTTCTGTGACTATGTGCCTGTATGTGTGTGTAGCTATATATCTATGTCTATATGGCTTGGGAGGGAAAAGTTACACAAAGGAGCCTGAGGGGAAGAGGGACACACAAAAAACAGGCTGAGGGGAGAGACCCACAGAAAAGGGCTGTGGGAAAGAAAGACACACAAAGGGGCTGGGGGGGAAAGGAGATACACATGGGGGTTGTAAGAGACATACAAGGGGGTGTAAGACACACTAAAGGGGGGTACAATACACTACATGGGGATTTCAAAAGGCTGGATATGAGACACCGCTAAAGATACATCTTATTCGTGTGTGTGTGGGGGGGGGGGGGGGGAAATTCATCTTCGCCTGTGTAGCAAAAAATCCTTGCACCGGCCCTGGCCTAACCTATACAAGAAGCATAGCATTTTAAGATAATTGGTATATCCCAATAAAAGATGCACCTATAAAATGTTATAGGCAAACTGCAGTAAATGTATAAACAAAAGGTTTAATTCTATGGTTTGTATACAGCTTATAGATCTTGCAATTGGCATACTACAAGGTTTTCATTGCTAGAACATTGACCTCTATCAGTTTGATTAAAAACTACTTACATACCCGGCCTCGCAGAGTACCAGAGTCTGTGGCCAAAGGATGTCGACCCCACACAAGGCCTGGAGCTGTGGAAAAGCCCCCCGCCACACACAACCCTTCTTCAACCCCCAGAACCCACGGTTGCCCGCTCCTACCATGCCCAGCAGAAGAATTGGCTGATCCAGGGACCCAAGGAACTTGGTTTGCAGGGATGACATACAGACTGACCCACTAAAGCTGACTTGAACGCTACCATTATGATTTCATTGCACTCATGTTGACTTTTTCTTTCTCAGCCTCAATGAGACACACTGCCCACAGTATGCCCTGTCGGGAAAACCAACACCATAACCATGCGAGTTAATCTATTTAGGCCGAACATGGCAGCATTAGGGAACTACCATACCAGGACATCTCATATAGCGTGCCGATCCCAGCAAAAATAAAGAATTTCAAAATGAAAAACTACTTACATAATTGGCAGTGGAGACTTCAGGATTTTCATGGTAAACATGTACACCGTCATTCATCCGCCTGTAACAGTCTGACTCTAGATTATTTTTATGTAGGTCGTCATCATCAATAAACTGCACACCTTTCTCGTAACAGTGTCGTTTTTTTGCCTGCAACATAATAATGTTATGGTAAACAACTAATCTGTGCTCTTTTAACAGGTTATTAGAAGTACTGAATATTTGTTTCTACATGTATTTTAATTTTCAGAATTGGTATAGCCACAATATTATCTGTATGTGTAACCAATCCCTTCTACTATTACACAAAGTAAGTTATGTGGAGTCAATTGGCACCTTAGGATAGTTTTTAAATTTTTAAAATATATGGCTTTTTGGTTTTCCTTAAAGGGACACTCCAGGCACCCAGACCACTTCTGCCCATTGGAGTGGTCTGGGTGCCAACTCCCACGTCTCTTAACCCTGCAAGTGTAATTATTGCAGTTTTTTTTATAAACTGCAATAATTACCTTGCAGGGTTAACTCCACTAGAGGGCACAGTCACTAAAGGGCACTTCCGTGTCCCTAGCACAGGAAACCTGTGCTAGAGTGTCGCTGGACGTCCTCACGCTGTGTGAGGACCTCCAGCGTCGCTCATTTCCCCATAGGAAAGCATTTTTAATGATTTCCTATGAGGAGCTCTAATGCGCATTAGGTCTCCCCAGCCGGTGGGCTGGATCAGTCTCGCCCACCGGCCGACTCAATCACTGGGAGGAGCGGCGACGGCGGAAGAAGCAGTGACGTGGGACATCGTCGCGGCCTCTGGTAAGTTACTGAAGGGGTTTTCACCTCTTCAGCAACCAGGGATTGGGGGGTGGGGGATTGCAGTGCCAGGAAAACAGATTGTTTTCCTGGCACTGGAGTTTCACCTTTAATTATAGGTTTTGAAATATATACTGAATACTAAATAGCAAGCAAGATTCTTAACAAAAATCTATAGGACCAGACACTGAAAAATATGTGAGTATCATTGTGGGGGAGGGGGGATGCAGAACATTACCATGCTGTGATTTGCTTTGAGTGCTTGATCCTTTCTTGTTATCTGTGTTATAGGGGTAGCACTCTCTATCGATTGGTACCAGGTAAGGAATCTTCATTTATAATTGTTCCGATCGTGGTTTGCATACATCAATTGTGCGTTCAACTCAATCTACCTAATTTCGTCATCATGCTCTATGTAGAACTACTACCCCAATAAATCTGACCATGTCAGTTAATATCTTACACAAGTTTGCAGGGTCCATGGCACACTTTTTATTTGACAATGGAATGTAGGCATATGGAAATTGTAAGCCCTGACACCATTTATAAAAGATTAAAAAAAATTTTTTAAAATGGCGTTCTGGGGCGGAGCCTGGAAGCCACGCTGAGCGGTCGCACATTACATGAGCTCCGAGCCAAACTGCTCTTATACAGCCAAAATCTAAGCAATAAGCCCTACTAGCTGCCCACACAGGAGCCCCAGGAACCGGGGTCTACCACAGCGGCAACGAGTGGCAGAACCTCCAACCGAAATCGGCAATTTTTTCCCGGGGATTGACCTGAGGCCTGCAGAGGGCATACCAGACGGCACAGGGGAGGCGGCCGATCCCTTAGCCGCTGCTGTCCTCACAGCTAGAGGTCTCCCCAGAATACTCTTTCTCCCCTCGTCTACTCAATGACTTCTGGACCAAACTCGCCCTCAGAGGAGGCACACTTGAGGCGGAATCACTGGCTAAGAACCCACGGGACACCTTGCAGCAGCCAACAACTCCCGGATGGAGATATGGAGCAGCTCGAGTCGCGGGGCAGAGGCGATGGGCAATCCGTAGAAAATCCAGACAACACAAAACCAGACCAGCGGTGGGTCGCCCTACCCTTAAGCAACGACCTATCCAGAGAACACCCCACCCAAGCTTCCCTCCCGCCCGGGAGACCACCACCCCACCGGGGAGATTACACCAGGCAAGGGGACCCCGAGCATTAGCAATATCCTGCCATGGAACGGCCGCAACAGGTCTGCAGGCAAGCACCGGGAACTGGGGTTGGTGGGGTGCTAACACCGGAGAACCAAGCACCGGACACCGCACCAGCAATACCCTCCCTACATCAGGTGTAGGTTGAAAATCTTGAACTTACTGCCAGCGAACGTAAGCTCCATATTGTGCAGTATATGGATCTGCGTGCCCCACTAATCTCCATCTCATAACCTACATTACTCCCAATGTTTGTGTACCATACTGCAACCTTTATTGTTTCACACAAGTAATTTCCATCAATTCAGCCCCAATCTCACTTTTAAGTACCCCATCGCTGAGTGAGAGTGTATTAAAAATAAAAAATATATATATATATTACTCTTCTTAAATTAGTTAGATGGAAATGATAAAGTTATAAACAAAATATTTCTGTTTTTTTTTCTATAGCAAGCATTGTCAACAGAATGAGCATTATTTGAAGAACTGAGAACTGCAGAGATGATCATAACCCTGTCAATTCAATGTTTACAAGCTAATTTGACTACTGAGTAATTTTTGTATTAAAAGGTAGTGATAGCCTACTGAATAATACAAATTGAGCACAGTGTGCAGCACCAACATTAAGCGTCTCCACGCTCTATGTAGAGGCACTGAATGTTCCCCGTAGAGATGCATTGATTCATTGGCGTTTGGTTGCGCATGCACAATAGTCTCCCAATGAATTCCTATGGAAAAGCATTGGATTGACTGAGGTCATCAAAAGTCATGATCTAAGCCAAGGAGGCAGAGCATAGGCAGGGTCTACTGCAAAGAGACCGGTGTGGCATGGGAAAAGGGCAAGTAATTACGTTTTTCACAAGGGGCAAAAGAGGGCCATGGTACTAAACAGTGTTTTCACACCTATAGCGTCAGGAATACATTTTTGTTTTCCTGACACTAGTGTTCCTGTAAAAATAATTATTTAATGAGTCATATTAATGAAAAGGCAGATCTAGTGCAGTATTGAGGTGAAGCAGGTGTAGACCTTTTCTCAAGATGCTGAGTTATCTTTGGAGGAAATCTTTCCTGCTTATCGTGCAAACCTCCTAAAGAGTTAGATTTTGCCATTAAACCATTCATTATTCAGAAGAAACCAATAAATATCCATAGGTTCTTGTAGTCTTAATTCAAGCAGAAATTGTGTTAGTGGGAAATCATCAAATGGACCAGTGAAAGAAAAAAATAAAGTTGCAACTGTTGGGGGAAAAAAACAAAAAACATAAAATCGACTCCTAACTGTAGGAAGGCAAATAAAACAATGCCCTAAAAGACATGAACCATTTGATTTGCTGACTTTCATTAATTGTCACTGTTACCAAGAAAGTAATAGGGGGAAAAAAATGTAACATCAAATATGCCAAAGGATTCAAAAGACATAAGGGCCTTGCATGTATAAAAGAGGGGTCCTAAACAGAATATACTGATCTATAAAAACAAAAAATGAACGTAAAGGATGCTGGAAGCTTTACTTTCCATTGTAAGACTGATGTTAGACTCTTTTGTTAATCTGGTCATTAATCATTTTGATTAAACAGTTGCAGAGGAACTGTTAAGGGAGTACACTACTTTCTAAACTGCAATAATTCCACATTTACTTTCAGGCAACGAGTCATTAGTCTCGCTGACATCTCATTGTAAGCAGCAATAATGAACTCATTTGTAATTGGCAACAGTAACAAAATATGATATACTGGCTGCTACATGACCCTTCTAATCCCAAAACGATCAAGGAGGAAAATATTTATCTGTGCTGTCCTCAGCGACCGGTATTTGTATTACCTGCGGCTCATTTTGGGACTGTCGGATTCTTTTCTTTTCAGATTGGAAATCATCATCCTGATCCTCAGCAAAGGCTTGCTTCTTTGCAGAGAGTTTAGAAGCTAATGTTGCTTTGTTATTAAGGTTATCTAAAATAACATGAGCAGGAATATAGCGGGGGGAGAAGAAAAGAAAAATACAGTAAAAACAAACAATCTTGTAGACAATGTATCAAGTATGTATCAAATGCCTCTTAGAAACTGTGAAGACATAATGTTCAATAAAAATTTTAAAAAAAAGTCTGTGGAGAGCAGAACAAACCCAGATGTAAAATCTAACTGAGAAATGTCTCAAATGGATACAATATTAAAGCCAAACTGGTTGTGCTAACACTAGAAATAAAAATGGAAAAATGGACATAAAAAAAAACAATAAAAAAATCAAACTAAAAGAAAATTGTAAAATGCATTAAATATTACAATCATATTGGTTGTGCTAATACCAGAAGTAAAAACTATACTCAATATAGTTCATTTTAAAACACATTTACACTCTCAATATGTGTACGCTTGTACATGTTATACAAGGGCACAAATAAAAATGTAGCATGATAACGCTTGTGCATCTGCACAACAGAAACCAATTCACAATTTTAAAATGTATCTGGTTCACTTTACACATTTTGTACATACCGTAAAGGGCTTATAGTAACCATCTACAGTCCTTCTGAAATGTGTGGGTGAACCAAGGGTCATACTCTGCATCCCTACATTAAAATACTCCCTCTTCAATATACTAAATGCTACAGTAATGGTGATCACTTGCCCCAAGTAATGCATTTTACAAGAGGGTAATGAGGGACCCATTTACAGCCCCCCCCTTTAAGAGAGAGGGGGGCATGGTCACATTCTAGAAAGAGAAGAACGTTCTTTCCTGCTGGTGGTTTCAGTTTCCTGACGCATGAGAGGACTACCATAAAAATGGAAAACATCTACTCAACATCTTAACACAAAGGGGGAGATGTGCACACAAAACAGCCCCTCATTTAACAGGGTATTATCTTTCAAATAAGGTGGCCCATGACCCACTAGATAGGCAGGTGATAGCAGTTACTATCAAATTAATCTAAATATATTCAGCGCTCAAGGCCCTAAAAGTGACGTGCATTATAGACAACTGCCCTATGAACGCTGTGCATATTTCCATGATAAAATGAGAAAGCGCTCTTCCTAGCATTTTAACTTGTATCAAAGATTTTTTTTTAGTATAAGTCTCCTAGGTATGCATTTTACCCATGGCTAACCTTCCTCCTGGTATGCCTATTTTAGATTTTGCCCTCCTCCTGTTATGCCTATTTTAGCCCAGATGTGGCAGAGATGCCTCAAAAAAATCCACTTCATCTCCAGAGCACAAAATACAAGCATTGTAAGCATGTGGCTGTTCACTGACTTCAGACACATGCTATTGTACCTGAACTATGCATGATTTTAAGATTACCATGCTTTTCAAAAGAAGAAATGCTTAGTTCTATGCACACTACATTCCGCCTTATAAATTTAAGTAATGTCAATGAGTTTTCTCCTACTTGTACAAATATACTAGCAAGCAAACTAATATTAGAATGTTTTTTTTGTCCAAGATTGCCTAGAGTTTGTATGCCAGTCAAACATCTGATATGAATTTCCTTTACCACCCTGTTGAATTGTTACAAAACTACAAAATTATTTATCTTCATACCGTTAATATGACTTGTTGCAAAAACGTTATTAGTAGAAGAATCCGATTTGCTTTGATTCGTATATTTGGAATGGCATAAGCAGAAACATGTTACGGCTTGTGGTTTTTTCCAGTCTTTCTCATTTGTCCCTTCATCTGCTGGTTTCCCTAATAAAACAAAAAGGCAGCCATTACAACTAATAGCCACTAGAATTTCTTACAAATATGAGAAAAAAAAAAGTCACACACAGACACAGACCAACACCATGCTAATATGAAGTCAATGCCAAGCCTTTGTACTTTCTTTATTTTCAATTATATATTCACATTATCAATATATGGTTTTGGGGGGGAAATGTTACATAATTACAGCTACATAGGCTAAAGAGAGACATGTGTCCATCAAGTTCAGCCTTCCTCACATCTGTTTTTTGCAGTTGATCCAATATTGAATAGTGTGTAATGAATGATGAACACACCAAACACGTTCTTTCTCTATGAGAGAAACATGCCTCGTATATGCCCAATACCACCAATGCTTCTCCATGTCAACCATCAGATTAAGATCATCAGGAATAATGATATCATAAATGGCCCAGGAGGTTGCTGCAAGGTGGCTGTCCCAGTACTATTTGTCGGGTAATTTTAAAAGTACTTTTTTTTCTTAAAATATCTAAGTAGTTCAAGGAAAACAGAAAAAAAAAAAATTAAAAAAACAGATAAAAAAAAAAAAACCTTCGTTTTGTTAAGACTGTTCTTTAAACAATGAAGGGCAAAATCTGAAACCCCTGTGTACTCACAAAAAGGTGACATTCTTCTGTTTATGACGTGACTGAACTTAAAGTCAGAGAGGTGACTATGTGATCTCAGATATTTCCTAACAGCTCTTGAATTTTAGCATGTGTTGGGTCTGCTCAATTCAAGACACAGTCAAACTTCCCATAATGTAATGAAACATCTGAGAATGCAAAGTCTTCCTGTTATATGGATACTGGTACCTGTAATCCCCATGGCACTCGTAAAAATAAACACATGTAATCTCTTGGGGGAAAATGGAAAACAAAAAAACCCAATAGTTAAATGTACTTCGAACACAAATATGGCCCTCAATGCAGGAAACCACATTTCCAGATCAGGAGATGAAACTTTACCAGTTCTCGCTGAGCAGTAACATATTTTGCTGAGAGCAGCAATCTCTATTACACAATTTGTTTTAAAACCTAAATAATAAAAACTACTTTGTGTTCAATGACTCCAACTTCTCTTAAGCTACCTAAACATAAATATACAACTTTTACATGATTCCTAAAGACAGGAGAGAAAGGATTACTGCATTCATGAAATATAATGGAAGTAAAGGAATTCAAAAGCACAACAATATACATGGCCAGTTCTAAGACTCAGTACATATATTTCTCCTTACCTTCATCATACACCCAAAATATACACACACGCCAGACTGCAATATTTCACAATCGAGAAAAAAAAACCCACAGCATTTTTCATTTCGGTGGACATTCCCACTTAGGGGTGAACTCACTTTTATCTATATCTATCAAGTCGTATGGCTTGACTGGTTTGCAGATTTTTGTTTAACATTGTATTAACTATCCTCAGGTGGAAGGGGTTTTCAATCAAAATTTTTTCCCCGACCATAACCTTTTTTTTGCTTCCCAAGCACTACCAAGCCTCAATAGTAAAAAAGTAACCAACCTCATGCTAATGATTCTTTTGCATCAACAATGAAATAGCTGTCCATGAGTTTAACATTGTGTGTGTGTGTATATATATATATATATATATATATTTATTTTCTTTATTTCTGTGTGTGTGTGTGTGTGTGTGTGTGTGTGTGTGTGTGTGTGTGTGTGTGTGTGTGTGTGTGTGTGTGTGTGTGTGTGTGTGTGTGTGTGTGTGTGTGTATATATATATATATATATATACACATATATATATATACACACACACACACACACACACACACACACAGAAATAAAGAAAATAAATATATATAAATAAACTACCCCTTTTTTCATCTACCAAGTCCTTGGAGTGCATCTCTTTATTTCTGTGTGTGTGTGTGTGTGTATATATATATATATATATATATATATATATATATATATATATATATATATATATATATATATATATATATATATATATATATATACACACACACACACACACACACACACACACACAGAAATAAAGAGATGCACTCCAAGGACTTGGTAGATGAAAAAAGGGGTAGTTTATTCCAATAGGTATAGCATTTAAAAATAGCCGACGTTTCGACCCGTTCGGGTCTCTCAAGAGAGAGATATATATACACACACACACACACACACACACACACAGGACAATACCAGGTCTCCCAACCATCCTGATTTCAGCAGGGAATCCCGATTTTAGGGTCATCCCTTGCTGTCCTGTTTTTGGGGACACTAGAGCACTGTCTCCAGAAAGCATTGCACATCATTAGAAGCATTCACAGTATTTTCATAGCACTAGAGTCCTGCAGAAAGCACTGAAACAGACCCACTTGCATGGGCTGCATTCATGCCAGGATAACCTGCCAATTCTCCTGGTCCACCCTTTAACCCCAGCCACAGGCACCCCACGGATGTTGGCGATATACAATACATATATTATGTACTAGTAACAGATTACCTGTAAATAGTTCACAAAAGTCTTCCGATCAATGCTTTTTTAAATAAATGTATTGCTGACAATAATAAAGCAATTTTCTACTCCATACCACCCAGAAAAAAAAAAAAAAGCGCTGAAGGGGATGTTGGATAAACTTACCATACAGAGTTTGCTGCCATGCAAGGGCAGAACACAGCAGCGCTAAACTTTTTCCACTTCCTGTAGGACTTTCCAATAAACAGTGTTGCTTGCCGTTTAATCCTCTCATGATCTTAGATAGAAAGCAAAAGTAATTATGTGTAATAAAAATAGACACCAGTAACATTTTAGATAACAAAATGGAGCATGACTAAATGGAAAACTCTCATGGGAAAAAAAAATTAAACTGCAAGTGGCAAGTTCTCCACCTAGTAGTAGTGAAGAAAAGGGTCATTTGTAGAGGAGACTTATTACAGGAGATGGAGGGTAATTGGATGGGCATCAGGGAAGCACAAGTTTCTCTCGGTTAGTTGTTATACTTGCAGATTTAGTTTTGTTTTCTAAATTGCTGCAATTATAAGACAGTGGGAATATAGAATGCCAATATCAAAACGGAGGCTAAAATAGGAAAACTGCATTTTTTTTCTTTTTATATTTTCTTTCAGAGCAGCAACTTTTGCCAGATTTTAATTCAGTACAATTTGGAGTTTAGAGAATAAACCTTACAGTGTGCAGTGAAACAGGGACAGGAGACCGCACCACAACCTTTGCAAAGAGTATACTGTAGGTTATAAAATGGTGTTTATGTCAAAAGCAGTGATAGTTAATCACTGCAACAAGAAAGAGCAGATCAAGAAAAGCAGGAGAAACTCAAACCGTGGCACCACAGCCTCGCAGACTGCGAAAACCCCGCACCCAGACCATCCGTCCCAACGGGGCGACCTCCTAAACCAGGGGGTCCACATGTGCCATGCTTAACTGCAAGTATTACTGTGTTCCCCTGGACTGAAGGTCCACACCCTTCCACGTTACAGGACACTATAATATGAGACCTATAATACAAACCTTAAGATGAAGAGGTCTCTGACCAATTGGATGAACCCATATCCCCAGAGGAGCTGGCGCTCAGATTAAAATGTGCACATAACCATCATCCCTAAGGAGGGCAAGGATGGAGAGCACTGTGGGAACTACAGACCCATCTCCCTCATCAACTGTGACATAAAATTAATAGCGACGGTCCTGGCCATGCACCCGCAGACGCACAGTCCCCCATTGATCCACCTGAACCAGGTTGGGTTCGTGGCGGGACACGAGAGATAACACTATCCGCGCCCTCACTCTCATGCACGGACGGGGTGGGGATGCCGGGGGCCTTCTCTTACTATCGACTGACGCGGAAAAGGCCTTCGACAGGATAGAATGGGAATACCTCTTCCAGACCCTTGCCCACTTTGGTCTAGGGCCCCACATGCAAAATTGGATTGAAGCCATGTATGAGGGGCCCACAGCCCACGTAATAGTCAATGGGGCACTGACAGACGAGTTCTCTATACATAACGGTACCAGCCAAGGCTGTCCCTCATCTCCTCTGCTCTTCGTCCTTGCCGTCAAACCCTTCATGACAACCATCAGACAACACAGAGATATCACAGGAATAAAGACAGGGGACACAGACCATAAGGTGGCTGCATATGCAGACGACCTCTTTTTTGTTTCCCAACCCGAATTCGGAACCATCTCCAACTCGAAAATAAACTTCTCTAAGTCATATATGTCCTAAACATAGGCCAGCCCAGCAGCCGAGTAACCCCCCTACGCCTAAACTTCCCTTTCCAATGTGCGGACCACAAGGTCCACTACCTGGGGACATGGTTAACCAAACGGAGTGGCGATCTATTCAGAGAGAACTTCGCCCCCTTACTGGCCACGTTCCATCTGGAGATGGCAGAATGGTCCTACCCGCACATATCTTGGCTGGGGAGGGTTTGGGCTATTAAAATTAATTTCCTCCCACGCCTGCTTTACATGCTACAAGCCATCCCCATCATGATCCCCAAACCATTCTTCACCTCCCTGCGCACAGCGATGGGACAATACGTTTGGAATGGGAAAAGACAGAGGGTCAAGCTCCCTGCCCACATGCAACCCAAGGATAGAGGAGGCCTAGCAATGCCGAACTTCTACCTCTACTGCGTAGCAGCCCACCTTCAAAGGGTAATGGAGTGGACCAAAACAAACGTCCACAAACTATGGAAGGTGGCAGAAGACTCAGAGGCAGGTAGACCCACCTCCGTCCTGCCGTGACGCTCCAGCAGGGGAGGACGGACAGGGATGCTCCACATTCACACAACACACTCTGCGTGTGTGGCGGAGGGCATACGGGACATATGGACTGACACAATATCCATTGCCTCTGCTAGCCTTAAGAGACAAAGACGACTTCCCCCCCGGACTGGACCCAAACACTTTTAGGGATATAATCCGCACTACTAACCCCAGATTTCACCACGTTCCCACCCAGGGAGGATGAAAAAAGCTTGATGAACCCCTTGGAGGCAATGCCCCTACCTTTCTACAGACTTTTAAATATAAACAGTTGACAAACTTCATTGACACCCTCCCCAAGCGACGAGCACTCACCAGACAACCGACCACATTTTAGGAGTGCTGTATGCACCCAGACCCACAGTTCCATAGGATCTCCTTCCTGTTACAAAGGGAAACCCCGACAAAGAAACCCGCTTTTATGGGTTAATGGGAAGCAGCCCTGGGAAGGACTTTTACTGACAAGGAATGGTAAAAGATTTGCTACCTCATGCACCAATGCTCTGTATTCAGCAGGACGCAGGAGACGGTATTTAAATGGTTGAGTAACTGGTACCGCACAACGGCCCTTCTGCACGCAATAGACCCAACTCACTCTGACCTCAGCTGGAGATGCGTTAAGGGGGTAGGAACCATGCTACACATCTGGTGGAACTGTGAAAAAATAACACCGTTCTGGGTGGGCATACACAATATGTTAGGGAAATTCTCTGACGCACCACTGCCATTGGACCCAGCGGCAATGCTCCTGCACCACACGACCAACCCCAGGTCCCGGGATAAGAAATCCATGTCCATTAGAATTCTGAACCCAGCCAAACAGGTCCTTCCACAGTACTGGAAAAAGGCAATTACAGCCCCCCCCCCCCCACACACTCCTGACATGGTTCACCCAAGTAGAGGAACTCAGACGAACAGAGGAGCGCCACATTGGGGCAGCTAATGCCAACTCAGCGTATATGGAGACCTGGTCCCACTGGATCCTATCCACTGCAGCGACAGACTTCACGTCTCAAATAGACTAAGCGACTTCACATGAAAATCACACACACCCAACATTAAAAAGAAAACCAAAAATTAAAAAAAAAAAAAAAAAAAACGTAAAAATGGTTTCATGCAGATGTGATTGAACAATGTCCTTATCTCCTGCTCTGTTAATTGAACTAGAAATCACACACAGGAAGCTCTTGCAGTCTAGTAACCGAGTAGCAGTTAGGAAATTCTAAATTACAACACATTGTACAATAAAGAAAGTTTTAAACATTAGATCTCTCTTTACAGGAAGAGTGTAGGGAGACTGTGTAGGTAACATGCAGGGAGGTGTGAAATTTATATAACTAATGAATTCCTGAACGGCAGAGAATTTAGCAGTGAGATCTATACATCCAAACTGCTTAATTAAGCTAAAGTTGCTTTGGTGCTTTTATGTCCCTTTAAAATGAAGGAATTAACGTGACTTAAAACGTTAAACAAAAAAAACGTAAAATCTGGAAATGTCCTATTTTGTGTATACTTTGATAATCACTGTGAAATTTGTTGGTTCTTTAAAAAACAAATATTTTTTGCAGTTGAGCTTTATTACTGCTAATTAACAATTCAGTGTGGTGGAGCACAGCTCAAGAGTCTTGAAAACAACGGACAGACAGATTCCTTCACAGGAGGGTGGCACCAGGACATCCTAGCCAACATAACCACAAAAGTTAGCTATAGTAGTTAGATTGCTTAGAATGTCGTAAAAAAATAAATAAAATAAAAAAATAAATAACACACCACACTTGATAGACATGTGAAGTGTGTATGTGTGTGAGTGAGTGTTTCACATATCCATTTAGATTTCATGCCTCTTAGTACCGGTATTTCATAATGATTAAATCTTTAGGACATACTCAAGTTCACAGAGCTGGAATTTAATTGAAATTACAATGCAATCAAGAGATATTAGACAGAAGGCAATGACTGCTTATCGGCAAAGCCTAAGTTGGCAAAAGCCAGAGCTTCTGCATTCAACTTTTATCAGTTCCCTAAGCCATCTAAGAGTCTTGCAGGATCATCCATAGACAGTGTTGCACTCAAAGCAGAAAGGACAGAGAAAGATGTCTGAAATTGGCAGCAAACATGGCAGAATTAACACAGAAGTGTGGAAATGTTAAAAAAAAAAAAATCTACTTGTTCAAGGAACTAAAGCGGGTAGCTCAATCTACTTGTCCTGACACAAAAAGATTGGGGCCCTTTCCAAGAGCCCTGGACATTGACACATTGTCAAAATTCTCTAATTCTGCCATTGTCACAACATTATTTTGCCTCAGTTTTGCCATTTGGATTTATTAAGCGAAAATATGGAGTCTTGCAAATTGCCATGAGTGTGTTTACACTCTGCCCTCCATACTATCCCTTTTACATAGTGTATACTGGCGAGTGCTGGCTGTGTCTCAGGTGCATGGTGTGTGCTGACTGTACGTGGCTTGTATGCGTGTTAGCCGCATATAGAGAGAGTGTGCATGGTGGGTTTGCACGCTGGCTGCATGAGATGCATGTCCTTCGAAGCAGGAAGGAGCATGCTTTAGCAGGTCTAGATTTGATAACCTCTAGGGTAAAACCATATGTCTGAGCAAATATTTCCCGCTCAGACAGATGTCCCGCTGATTACTCAATTGGCTCTTCGACTCGTTTGTGTAGCTCAGATAATGATTTTATAGCTATCAGCTGTACTTGAACTCTGTACCTCCCACTATATGTACTGATTTGGTACTGCCAAAAGGTTAATACTGCCAGGTTTGATCAGGTATAATGAAATTGTTTAAAACCGATTTTCTTTAAGTGTTCATTAAAGAAACATGTATTCCTAATGCTACAGTTTCAAGTTCTCAGTATTAATGTCGTTCACCCCTCACCCCCCAGCCCTGTGTGGGTTGGAAGTGTGAGTTATATTTACTGTTCGCCACTCACCATTCTGGTCTCTGCAGGGAAGCTCCGCCTCCTTGTCGGAAACAGACGGATTTCACCAATCCAATGCTTTTCCATAGGAAAAAATAAAATGTACCTCTAGTGCCTGTCAGAGTGACAGTCACTAGAGATATTTAAAGCCCGCAATGAAAACTACAGGGGCATGGCACCCAGACCACTTGATTGAAATTAAGTGATCTGGGTGTTTATAAAGTCCATTTAACCATGGCAGCAATATGTTGCCACCCTCCTTCTATGAGAGTTATGAAGTTCATTACAAAGACTGCCTAATGAGAAAGGTGTGAATATATTTATATAAAATTTCACAGATCTATTTCTTGTCTATTCTGATGGAAGGTGAGGAACTAACCCATATGTCAATACTGCCATGTTTAAAATTACGGTAAGCAAGAAACTATTTTGAATTAGTATTTGCAATGATTAATATCTCATATTGGTTAAAGACCCCAGATGCTCCCATAACTTGTTCAAACTGCAGGTTTGATTCCCAGTAGGGTGAAAGACATGGAGTTAATTAATGTTAACATCAATATCCTAGGACATAATTTAAAAAGGACAGATGTTAAATATATTCTTCCTGGCTAAATATTTTGATATTATAAGACTAAATGAAAGTCAAGATAAGCTTAGTTATTACTCCATTGATTTTTCTTCACCAAAGTTTAGTAGAAATACTCCCAAAGAAAACAAACCTGCTTATTTTCTTCCTGCATGTGGTCTTTTGAGGTATATGAAAAACAGGTTGCAAAAGCGGTCAACCTGCTGCTGCAGCCTTTGCAAGCACTCCCCATTAGTCCTGGCAAAGACAGAATGTCTGTCGAGGGAATACACTCAATGAGAACCTTGAGCTGCAAGCGTGCACCACTTTCCTAAGCTTCTCAATTAGTTGTGGTTCAGCTTTTGAGAAGGGGGCAAGGCAGGTATACGCTAGATTAGAGCTCCGGTTTCTTCATTTAGCTCTGTAGACCCCGAGGAAGCAAAAGAAAACCTTTCTTCTATCTGACTGTCAGGTCAATTGACAGACAATTTTTGCCCTCAAATATAAACGTGCCTATTTTTACTTTAAAAAAAATTATGAGACTGTGGACACATAAAGCACTTCAGTAAGCTGAAGTGCTTTGCATGGTTTGAGTGTTCCTTTAACACAACTTTCCGCAGATGATAGAAATACAGGAAAAGTTAAATTTGTTCACATTCAACTATTGAAAAATGATAGCCATTAGTCAGTCAGTCAGTCAGTCATTATGTGGATAAATCTTGCTTGGTAGTTGAAAACATATTTTCTATAACAGAGTCTAAAACAAGTCGCAAGAGAGTACTGAGAACAGCTCAATTGGACTGCCCTTTGGTAGGTCCTGCTCAGTTCTCAAGCTGGTTTTAACTCATCTTGTGCCATTACAGAGAGAACCAGGCCATGCATCTCAGACTGATTCCACCCAAAAGGGCAGAACAGATCCAAAATACAGGCCGGCTCTCTCTGCACGAGAAATACAGCAAGCCCGTTTCAACCTTATTAGGCATCATCAGTGAGGTATAGCCAATATCCCTCTAGGCACCGTGAGCAAGGGTATCTGGGGTTCCTTACATAGCTTGTCCAGTTAAAAATCTGCTATAGTGTCAGAAAATATAAAATTAGCACTATGCTCTCTTTTTCTTTGTATTGCATGTCCTCTACGTTATTATACAACCTTTAAACCTTCTGTGTGTGGTTTTCCTGTCGTAAGTGGCAGTACTGTAACAAGTGATTTTAAAAAAGTACGTGAATAGTGATACGGTTTGTGTTACTCACGGAATTCATCATGGCAAGCTGAGAAGGATAGGCTTTACATGGAAACAGGATTTTAACACCCCCAATCGTATATTCGGATAGCGTGGTTGACATCTTAACTACAGCAAAGAAAGATGAGAAATGATTGCCATCAGTTACATCATGAAACGAAAACATATACATCCCATTATTTGCTTGTTTTGTGCATGCAATCTCTCGGTGATTGATTACAGATCCTCTGACTGACAGAATTTTTAAAGAAATGTTTTCCCATAAATGGGCATAGAAGGCATAAAATATACCTACAATTGTCTCTACTATATAAGCACATCATAACTTACAATATAATGAGTAAATCAGATGTACTCCCGCTGAACTAGAATCCAGTTCTGGTGGACATTTATTTATTATACTGGATACCTGCCTTTTTCTATTTTGCATCTCTTTTTTTACTAGTTTTCTTTATTCCATGTGTTGGATCACCCCCTTTTATCCTATTACCTAGTAAGAAGGAAGACATCTCAGTGGACTAAAAGGGGTGAGGTACAGAGCAGTCATTTTCAAATGGTGTGCTTCAAGCCATGTCAAAGTGTGCCACTAACACATTGCTTTCACACTGTGGTAGATTGAATGCAGTTCCTAAAATGTGTTTCATTTTGTGTTTTTTTTTTTTTTTTTTTTTTTAAATAAAGTACAAGAGGGTTTTTTTAAGTGTCGGCATTACTACTGATATACCGATCTGACGATTAGAATAATTATTTTTGTCAAGACGTATGTATGGCTCTTTTGTAAGGCTGCAAGTAAATGTTGCTTACAAAAGGGTTATTTAAATAAATAAAAAAAATAGTAACCCAGATCCCCTATAGAAGGGACAGCACCATGGAAGTTGCAGTCCTACAAAATCTAGAAATCTACTGTTGTCCACCCCTGGTATATAGATCAGTCTTCGAAGCGCTTGGGGTTATGTTAGTAGGCTTTGTTTAGAAGATATGTTGCAGCCATTTGTACATTTCCTACTTGTTTAGGTGCTGGACTCCAACAAAGTCACCTGAAGAAAATCATTAGCACACGGCTATAGTAAATTTCAAGTAAAGTTTATTTAGCCTTCACAAACAAACAAATATGACAATGTTTCAAGGCAGTCTGTCCAAGGCATCTGGGGTTAGGCATTTGTGTGTGCCGACACCTGATGCAAACATTGCCTCAAAGTGATCTTTCCAGCCATTAAAGGACCACTCTAGGCACCCAGACCACTTCAGCTTAATGAAGTGGTCTGGGTGCCTGGTCCAGCTAGGTTTAACCCTTTTTTATATCAACATAGCAGTTTCAGAGAAACTGCTATGTTTATATAAGGGTTAAGCCAGCCTCTAAATCCTCTAGTGGCTGTCTCATTGACAGCCGCTAGAGGCGCTTGCGTGATTCTCACTGTGAAAATCACAGTGAGAGCACGCAAGCGTCCATAGGAAAGCATTGTAAATGCTTTCCTATGCGACCGGCTGAATGCACGCGCAGCTCTTGTCGCGCATGCGCATTCAGCCGAAAGGGAGGATCGGAGGAGGAGGAGAGCTCCCCGCCCGGCGCTGGAGAAAGGTACGTTTTAACCCTTTCCTCTCCCCAGAGCCGGGTTATTTACAGCTCTGGCAGGCATACACTGGGGGAAGGAGTATCTCTGGAATAAAACATTTGCTAAAAGAATGGCTGCATGGACAGGATCTTTGCACCATAACCACTTTAAGTGATTATTTTGTTTCAAGCGACTTTTTAAGGCTGTCTAAAACAGTGTAGTTACATTTTTCACAAATGTGTGACTGTTAATGGATCCTTAAAGGCTGGTAGTTAGTTACCTGAAATTAGGGATCGACCGATATTGATTTTTTAGAGCCGATACCGATAATCTGTGAACTTTCAGGCAGATAGCCGATAACTTATTACTCTGTACATTTACCATTAAAAAAAATAAACTATTTCTACACAAGTCTACTGTTAACTGAACAGGTTTATTTTTTTATTTACTTGCAAATCTTTTTTTTTTTTATTAGGGTAAATGCACAAAATATTCCCCCCCTCCCCCCCTCCCCGCTTCTTACCTGGCCAGGGAGGGGGGATATGGCATTCCCTGGTGGTCTGGTGGCATGGACTGTGCAGAGGGGGCCCAGCACACTCTTACTTATCTTCCCAGCAGCTCCCCATTCTAACTCGCAAGATTTAAACAGGGGAGCTGCTGGGAAAGTAAGTGTGTGCTGGGCCCCTCAGGACCGCTGTGGCCCCCCAGGACCCTGATGACAGCCCTGGTCTGCATTATTGGTATCTTTATTGGCCGATACCGATATTGCTGAAAATCCTGAATATCGGTCAGATATCCTTTTGGATAATTCCTCCAATCTGAAGAGAAACTGAGTATTTTAGAAGTTTGAAACATAGACCTGGGATCTTACTGACAAACGTCTACATAAAGGAACACCCCAAGTACCCACTACGGAACTTTCTTCAGACAGCATAGCATATCATTAGAAGCATTCACTGTATGCTCAGAGCACTAAAACAGTGGGTTGCCCTTAGTGGCCCATCCTGTTTCACTGGCAGGCTGTATTCAGACCGGACTGGCCTGCCAATTCTCAAGGCGGACCCACCCCCTTTCCTTGCAGGTCAACCCCCTTTGAGTGGTGCCAGTGACTGGCAACCTGCTTCATGGGACACCGATGCTGGGGAGTAGAAGAGTACCCTGGCACCTCCAATGTAAAAGGGGCACTATAGTGTACACAAATGTGTATTCCTGTCACTATAGTTCTAAAACCTAACCATGGGTTAGAAACGTGATTTACTCCCCGTTTTTCAGTGCCACAGCCCTCATCACATCTGGCCCTGCCCCTGATTGGCCTCCTTGGCTGACATTAAAATTGATGATCTCAGCCAATCACAATGCTTTACCATAGGAAAGCATTGCACTGCCTGAATTTGTCAATTCTGATCATCTCAGCCAAAGAGGTGGGGCAGGCGGAGCCAAACACCACCCTGGACAATCTCTCTGATGAAAGTTCAGTGTCTCCTTGCAGAGCGTGGAGATGCTGAAAGTTAGTGCTGCAAACTGTGCAGCACGGTCCAGAGAGCACTTCTAGTAGCCACCTTTGGAGTGACCACTGGAGGTGTCCCTAAGCTGTAATGTAAACACGGTCTTGTCTCTGAATAGACAGTGTTTACTGCAAAACGTTGGCAGGGACTGACTATGCTCACCAGGACAACTACATTAAGCTATATCTGGCGACCATAGAGTCCCTTTAAGGCAGGGGTCGGCAACCCGCGGCTCCGGAGCCGCATGTGGCTCTTTTGAACCTTTGCCGCGGCTCTGGGGCGGATACTAGGGAGGGGAGGAGGCGCATTGTGCGCCCTGACACTCCCCACTGTGGCGGGCGCTGTAGTTACGCACCGTCCTGACGTCTCCTTCCCGCCCGCTGTCAGATCGGAGGGCAGCGGCGCGCATGCAGGTCTACGACTGCGAGGAGGAAGATGACATCCGTCCAGACTCCCGTCAGCAGCAGCAGCAGCAGCAGCGTGCCAGGCACCAGTGTGAGGTAAGTGAAGTGATGCCTCAGGGGGGGAGGGGGGGGAGCCCGGCCCACACACACACTTACACAGACAGAACTTAAAGACATTTTTATCCAATTTAATGTGCCACTAGTGTACAATGTATTTTTTTTTTTTTTTTTTTTTTTTGTTAAAGTGTAATTTATATCATATAATAAAACATAAATCCCAAGTATTCCTATTTAGGAGGAGAAGTCCCTATTTCCCAAATTCCTTTGTCACTCATTTCTATCATCATTGCCCCTCTTTTCTAGGAGCTCCATTTTGTTGGTGAGTCTACAGCAGAGCTCCACCAAAATAATACTGACAGTAGTATGTCTTTAAACTACAATAAATGTGTCTGAGTGTATAACAGAGCTCCACCGCAATAATACTCCCAGTAATGTGTCCGAGTTTGTAACAGAGCTCCACAGTAATAATACTCCCAGTAATGTGCCTGAGTTTATAACAGAGCTCCACAGCAATAATACTGCCAGTAATGTGTCTGAGTGTATAACAGAGCTCCATAGCAATAATACTCCCAGTAATGTGTCTGAGTGTATAACAGAGCTCCACCGCAATAATACTCCCAGTAATGTGTCCGAGTTTGTAACAGAGCTCCACAGTAATAATACTCCCAGTAATGTGCCTGAGTTTATAACAGAGCTCCACAGCAATAATACTGCCAGTAATGTGTCTGAGTGTATAACAGAGCTCCATAGCAATAATACTCCCAGTAATGTGTCTGAGTGTATAACAGAGCTCCATAGCAATAATACTCCCAGTAATGTGTCTGAGTGTATAACAGAGCTCCACAGCAATAATACTCCTAGTAATGTGTCTGGGTGTATAACAGAGCTCCACAGCAATAATACTCCTAGTAATGTGTCTGAGTGTATAACAGAGTTCCACAGCAATAATACTCCCAGTAATGTGTCTGAGTGTATAACAGAGCTTCCCAGTAATAATACTCCCAGTAATGTGTCTTTAAACTACAATAAATGTGGTTAGAAATCGGTCTGTATAAATAAGATATATTGTTCTTCAAGTATTCCTTTGTCCATTTGAAATGTTAGGAGGCATGTTAATACTTGTTAATAGATACTACTTGAAATCTGCTGTAGTAAACTGTATGATCAGTCATAATAATGAAATGAAATGTGTTACGCATAACCAGCTTTTGTGGACAATTGTGACCATAATACATAAAGGGTAACTGAGCATAGCGCAGCCATAATCCTTAGTAGCTGGGTTACTAATACTTTGTTGTCATCTTTTTAAGCAATCAGAAGGAAAAAAAAGTGACAAAAAAAGTTCTTTTTATAATGACGAGGATGACATTGGGCCCTCATTATTAATTATTATTTACATCAGGCACTGATTATGATTTATAGTAGACTGGGGCCCTGATTAATTTTCTATGGCATTTTGGGGCATTGATTTTGCTATGGGGCCCTCTGATTTCTAATTACGCCCCTGTTTTGGACCCCCGGTAGGCCAGCCATGGATAAAGGCAAGAAAAGAAAAAAATTTTAAATGTCGCAATGGTTTTGCGGCTCCCAGTTTTTTTTTTTTCTTCGGAAACTGGTCCAAGTGGCTCTTTTTGTCTTAAAGGTTGCAGACCCCTGCTTTAAGGCCATAGTAGCTGAATGAAAAGCATAGCTTACTTAGAGAAATTTTCCAGTTCAGCCATTGTATTTCAAGTTCCCCTTGAAATTTAATTTTAGTGAATAACACTAATAATTTGTTCTTTTTTAGCAGCATAGGTTGGTTTTCTGGACAGGGCTGTCTGAGTGTGCTATAAATCAATTTAAAAATATGAGAAGGCTGCCACATTAAGCTGTAGTTGTTCTGGTGACTATAGTGTCCCTTTTAAGTAAGTAGTCAAATGGTTTTAAAACAGTTGACTTCTTCCTTGGGGTCCGCCAGGCATCACTTCCATTACAGCTGAGAGAGAGCCAGAAGATCACGGTCTGAGCTAAGCCAAGAAAGCTGATGCTCTCAGACTGATGAGCTCACCCTGCCTTAACCCCTTAAGGACACATGACGTGTGTGACACGTCATGATTCCCTTTTATTCCAGAAGTTTGGTCCTTAAGGGGTTAAAGAAATTTTAGTGTCTATGGTGCGTTCAGTATTCCATTAACAAACCTGATCCAGCAGTCCAAAATGTTTATTTGGACAAGACACCTATGGAGTCTGCCAAAAATAAAACCGTAATGATTGTTTCACAATTATCAGGGGTAATGCTATTCCAGTCACCTTAAAAAGGGATACAATAGCACCAGGAATACAAGGCTATATTCCTAGTACTATTCCTCCTTCGAGCGCCACACTGAATAAAGGGTTAAAATCCCAGCGCCTACGTCCCACGGTGCTAGGTCGCAACTCCATTCTGTGACAAGCGAGCGCTAATGTGAATGCGAAGCAATTGAGACCTCCCAATAGGAAAGCATCGAATCAATGCAGAGTGTGAGGATGTCCAGCGTCAGATACCGGACCAAATGTCAATTTTAATTCAGGAAGCCCTCTAGTGGGTGTCTGATAACAGCCACTGAAGGCAGACTTAGTGCTGTTTACATTGCAGCACTAACAGCTAGAGGAACACTGTACCCAGACCACGTCAATTAGCTGAAGTGGTCTGGGTACCTAGTGTCCCTCTAATCTTATTAGCAGGTTGTGCTGCTGCAGAGTCCTGCCATTATTATGCACACAGGTTGCAGAGTCCTGCCATTATTATGCACACAGGTTGCAGAGTCCTGCCATTATTATGCACACAGGTTGCAGAGTCCTGCCATTATTATGCACACAGGTTGCAGAGTCCTGCCATTATTATGCACACAGGTTGCAGAGTCCTGCCATTATTATGCACACAGGTTGCAGAGTCCTGCCATTATTATGCACACAGGTTGCAGAGCCCTGCCATTATTATGCACACAGGTTGCAGAGCCCTGCCATTATTATGCACACAGGTTGCAGAGCCTATGGTGTACACACTGTCGATATGCACATTGCTGGCACACAGTAACTCACCGGCACAGGATGCTTTATTTATATGCCACTGCTCACTCTATGCCCCTCTGGCACACGATAGCGCATTCGCGTGTTCCCGCCGTGTACCGTCATCCAATCATGGAGAGACACTGGCTGACGGGCAGGGTATTCGACCAATAGCAATTCGGCCTCGCTATTTGCCTGCTTTGGTACTCAGTCTGAGCTTCACTCGCCCCGCCTCCATATTACTCTGTCAGCCAATCAACTGCGGAAGAGTGAAGATTGGCGGTATTGGAAGCCAATAGTTAGCACTAAGAGAACCATCGCTTCCTGGTTTCTTCACTTCCTGCACGCTCTGCCCATTGGCACTGTGGGCAGATGGGAGGAGTGATGATAGATATATTAATGTTACCAGCAGTTTATCAGATCATTATAGTCAGAGAGAATGACCAATGCTCACAGCATGCTTTCCTGAGCTCTGTAGATTTAGTGCAATCCTGACCACTTGTTCCACAGGTGTGGACAGTAAGAATATTCAATTACCTTTATAAGTAAAAGCAAATGTAGAAAAGGGATTTGAAAGGATAGAATTGAAAATTAAAGAAATCTGAATGTATGCTTCAGGGGGAAAATGTTAAAATATTTCTAAAAACTAGATTTGTGCATGGCGGGAAAAAATTTGTTCAGCCAAATCCGTTTGTCACATTATATACAAGCTATTTGTATAATCGGATGCCAATATGCAAAGGTGATTGGCTCCAAGAACCCCTGTGGATGCATAAAACCACTGATGGTATACCTATGATAAATTTGCAATAAATACAAGAATTTATCAACTGAATGTGGGCGCTTTACAATTTGTTTGAAGCCGCATGTACAAGTCTACTAACCATGTAATTTTCAATTCACTAAACTGAAGTGATTAAATCCCAGTATGTCATGGAACTCACAATTTTACTTACTTCCTAATTCTGACCAAAAAGTTAATACTCACGTGGATTCCGTAAAGAGTGGGGGGGACTAATTTTTGGACTAAAATGTTCACACATGATTCCATTAACTCCAAGCCTCCATACAGGTAAATCACAAAACAAATGACTCGTGTAGTAAACAGGCATGTTCGATTTGATACATAACTCAGAATTATGCCTATGTCACCAAAAAAAAACAAAAAAAATGGTTGATGGCTACCAGATAGCCACTAAATGTGGTTTTCAAGCAGACAACGGGTCCTATTTATTCCTGGTTCATTTAGTGCAGTGGAGCTAAACTCAAAATGCAGGCAGTTGCCCAAATCATCTGCCTTGTCAAGACATTAAGAAGTCTATGAGATAGCTGGATAGCCTCAAACTGTCTGGCATGGGGAAGAATGGGAGGTTTTGCAAAGGCAGCAGACAAGAGAACTGCATACATTTCATGCGGTTTTTAGAGTGTTTTATTTTCTACTAAACAGTGACTTATATTGTATTTGGACAGTGGAGTGCGCTTAAATAATTTTAATCACACATTTTCACCAATCACAAGTCTATTCCTGGTAATTTACACTTTAGTGAATAACCCTCTAAATGTAAGTAAATACACAACATCAGGAAATATAACACTAGCTATCATTGCAACCCTACTTACCTTTCATAACCTTGCCCTGTGGTGGAATCTCGGTAAAAATAAATTTAGTAGGCCGAGATTACCACGTGGCATGTGTACGTGCATATGCTGACGTATCGATCAGTTGATTGCACGAGGCAAGATACGATCAGTAGTGTACGGAGCATGTGCAAGAATACAGGATGTAGTATTCCCCTCCTCCATTGTGCTGGACAGGCCATGCGGTCAAGCAGGAAGTTAATTCTTATTTGTATTGATTGGTCAAGAGAATGTGCGGGTGGAGCTTAATATGGGAGGAGTTATGTGCCTATATAAGGAGCCTGCACTATTGTCCGGGGCTCAGAACTTGCTGTATTTTGGTGACGTTAGTCCCTCTGAGTCCCGATCGGTGATCCAATAAAGAATCTCTTCCTTCCTGAAGAAACCTGTGTCCATCTCTCTGTGCTTCGCTTCCGTCAGTTTCTCCGGTATCATTTGGTGCATTGGCCGGGAAGCTCATCGTTCAACGGTAGCTGAGAGGCAGAGGCGTGAGACGGTCTATCTTTGCCCACGTTCTCTACGGCTGCACCCCTGAACTTCTGCGTGGACCTCCCTTTGTCTCGGCGCCACTGGTCTGTTGTCCAGGAGATCATCGGCCTCTACGTAAGAAGTGCTGGGGTGTCCCCGTCGATGAGTGTGAACTCAGGTTCAGGAACGAGGAGGTAAGACAACTGCTGTTTTAGACGGCAGACCCACTAGGGGTATACCGATTGTGCGGTAGGCCCATAAGGGGTTTGAATTGTGTATGGAATCTGCCCCCTCTGTCGGAGGGAAGGAGCAAAGGCGCACCGCTCGATCGAACGCTCTTTAGTCAGACCGTTTGATTTTGTTAGTCAGGCGGGGTTCTGGTGTAAATAGCCCTAGCCGGACACCGGTGTCTTGTCTAGACTAGCGTTCTAGGGTATATATTTTGTTCGCTAGGTCGGAGGGACCGGGAGACTAAGCGGCGTCTGTGTAAATTCGGTTCGCTAGCTCTCAACCTATCTTGGCTAAGTGGGAAGGCGTGTAAATTTGGAACCCACTAGATTTTTGATAGTAATCGACTAAGAGGCGTCTGTGTAAATTCGGTCCTCTAGCTCGCTATATGTGGTGCTTGGGCAGTGTGGCTAACCAAAACGGATGTAGATAGTTTTAGGTAGTCCATTCAAGGTACTGGCCAATAGTTTAGTTGGGAATTGTAAATGTGATAAAGATTGTTTAGTAAAGTGTATATCTTGTTAGATAGCGCGAGCTCAGCCGTCTAGCGAGAGTGTTAATAGTGTGTTGCTGTATTATAGTGCACGGTACCATAACCCTGTATATTTACTGACACTGTATATAAGTACTAATCATTGTCGTCTATTGCATGTTTAACACCATAACCACTAATAATTGTATTGTGACCTTAAATTGTGCTTTGACCTATGCTAACCGTACTGTAACCGCTATTTGTAAAAGACGATGTTACTGGGGTGTGTTATAGACGGGTAATTCGTATATAGAGAATTATAGCGTGGGTGACTGTATAGTTTCGCCAAAGGGCATAATATTGATTATCTAGTGACTGGTGTAACAGCTGTGTGTGTACGGGAATTCCCTGAGTGTTTAGTGTGTTATTGTGTACGTTTCACTTGGTAACTGTACCACGTGGTGCTGTTGCCAGAGGAAACGGGTGTGATTGTTGAATAGTACGCGTGCAAAGGATTCGTTGTCAACGACGTTCCATTGATAAGTATGGGCGCGTCGCAGTCAACGATTCCGGATCCCTTAGGTTGTATGGTGAAGAATTTTAAAAAGAGATTCAAAACATGTGATTTTGGGGTTAAAATGTCTCCTGTACGTTTGGTCACTTTGTGTACTAGGGAGTGGCCTACTTTGGTTGCGGCATGGCCGCCACGTGGCAGTTTGGATCCAACTCTGGTACAGCGCTTACACGTGGCTGTATCGGGTAGGCCTGAACTTTACGGGCAGTTTCCTTATATTGATTGTTGGAGACAGGCCGTAAATGACTCGCCAAAATGGATTCAGACATGCCACGAGGAGCAATGTCGCCTCATGGTGGCTAGGACTTGTTTGTCCACTAGGACTGGTGTTAGGCCCATTTTGGACACGCCCCCTGAGTCCGAGATCCCTTTGCCGCCCCCTTACTTTCCTTTAAGAGGAAGTGACGCAAATGCAGGAAGTCCTGCACCCCATCCCTCATTGCCCTCATCTACTTCCGCTTCCTCCTCCAGTACAGAATCCACCCCCTCTCGTACTAAATCTCCCCTTCCGGAACCAGAGCCAACCCCCATTAGATCTGAATATCCTGATTTGGCGCCACTTCAGACTTCCGGTCAAGCTTCTTCTAGCTCGGCTCGAAGTGTTTTATTTACTAATTTTTCCAAAAACCAAGCTCCCACATCCTCATGTTTTATTACCCCCCGACCGGAACCTCTAACTGACGCCCCTCCACGTAGCCCCATACTAACCCGACAACTGACCGGTACCCAACAATTAAAACATTATCAGATACCTCTTCGTCTGAATCCAGGGTCAGCCTATATTGATGCCGCAGGTCAAATGGCACATGCTGACCCAGTCTTCGTATATGTCCCGTTCACGACAACCGATCTCTTGAATTGGAAGACCCACAATTCCTCGTATACTGAGAAACCACAAGCTATGACTGATCTGTTCACCTAAATAGTTCAGACACATAACCCGACATGGGCTGATTGCCAGCAGTTATTAATGACTTTGTTTAACAATGAGGAAAGGACAAGAATTAATCAAGCGGCCATTAAAGCGCTAGAGGATAAAGCCCGTGCTTTGAATCAAGCCAATCCATCAGCATGGGCCGCAACACATTATCCTAACACCGATCCCGACTGGAATGTTAATGGCGCAGATATGGTCCAACTTAAAGCCTATAGAGACGCTATAATTGCTGGCATGAAAGCCGGAGGAAAGAAAGCCATTAATATGTCGAAGACAGTTGAGGTGATTCAGAAAAGTGATGAAGCGCCCAGGGTCTTTTATGACCGATTATTGGAGGCATACCGCTTGTATACCCCCTTTAATCCGGAAGACGCAGATAATTCCCGAATGGTGAACTCCGCCTTTGTCAGCCAAGCTTACGGAGATATTAAGCGCAAGCTACAGAAGTTAGAAGGGTTTGCAGGTATGTCTGTCACCCAATTAATGGAGGTAGCGAATAAAGTATACATGAACAGGGAAACAGAAAGTAAGAAAGAGGAAGAGCGCAAGATGCGTAGAAAGGCAGATATGCTAGCGGTAGCGATCGCAGGCGTAGATAGACGGGGCCCAGATAGAGGCGATAGTAAGTGGAATGAGGAACCTCTAAGTAGAAATCAGTGCGCATACTGTAGAGAAGAAGGGCATTGGAGAAATGAGTGTCCGCGAAGAGAACAGTATGAGAGAGACAGACCTAGGACAGGTTATGGAAACTTTAGAGGCAGAGCGAGAGGTAGAGGAGGCCCCGGAGGGAGTAATGGTAATAGAGGGAGCAATGGGAACAGAGGAAGTGTTAGGGAAGATAGGTATTTCCCAGCAGCGCAAAGGTCCCGCGATAGAGAAGGCAGGGACTTTGTAGGATTGGCTGACACGGTCATGGAGGACTATTGATACCGACCGGGCTCCATCCCCCTTGGTCGAGCGGAGCCTATGGTCGATGTATCAATAGGGGGAAAAAGGAGTGCGTTCATGATCGACACTGGTGCTGAACATTCAGTGGTGACTAATCTAGTTGCTCCTCCATCTGGAAGGACTATTACTGTAATAGGAGCAACTGGAAGAAGTGCTGAAAAACCGGTTCTTAAAAGTCGACTCTGTACATTGGGAGGCCACGTAGTAAAACATCAATTCCTTTATATGCCTGAATGTCCAGTCCAATTGCTGGGACGTGATATGCTATCTAAATTACAAGCGCAGATTACGTTCCTACCAAATGGAACAACATCCTTAAAGTTTAATGGACCTTCAGGTATTATGACATTATCTGTACCAAAGGAAGAAGAGTGGCGACTTTATACAGCGTTGACTAGCCAAAACCCTAGGAGTGATGAGTCCTTATTCAACATACCAGGAGTTTGGGCAGAGAACAACCCACCAGGACTGGCCCGCAATATTCCACCTATTAAAATTGAACTAAAACTTGGGGTTTATCCAGTGAGCCTAAGACAATATCACATCCCGCAGAAGGCTAAAAAGAATATCCAATCTTATCTGGATAAGTTCATACGGTATGGTATCCTAAAATTCTGTACTTCCCCCTGGAACACCCCATTGCTGCCTGTTCAAAAGCCCGGTACAGATGAGTATCGACCTGTGCAGGACTTGAGAGCAGTCAATGATGCGGTTGTTAGTATACATCCAGTTGTACCCAATCCATATAACCTGCTTGCTTTAATTCCGGGCGGGGCTACTTACTTTACAGTCTTAGACCTCAAAGATGCCTTCTTTTGCCTCCGAATTGCCGCAGAAAGTCAATGTATTTTCGCTTTCCAATGGGAGAACGCTGTAACGGGCTCGAAATGCCAAATGACCTGGACAAGACTGCCCCAAGGGTTTAAAAATTCACCTACCCTATTTGGTTCAGCTCTAAGTCAAGATCTACTGGATTTCGAGTCCATCCCAGGAGAGTGTGTATTGTTACAATATGTAGATGACTTGTTGATAGCAGCAGTTACAAAGGAAATATGTCAGCAAGCAACGCACGATCTACTACACATTCTCTGGAAGGCAGGATACAAGGTGTCTAGAAAGAAGGCTCAGTTGTGTTTGCCAACTGTCAAATATCTGGGATTCCATATCTCTGAAGGTCAAAGAATTATGGGGCCAGAGAGAAAAGAAGCTGTGTGCCAAATACCGATACCCAAGAATAGAAGACAAGTGCGAGAATTCTTGGGGGCAGCAGGCTTCTGTAGGATATGGATTCCCAGCTACGCGATACTGGCAAAACCTCTGTATGCAGCTATCAAAGGTACAGAGCACGACCCCTTCTTATGGACTCAAGAACAGCAAACGGCATTTGAAGATGTGAAGAAGGCTTTGATGAGTGCCCCAGCATTAGGTCTACCTGATCACACACGACCATTCTACCTGTATGTACATGAGCAAAGAAGAATGGCTGTGGGAGTATTGACACAGTACTTGGGATCATGGCAAAGACCTGTTGCCTACATGTCTAAGCAACTGGATGCAGTGGCCAGCGGACTTCCACCTTGTCTAAGAGCCGTAGCTACAGCCGCCCTGCTAGTAGCTGAAGCCGATAAACTCACTCTGGGTCAAGAACTTTATGTACGAGTCCCACATGCAGTACAGACGTTGTTGGATTACAAAGGAAATCATTGGTTTAGTAACAGCCGTATGACCAAGTATCAAGCAATGTTGTGTGAAAACCCAAGAGTGCATTTAGAGACTGTAAACACCTTAAATCCAGCTACCCTTTTGCCACAACCTACTGAAAGTCAACATGATTGTTTGGAAGTAATGGATGAAGTATTTTCAAGTAGACCAGATCTTCGTGATTTTCCCATCCAGAACCCCGATGTTCAATATTATACCGACGGCAGTAGTTATGTGAAAGAAGGGATCCGCTATGCAGGATATGCAGTAACAACAATAGACAAGGTGATAGAAGCTCGGCCACTGGCGAAAGGAACATCAGCACAAAAGGCAGAATTGATAGCACTGACACGAGCGTTACAATTGGCTGAAGGTTTAAGAGTGAACATCTACACGGACTCCAAATATGCGTTTTTAACCACTCATGCCCACGGAGCTTTGTATAAAGAAAGAGGACTATTGAATTCAGAAGGCAAAGAAATCAAGTATGCAGCTGAAATCCTACAACTATTGGAAGCAGTGTGGGAGCCGAAAGAAGTCGGTATCATACATTGTCGAGCGCATCTGAGAGGAGATGGTGATGTAACCAAAGGAAATCGGATGGCAGATAGTGCAGCTAAGCGTGCCGCTGAATCAGGGAGACAGGAATATGTGGGGCATATAGCTGCTCTTATACCAACTCCACTGTCTCAATGGACTCCAGTTTATACAGCTCAAGAAGAGGAGTGGTTAAAGACTGAACCTGGAAAGTATTTGGAGAACAAATGGTATCAGTTAGAAGATGGAAGAATAGTCATTCCAGCATCACTAGCGGTAGAAATTGTCCAAAACTATCACAACGGGACACATTCTGGGAGAGACAGCACAGAAGAATCTCTCAGAAAACATTTCTACATACCAAGATTGTCCAACTTGACTCAGGCCATTGTACGAAGATGTGTAACGTGTGCTAAAAATAATGCAAGGCAAGGACCAGTAAAGCCACCAGGAGTCCAGTTTATGGGGGGACTCCCCATGTCCGATTTACAAATTGACTTTACAGTGATGCCTAAATCGGGTGGACATCGTTACCTGTTGGTAATTGTGTGTACCTATTCAGGCTGGGTAGAAGCATGTCCTACTCGTACAGAGAAAGCAGGAGAAGTTGTGAGATTCCTGCTACGAGAAATAATACCCCGATATGGACTACCCTGCTCTATAGGATCGGACAATGGTCCAGCTTTTGTTCATCAGTGCCTACAACAACTGACTCATATGCTTGGTATAAAGTGGAGGCTTCATACAGCATATAGACCCCAGAGTTCTGGTAAGGTAGAGAGAATGAATAGAACTATTAAGAATCAGTTGGCTAAAATGTGTCAGGAAACCCAACTTAAGTGGAACGTTCTCTTACCCATAGCTCTATTGCGAATCCGCAGTACCCCTACCAGAAGGATGGGCCTCTCTCCTTTTGAAATCATGTATGGGCGACCACCTCCCGTACTTGGTAACTTAAGGGGGGACTTGAGTCAGTTGGGAGAAGGAATTACCCGGCAGCAGGTTGTAGAGTTGGGTAAGACTATGGAGGAGGTACAGAAATGGGTACAAGATAGATTACCTGTGAATATTTATCCCCCAGTTCATAGTTACCACCCAGGAGACCAAGTGTGGATTAAAGAGTGGAATAATGTACCGTTAGGGCCCAAGTGGAGAGGTCCTTATGTTGTTCTTTTGTCTACCCCTACAGCGATAAAAGTAGCCGAAGTGACTCCGTGGATACATCACTCCAGGGTTAAACCAGCAGCAGTCGATTCTTGGCTAGTTACAGCAGATCCAGAGAATCCCTGCAAGATCCGGTTAAAACGCACGACTCAGTCGGAGTAACGAGGAACTTTGTGGATTACAAAATTTTATTGTTTCAGAGATTTGGTGCGTGAGTGAGAAGGCCATAATAAAGCCTGTCCGCCCACCGACGTATAGTGTATAAGCCAGGGAAAGTCTCGAAGGGACTCCTGTGAAGACGAGCAGAACTCCATTCCCTGCAGCCCTTACATCCTGGAAGCTGAGGTGCCTTCGCACGGACGAAGACTGAGGATGACGACGAAAGATGTGTTCTTGATAATGTTTATTTATGTGTATTTTTATATTCAGGAAGGTAGAGGTACCGACACTCCTAGCTGTGAGGTATGCATTAAGACTACAAGAACAGGTAACCATATTTCCCAAACCCTAATTTGGCATTCACAATATGAGTGTAAAGGAGATGTATCAAGATGTAGATACCTAAATATAGAATATAGTGTGTGCCATTTAGGAGTAGGAGAACCTAAGTGCTTCAGTCCGGAGTATCAACCTCGTACAATTTGGTTGACTCTCAGGAATGGAGATCCTCAGGGGACCCTAATTAACAAGACAGTATTAGAATCCGTACATTCTTCGGGTGTTCTGCTATTTGATGCATGTAAGGCGATATCAAGTGGTAGAAAGCCGTGGAATGTATGTGGGGATCTTAGATGGGAGAGGACGTATGGGTCTAATGATAAATATATTTGTCCCAGTAGTAAAAATAAATATGTGAGTCCTAGATGCCCAAATAGAGATTATAACTTTTGCCCATATTGGTCTTGTGTGGGGTGGGCAACTTGGGGACAGACAGTAGACAAGGACATGATAGTGACTAAGTTGCCTACCAGCCCATATTGTAAGTCTATGGAATGCAATCCAGTCCATATACTTATAAATAACCCCGACAAGTTCTTAGACAAGTATGGTAATTTATTTGGGTTTCAAATATATGGGACGGGTTTAGATCCTGGGACAGTATTGTTTATAGGGATAGAGACTGATACGGTATCCTCCCAAACTCATCAAGTATACCATTCCTTTTATGAAGAGATGAGCATAGATAATAAGATCCCCCATAATGCTAAAAACCTGTTCATTGATTTAGCCGAAAGTATTGCCGGTAGTCTTAATGTTACCAACTGCTATGTGTGTGGAGGTACTAACATGGGAGACCAATGGCCTTGGGAAGCAAAGGAGGTAATGTCCGGTTCTGAGGCAGTTGACCAATTAATATCTACACAAGCCGATTATCATATGAGTGTTAGAGGTAAATCTGAGTGGAGATTAAAGACCTCCATCATAGGTTATGTTTGCATAGCAAGGAAAGGAATGATGTATAATACTTCTGTAGGAAAATTAACTTGTCTAGGGCAAAAAGCTTATGATGATGATACAAAGAATACAACTTGGTAGTCGGCTTCAAATGTCTCAGAACCATCTAACCCGTTTGCTAGATACGCCAATTTAAAGGATGTGTGGTTTGATCTATCCATCACATCTACCTGGAGAGCCCCAGCAAATTTGTACTGGATCTGTGGTAAGAAAGCCTATTCGGAGTTGCCACAGGACTGGGAAGGGGCATGTGTGTTGGGTATGCTCAAACCATCCTTCTTCTTGTTACCTATTGAAACAGGTGAGACTTTAGGTGTTAAAGTGTATGATGTGAATCATAGGAAGAAAAGGGGACCCATAGAGATAGGCGCCTGGGAAGATAATGAATGGCCTCCCCAGCGTATTATAGATTATTATGGGCCAGCCACGTGGGCAGAGGATGGTACCTTTGGTTATAGAACCCCTATTTATATGCTCAACCGTATTATACGATTACAGGCGGTGGTTGAGATTATTACTAACAAGACATCACAAGCGCTCAATCTTCTAGCGAAGCATAATACCAGGATGAGGACAGCAGTATACCAAAATAGATTAGCCTTGGACTACCTTTTGGCAGTAGAGGGAGGTGTATGTGGGAAGTTTAACCTGAGCAATTGCTGTCTTCAAATAGATGACGAAGGGCAAGCAATAGCTGAGCTTACTAGCCATATGGTTAAACTAGCGCATGTGCCTACTCAGGTATGGAAAGGGTATAATCCAAGCAGTTGGTTTGGTAGCTGGTATGAGTGGTTTGGAGGGCTTAAGGCAGTGGTAGGTGGAGTCCTACTGATTTTAATGTTGTGTCTATTCCTGCCGTGTCTTATACCCTTAGTAGTTAGGTCTGTGCAAAGCCTGATAGAAAATATAGCAGAGAGGAAGGCTGCTGCACAGATAATGGCAATTTATAAATATGAGGCTCTAGATCAGGGAGAACCAATGCAGGAAGATGAGTGTTGAAGATTCACATCATAAGATAAGTCTGGTCTGGTTCAAGGTAACTTGTGGTGTATGCAAACTAAGGTTAAGTGATGCCTCAAGTAATTGTGAAATATCAAGAGGCATCAAAGGGGGGAATGTGGTGGAATCTCGGTAAAAATAAATTTAGTAGGCCAAGATTACCACGTGGCATGTGTACGTGCATATGCTGACGTATCGATCAGTTGGTTGCACGAGGCAAGATACGATCAGTAGTGTACGGAGCATGTGCAAGAATACAGGATGTAGTATTCCCCTCCTCCATTGTGCTGGACAGGCCATGCGGTCAAGCAGGAAGTTAATTCTTATTTGTATTGATTGGTCAAGAGAATGTGCGGGTGGAGCTTAATATGGGAGGAGTTACGTGCCTATATAAGGAGCCTGCACTATTGTCCGGGGCTCAGAACTTGCTGTATTTTGGTGATGTTAGTCCCTCTGAGTCCCGATCGGTGATCCAATAAAGAATCTCTTCCTTCCTGAAGAAACCTGTGTCCATCTCTCTGTGCTTCGCTTCCGTCAGTTTCTCCGGTATCAGCCCTACAACATTCTTCAGCCAATATGTCCGCAGATCCCCAGATATTCTGTAATACTTCTATGTGTAACCTGTTCAAATAAAGTGTTTGATACATTTGTATATCTGCCCCTGTCCAAATTGGTTATATGTTGCGTGCACACTTCCTAAAGTAATTCACACCAGACAAAAGTTTCCAGGTTGATGAAAAACTCTGGAATCATTTATTCAGGGGGCGGGGAGCCCCTTATAAAGCAGAAATACGTCATATGCAGAAAACAAGATAACAGAGAGAATACATCTTTAATTGGTGAATGCTGAGTGTCTTATCTACTGTACTTCCTACAAGGCATGATGTCACTGTTGCCATGGAGTTCTCCTCCAGATGCCAGCGCCATATAGCTACATGAGGTGGTTAGTCGATGACAGGGGAAACTCCCTTGTGGCCATTTCTGAGCTTTCAATGGATACAGGAAGGCAGGGGCTGTTAGGGGGAGCTTCTAGCAGCTAGGTTAACACAGCAAACATTGAATAATACTGAATACAGTTATGCAGAGTAAATAGGCATTTTACTAAAGTTAATATTCTGTCCACAACAAACCAACACGAACAGGACACGCAGATGTACATACCCCATATGTGAAACCATTGAAATAATCAGTTAGTCCTTAGATACATCAGCTGTCATTAATTTTATAACATGACAGGAGGCTTCGTATTTGCTTAAGACTTTCTTTACTTAAGCTTCACAGCAGCACTTTTTTACTTAGTAACAGGGTAACCAATCAGAAAAAAGATAACATGGCATAAAAGTCCCTCCCTGTGACGTCACTTCCTCTTTCTTTGCTGCTTCACACCAGTACAGGTCAGTGTGCCACTGTCTCCTACTTTCTGTGGGTTTTTCTGTGGTTCACTTATTAATTTTTCTGTCATCTGTTTTACATCATTCACTATTATATTTACTGTTATATTTGTTATAATATTTCTTATCCTTGGGCTTTTATTTATCCATCTTATTTATCCTTTGCCTATACTTTCCTCACTATTGAGATTTTTATGTTTTTCACTACTGTAACGGAATGCAGTATATTAGTACACGATATCCGTTGGTATCCTCAGGAAATCCACAGTCAGAATAGAAAGCACGGCAATATTCCCCATCCTCCCAATAACCGGACGAAACACAGTTTGGGAGTCAACTAACTCAGTTTATTCGCAAGCTGGCATATTTAAGCAGTTCCCCATGCAAGGGGTTTCCTTACAGATAATCCAGGGGATTATCTCCCAACATGCATTGTTACTTTCCCAACAGGCATTGCTGCACGAGAAGGATACTCCCACTAAAATGGACGATTAAGTGGATTATCCCCTCGTGCAGCAAAACTGACAATTCACTTTAAAATACATATTTTCCACAATATTCGGTACTTTGAGATGACCGAACGTTCGGTAGATAGCTGGGGTCGAAGCGCACACTTCGTGGGAATACCGCTCTGATCCCAGCTGAATTGACCGAACGCCGCACAGAATACATTCAAACATTGAGGTCGGTTTAAAAGTACCGAACAAGTATGGGGAACATAATGTACCGAATGCGGAACTCCCGAACGCTCTGTAAGTCCAGCGGTGTTCGGATCATTGAGTAGCCGTTTTCAGTTCCAGGCTCTCGACGACCGAACACCGCTGCAGAGACAAAGGATCCAAGATGGCCGACCGCCGCATGGTCGGTAGCCGAACGGCGGCCACCTAGGAGAGCCCTTAATTACCGATTGCAACAATGTTGCAATCGGTTAATTGGTGCCACACGACTTGTGAATGTGTGGTCTACCTGGGGAGCCCGCATTCGTATGGCGAACGGCCGGAATAGCCGTGTTTCGTCGAACGAATGCTTGGTATGCTGGTAGCGTACGGCTGCCAGCATGCGAGCGGCCATAATACAGCACATATACAGTAAAAGACACACATTATGCGTTCAGCCTATGGACAACCTAAAATAACTATAGTCCAGAAGTGGCTAGGTTTGCCACAATGCTCCCCCAGAACCAAGCCGGCATACACAGTCTGATCCCAACGGATCGGCTTGGGGATGTCCGGGAGAGTACTCACAGATCACTTCTCGAGTTCAGTCTGTCTGGATAACCCGTCAGCGTTACCGTTTTGTTTTCCTGGCCGGTAATGGATGGTAAAATCAAAGGGCTGCAGCGCCAAACTCCAGCGCAGCAGCCTGGCATTGTCTCCAGACACACGGTTTAGCCACACCAACGGGTTGTGATCTGTGAGTAGTGAAAAAGGTTGTCCATACAAATACGGCTGTAACTTTTTAAGGGCCCACACCACGGCCAGGCATTCTTTCTCAATGGCGGCGTAGCTTACTTCACGGGGCAACAACTTGCGGCTTAAGTAGGCTACGGGATGTTCTCCGCCATCGGCTCCCACTTGACTCAGCACTGCCCCCAATCCAAACATTGAAGCGTCTGTGTGGACAAGAAATCTTTTAGTTGGATCAGGAGCAGTTAACACAGGAGCATTAGTTAGGGCGGTCTTGAGTTGTTGGAATGCCTGCTCACACTCTGGGGCCCAGACAACCAGTCGGGGAAGGTTCTTTTTGGTCAGGTCCGTCAGGGGTTTGGCCAGGGTACTGTAGTCGGGTACAAATTTCCTATAATACCCTGCAGTCCCTAGAAAAGCTAGCACCTGGGTTTTGGTCCGTGGGGTAGGCCACTTAGCTACGGCCTCAATCTTGGCTGGCTCGGGTCTCTGCTGCCCACACCCTACTCGGTGTCCCAGATACTGCACCTCGGCCATACCTACGTGGCACTTACTAGGTTTTAAAGTTAACCCGGCTTCCCCAATACGGTCTAAGATCGATCCTATATGGTGTAGGTGATCTTCCCAGGTCTGGCTGAAAATGGCTATATCATCCAAATAGGCACAGGCATACTCCTGGAAGCCGTCCAGTAGCCGATCTACCATCCGCTGAAAAGTAGCCGGAGCGTTTTTCATTCCGAAGGGCATGACCTTAAACTGGTACAGGCCAAACGGAGTGACAAACGCCGACTTGGGGATGGCATCATCGGCTAGAGGAATTTGCCAGTATCCCTTACACAAGTCAATGGTAGTGAGATACTGACCCCGTGCCATCTTATCTAGCAGCTCGTCTATCCGAGGCATCGGGTAGGCATCAGACACTGTCTTGTCATTCAGCCTCCGGTAGTCAACGCAGAATCGGGTAGTGCCGTCCTTTTTAGGCACCAGGACTACCGGCGATGCCCAGGGGCTATCTGAGGGTTCGATAACCCCTAGCTGCAACATTTCATCCAACTCGGCCTTCATATGGGTCCGGACTGATTCCGGCACCCTATATGGAGCCTGTCGCATAGGTAGCTGTCCCGGGGTTTCGACTCGGTGGGTGGCTAGCGGAGTGTACCCAGGTAAATTGGAGAAGGTAGCCCCTTTAGCTACGATCAGCGCCTGTACCTGGGCACGCTCGAGAGGGCTTAGCCGCTCCCCCAGCTGAACTCCCCGGGAGGGCTCTATCGGTTCTTCCGGTTCTAGTAGATCAGGTAGGGGCAAGTTCTCCTGATCTTCTAAGGCAGAGGCACAGATTGCCGTCACATCCTCTATCCTCTCATGGTAGGGTTTGAGCATGTTTACATGGAGCATGCGTCTCTTCCCTACCCCTGAGCAGGGGCCGATCACATAGGTAGTGTCGCATCGCTGCTCTACTACCTGGTATGGGCCTTGCCAGATGGCCTGCAGCTTGTCCGTGCGGACAGGTTTTAAAATCAAAACCTTCTGTCCCACTTGAAAGCTGCGGTCCCTGGCTCCTCTATCGTACCAGCGTTGCTGACGTTGCTGCGCCGCCTGGAGGTTGGTGTGCACAGCCTGAGTTAGCGCCTCCAGACGGTCTCTGAACTCCAGTACATATGATACGATAGGGGTTTCGCTAGTCGTACTTTCCCCCTCCCAGTGTTCCCTAATCAAGTTTAAGGGTCCCCGTACCCTTCTCCCGAACAATAGTTCGAATGGGGAGAATCCGGTCGATTCTTGGGGAACCTCTCTATACGCAAAGAGCAGGTGAGGCAGGAACCTCTCCCAGTCTTTGTGTGTTTCCCCGAACGTCCGAAGCATCTGCTTCAGCGTCCCATTGAATCTCTCACATAGTCCATTGGACTGGGGGTGGTAGGCGGAATTGACTATTGGCTTAATGCCACATACCTTCCACATATGCTGGGTGACCCCGGCAGTAAATTGGGTGCCCCGGTCGGATATGATTTCTTGGGGGAACCCTACCCTGGAAAACACTTTCATTAATGCTTCAGCTACGGTTTCAGCATGAATGTTAGTGAGGGCCACGGCTTCGGGGTACCTGGTGGCGTAGTCCACCACAGTTAAAATATACTTTTTGCCAGAGGGACTGGGTTTTGGCAGGGGCCCTACTATGTCTACCGCTACCCTGCTGAAGGGTTCGGCAATAATGGGTAGGGGGCATAACTTGGCCTTGTGGCGATCCCCTCGTTTCCCTACTCGCTAGCAAACGTCGCAGGAGTTGCAATACAGTCGCACATCCTGAGAGATTCCGGGCCAGAAAAACGCATGTGTCAGGCGGTATCGGGTGCGGGTCATCCCTAGGTGTCCTGACAAGGGGATATCATGAGCAATTCTAAGCAGCTCCTGCCTATACTTCTGTGGTACCACTAACTGTTTGTTAGTCAAGGTGACAGACCCCCCCATGTCCTTGGCCGTGACACGGTACAATAACCCTTTCTCCCACGTGTAATGCTCCCCCTCTAGCCCTGTCTGGTCAGCTTGTGCCCGGTCCCTATAGACTTGTAAAGTAGGATCGGTCTGTACTTCAGTGACAAAGGTAGTCGGGGTATCCCAGGACATGGGAGTCGGGTGGGGGTCATGGTCTCTTACCTGAGCCTCAGAGTGTATCGGTGTAGCCGTGGTGCGAGCCTGCTGCCGTGTGGTTACTGGATGGGCTTCCTGGTAGGGAGCCTGTGGAACAAAGGCAGAGGTCATCTGGCCCAAATCATTCCCTAGCACAACATCTGCGGGTAAGTTCTGCATTAGTCCCACTTCTCCTGTCCCCTCTCCCGCACCCCAGTTCAAATGTACTTTCGCCGTGGGTAGTCGGTATACAGCTCCCCCGGCTACTCGGACGGCCACAGATCCGCCAGTATGCGTGCCCTCCGATACCAAATGGGGTGCTATCAGGGTTAAGGTAGCTCCCGAATCCCGCAGTCCCTGAACCTCGTTCCCCTCAAGCGTTACCAGCTGCCGGTGATGCTGCCGGTTATCGGTGGCTCGGACCGACATTACCTCGTGTAAGATACCCAGGGGTTCCTCTGCATGAACACTCCACAAATCCTGAGTGGCTGGTTCCCTCTGGTAATGGTGAGCAGCCGCCCTGGGTACGGGGCTTGGACGCCCCTGATTCCAGGTGGGCCTGCCACGATTCTGGGTGCATTCTCGGGCCATATGCCCCCATTGTTTACAGGAATGGCACTGGATGTTGGCCCGCCCGTTGTACCTGGAAGGTGGCGGTACATGTCCTTGCGAGGGACGGAACGGGGCGGCTGTGGGCGCTAGAGGTGGTGTAGCGCTAGGTAGTCCTGTTGGTCGGGAGTAGCTTTTGGCTACAGGTCCCTGGTGCCTCCGTGCATCAAAGTGTTGATCGGCCAATCTAGCTGCTTCAGTTAGGGTGAGGGGTTTCCTGTCCCGCACCCATTCTTGAGTCTCCGGGGATAATCCATTAAAAAATTGCTCCAGCAACATCATCTGACGCAATTCCTCCATGGTGTTGGCGTTGCTGGCCTGTATCCACCCTTGGGAGGCTTGATCCAGTTTATGTGCCCACTCTGCGTGCGAATCCCGCTCTGGTTTGCGTAAGTGTCTGAACTTGCGCCGGTATGCCTCTGGGGTAATGGCATACCTCTCCAAGATTGCGCGC
This sequence comes from Pelobates fuscus, assembly GCF_036172605.1. Taxonomy (NCBI): domain Eukaryota; kingdom Metazoa; phylum Chordata; class Amphibia; order Anura; family Pelobatidae; genus Pelobates; species Pelobates fuscus. Next base: position 235,412,019 of record NC_086317.1, read on the forward strand.
TTTACTTTTTCGTAATCTTTGCTGTCCTCACTGGGCACAGCACGGTAAGCTTCGGCTGCCCGACCTGCTAGTTTGCTTGCTAGCAGTTGCACCCAAACTGACCGTTCTAGCTCATGTAGATCACACAGTCTTTCAAAGTCCTGCAAGTACCCATCGATCTCGTCCTTTTCCTCGCAAAAGGCTCTGAAGGCCTGATACGGGATCTTGGGCTTTACCGGGTTGTAAAGAGACCCTGGGTTGGACTCGGTTCGAGTCAAGGTGTGCTGTGGGCTGTGTGCCATAACATATTCCTGCACATTTGCCATTACCATATTCAACATGGCCTCCGATATAGGCTGCGGCAAAAATGCTAGCCTGGTCCTCATCTCTCTTTCATAGAGCGTTTCTTCCATAACTACTGGGGGTGTAGCGCTGCGGGCTTGGTCTCCCTCCATCAGCTCGGCAATTAGTACCGCTTTGGTTTTGCTGCTGGCTACTTTCCCTCTGGCTTCCAGTAGTTCTTTTAAAGTCTGTTGTTTCAGTATGGTATAATCAATCTCCATACGAATTGCCCTTGCTTTCCTTGTTCGGTAGTTCCAGTTACACGAATTCTGTTTTCGGCTGTAAGGTTCGGATCCCGTCGCTTGCCACCAATTGTAACGGAATGCAGTATATTAGTACACGATATCCGTTGGTATCCTCAGGAAATCCACAGTCAGAATAGAAAGCACGGCAATATTCCCCATCCTCCCAATAACCGGACGAAACACAGTTTGGGAGTCAACTAACTCAGTTTATTCGCAAGCTGGCATATTTAAGCAGTTCCCCATGCAAGGGGTTTCCTTACAGATAATCCAGGGGATTATCTCCCAACATGCATTGTTACTTTCCCAACAGGCATTGCTGCACGAGAAGGATACTCCCACTAAAATGGACGATTAAGTGGATTATCCCCTCGTGCAGCAAAACTGACAATTCACTTTAAAATACATATTTTCCACAATATTCGGTACTTTGAGATGACCGAACGTTCGGTAGATAGCTGGGGTCGAAGCGCACACTTCGTGGGAATCTGATCCCAGCTGAATTGACCGAACGCCGCACAGAATACATTCAAACATTGAGGTCGGTTTAAAAGTACCGAACAAGTATGGGGAACATAATGTACCGAACGCGGAACTCCCGAACGCTCTTTAAGTCCAGCGGTGTTCGGATCATTGAGTAGCCGTTTTCAGTTCCAGGCTCTCGACGACCGAACACCGCTGCAGAGACAAAGGATCCAAGATGGCCGACCGCCGCATGGTCGGTAGCCAAACGGCGGCCACCTAGGAGAGCCCTTAATTACCGATTGCAACAATGTTGCAATCGGTTAATTGGTGCCACACGACTTGTGAATGTGTGGTCTACCTGGGGAGCCCGCATTCGTATGGCGAACGGCCGGAATAGCCGTGTTTCGTCGAACGAATGCTTGGTATGCTGGTAGCGTACGGCTGCCAGCATGCGAGCGGCCATAATACAGCACATATACAGTAAAAGACACACATTATGCGTTCAGCCTATGGACAACCTAAAATAACTATAGTCCAGAAGTGGCTAGGTTTGCCACAACTACATCTAAATTCTATCTTTGGTATTCCGATTCTTTATAACTGTTTTTCTCCGTTTTCTAATATCTGTTTGCTACCTCTTTTAGTCCGGTTTGCGAGCGGCATTCTGTGCCCCGTTTTTCCCGGGCTTTTTGGGCTGTGGAGAACGCCTCCATCAGCTCTCAGTGCGCACGGCGGCAATCTTGGATCTCGCACTCATCCGCGAGATCCAATCTGCCTCCTCGTTCGCTCGTGCGCATGCGCGAGATCGCGGCGGCCATTTTCTTGGTTCCGCGATCTGCAATCTCTCCGGCCGTGCGGCGCCCATTTTTTGCCGCATTTCGCTGCGTTTTCATATTTAACTTACCTATATGATTAAAGTCAAACATTCAAGTATACCTGCTCAGTACTATATATATATTTATATATATATAACTTAAATTTACAGGTTTAAGTGTTCTCTACTTCCCTCTACTCACCATAAGAGGGATTTTAAAATACCATTAGAACAACCACAATCTATTTCAGACTATCACCCCCTGGTGGAAATTTGTTTATACTACATTAACCTATATTCTCATTGAATAAACAATCCTTGATTATATTACTGAATACCTTGGAATACATATAGGGTAAATTCCCTGTCTATACCTTTGACTAAATACAACCCATACTTATACTGTGGATGGGTATAGGGAAAAATCCCTAAACAAGATTTATGATTGCTGTTTACTTATACAGCCCATGATTGGCCCGCTTTGTCTGTGCCTCCATACCTCTATACGGGTTTGTATAATTATTCCCAGAGGTTATTTATGCTGGGTGACCCCCAGTTTCAGCTTGCACTGTGGATTTATAACATATTGTGATATATGGTGACGGCCTTAAGATACATTCTAATGCTGGCCGATTCTGCCCCATAGGTCTCAACACTGTTGCTATGGAGGCTTCAAATCAAGATCAAAACCTGCAAGCAATTATAAATGCGGCTGTAGCCGTTTCACTAGAAAAGGCCCTGGCTCGGGTGCTGCCCATTGAGCCAAAGGATCCAAAAATATCTGAACCCCCGCTTTCTGACGAAGAAGCGGAGGAGTCCGATTCCACAAAAATAAACCCTTCCAAACCCAATAAGAGATATTGGAAAGGGAATGGGCCAGAACCTCTCAAACGCAAGGGGAAAGAACCGGCGAAACGCCCCAAACAGTCAGACACTAAAGAGAAGCACTCAGTCCAGCCCACTCTATCGGAAGAGGAGGAAGATTCTTTCAACCTACACCCCTTAGCCATCCTAGATGAATGGCAAGCTGACCACTCCTCTGAAGATGAGGAAGACTGGCCCGAGACATCGTTTAAAGGAGCACCTCTCCTTCAAACTGCTATGGGAGATCTCACAACCGAAGATATGGTACCCAGTTCCAACCCTTCTGGGGACGCTGAATCCTTTCTGGATTTGTTTGGTCAACCTCTTTTCGACCCAAGACAGATCAGATACCCTCGATCATCTGAATGGTCACTCCCAGACCATCTCTCCAAGTATATACATTTTTGGATCAGGAGACCCCTAGACCTGGAAGTCCGCAAGCGCCTAAGAGCCGAATGTCCTAGACCTTCTCTACCGGACAAGGTCGCTGTCACCCCAGAGTTTGACACGCTGCTCTACACATATATGGCCAGATCCGGCCGTGACCCTAAAAAGGGCATTGAGCGCAGCTTGCGCCTCACGCAAGACAAAATGCTAGATATCCTGGGACCCCTGGCCAAAATTCTTCTACTGGCTGATGAAGCCATTTCTAATGAAGATCCTTTAGACCCATCCGTGATAAGAGAATGGGCACTACGCTCAATTTGCCTGCTGGGCAATGCAAATACATCTCTCTGTACTGAGCGTAGAAAAGCAGTGCTGCTGCGTATGGATGCCAAGTTAGCTGACTTGGGAACAAAAGAATTGGGTCCCAAGGCCAAAGGCTTGTTGTTTGGAGAACCCTACATTAAAGAATTACATAAACATGTAAACTTATACGCCACACTAAACAAGGCGCAGTCATCCATGAAAAGGGTATTCCATCATCAACCCTCACGGGTTTTTGGCAGGGCTGGCCGTACAAGGGGTCGTACAGTCAGCCGCTTCTGGTCCACAAATCAACGCCAGAGAACCCCCACTTCATCATTCTTCCCCAACTATCAATCAAGGGGCTCCTACACCCAAAGGGCGGATAGGGGAAGAGGATACAGAGCCCGCGGACGCAACAGATACCCAACAGGTGAGATTCCCTATCTTTCACCTTTCTACTGTTTATCATGCGGGCAGGTTGTCACTTTGTGTAGACATGTGGAAGACGCTGTCTTCAGATACCTGGGTTCTAAACACAGTTCAAGGTTATTCCATAGAGTTTCATTCTCTCCCTTCTCAAACAGGTTATCCTCTCTATCCAACAATGTCAAAATCTCAGAATCGTCTTCTCGATTCAGAACTACGTTCTCTACTAACAAAAGGAACGATTCAACCTGCTCCCCTCGACGAAGGCTTCCTCAGCTCCGTCTTCTTGGTCAAAAAGAAATCTGGGGAATACCGCCCAGTAATCAACCTTCGCCAACTGAATACTTTCGTGGTTTACAGACACTTCAAAATGGAAGGAATACATCTCCTCAGAGACATTCTCCGACCAGGCGATTGGTTCACCCGACTCGATCTCAAGGATGCTTACCTCTCTGTATCAGTACATCCAGTCAGCGTTTTCTCCGCTTTCCTTGGCACCACCGGATTTTTCAATTCACCTGCCTTCCATTCGGCCTGAGTTCCGCCCCGTGGTGCTTCACCAAACTACTCAAACCAGTCACCGCACATCTTCGAGAAAGGGGCATTCGTTGCTTAATCTACCTCGACGACCTCTTGCTACTCTGCGAAGACGTATCCAGGCTGCGTTCACAGACGAACTATACATCTTTATTGATCGAATCTTTGGGGTTTGTCATCAACCAAGAGAAATCATCACTGTCCCCATCCAGAGTCATTCAATTTCTCGGCTTCGAGATCGACTCTTCAACCTGTGTTCTTCGCCTGCCTCAATCCAAGTTAACTGCGATCAGGAAAGAACTACGCAAAACGCTTTGTCAAGCAGATCTACCCCTCCGAGGTTTAGCTCGGATCGTAGGCCTACTTTCAGCTTCCATTCAGGCAATCTACCCAGGTCCACTACACTATCGGGCCATGCAACGCTTGAAAGCTCAATTCCTCCGGACCCACCCATCATACGATCAGAGGGTCCCGATCACCACCGAAGTGAGGGAGGAACTTTACTGGTGGCTCCGCCACATGTCTGCCTGGAACGGCAAGGCAATTTTCGGTCCCACTCCGGACTTCGTGGTGGAATCAGACGCGAGCCTTCTAGGCTGGGGCGCAACCTGCCATACATCATCCACCGGAGGACCATGGACCAACACAGAACATTCTCTCCACATCAATTGCCTGGAGTTAATAGCCGGCTCTTTCGCAATTCGCAGTTTGACCAATCATCTCTCAAACTGCTGTATTCTCCTTCGGATGGACAATATCTCAGCCGTCCAATACATCAACAAATTAGGCAGAGCCAGATCTCACATCCTCTCCGAAGTGACAAAGGACATCTACGAATTTTGCTTCCAACGCAACATCACACTTCAAGCAGAATATCTTCCAGGGGAGACGAACGTTACCGCGGATTGGTTCTCCCGACATTGGAGAGACGCCAGCGACTGGCGCCTACACAGGACAATCTTCCTTCGCATCTCCAAACTCAGGGGTCCGTTTGTTCTAGATCTATTCACCTCCCGGACGAATTTTCAAGTCCCTTGTTTCTTCAGCTGGCTCCCAGACCCAGAATGCTCGGCAGTGGATGCCTTCCTTCAGAGGTGGCCGACAACGGGAGCCTATGCCTTCCCTCCATTTGCGATGATCTCCAGAATCCTTCTTCAGGTTCGCAGACAACAGGTCACGCTGGTTCTACTCACCCCACTTTGGCGGGGCCAAGCCTGGTTTCCAGATCTCCTGGACCTCTCCTGTCGACATCCTCTCCTTCTACCTCCATGGCCCAATCTCCTAGAGGACCCTCAAGGGAATCCTCATCCAATGATACTGCAAGACCACCTCCACCTAGTAGCTTGGACTCTTTCAGGGGAACCTGGCATTTCGGAGAACTATCGCAGAGAACTAAGGAACTCCTCTGGGATTCATGGGCCCCTGGCACCAGAAGATGCTACCTTTCCTCCTGGAACACTTGGTGCAATTGGTGCCTGGAACGACATACCGATCCCCTTACTGCCCCTAGACAGTTCATATTGAATTTCCTCTCTCATCTATTCGACCTGGGCCGATCCTACCGATCCATCAACGTTGCCCGGTCAGCCATCTCGGCAGCCCACGTTCCCCTAGAAGGAACTCCAGTGGGCCAGGACCCGCTGGTTTGTAGGCTTTTGCGGGGCATTAAACTGGCTCGCCCTCCAACACCGAAATACTCCCATCTCTGGGACGTCAATGTCATGATTCACTTCCTGGAAACTTGGCCAAACAACGAGGATCTATCCCTCCATCAACTCTCTGCAAAATTCACCCTGTTACTTTGCCTAGTGTCCTTCCGACGGGTATCGGATGTTCGAGCATTTGACCATGACGCTGTCAATTTTTCTCCAGAAGGTGTCACCTTTTTAGTATCCAGACGGACAAAATCAAACTCTTCTTCAGTTTTTTACCCGTACTTCCCTAACCACCCGAAATTGTGTGTGGTTTCACTTCTCTCCCGTTATTTACTACTCACCTCCTCTCTCCGTTCAAACTCCTCCAGCCAACTATTGGTCTCGTACGTTCGACCTCATCATCCGGTGTCAACCACAACCCTTGCCCGATGGGTTAGATGGTTACTCTCCCTGGCCGGGATTGAAGCATCCTTCGGAGCCCTCTCCATCAGGGGAGCAGCGGCATCGGGAGCATTCAACGCGGGAGCCTCTCTTCGAGACATTCTTCAGTCTGCAGACTGGTCACGGGAGCAGACGTTCCGCAACTTCTATTTTCGTCCGGCTGTGCACGCTTCCTTACCCCTTCTCGGGGAGCGTTAAAACAGCAAATACGAAGCCTCCTGTCATGTTATAAAATTGTAGATTTAGCTTTAGTGTACCTATAATCTTAATTTTATTAATGACAGGAGGCGAGTATTACCCACCCATTCACTATCGTTTTCCCCCCCTTTAGAGTCGCCTCAATAGGTAAGTTCATCTAAGATAAGAGTAATACACAATGTATCTTCTCCCAGGGGGGGCTAAGGGTTACACTCTATGGTAAATAGTTTAACACTTTGTTGGAGGTGGGCTATGATATATGATTTCTAATTACTGGATGTCATAATTTTAGAAATCCAATTCACGGATTAATCCTTGGTTTCGACTCTGCTCTCTCGTTTCAGCGTAAAGCTCCCTCAAGAGGACAAGCCTAGTTGCTGTATCATCAAGCATCATCTCAGCTCTCCAAGAAGATATCTTTGTTTACGTTCCCGTTCCCTCTCAAGCATCAACTTTCTCATCTGGCATTCTGGATTTCTCATCTGGACTTCTTTATCAGTTTCCTGTTCCTACTTGTTCGCAGCCAGAAAGAGGAAGTGACGTCACAGGGAGGGACTTTTATGCCATGTTATCTTTTTTCTGATTGGTTACCCTGTTACTAAGTAAAAAAGTGCTGCTGTGAAGCTTAAGTAAAGAAAGTCTTAAGCAAATACTCGCCTCCTGTCATTAATAAAATTAAGATTATAGGTACACTAAAGCTAGCATAATCTACAATTAATTTCACTACAATAATAGGTATGAAATCCACATACTGCCAGTCAACACCTTTCCCATTACAGAATTAATAAATATCTCAGTAAAGCATAGCAATTCGCCAGCCCTTCTAAAGCATGGTTTCAATGATTTCCCTTATGCCCCTTGCATTTTAATGATTATACTCCCGTCCCCCTGTAACTTGCCTTTATTTATATTATATTTTTGTCCTACCTCTACCTTGTGAAGAAGCTCAATATTCGTGTGCCTCCATATTAGGGGTGCAGTGTGTGTGTGCTGTGAGTGTCAGGGATGCAGTGTGTGAGGGTGCTGTAATTGTTAGGGGTGCAGTGTGTGTGTGCTGTGAGTGTCAGGGGTGCAGTGTGTGTGAGTGAGGGTGCTGTGAGTGTCAGTGGTGCAGTGTGTGTGAGTGAGGGTACTGTCAGTGTTAGGGGTGCAGTTTGTGTGTGTGCTGTGAGTGTTAGGGGTGCAGAGTGCGTGAGCGTGTGTGTGCGCTGTGAGTGTTATGGGGTGCAGTGTGTGTGTGCTGTGAGTGTCAGGGATGCAGTGTGTGAGGGTGCTGTAATTGTTAGGGGTGCAGTGTGTGTGTGCTGTGAGTGTCAGGGGTGCAGTGTGTGTGAGTGAGGGTGCTGTGAGTGTCAGTGGTGCAGTGTGTGTGAGTGAGGGTACTGTCAGTGTTAGGGGTGCAGTTTGTGTGTGTGTGTGTGCTGTGAGTGTTAGGGGTGCAGTGTGTGTGTGTGCTGTGAGTGTTAGGGGTGCAGAGTGTGTGAGTGTGTGTGTGCGCTGTGAGTGTTATGGGGTGCAGTGTGTGTGTGCGCTGTGAGTGTTATGGGGTGCAGTGTGTGTGTGTGCTGTGAGTGTTATGGGGTGCAGTGTGTGTGTGCTGTGAGTGTTATGGGGTGCAGTGTGTGTGTGTGCTGTGAGTGTTATGGGGTGCAGTGTGTGTGTGTGCTGTGAGTGTTAGGGGTGCAGTGTGTGTGTGTGTGTGTGTGTGTGATGTGAGTGTTAGGGGTGCAGTGTGTGTGTGTGCTGTGAGTGTTAGGGGTGTGTGTGTGTGCGCGCGTGTGTGCGCTGTGAGTGTTATGGGGTGCAGTGTGTGTGTGCACTGTGAGTGTTATGGGGTGCAGTGTGTGTGTGCGCTGTGAGTGTTATGGGGTGCAGTGTGTGTGCGCTGTGAGTGTTATGGGGTGCAGTGTGTGTGTGCGCTGTGAGTGTTATGGGGCGCAGTGTGTGTGTGCTGTGAGTGTTATGGGGTGCAGTGTGTGTGTGTGCTGTGAGTGTTATGGGGTGCAGTGTGTGTGTGTGCTGTGAGTGTTATGGGGTGCAGTGTGTGTGTGTGCTGTGAGTGTTATGGGGTGCAGTGGGTGTGTGTGTGCTGTGAGTGTTATGGGGTGCAGTGTGTGTGTGTGCTGTGAGTGTTATGGGGTGCAGTGTGTGTGTGTGCTGTGAGTGTTATGGGGTGCAGTGTGTGTGTGTGCTGTGAGTGTTATGGGGTGCAGTGTGTGTGTGTGTGTGTGTGTGTGTGCTGTGAGTGTTATGGGGTGCAGTGTGTGTGTGTGCTGTGAGTGTTATGGGGTGCAGTGTGTGTGTGTGTGCTGTGAGTGTTATGGGGTGCAGTGTGTGCTGTGAGTGTTATGGGGTGCAGTGTGTGTGCTGTGAGTGTTATGGGGTGCAGTGTGTGTGTGTGCTGTGAGTGTTATGGGGTGCAGTGTGTGTGTGTGCTGTGAGTGTTATGGGGTGCAGTGTGTGTGTGTGCTGTGAGTGTTATGGGGTGCAGTGTGTGTGTGTGTGCTGTGAGTGTTATGGGTGCAGTGTGTGTGTGTGCGCTGTGAGTGTTATGGGGTGCAGTGTGTGTGTGTGCTGTGAGTGTTATGGGGTGCAGTGTGTGTGTGTGCTGTGAGTGTTAGAGGTGCAGTGAGTGAGTGTCAGGGGTGCAGTGTGTGTGTGTGCGCGCTGTGAGTGTTAGAGGTGCAGTGGATGTCAGGGGTGCAGTGTGTGTGTGTGTGTGTGCTGTGAGTGTTAGGGGTGTCTGTGAGGCTGATGTGATGTGATGTGGGTGATTATATCCCCCCTCCCTGCTTACCTTATGCCTGGGAGGGGGGATCCTGCTGCTGCCGCCAACCATCCCTGGTGGTCTTAGTGGTGAGTGAACTCTAGCCTGTGAGGCTAGAGTTCACTTTCGCGAGACCCGGAGCTTTGCTATGGCAACGCTCCGAATCTCACGAGAGGAACCAGGCGGAGCAGCAAGTTAGAGCTCCGCCGGGTTCCTCTGCTGGAAGGCTGGCTCCCTCCCTCTCTCCCCGCCGGCGGCCGCAATATCCTGCATGTGGGCCGGTGAGGGAGATCTCTGATCTCCCCACCGGCCCGCCATGGACTACTGCAGGGCCGGCGCTCGTATAGTGCCGGCCCTGCAAAGACCGGCAGGGGAGATCCTGTGATCTCCCTGCCGGCCTCGGCCCATGGCCACCTCGGCCCACCGGGCATTTGCCCGGTGTGCCCGATGGCCAGTCTGGGCCTGCACGGAGCCCATAAAGAGATGCAGCACAACACACAGAACGGTTTGATACCTTTCAAGCACCGACAAGCAAAGCAAAAGCCTGAACCGGCCATGCGGCCTGCACAGAAATGGAGCCTGAGGCATGGGGGAGGCGGCCGATCCCCCTGCACGGACCCCACCTGTAAGCAAGAAGTGGACGCTGCCCCGCTGCCCCTCCCTCTGGACCGGCGGGGGATATCCCGGTCCTCGCTGGGGACGATTACCCCCACCACTCGGCTTCATCAAGCGACTAGACCAGGGGCTAACCAAGCCTGTCAGAGCCCAAGCAAGATGGCGGCTCGAGCGAGACCCGCGACAAAACGCACCCTCATAAAACCACCTACATTAACCCCTGAATCTTTTCATCGGCTTTGCACCAACTTCTTGGCAAAACACCGCCTCAAGGGTCAGTCTTTCCAGCTAATAGTGAAGGGGATGGCAGCATTGATTCGCCCTGCCACCCGGCGCCGCCTGTGTAGCTACTCAAACCGCGCCCCCAGAGCAACCTTCAGACGGAGACTGGACTGGCGACCCAGATGGTGGGAAACGAAGACAAGCCCTGCAAGCACCCACACTTACCCTCACACTTCGCTGAGCGGGTCCGCCAAACAGACCCAATTCACCCACCGCTTAGCAGCACCGGCAACCGCTGAACATCGCAGATTGCAAGCCACAGCCTGTTCGGGGATGACCACCGCATCGCAGCCCTCACCCAAACCTGGAATAAACCGGAGGGCGAGAAACCGAGCGGTTGGAGCCTGTCGCAAACCATCACGCGGGGTTATAGAGTGACCTACCCCCTGAAGCACACCAGCGGCATCGGTGCAGTTTTCAGAGCAGACCGCAAAGAAACAGGGCCGTGGTCCGGTGGCAAAGAGCTCATTCTCAGCCAGCAGAGGAAGGGACCACGAGAGACTTTCCGGTCTGTGCCGTTCCAATACCGACCACAGGAGTCGTCGGTATCAGTGGATGATCTCCACTGATACACGGCGACCCGAACTGTGGCCACTGTGGAGACTTTGTCCTGTGCTATTATTCAGCATCGCCTCCCTGTACTAAGCGTAATTTTCAAATTTAGCCGAGCGAGCCCACACTCTAGTTTATTTCTATGTTGAAATGCTATGTTGAATTTCATACCCACTATGAATACACCTGTTATCAATGTTGTATAACACCTGTAAGCCTAGCATAACTCGCACTACAGATAGCTCAGGAACTCACACAGACACTTAACCAGCATAAAACTCCTTTGTTAAGGTTACACGCCTGCATAGTCTACTGTTTTTTACAAACGTGGAAGTATAAGCCAGATCACCAGCAAAGAGATGCGTAAGCGCCTCACTTCATGATACAGATATAGACATCAACAGCATCAGCCTGTCTATCAGCCTAACACTGTAAATCCCTATAAAACGTGTGATACTAACCTAATCCACACTCTGACCAAGCATGTATATAGCATAGTTGTACACGTACAGTTGAAGCTATAATGTTAAAGCTATAATGTTAAAACAGCTTATCACATTATAATTAATATACTATAGAATTGTGCCTGATAATCACATGCCCCGCATGTTACGCGAGGGAAATGCTTGAAGAATGCTTCTGGGGCACTTCGGGCCTATATGTATTGTCTTTATGCACTGCAAAAATAAAAAATGTAAAAATAAATAAAAATAAATAAATAAATATGTAAATACGTAAAAAAATAAAATAAAAAATAATTACAAATAAAATATTAAAAAATATATAGATGTGTTTTATTTCGTTCTAACTGTATTGTGATATTAATATATATATTTATATCAAAATACACGTAGAACGAAATAATATATATATCTATATACATAAATATATACGTATATATCACTATATATATACCTATATATAAATAAAAATATTTAAAAAAAATTATATATATATATATATACGTATATATACACGTGTAATTCTACACATATATTTATGTAATAATTTTACATAATTAGGTATCCTAATTAATTACAATTAGCGGGACCTGCCTGACAACCCATGCCGAAAGTATAGGGAATTTAATTTGCTAGCACTATATTTAACCCTATAACTTTCCAAGACACCATGAAACCTGTACATGGGGGGTACTGTTTTACTCGGGAGACTTCGCTGAACACAAATATTAGTGTTTCAAAACAGTAACATGTATTACAACGATGATATCGCTAGTAAAAGTGAAGTTTTTTGCATTTTTCACGCACAAACAGCACTTACACGGACGATATTATTGCTGCAATACTTTTTACTGTTTTGAAACACAAATATTTGTGTTCAGCGAAGTCTCCCGAGTACAACAGTACCCCTCATGTACAGGTTTTATGGTGTTTTCAAAAATTACTGCGTCAAATATAAGGCTTGTGTTTCATTTTTTTCACATTAAAATTCGCCAGATTGCTTACGTTGCCTTTATGACGCTATGGTAGCCCAAGAATGAAAATTACCCCTATGATGGCATACTATTTGCAATAGTAGACAACCCAAGGTATTGCAAATGGGGTATGTCCAGTCTTTTTTAGTAGCCACTTAGTCACAAACACTGGCCAAAATTGGCGTTTTTTGCATTTTTCACACACAAACAAATACTAACGCTAGCTTTGGCCAGTGTTTGTGACCAAATGGCTACTAAAAAAGACTGGACATACCCCATTTGCAATACCGTGGGTCGTCTACTATTGCAAATGGTATGCCATTATGGATGTAAATGTATTTCCTGGGCTACTATACAGTCTCAAAGGCAACATAACCAATCTGGCGAATTTCAATTTCAAATGTAACACGCTATATTTGACCCTGTAACTTCCCAAAACACCATAAAACCTGTACATAGGGGGTACTGTTTTACACGTGAGACTTTGCTGAATACAAATATGTGTATTTTATTGCAGTAAAAGCAAACAGTATTATTACATTGACAGTTAAAATGTCATGTAGAGCTAAAAAAATAAAAATAAATCTTATTTTCTCCCATTCTTTTCATATTAAATTATGTTTCATAGCTAAATATTTGATATTAAATGAAAGCCCTGTTTCCCCTGAATAAAATGATATATAATAAGGGGGGGTGCATTTAATATGAAAGAGGTGAATTACGGTTGGACAGACATATAGCGCAAATGCCAGGTTTTGTTTACATTTTGTTTCGTTCACAACTTGTATATTTGGCTGCGGTCTTAAGGGGTTAAGTAATGCACTATTGCCTGATTTTAACAAAACAAAATACCTTGCATAAATACAGTTAAATACTATAACTATATAAATAGAAACAATTTACTGCAGACAGAGTGAGACCCTCCAAGCACCACAACCACTGCAGCTTAATGTAGCAGTTAAGATGCAAGGTAGCTGTTCCTGTCCATTTTTGCCTGCCAGCTCACACACTAAAGCTACAGGAGATGTGGGGTAAGTGTGCACACATTCACACAATGCTGTTCCCTATCCAGCTTAGTACATAGTACACTGAGCAGAACAGGGAACTGTGCTGTGTACACGGACAGACCAGCTCCTGCAAGTAATAGAAGCTGAGGTGAATGGCGTGAGCATGCAGGCTTTCCCATATGATGTCAGTGAAGGAAACTTAGGTGCTGCAATAAAGAAACTGTGGAGGAATTAAAATTATATCTACAGGAACATTTTCCTAGCACCATAAGCACTAATGTAGGCTTTAATGGTTATAGTGTTTCAAGTGTCAGGGCATCAAGTGTTGTTCATCTCTAAAAATTACAGTAATGCTTTGCATCACGCAATCTCAACCTCTTCCATATACGAATAAAAAGCCAAAGAAGAATTGGTATAGAACGCCAGAGAGGCTACAACAGATGATCCCAGACGCCTCGGCGACGTGCTGGCGCTGTGAAAACGAGGTAGGCACAGCTCTTCATATATGGTGGACTTGCCGGAAGATAATCCCATTCTGGCGACAGGTACACACTCAGATCACACACATCACGGACACAGACATCCCCCTACAGCCACTTCAGATGCTTCTTCATCATACACCGCTATCCATCTCAAAATATAAAAAAACACTAACCAAACACCTCTTGAACGCGGCCAAAACGCTCATACCGACACGATGGCGCACCACACAGATACCCACCCTGCAACACTGGATGGACAGGGTCGAGGAAATACATGGGATGGAACGGCTAACCGCCGCCCTCTATGGCACCACAGAAAGATACATGCACATTTGGATGCCGTGGCTAACGTATATATCGAATAGACAAAACTAAATACCAGCACAGACCCCCTGAAGCAAGCCCGAAAACGGGAAAGCTCCGGATGGTCAAACCTTGAGGAGCCTCCTCGGACCCCGGGGGCGTGCCCGGCTGGACGGTGGGGAGGAGTTCGGGGGGGCTGCGGCCTCGATGGCGACTGTGCCTTCACTACTTTCCCCTCCCCCCTCTCTGCCACACCACCATCACCCACCCCACCCCATCCCCTCCCTTCTCCACACTCCCTGAACACACTGCTCCCAGGTGCTACTTGCAGGCTTAGGGCAGACGGAGTCGAGGCCCTCGCCTCTCATATGTCACCATGCAAAAGTTCGGGAAGGGCCGCTCCCAGGCTCTCCGGATAAGCTCCGAACCATGGACTAACACCATGACTCAGGAAGACCAAACAATAGATTGCAACAGGGACCTGAGGATAACCGTAGTGGGGACATGATGGCCACTGGCGCTCACAGGGAGGCATAATGGGCCCCAGACCTCGCAAGAGATGGACTGACTGCTGACCTCCACCAACTAACCACGTCGCTAAGCTAGACGCAACCCACAGACGGTTTGCAATCCCAGACCCCACAGCTCATAACACTGGCAATAGAGGGGGGAAAGGTGACGGGGAACCCAAGCAGAACAAACACGCTAATGCTGCCCTGGGTGCAGGTTAGAGGCCCAGTAAACCTAGATCTCCAAAGACGCTGACGATGAGGTCAGATAGACTGTCCAAGGTATGAACACAAGCTCACACTGACCGTTCGACAGACGTACCAAAGGGAGACTTGTTCTATTGCATGCCCCGCTAGGAATAGCGGTCGCACAAGCGGCTTTGACACCCCACCACCATGCCATCTGACCGGTTAGCTCCACTTCCCCCCCGCCCAGTTAACTATAGTCTACTATAAGTATAACACTTGCTCATTCAGCTCGTACTACAATGATGTTACATTATGTATGTTCTTGCAACGTCCCCTCTCTGGCATTAGAAAAAAAAATTAACGACAGACCGAACTGAGTAGTTTAGAGATGACAGATGGGAACACAAACGACGGTAACATAGAGAGCCGCCACTACGGTAGTCCACGGTCCCGAGTTGATTTTACCGCTAGACATTACTGTTTGTTCATACGGTTGTACTGTTATACCTGTTGTATATGTTTGCTATGGGAATGAAGGTCCTACACCACTAAATGTAATGATGATAAAGTAGCGAGTGGGGCCATCCCACACAATTGTGCCACTTTCTTGTAGAGACCCTAACGGGATAAACAAGCGTACCTTTGACTATATCATTGATGTATGTGTATAACAACTCCCTTGAACCTTTCTTTATGTCTTGTTTGTATTTGAAAAATTCAAAATAAAGATTGACCAAAAAAAAAAAGCCAAAGAAGAATACTTGCAACTGGCTTAACGGAGACACTCCAGTGCCTTAAAGGGACACTCCAGGCACCCAGACCACTTCTGCTCATTGGAGTGGTCTGGGTGCCAACTCCCACTACTCTTAACCCTGCAAGTGTAATTATTGCAGTTTTTTATAAACTGCAATAATTACATTGCAGGGTTAACTCCACCTCTAGTGGCTGTCTGTTAGACAGCCACTAGAGGTCACTTCCTGGGTTCTAGCACAGGAAACCTGTGCTAGAGCGTCGCTGGACGTCCTCACGCTGTGTGAGGACCTCCAGCGTCGCTCAAAACCCCATAGGAAAGCATGGGGCATTGCCGCGCATGCGCATTAGGTCCCCTCGGCCGGTGGGCGAGATAAGTCTCGCCCACCGGCCGACGCAATGAAGAGGAGGAGCGTCGCGGAGGCGGAGACAGCGACGAGGGACATCGCTGCTGCCTCAGGTAAGTCACTGAAGGGGTTTTCACCCCTTCAGTAACCGGGGATTGGGGGGTGGGAGGGAGAGGGACCCTCCAGTGCCAGGAAAACGGATCGTTTTCCTGGCACTGGAGTTTCCCTTTAACGCACTTGTTTGATACAATGTGTGGCGAAACCAACCTCGCCACTGGGCCCTGGAGAAGCCTGTTTGCTAGCCTCCTACCTGCTGACTATGGCCCCTGGGTTATTTGGGGCATATTGTACTTTATATTGCTGCTACTGGCCCTTTAAAATCAGCAATGGATATATTGGGACTTTTGGGACTACTGTCCCTTTAAGACTGTGGAGCATATTCCAGTATACTGCCTTTAATATTACATATGTATTTATGTGTTGAGTTTAACCTGGGATATGTATGCAGCATTCACCTGATTGTTCGGTAGAATCACTCCATTCATTATATTGAGTGAAACTACCGAACAACCAGACCACCCAGGACTAAGTGTGCCTCCAATTACAGTTTGCAACAATGTTGCAAACGGGTAATTGGCAATCAGTGTAATGTATTCTTTGTCCTCTGGGTGGCCGCCATTCGGGAAACAAACACGTGGCGGCGGCCATCTTAAACTACCGAACAGCGGTGTTTTGCCGTCGAGTGTCTGGAACTAAAATCGGACACTTGACTAGGCAAACACCGCTGAGACCTCCATACTTCCAGAAATTCGTATAGAAACTACCGAATGACCCGCCGTTCGGTTGAAAGAACCCCACAAACAAGGGAATTCATTCAAACCCTCTCCAGGCTCTATAACACAGGCAATTCGCCTGTTTTCATTCCCTTGTTTGTGACCGACCGCAGGGCCAAAATGCATGGAACTGTTTTCGGATACTTTACCCATGCGGTCGGTCAAATCTTTGGAACCTCATATCTCCCGAACTGTTCATCCGAATGACTTGAATTTTGGATATGTTTCCCCCCTGAATAAGGGCTATCCAGCGATGCTGGATTTAAAGGTGTACCCCCTGTTTTTGGGGTACATCCAGAACTTGGCTGGAAAAGTGTACCGGATAATTGGGTTTAATGTTATCTGAGGGGAGGGGATGTGTGGGCTGAACCATGTATGTGATTGGTTATTTTATGCCTCCCCCTGGGTGTGGCCTGTATGTGGATTATTGTAATAAAAGCCAGGCTGGATGAGCCAGTCCAGAGTTCCTGTTTTACCCTCAAAGTGAAGTGTCGTCTCATTATTGGGGGAAGGATTTATTGCATGCTGTTCCGGTTTGACTGCTAGGAGTGAAAACCTATTCGTATGGTTCCTATTCAACTGTCTACAGCATTCAGAGGCTTGAGAGGATTCATATGCTTCTCTGATTCGGTGATTGTGGTGTCGGCTAGAGAGCTTGGAGTCCTCAGGAAGCACTAGGAGCATCCATTAACGGAGGTACCAAGTCGGGGTGCCAGGTGATCCGTTACACAATGGCTTAGGGGTTAACTGAGGGTCCCCTTTGTCTTATTTCATAGACGTCCATAGGTATACTCTTCCAGCTATCAATCAGACATCTAGGAGGGTCTCCTGCTTCATATGCTTTGAACCCTAACTCAATGCGTAAGGCAATGCTTATTTATGAGAAGCATTGGATAGGACTGGACATCATTAATCATGATGATCTCAGCGAGGGTGGATTGTTCTCCATCAATGAGACTGTCTTGGTGATGGAAAAGGGTGAGTTTATTTTATTAATAAATATATTTATTTTTAATGGTTTAGTGTTTTTTATGGAACAAATAAGTACCCTCCATAAAGTTTCACTTAAGCCAAATCTAAAGATCGCAAGTTCTTGAAATCCAAAAACTTTTTTGCAGAGATCACAACACATTGTAAATACATAATTCCATTATGTCTCTATGGATGTTATATAGCAACATGGTTTAAACGTTTCTGGGTCATTGTGGACCTCAACAAGGTTTTTAGGTAAATTTCGTTTTTATTCATGGTTTACAATTTTGTATGCAGTTGTTAGTATGGACACGCAGGTCCGCTAATGAAACTTTCCAAGTACTACTCGAACGTGGAGTAGATTCGAATAACAACAGAGGTGACGTGCAAGTCACCCAACATCGTTCAGCAATCGTTTCTGGTCGGACTCGCAGGTCCCATAACATGTGCTTAGATGGGCCGTTCCCGTGTGTGGTGCATCTCCAACATGTGTCGTCTTTCGTGGGGTCGTAGAGGTGTGTGTGGAGTGGTGTGCGGTACCAGAGGGCTAGGATTTTGTATGCTGTTTCTTGCGTTCCGCTAGACAGTGCGCAGTGAAGTGAGAGGGTGCATATTTTGTCGCATTGGTCAGGTGTAAATGTGGTGCCTAGAACTGTTTCCCATGTCCCCATGAAGCTTGGGGGTGGCAGTCTCCTCATCTGCATGATCATTTCATAGAGCATTGATTGAGATCCTAGCCATCGGATCTGGGTCCATGCATATCTCTTCGAATGCTGTTAGGGGTCTGAGGGTGTGTTTGTTTCGAGTGGCTTCGTGTATGAACCCTTCCAGTTGTCGGTATCTGAATCGCATCATGAATGAGTGATTGGAATTTCCCGTCATGGCCTCTAGTGTTTTGATGCGGCCGTTGTCCATGGTGTGGCAGAGCCTCGGTATTTCGTGTCCCAGTAGTTGAACCAGTGTCCTCGGTTCCCTTCCTGGTGGGAAGGCCTGGTTATGGGCTAGGGGCAGCATTGGGGATGGTGTGGTGGTGAGCGAGAGCGGCGTCGCCAACGTTTGCCATACCTGCATGGTTGCTTTAATTAGGGGGTGTGGGGCTGCTAACTGCCTGCCTTGTTGGGGGTCTAGCCAGGGGAGGACTGCTATCGGTCTCCCCACTAGCGTTGACTCCACGTCTTTCCAAAGTTTCTTCACCCCTTGCTTGGACCACTCTGCTACCGTATGCTGCTACTGAGTGTTTCCCCCGTCCTGCCATCAGCCCTGGGATGTCCGGATTGTTTCGGATCGAGTTCAGGAATGGCTCCAGGGCCAGGACAAAGAGCAGGGGGGAAAGGGGGCAGCCCTGCCTGGTCCCGTTCCTTATCCAGAAGGGGTCAGTGAAGGCCCCGTTTATGCAGATCCGTGCTGTTAGTTGCGAATACAGTGCTCTGATCCAGGCCATCATAAATGGTCCCATCCCCAGTGTTTGAAGGATCTGGAACATAAAGTCCCGTGCGATCCTGTCAAAGGCCTTCTCCGCGTCTGTGGAGAGCAGGAGAAGGCCCTCCCGTCTGGTTGTCGCAGCGTGTATCAGGGACAGCGCTCTGATCGTGTTGTCCCGTGCTTCCCGATGCGGGGTGAATCCCACCTGGTCCCCATGTACCAAGTTCGGGAGATGGGCCTGTAGCCGCTGTGCAAGTATCTTGGTGAACAGCTTCAAGTCGCAGTTTAGCAGTGATATGGGGCGGTAATTCGCACATTGTTCAGGATCTTTCCCTTCTTTGGGTATCAAGGCGATGTTGGCCGCCAGAGTCTGCGCCGGGAACGGCTGTCCTTCTCAGATCGCGTTGAGTGCTATCGTGAGGCGTGGGATGAGAAGCTTCGCAAAGGTTTTATAGTAGCGTGTGGGTAGGCCATCTGGTCCGGGGCTCTTGCCCGCCT
This sequence comes from Pelobates fuscus, assembly GCF_036172605.1. Lineage (NCBI taxonomy): Eukaryota > Metazoa > Chordata > Amphibia > Anura > Pelobatidae > Pelobates > Pelobates fuscus. The sequence continues at coordinate 235,431,635 of NC_086317.1, forward strand.
TGGCCTTTTTGAGGGCCCACGCCACCTCGTGTGTCGCGATTGGTTCGTCTTGCTCTGCGCTTGCCTCTTGTGAGAGGTGTTTACTTATACGCGGTTCTAGGTATTCCGCTATCTTTGTCTTTCTATCTGCCCTAGCCTCCACTCCTCTGTGTGGGTCGAGCGAGTATAGATCTGTCAGGATCGGGACAGGGATCCAACACGCAGAGTACAAACAGTAGCCAGATACGTATACCGGACCTTAGAATGGCCGGACTAACGTAAGTAGTACAGTATAGAATGGTCAAAGACAAGCCGAGGTCGAGGGTAACAGAAGACAGGTAAGCGAGAGACAAGCCGAATCAAGGGTAACAGAGATAAGCAGAGTAAGGAAAACAAGCCGGGTCAAAACCAAAAGGGATAATAGAATACACAAGCACTGAGTGACTAGAACAAGCTAGAACCACGACAAAGCAATGAGCTAATGAAAGAAGCTCTGTTAAATACCCTGTTCAGAGCAGTAACCACGCCTCCGAGGCGTCCTGATTGGTCCTGCAGCAATTGACTGACAGGTCGTTCCGGGGGAGTGTCCTGATGACTACTTCCTGCCTAGATGCTGTAAAAGGCAGTCACTCCCTCGCGGCCGGCCTAGCCTGACCGGATAGACCGCGGGGAAGGGAGCCATCAGACCGTCTGGATGGAGGAACAGCTAAGTCTCTACCTCTTTCGGAGGTAGAGACCACAGGTACCCTGACAGTACCCCCCCTCTCAGATACGCCCACCGGGCGGAATGAACCGGGACGAGATGGGAAGCGAGAGTGATACGCCCTGCGGAGACAGGGAGCATGAACATCCTCCTGAGGTACCCAACTCCTCTCCTCAGGACCATATCCCTTCCAATCAACCAGATATTGTACTCTCCCCCGGGAGATTCGAGAATCAATAATAGAGTTAACCTCATACTCCTCCTGACCCTCCACCAGAACGGAGCGAGGAGGGGCTATTGTGGAGGAAAATCTGTTACATATGAGTGGTTTCAGCAATGAAACGTGAAACGAGTTCGGGATGCGTAAGGTATTAGGAAGAGCTAAACGATACGCAACTGGATTGATACGGGTCAGCACCCTGTAGGGTCCAATATAACGAGGAGCGAACTTCATGGAGGGCACTTTTAAACGGATGTTCCTCGTGCTCAGCCATACCCTATCACCTGGAACAAAGACCGGAGCCGCCCTTCTACGTTTATCAGCGTGTTTCTTGACCAACATAGAGTTGTGCACAAGGATTTGTCGAGTTTGATCCCACAACTTCCTCAAATTGGCAACATGAACATCAACCGACGGCACCCCCTGGGAAGGAGAATCCGAAGGAAGAATAGACGGATGAAAACCATAATTCATGAAGAAGGGGCTTGAATGAGTAGAATCGCAAACGAGATTGTTGTGTGCAAACTCCGCCCAAGGAATCAAACCGACCCAATCATCCTGGTGTTCAGAAACAAAGCATCGTAAATATTGTTCAATTTTCTGGTTGGTACGTTCAGCAGCTCCGTTAGACTGAGGATGATAGGCAGAAGAAAAGTTTAATTTAATACCAAGTTGAGAGCAGAAGGACCTCCAAAAGCGGGAAACAAATTGGGAGCCTCTGTCCGATACAATTTGAGAGGGTATCCCATGTAGGCGAAAAATCTCCTTAGCGAATATCTCTGCCAATTCGGGAGAAGACGGGAGTTTAGGCAGGGGAATGAAGTGTGCCATCTTAGTAAACCTGTCAACCACGGTGAGGATAACAGTCTGTCTTTTAGAGATAGGTAGATCGACAATAAAGTCCATGGCCAAACAGGACCATGGTTTTTCTGGAACCTCCAAGGGGTGCAGGAATCCACATGGAAGCGTATGGGGTTGTTTGGTTTTAGTACAAACTTCACATGCAGCGATGAACTCCTCAATATCCCTCCGTAAAGCAGGCCACCAGAAGTCCTTAGAGATCAACGCGTAAGTTTTGCGAATACCAGGATGTCCCGCCATCTTGCTATTATGTAAACACTGTAAAAGTTCCAGTTGAAGAGCAGGAGGAACGAAATGACGGCCCGCAGGAGTCTGTTTAGGTGCTAGATGTTGCAACTTAATGATCTCGGCCAGTAATGGAGAATGAATCCTGAGATTCGTATTAGCAATGATATTGCATTTCGGAACTATAGAAGAAAGAACTGGTTCAGGTACAGTAGAAGGTTCATATTGGCGAGATAATGCATCGGCTTTAGAGTTTTTAGAACCAGGTCTGTAAGTCAGTACATAATTGAAGTGAGTCAGGAATAAGGACCAACGAGCTTGTCTAGAGGATAAGCGCTTAGCCTTCCCAATATAGGACAAGTTTTTGTGGTCCGTCAAAATCGTAATAGGGTGTAGGGTCCCCTCCAACAAATGTCTCCACTCCTTTAAGGCTTTAATGACTGCTAACAGTTCCCTTTCCCCTATGTCATATCTGCTCTCAGGCCCAGAAAATTTCTTAGAGAAGAAACCACAAGGGTGTAACGGTTTATCCACCCCTAACCTTTGAGACAGAACAGCCCCAACTGCTGTCTCAGAGGCATCGACCTCGAGCAAGAAAGGCAGAGTCGTATCAGGATGGACTAGAATGGGAGCCGAGGCAAAAAGTTCCTTGAGAGTCTTGAAAGCACCAAGAGCTTCCTCAGACCAGAACTTAGTATTAGCCCCTTGTTTGGTCATATTGGTAATAGGCGCAATGATAGAGGAGTATCCTTTAATGAAGCGCCTATAGTAGTTGGAAAAACCAATAAACCTTTGGATAGCCTTGAGTCCTTTGGGCAAGGGCCAGTCTAAAATAGATTGGAGGAATGAGACAGGATCCATAGACATAGGAATAGACAGGATCCATTTTAAAACCTTCCCCAGAAATCACGTATCCAAGAAAGTCTACCTGAGACTGATCAAAACTGCACTTCTCCAATTTGCAATATAGACCATGTTGCAGCAGCTTGTGTAATACCTTTCTGACCTGTCTATGGTGAGTCTCAATCTCCTTAGAGTGTATTAGTATGTCGTCCAGGTAAACAATAACACAATCGTGCGGAAACTCCCTAAGTACCTCATTAATCAACTCTTGAAATACTGCAGGAGCATTGCATAGTCCAAATGGCATAACAGTGTATTCGTAATGGCCATACCGGGTATTGAATGCCGTCATCCACTCGTGACCTTGCTGGATTCTCACCAAATTGTAAGCCCCTCTGAGATCTAACTTGGTGAAGATTTTGGAGCCCTTAAGACGATCAAATAACTCGGTAATCAGTGGGATAGGATAGGCATTTCTGACAGTTATTTTATTCAAGCCTCGGTAATCGATACAAGGTCTCAGCGTGCCATCTTTCTTCTTAATGAAAAAGAACCCAGCCCCGGCCGGAGAAGAAGACCTCCTGATGAATCCCTTTTCTAAATTCTCCCGAATATACTCCTCTAGAACCGAGTTTTCCTGAACAGACAAAGGATATACATGGCCCCTCGGAGGCATAGTGCCGGGTAGAAGCTTAATCTTACAGTCAAATGACCTGTGTGGAGGCAAAGAATCGGCATTCTTCTTGTCAAACACTGCCCTTAAGTCTAGGTAAAGGTCTGGTATTTGTCTTTCTGTGGACTGAGTAGGATTCTCCTGTATGTTAATATTAGCTAATGGAGAAACCTTGCACAAACACCGATCCTGGCAGCCCTGGCCCCACGAGAGTATCTCTCCTAACTCCCAATCGATAATAGGGTTATGTTTTTTCAACCATGGGTACCCCAGAACTATGGGAACGGAAGGAGACGAAATGAGCATAAGAGATAAATTCTCCACGTGTAGGATACCAACATTTAAATCAATGGGTATGGTCTCACGAAAGATAACAGGGTCTAGTAGTGGTCTACCATCTATGGCCTCAACGGCCAAAGGTGTCTCCCTTAGCTGGGATGGGAAATTGTTCTTACTAGCAAAGGCTTGGTCGATAAAATTCTCAGCAGCACCGGAATCTATCAATGCCATAGCCCTTACTACTTCCTTCCCCCAAGTTAAGGAAACTGGTAGCAGAAGCCTGTGATCTTTATAATTAGGAGTAGAGGACAAAATAGAAACACCCAAGGCCTGTCCTCTAGAGAGACTTAGGTGCGAGCGTTTCCCGGGCGGTTAGAACAGTTCGAGAGTAAATGACCCTTGGCTCCACAATACATACACAAACCCTCTCTTCTCCTGTGCTGTCTTTCCTCCTCAGAGAGGCGGGTATACCCTATCTGCATAGGTTCAGTAAGCAAAGATATCGTGGAGTCAGGACTTGGAAAAGCGGGAGCTAACCTAAAAGAAGGTCTCTGGTTCCTCTCTCGAGTGTTCTGTCTCTCTCTTAGACATTCATCTATACGAGAGATGAACGAAATTAAATCCTCTACATTCTCAGGGAGTTCTCTGGTAGCAACCTCATCAAGGATTACATCAGATAGGCCATTCAAAAATACATCCATATACGCCTGCTCATTCCACTTGATTTCTGCCGCCAGAGACCTGAACTCTAGTGCATAATCCACCAGTGTTCGGTTCTCCTGTCTCAGGCGCAACAGTAATCTGGCTGCATTAACCTTTCTACCTGGAGGGTCAAATGTTCTTCTAAAAGCAGCTACAAATGCGTTATAGTTATAAACTAATGGGTTATCGTTCTCCCATAGTGGATTGGCCCATCTCAGAGCTTTCTCAATGAGTAGGGTGATAATAAATCCTACTTTTGCCCTATCTGTAGGATAAGAGCGAGGTTGCAATTCAAAGTGGATACTAATTTGGTTTAAAAAACCACGACACTTCTCAGGAGCCCCACCATAGCGTACTGGGGGGGTAATGCGAGAAGAAGCACCCACTGTGGCTACCTCTAGACCTGAACCGACAGGAGAAACAGGGGTATTACGTATCTCCTCTGGTGGGTTATTGGCACAAGCTAATAGAGCCTGTAGCGCAAGCGCCATCTGATCCATTCTGTGATCCATGGCTTCAAACCTAAGATCAGGAGCAGCCAGCTGACTGTTTGTACTCTGCTGTCCCTGTCCCGATCCTGACATTACGACAGGGCCATGAGCTAATGAAAGAAGCTCTGTTAAATACCCTGTTCAGAGCAGTAACCACGCCTCCGAGGCGTCCTGATTGGTCCTGCAGCAATTTACTGTCAGGGTACCTGTGGTCTCTACCTCCGAAAGAGGTAGAGACTTAGCTGTTCCTCCATCCAGACGGTCTGATGGCTCCCTTCCCCGCGGTCTATCCGGTCAGGCTAGGCCGGCCGCGAGGGAGTGACTGCCTTTTACAGCATCTAGGCAGGAAGTAGTCATCAGGACACTCCCCCGGAACGACCTGTCAGTCAATTGCTGCAGGACCAATCAGGACGCCTCGGAGGCGTGGTTACTGCTCTGAACAGGCTATTTAACAGAGCTTCTTTCATTAGCTCATGGCCCTGTCGTAATGTCAGGATCGGGACAGGGATCCAACACGCAGAGTACAAACAGTAGCCAGATACGTATACCGGACCTTAGAATGGCCGGACTAACATAAGTAGTACAGTATAGAATGGTCAAAGACAAGCCGAGGTCGAGGGTAACAGAAGACAGGTAAGCGAGAGACAAGCCGAATCAAGGGTAACAGAGATAAGCAGAGTAAGGAAAACAAGCCGGGTCAAAACCAAAAGGGATAATAGAATACACAAGCACTGAGTGACTAGAACAAGCTAGAACCACGACAGGGCAATGAGCTAATGAAAGAAGCTCTGTTAAATACCCTGTTCAGAGCAGTAACCACGCCTCCGAGGCGTCCTGATTGGTCCTGCAGCAATTGACTGACAAGTCGTTCCGGGGGAGTGTCCTGATGACTACTTCCTGCCTAGATGCTGTAAAAGGCAGTCACTCCCTCGCGGCCGGCCTAGCCTGACCGGATAGACCGCGGGGAAGGGAGCCATCAGACCGTCTGGATGGAGGAACAGCTAAGTCTCTACCTCTTTCGGAGGTAGAGACCACAGGTACCCTGACAAGATCTGCGTAGTATGTCCGAATAGCTTTGGCCATCTCAGTCGGCATGCTGTGTAGCTTCCCCACTCCGTCCCTAATCCCCGGGATGTAGGCCGCCGCTCTTTTTTTGGCAATCATGCGGGCAAGGAGGGCACCACATTTGTTAGCGTTGGTGTGGAAGAATGCTTTGGAGTGTAGGTAGGCTCTATTGTGGCGTTCAGAATGGAGGAAAGTTCCCTCCGTAGTTCCGTCAGTTGCGTCCAGTCAGCTGACAGGTGGGTTTGTTTATGTCTATGTTCCAACTCCTGTATGTCCGCTATTAGGGTTTTAAGTCTAGCGGTTTTAGCCCTTTTAAGTGCGGCACTTTTTCGCTATGAAGTGGCCCCTTATTACGCTTTTATGAGCCTCCCAGAGGCAGAGGGGCGTGACATCAGGCGTATCGTTTTCTGTAAAGTGTTGCGTCAGTCTTTCCGTAGCTTCCGCCGTCACAACTGAGTCATTTAGTTTAAATTCGTTGAGTCTCCAGTTACTGCAAGTGGGCCTATAGAGTGGGGAGACTAGTGTCATCATGATTGGGGCGTGGTCGGACCATGTCGCCGTTCCAATGTCAATTCGTCGGATATCGGTCAGGTAGTAATGTTGGATAAGGAAGTAGTCTATTCTGGAGTACGTTTTGTGGGGAATGTAATAGAAAGTATAGTCGCGGTCGTCAGGACGAAGTGCTCTCCAGCAATCTACCAGTCGCAACTCTTTCAGCGTTTTCGTTATGTGAGTTTAAAATGTGTTGGGGAGTCGCGGAGAACCCCATGGATGTGTCTATAGTCGGTGTCAGGGCCACATTTAAGTCTCCCCCCACTACCAGGCTTCCCTCCGCAAACCCCTCAATCTTTTTGAGTGTTGTGCGCAGGAATTGGTGTTGGCGTTTGTTGGGGGTATACAGGTTCGAGAACGTGTATGTGCGGTTTGCGATTGTTCCTTTGACACAAACAAATCGTCCGTGGTCGTCTCGCAGTGTGTCGGTGGGGGCAAAGTGTAGCGATTTATGGATCAGTATTGCTGTGCCTTTGGACTTCCCTTCAGGGTTATTACTTAGAAAACACTGTGCGTAATGTCGGTCCGTCAGTCTGGGCACTAGGCCCGCTTTAAAATGTGTTTCTTGGATAAAGACTACCTGTGACTTCTGGCTATGAAAGTGGCGTAGGGCATGCAAGCGCTTTTCGGGCATGTTAATGGCATGTTAATGGAGAGGAATTTTATCTCTGCTTGTTTGTGTGTGGTGTGGGGCGGCATGTTTGTTACGGTTCCAAGTTATCAGGACGTGGTGGGTAGGGTTGGGGGTTGCGGGTGGGAGCAACAGACTTTAGCGTGCAACTCGTGGGCTTGTCCCCCCGTGCGGGTTCGTCTCCTGTCCCCGTGGGTCCCGCTGGGAGAGGCGATCGTCAGCAATAATTAACAAACGTTACAATAAAATACAACAATAAACCTTGTGGGTTATCCAAGCAACAGTAAAATGAAAAAAAAAATAGGAAGAGAAAAAAAGAAAAAAAAAGGAAAAAAGACTAGGGTATGGGCTAAGTAGGAGTCAACTGTGCTGCACCTGTCGGCACCGTCGAGTCCCCCCGCCATCTTCTATGTGCCCCTGTCTACTGGGAGCGCGGCCCTTGTTCTCCCCCTCTTTTTCCCCCTCAAAGGGCCAACTGCAGTGGATCTTCCTCCTATCTGGGTCTCCTGTGTGTCCCCCCCCGCCCCCCCCCCACTCTGAAGCTATCTAGTCAGTACAGGTGGTTCTGGCTGACTCTGAGCCCAACCCCCGGCCTTCTCCCTCCCTCCTGGGTGTATGTTCAAATGCGAGCTCCTTGAGTCGGCTCTGCCCTGCCTGACCCTCCCCCACTACTCTTTTCCTCCACTGTGGAGTGGTGCGTACCCGTGAGTGGACTCGCCGGCTGGTGCGTTCGCATCATGTGCCTAGCTGGCCCCACACTTCTCCCCATGTGTCCCCTCCCCTATCCTGATACTCGGGTATCCCGGTTGTTGCCGCCCTGTGTGGTGAGGGACCGTGATTGGGGGCCTTTCCTCTCTCCCTAACCTGGGTTACCCAGGCCATCACTCCAGACTGGCCTTCTCATGTGCTCTCTGGTTTCTCTCCCTGGGGCCTAAGATGTGATCTCGACTCTTCTCAGCGTCCCCTCCCCCCTCCCCCCTCCCCTCCCCTGTTCCCCCCTCCCAAGCAAGTACTCAGCAAACATTAAGTCCCCAGTGTATCTTCTGTGAGTCCGCAGGGCGTGCAATCAAATTGTCCCGTATACCCTCTCCTGGTTGTCCCCCCTCCCTCCCCTGGTACGTAGAGTTCTATGTATTGTAGTTGTGAAGTGTGTGGCCCGTATGCATTAAGGGCCCGTATGCATTAAGGGCCTGTATGCAGAGTGTCCCAATGTATAGTTACGAGTTCATTGCGTGGCTCCCGTCTTGTTGGGCTGCTTCGAGTGTCCATTAGCGAGTTGCCCCAGCTGGTCTCACGGTCTCCAATCTTGTTCGGTTTCTGCGCTGTGCTTGTAAAGGTTCCCCTTGGCGTGCAGGTGGGCTGTTATAAAAATCCAATGGGTCCGGCCAGGCCATGTGGAGAGAAGGCAGGGGGAGTTCCTCTGACAGCTCCTGCAGGTCCTGTGGGGTGCGGATCGATCTAGGGCCGTTTTGGGTGGTGGCTATCAAGCCCGTAGGAAAGGTCCAGTGGTATCGTATTTTCTGGGACACAAGCAACCTGGTGAGTGGTTTTAGTGCCCTGCGATATCCCAAGGTGGCCGGGCAGAGGTCTGGGTACAGTTGGAGTTGTTGGCCTTCATAGTTGATTTCACCTCTGTTGCGCGGTGCATGCAGAATTTCTTCTTTCAGGGTATAAAGTGCAAGGCAGCAGATCACGTCCCTAGGCGTTGCTTCTGGTGGGCCCCTTGGTCTCAATGCCCTGTGGGCTCTGATGAAGTCAATGGGGGTCTCCCTGGGGCGTCTCAGGAGATCGTTGAATATGGCCTTGAGTGTGTCTCTAAGATGGGCGGGTGCAGGGCCGGACTGGGAATTAAAAGCAGCCCTGGAAAAAAATATTTACCAGCCCCATAATGCGTCGCGACAGCATAGTGTGCAGATAAAGTTAGAAAAGAGAACTTAAAATTAAAAATTATTACTCCAACGTAAAAAAAAGCACTCATAGGCTTCAAAATAAACAAAAGTGCTGATTTATTTTAAGCAGACGTGCCTTTGCATGTAATCAATGTTTCAGTCCAACTACCTTGACATATTAAGGAAAGCTTGGTAATGGAACTGAAATGGTGAATGTATGTAGGGCACAACTGTAAAAATTGACGTTGCTCCTCCCTCAGCCCCCAGCATTAGTGACAGGAGTCAGTGGCGTACACATGACCCATGGGGCCCCGGTGCGAAAATTGATCCATGGCGGCGGGCACCTAGTCACAGGGGTTGCAGGGCTGAGACCCCTGCGACCGCGGTATGTACGCCAGTGCATCCAGATGCACACACACTTAAAGGACCACTACAGACACCCAGATCACATCAGCTCAATGAAGTGGTCTGGGTGTCAGGTCCCTCTAGTTTTAACTCTGCAGCTGAAAGCATAGCAGTTTCAGAGAAACTGCTATGTTTCACTGAGGGTTAATCCAGCCTCTAGTGGCTGTCTCACTGACAGCCGCTAGAGGAGCTTCCACGATTCTAAGACACTGAACGTCCATAGAAAAGCATTGAGTAATGCTTTCCTATGGGTGGTTTGAATGCGTGCACGGCTCTTGCCGTGCATGCGCATTCGGAGTTGAGAGGCGGAGGGATCCCCAGAACCAAAGGAGTCCGACGCTGGAGAAAGGTAAGTGCTGAAGACACACACTCTCACGAACTGACGCATACACACACATTTACTGACAGAGACACACTCAGCGACAGACAAATACACACTCACTTACAAAACATACACTCCCTGGGAGGGCTGATGGAGACCCGACGCACTAGGGTCATACCGCTGCTAAGCTGGGAACAGCCCCGATAGGATTATCACAGAAATCTTGGTTATGGTCATCTTGACTTTACATATCCACCTTTATTTCTTCTATTTTTCAGTACTTTTACATTATTTTTATTTTTTTTATTTGCAAGTCACTACGGATTGAAACGCATTGGACCCTGCAGCAATGACTTTAAACCGCATTTCTTTTTATCATAGCAGGATCTGCTTGTCTGCATAATACAGTGTTAACCTGCCACATAGTCATACGCTAGACTGTCCGCATATAGTCTTGAATGATTTGCAAGCAGATGGACATTTTTATTACACAGTTAACATCAGATCTTAGTTAATTAAGTTATCTTATCCATTTTCCTCAGTTTATTCTATACAGAACGTTTACTTTAGGCACTATGCTGATTAACATAGTAATGACGCACTCTTCAGGTATATCCCCTTAAGGACACATGACGTGTCTGACATGTCATGATTCCCTTTTATTCCAGAAGTTTGGTCCTTAAGGGGATATGCATACAATTATTTGACACACACATTAGCCATATGATACCTGGTAACATAACGCAATGCACATCATTAACGCCTCAGTATAATGCCTCCTCTCGCCAACTCAGGCTAAGTTTTACCACGTTCTGAAGTACTTTATGCTTTGGTCGCATGTTGGCCAAATACCATTCTGCAACTGGGCTACTATACTGTAAAGTGCAACACATTGTAGTGGTTATGGTGCAAATATTCTTTGGTTGCGGTTTCCTAATTTCTTCTCAAAACATTTTTTTTTTTTTAAATTCTTTTATTTTCAGGACGCTTTGTTTTAATACAAGGTTGGACACATAAAAATTGAAAAACACGTCGATACAGATACAAGTATAACATTGAATATAGCATTACTCTTAGAACTGGTGTGATAATCAATCTTTTTTTAAACAGCATCATTTTTTCTTTTTGGTACATGCTTAAACTTTGTTTGGGGACTGCTAGGGAGATGTCGCTCTATAGTGAGCTTCTGCTTATGATTTGCTCTGCTTGCGGTCCCTATGTGCGTTGTTTACGACCTGTGCCCTGTGGTGGTGCATGTTGATGGTTGGGGTTGCGGGTTGCAGGCACTTGTCATGTGTAAAATATGTAATATCAGGTTTAAGAGGTGGTTGCTTATCGTGAATAATGTGAGCATGTGCGCTCTTAATAATGTGGTGTTGAGGTAAAGGGATATGTAACCACGCTGTGGCCCCTGACCCAAGGGGGCGGTGGGGGGGGGGAGGGGGGGGGGAAAGATACGCCATTTGGTGTTAGTGGATATGCTTGTCAGCCTAATCTGCCCTTGCTTGTGCTGGGCTCCGGCCCGTGAGGGCACTGTGTAGTGTTGCCATATTTAAGCGAGGGGGTAAAATACCCTCTACCATGAATAAACACTGAAATAAAACAAAATAAGATAACATTGAGTTTCAAATATAGTCCTCGGGAGTTAGCATCCCGCAGTCACGGTGTCTCTGGCTGTGGGTTCCTCTCTCTCGGGGTGAATGGTGTGACGGACGCTGTGTCCCATGAGGTCGCCTGGTGTTCGGAGGTGGACGGTGCGGTCGGGTGCAGCTGACCCAGTGCAGCTGACCCAGCTCCCAATCTCTGCAGCATATGTGTAGTCCCGTTCTGAGTCACTGTTAAGGAGCCGTTCGCTCCCCAGCGGTAAGCCAGACCTGCGTTTCTAAGCTGGGTTGTGACAGGCCCATAACTTTTACGGATCTGGAGGGTGGCCCTTGTAAGGTCCTGGTAGAACGTGAGGCTTGAGTTCTCGAATGTGAGCGGTGCCTTATCTTTGATTGCCGCCATAATTTGGATCTTATCAGGTAGCGTGACGCATCTGAGAATGACGTCTCGTGCCAGAGGCGTTGTGCGTTGAGGAGGGCTTGGGAGACGGTATACACTGTCTATGTTTATTCGTTTGCCCACAGTGTGAGACATGACTGTTGTCACCAGTCTTCTAACGTAGTGTGGCAGTTCTGCTGCCGTGACCGCTGAGGGTATGCCCCTGATCTTGATATGTGTACGCCTCTGGCGGTCTTCCAGGGTTGCAAGCCTGAGTGACAGGGTCTGGTTTTGGGCTTGAAGCTCTTGTATGGAGGTATTCACGGTGGTTAAGTGGGTTTGCACTGTTATTATGTCCTCCTCTGAGGTTCGCACTCTCTCAGTGACTGCCTGCACCTCCCTTTTAAGTAGAGCGGAGTCCGCCGCCAGTAACTTGTGTATTTCTGCCAGGAGAAGTTTTAAATCCCTTTTTGTGGTGGGTGCTGAGTCATCTGGCTGCTCATGTAGCTCAGCTTGAGGGGTTTGTGGGGATTGTGAGCTACCAGGTCTGTCATGGCCTGCTGCTGTGCCCATGTCCCTAGCTTGCGTGTTTTCCGCGGGAGTGGGTCTGAGTTGGGCGGGCCTCTGTAACATGGCCCCTATATCCTGACCTTCTGCCTGGTTTTGGGGCTTTTGTGAGCGCCTACCTTTACCTGGCATTGGTGCTGGTGAGGCTGGCAGTGTTTGGAGTTGCGGGCTGTCTGCTCTGCTCGCGGTAAAGCTCCCCAGTGCTGTGGCTGGATTGTTGGTGGTTTTGCCGATATCGGCCGGATTAGTTTTGGAATCTTAGGAGCTGCTAGAAATGGCGTCTGATCGGGTCCGTGGTTAGGCTCCGCCCCCCTTCTCAAAACATTTTGAGCTTGAAAAAGTCGTCCTGCTGCCTAATGATCGGTCTCTAATCTGTCGTTCAGATAATGCCAGAGTGTAATAATATATATATATATTTACATACAGCTCCACCCAGTAAATATTTATGTTGTCAAGCATCTGTACTATACAAGCCATTGATTTTGCATGTGGTGTTCTAAGAGATGCAGAGGGATAGTATGTAGGCTAGAGCTGTGGCAGAGAGATTGTGTTTCTCTACAGGATAAAGATCAGCACTGGAGAAAAGGTGAGGTAAGTTGGACTTTATGGGTTATATTTAATTTAGCACTTTGCTTTCAACCGCTACCTTTCATGGAGATGTAAGCTAACTGTACCTTTAAAGTAAATACGAACCTAGTTTTACTAAGGGCAAGACTCCAATACCAGACAGAGAAAATCTGTGTAAATTATTTTTATCTCTTTGGAATATTATACTGCAGTTCCACGCTAAAAAACTAAAACACACACACTAACATTCACACACTAACACATGTTTTTTTTTTTAAATGTAATCCCCCCAGCCTTCTTACCTTTTCCCTGGGGTCCAGTGGTGCTGCTGGGCTCCTGGGCGGCCGGTCACTGGGCAGGCTGTCTATCTGGTTGGCCGGCCCGCGAGGGAGCACTCTCCCCTGAGTGCTTCCTCTTCAGCTCCCTCGCGCGCCACGTAGGGATGCCGGCGCCGGAAGATGACGTCATCTTCCGGCTCCAGTATCAGTGCGGTGCGCGAGGGAGCTGAAGAGGAAGCACTCAGGGGAGAGTGCTCCCTCGCGCGCCCGCAGGACCGGCCGTGGGGTGTCAGCAGGGCCAGCCTCGGGGGGCCCTGAGGTGGCCGGCTGCTGGGCCCCCCAGGAGAAGAGGCTGGCCACAGTGGCTACGACCCTGGTATGTAGCCACTGACATGAGTGCCACCCGGTCCGGCGGCTACAGTGCGGAATGCGGCCGCCGGCCCCCTCAGAGTGTGTGCCACCGGACCGGGCACCCGGTGGCACATACTTGCTCAGTGCAGCCCCCAGGTGCCGCGGCCCACCGGGAAATTTCCCGGTATCCCGGGGGCCAGTCCGGCCCTGGGTGGGTGTGTCATCATCTTCTTGTAGGCCCCTTATTCGTAGATTTTGTCTGCGGCCCCTGTTGTCCAAACCCTCTATGTGTCTGGCCATTGCTTGCATTTGGGCAGTTTGTTTGGAGTGGCTTACAGTGTGGGCTGCTTGCGCTGCGGTAAGGGAGTCATGGTCCGCTTCTATTTGGGCCATGCGTTCTGCCATACCCTGTATGTCAGCCCTCATCATCTGTATGTCCGCCCTGATGGAGGTCTGCAGGGCTGAGGTAGCCTGGGTGAGGTCAGCTCATGTGGGTAATGCCCTCAACAGGGCCAGCCAGTCTGCTGGTGGGGTCTCCCTTGCATCATCCCGGCCTGGGGAGAGGGAGTGTGGCGTGGAGGCCTCTGCTGGCGGGTAGGCCTCAGACGACGCCTGGGATGTCGGGTCCGGCGTTGCGGCCAGGTATTGCTGCATGGAAGCGTTCTGGCTCACCTGGCGGGTCCCCGATGGTCTGGGGGTGTTCCCCGCCTTGGAGTTCTTCCCCATTCCTGTGTCCGTGGCTGTGTGATTGTGCGTGGCAGAGTGGGGCTGGAGGAGCTCGTTCTCTATGCGGCCATTTCATTCCGCTGCTAGGCCACACCCTCAACCAGGTTTTTAATCTAGGCAGTGCATTACAATGTCTCTCAGCTTCACAGGAAGAAGCAGGAATTGTTAATAGGATTCTGACAATTTTTTCTACTTGAGAGAAAAAGCATCTCTCTCTGGCAGGCATCTTTCGCAAAATATCTACAACCTCCAAGACTGAAGTGTACTTGTAAACACTTGATAAGGTGGTTATCTGGGCAGAGAGAAGATGATATTCAATCTTTGGATACTGGGGAAGAACTTCACTAGCTTGTCCTGTCAACAGATAATGTTCTGGTTTTTCATATATAAGTAAGCCTTCTTGGTCAAAGCGCTGTGTAACGGAGCTTCCTCTACCCCGGTTGGGTACCTCCGTCGACGGATGCTCCTAGTGCTTACCGAGAGCTCCAAGCACTCCACTAGACACCTGTCACATCCTGCTCTGTTCTGTGGAGATGTCTGGCTTTGGCTTCTGGTATCCAGTACTCTTTTTACAATTCTTGTTTAGTTTTTCTTGTTTTTTTGGTTTTCTATTCTATGTCTGGTTTTCTTTATGCTGGAATTTCTGGGTTCATTCTTATATTCCGTCCCTGGATTTCCCAGTCTCTTGGATTCATTTAAATGTTTGTTTTATTTGCCACACCCGTTTGTTTTCCATCATTCCTTTTTGTTTTAGTGTTCCTGCAGGCAGCTGCTCAAGGCTTCTGCCCTTTCTTGCAGGTAAGTGCTATATATGTCTTTGGTTGTTTTAGCATACAATAGGCAGTGTAGGACCTGCCAGATATGGGGTATATTGGCGTTGTTGGCAGGCTTATGCAATGTATGATCATATAATGTTACTAAATCCCCATGATTTCCATTTATAGTACTTAGTTATGTCTCCTCTTGTTTTGCCTATCTTATCTTGTCTTGTTTTAGTTTGTATACCCAGTCCATGTACAGTCCTGTCCATTCATGCCCATGTTATGTTCATGTTTCCCTCATGTCTTGTGTACATGTTCTGGGTTTAGCTTCCTATCCTTCTCCGGTTTTGGGTTCTATTAGTTCTGTCTTGTTTCCATGTTTGGTGCCTCTCTCTAGTCTTGCCTTGTTTCGGTACTGGATACACTCCTGCTGCAGAGCTTCCCTATTCAGCTCTGGGAGGTCCGCTTAATTCCTGCTCCTAGTTCCTGGTATCCGCTGAAGCTGAATCAGGGTTCTGGTTTGTGGCTGCACAAATGCTGGTGCTCAACATCAGGGAGCGTGCGGTTACCCGACACCAGACCCTGCTAATCCACCTCCACACTGTGACTCCTACTCTGAACATCAGGCATACTGGTTCCCGGGCACCGGACCGCCACCCTGACAACACCATAATCACTGCAGACCCCACAAACCGATTCAGCTTGGTTGGGGTCTCGCCATCTTCCACCCACTCTGGACCCAAGACCAGGATCCAGCTTCCAGTAGGGAGACCTCTCTTAAATCCAAAGAGCAGGGGCAGGAACAGCTCTTACAAGAGCTAGTGATTATACTCTGGGGAGTATAGTGATTATAGCAATCCCCAGAGTGTAGTTCTCCAATCCCCCAAACATGAGCCAAGACTTCATGAAGGGTAAAACAAGTCTGAGGCTTTTTTGGTACAGGTTTGCTTATACAATTCCTCAAGCCAGAGGCACACCCCCTGGACCTGATGGAACACAGGTACACAAAGGACACAAACCAATCAGAACAATACAACAATGTCCAACACTCCCACTTACAGCACACAATCCATCCCCTCTGCCTGTGATACAATTAACAAAGACAATGGGCTAACTCAATTAACTCTAAACAGAAAAATCATACATTTTTACAAACCCCAAAAAGTACGCCAAAATCCAACATATCCCAACACATCCCCAGATAGCCCCGATCTGGGTGAACAATATATCCAAAAATCACCCAGATCGGTTCAGGGGTTCAGGAATGTTCTGGAAGTCTTATTTTTGCCCCACCGTGCACATGATCCCATGCCCAAAACAGTTCCATACACTCGACGACAAATCACCGCTGGACAATTTAAGATGGCCGCCGCCACATGTTTGAATCTGTTCCAGTTAAAAGTCCAAGGGGCAGAAACAGTACTTTTGAACATGAGTTATCACAGGGCCCATGATCCCAGGGTAGAAGGCTGGCAAACAGGCCCCTTCAAAAACCAGAGGCGAAGTGGATTTCGTCACACGCTGCATTAACTGTGTCAATATAATATCCATTAATTGGAAACACTGAGGACAATAGTATTCCCTCACAGTCTTAGCATGAAATTGTTCAGTTGGCCCATGTTGAAGACGTTTAGGAATTTTTATGTTTCCTTGATACAGTAACCTCTTTTAGCTGGTATTTTTTCACTAAATGTATACTAGTAGCAAGAACTCTTTCAAAGGACGTGTCACAGCGTAACTTTTGTATAGAATCATGGGTCCGTTGAACAGTTGCTAAAAGTCCTGATATGGTTTTTTCTCTGCCTTGCAAGGTTACATTCAGGCATTCTAAGATCTCCATGATGTTAAGAGAGAGGTGAAGACTAGTGATGTCCCGAACAGTTCGCTGGGAACCGTTCGCCAGCGAACATAGCGTGTTCGCGGTCATGAACACGCGCGATGTTTGGTCCGCCCCCTATTCGTCATCATTGAGTAAACTTTGACCCTGTACCTCACAGTCAGCAGACACATTCCAGCCAATCAGCAGCATACCCTCCCTCCCAGACCCTACCACCTCCATGACAAATAGGGGGCCGACCAAACATCGCGCGTGTTCGCAACCGCGAACATGCTATGTTCGCCGGCGAACGGTTCCCGGCGAACTGTTTGGGACATCACTATTGAAGACCTAAAAGAGTTTCCCTTGCCTAAATTGTTGTAGTAGGCCATGTCCACGTGAATGTATATCTCCACTACTTCTGGAATTCGCAATTTCTTAAAGTGTTTCAAATCAGCTGGTAATTATCCAGAATTTTTTTCACAGACGTCACTCTTAACAGTCCAGCGTGTTGGGCTCAATGGTTTAATATGCAAGACTTTAAGAGGCCCTTCAGCTTCACGTTGCACGATTTCTGAAAATGAGTGCCGAAGTTCCGAAGCACAGTATTGCCTAAGTACTAATATACTTACCCAGTGAAAGAAGAAGAATGTTACATTGTAAATAATTTTAAATAAAAAGTATACAAACATAGACAGGATTCAGCTGTCAGCATTTGCAACACTTACAGCAATAAAGTAACATACATTCATATAAAATGTAAGTTACTTAGCCTGTCAATGCAATGACAGGAATGAATAAGTAGATAACTCCCTAATTCCCACGGTATTAGGGAGCTATCTACTAAAAGGCTGAAAGACCTATATTGGTCTTTCAGCCAAATTTACTAATACTAAGTAAAGATTACTTAGTATTAGTAAATGATGCCCCTACTCACTATACCGCGAGTAGGGGCATGTATATTAAACAGTGAGCAGCCTGTGGCTGCTCACTGTAAAAGAAAAGAAAAAAAAAGTTCCCCCCTCCCGAGCCCCTGGCCCCCACCCCTGAGCGGGGGGGGGGACCTATTGTCCTCCCCCCGGCCCCCACCCCTGAGCGGTGGGTGGGGGCCCTAAATCAGAATAAGGGGGGGACCTAATGTCCTCCCCCCTGACCCCCACCCCTGAGCGGTGGGTGGGGGCCCTACAGTAAAAAAGGGGGGGGACCTAATGTCCTCCCCCTGGCCCCCACCCCTGAGCGGTGGGTGGGGGCCCTAAATACTAATAAGGGGGACGGGACCTAATGTCCTCCCCCCCGGCCCCCACCCCTGAGCGGTGGGTGTGGGCCCTACAGTAAAATAAGGGGGGGGGAGTTAAAGCTTTTACTTAGTTAAAGGTCCCCCCCTCATTAGTTTTTAAGGTGAGGGGGGTAGGTAGGGGGACCATTTTTAATGGGGGGAGGGGGTGACTAGGGGTTTGGGGACCCCTAGTCACCTGGGGGGGGACATTTTTTTTAGGGCTCCCACCCGCTGCTCAGGGGTGGGGGCCAGGGGGGTGGACCGGACAGCCGTGGAAAGTTTTCGAACCAGCACTCTTGAAAATTTAGAACACGCTTCTTTGCCTTTTGCGTTACAATGGTCTTGTTTTGTAGTCTGGTTGATTTGGTATTCTTGTTTTGTGCTGCCTTAGGCATGACAAAACCCAGGCACCCTCCCTCCCCCCCTCCAAATATCTCTTCCGGACAGACACGCCCTGACAGATACATGCACTGACATACACTCACTTACAGATACACAGTCATTGTCACACACACTGTTTAACCAACACACACTTTTTTACTGAAACATACACACTCATCCATTCACAGTTACACACCCACATTCACTGACAGAAATGCATACCCACTCACTCAGTGTCAGACACGCACACACTGACACACTCACTGACAGATATACACTGACAAACACATATACAACACTCACTGAAAGACATACACATTCACTGACAGACACGCATACACACGCTGAAACACACATACATACACTGACAGACACACACACACTGAGACACACATATACACTCTCATTGACAGACACACTCTTACTAACAGAGGACACACTAACACTCACTAACAGATGCACACTAACTCTCACTGACACACTAACACAATCACTAACAGGCGCGCACACACACACACAATTTAAAATAAAATAAAAAATTCAAGTTCAATCCACCCACTCCTTTAGGAGTGTTGGAGTGGATTTTTCCCTGGGGTTCAGTGGGGCTGCTGCTGGCTGGGCTGTCAGTCAGTATGGCAGGCAGGTGCAGAGAGGAGGCGGGTGGCGAGGGAGCAGTGATCTTCCCTGATCAGCTCCCTTCGCGCCTCTTAGTGATGGCGGGGCCTGAGTAATGTCATATTCCGGCTCCGGCATCACTGCGGTGCGCGCAACAGAGCTGAGCAGGAAAGAACTCAGGGGAGAGTGCTCCCTCACCGCCCGCCTCCTGCATAAGGTAGATGCCAGCCTCATGGGGGGGGGGACAGCTGAGGTGGCCAGCTGAAAGTGCCGCCCAAGGCAAATTCCTTGCCAGCCTTGCGGTAAATACACCGCTGCCACTGCCGTTCGTAGTGTTTTCTCGTCATCAGCTGGAAGAGAAATTCATTTTCCTTTCGTGTATGTTTTAGATTTACTAGGAACATCTACAGTTTTGATTGCAGGACCACCAGCATGGTCTTCCTCACCATCACAACTCATCACTCATGAGGCCAACTGCTTCTAAAGACACTGCCTCTGCATATTCCTTTTCTGGCTCAACAAAATAATGCATGACTGGTAATTCAGTGATCTCTGTTTGTTGACATGCTGAGCTTGATGAGGATGGATTTGCTTTACTAGATTTATTTGTAAAAAAACTTGTGGCTATTCTGAATTTCCTCACTCAAATTGACTTTTGAGTGTAAAGCTAAGGTTCTAGCAAAGACAAAATATGAAGAAGAATGATAATACGGAATGATAACAAAAGATCTAAGACTAAAATTTACTTTTTAATTTCTCTAAAATTCATTAATTGAATTTGTTTATTATATCTGGTCCATTTCCTGACATAGCATCTTTAAACTAGTGCGTGTTCCAGAATTACTGCTAGTTTTCCCCCCTCGGCAGCCGGCACACGTGACTTAGGAAGCCTGGAACTCTGTTCTGGGCTGCCTAATGTAAATTTTTGGCATAAAATACATCTGTCATCTTAGCACACAGCGCACTGGTGACAGATGTAATGAGATTCTCCCTTGCAGGTAGCGCTCACAGTGCTGCCTGAATGGGAAAGCCTAGCTTTCCCCTCCCTCCCACCTCACTGCATTGCATGTTCTTCATTTTTTGTTTTTAAAAAAACCCTCCCCTTCTCCCCTGTTCAATTCCTACCTCGCTCCATCCCTCATCAACACAGCTTAGAGAGCGTCCCTGTGCTCTGAGTCAGTGAAATGGCCCAATAAAATGTTTTTCTATGAGAAGCATAGGATTGGACATTATAAAATAAACAGGAATTCAGAAAAATCTTTGGAGTAACCCTTAAATAGATTATATTTATGCAACTCTGTATCTCAAGCCAATGAATGAAACTATTAAAACAGTCCTGGGAGGGTAATCTGAAGCGCAATATCCAGCAGTAAAAAAATAAACAGACATAGGATCAGTAAAAATCAACCGGTACAGCAACAGTAGAAATAAACAGACATAGAATTGCTATGTTGACATTTTGGTTGATTTTTACTGATGCTATGAAAGCATCAGTAAAAAATCAACCGGTATAGCAGCAGTATAATAAACTGACACAGCAATGCTATGCCTGTTGATTTTTAAAAAAAAATTGTATTTCTTTATTTTTGTTGTGCAAGCATTAACAACACGCTTGGATAGCCAAGACAGCTACAACAAGCCCAATGGCAACAGCGTATAACATCAGCATGGCATTTATGGTAGCAGCACAATTGCCAGTTGATTTTTACTGATGCTATCTGCATAGCATTGCAGCAGTAATAATCAACAGACAGTGTTTTTTTTTTTTTTAATTCTTTATTTTTTCAAAGCAGGACATCCGATAAATAGCACACATAACAATATAAATACAGCATAAAAATAGGCATCAACGCAGCGGTATACGCGCACGTTCCGAATATAACACATTACAGAATCCGTAATCAGACAATACAATGTCGCCTGCAATTTCCAAGTGTACTGAAACGTTTTAAGTATCACAATACATCCCACATAGTGTTTTTATGCGAGTAAATAAAACAAAGAACTATCATGTTCTGACTTGTACTTAGAGCAAGTAAGGGTCTCATGTATAATCGCATTCGCTTCTCCAGCTGTGCCGCAGACCCCCTATGATCCCAGTATTTACGATCGTTCCATTACAATGGCATTGATAGATAGTTAAAAAAAAAAAAAAAAAGGGAAATTCAGGAAAAAGGAAGCTTCCTCGAAAGTTCAAGGAAGGAGAGAAAAGTAGAGAGAGACAAGTGTGAGAAGAATGGAAAAAGAGGGGTGGGGGAGGTGCGCGGAGGGGCAAGCGGTCCAGTGAGTACTACTGAATGGTTAGCTATACAAGGGAGGGAGGGGGGCATTGCCTCATAGACCAACTAGCCAAGCGCCCCTTTGAGCAATCTCACAGAGAAATGGGGGCCATGTGAGGCGGTGAAAGACTAATCCCTGCAATGTTATGTTGAGTGTGGTCGAGTCAGGTCGCGTCTCAGTCGTTGGCTATGCTATTAATCCACGGGTCCCAAACCTTTTCAAACTTCCTCGTAGTCCCCCTTACCTGAGCCGTCAATTTATCCATCAAGAAAGTATCCTTTATTTTATGTTTTGTGATTGCAATTGTAGGGGCGTCATTTTGTAGCCACTTTGTAGGTTATTGTAGGTTATTTTGTGGAGGAGTGTTTGTTCCGAGACATAGTGTTTTTATTTTATGATGTTTTCTACTGAAATGTATTCAGGGGACATAGGAGTTTAAAATAAAATTATATTTAAAATAATCGTCTCTTTCCTTCCTGGGAATGCAATCAACAGATGACTGAATTAGGCTCCAATAGCCCTCAAACATAGCACAGCTAAGACACCTCCTGTGGCCTCAAGGGAAGTACTGATCAAATTTGTGCGGGACTCTGAAAGGGGGTGCTCAGGGGAGAACCTTTTGTGGACAAATTTTTTTTATAAAAAAAGCCTTTTTTTCTGATCGGTAATAATAAACAAAAAATATGGCACAGCTAAATATGACCATTAAAGGACCACTATAGGCACCCATACCACTTCAGCTCAATGAAGTGGTCTGGGTGCCAAGTTTCCCTAGTTTTAACCCTGCAGTTGAAAACATAGCAGTTTCAGAGAAACTGCTTTGTTTACACTGCAGGGTTAATCCAGCCTCTAGTAAATCGCACTTATTTGACGCTGGACGTCCTCATGGAGTGCAGTGTCAAAAAAGAACCCTTAAGTAATGCTTTCGTATGGGTGGGTTTGAATGTGCACGCACCTCTGGCCGCGCATGCGCATTCGGCTCCACTTGGGAGCGGACGTCAATGGAGGAGGAAAGGTCACCAGGGCCGAGGGAGCCCGGCGCTGGATTAAGGCATGCAAATAAATGGTTAATTAACCATTTATTCGCCTCGGAATGGGGCCCTAGTCACCTAAAAGTTGACGAGGGCTCTATAGCGTTAGGAACACATATTTGTATTCCAAACGCTATAGTGTTCCTTTAAGTGCCAAATGCCACCACACAAAACTTATCAAAATGACTAATTCACCAACATATAAACATACATATTTATACACAGCACAGCCAAACAAGTACTCAATCATTTGCATACTATGGTTTAATGATAGCCTTTAAGCTCTAACAAAAAGTTAAATCCAACTGCTAATGTTTACACATTACTTAAGATACAAAAAATAAGGAAATGAGGGAGAAGCATTCCTGAACCGAAAGCAAATCCCATCAAAACCAGTACCCCCAATAGAGCACTATATAGACCTTGCAAAAAGACTATCTCCGACAAGGTGCAAAAAAAATAAAGTTTTGGGCGTGGCCGGACTGCAGACTAAGATGGACGTGTAGTCTGTGAGCTCCGCAGCATCCGAGCGCAATCTACCCACTATCAGCAGCATCGAGCCCCCAAACTCAGCTACATTACCCCCAAAATGTCAGGGGCACAGTCCGGAGTCAAAGCACAGCGAAAGAAAAAAGGTGAGCAGAAGGAAGCCGCTGTTTCGGTAGCCGACATGCTTACCTCTCCACGAGGCTCACAGGCCGCACAAGATGGCCGCCGGTGCAGCCCGCATCATTCACCGGCAATCACAACGGACCCGGAATCACCCAGCCACACTCAGTCGGACATAGCCAGCGTCCTGAACAAGCTGTCGGGGGTCAGGCACTACCTGGCAGGGGAGATCTCCAAGAGTACACAAGCACTGACGGCGGAGATACACGCTCTGGGCACCAGGACGGCAACACTGGAAGCCAGAGCTGACGCTGCAGCACAGGCCCATAATCAAGTAGTGGCCCACTCACAAGCCGCAGAAAAAAGAATCCCCGACCTAGAGTTGGAAATAGAAGATCTGGCAAATCGTTCCCGCCGGAACAACGTCAGACTGAGAGGCGTACCGGAGGAGCAAAACAAAGGCCCCCTGGTAAGGAAAATGGAGCAATTCTTTCACCAACTAATACCCGATATCCCCAAAGACAAATGGGCGATAGACAGGGCGCACAGGGCACTGCGCGCCCGAAGAGCAGAGGGGATGCCGCCAAGGGACATTATCATCAAGTTCCACTATTACTCCTCAAAAGAGGCGGTCATGCAATACACACGCCAAAACACTCTGCAATACCAGGGCGCAACCATCACGGCATACCAGGACTTGTCACCGACGACTTTACAGAGAAGAAAAGCATGGAAACCACTGACGGCGATACTACAACAACACACAATAAAATACACGTGGGGCCACCCCTTCAAGCTAGTGGCCTTCAAGGAGGGAGCCACTCACACCCTCTTACCCGGGAACGACCCACATCGCTTTCTTCGCAACCTCCGCATTGAACCCCCACCAACCCTCAACCTGCAAACGGACCAGATGCCAGAACTCACAACTCTTCAAAGAGAATGGACCGACGCCTAGGTCACAAGAAGGCAAGGCGGACACAATAACTTTACAGCTGGGGACATAGAGACCGATTTGGTACAGACCGCAGCTACGTAAAGGGAAGGACTTAAAGATTCGGGGGGGGGGGGGGACCCGATACCCAAGACCCGATACCCGATACCCTGACACCCCAAAAAAAAAAAAACGTATGTAACAAAAAAAAAAAATTAAAAAAAAAATGTAAATGTAAATACGATGAGTAATGAGTAAGGGACATATAGACACCAGAGAGCCATTCCCTACTCAGACCTACAAAGCGAAAGGCAATATAGGCCATTTGGTATATGAGACAAAAAATCACTCACTACGAGCGAAGGTTACACAACACTCCCTAGGGAAGAACAAGTAGAGAGAGGGGATCATCCTACAACCACTACTACTCCTAACCAGTTGGTAGCGGGAACGAACAATAGAAGGCACAACGCATAAACCACACAACAGAAGGATAGGGGGGGAGGGGAGGAGGGAAGGGGTACCCACCCATACGATGAACAGGGGTGAAAGGGGGGGGGAAGGGTCACAAGGTGAAACTACCAGAGGGGGGGACAAACAACCAGACATGGGGCACACGACACCAGGGCTCGAAGGATGCAAGGAGCATCCGCACCTAACCGGGTATCAGAGAAACCCGTGAGTTAGGTGTACGCTCGCCATATACTCTGGCAACTTGTAAGACCAGGGAAAATGTACAACTGTATATATGCAAATCTGTTTATTGTTATGTAATTGATATTGATGTTAATGTTTTAACTGTTTTGAATGATGTCACAAAGTCACAAGAAGTCATGAAACAAATGAAAGATACTGACCTCTCACAGCACCTACCCCACCCATCACTAGATCACTGGTGGCTACACCCACACGGTCCGCATATCAGACGACCGATTCCATGACTCTGAACATACTGACAATAAACGCCAAGGGCTTAAATACACCCAACAAACGCAGAATCCTACACAGAGACATTAAGGCTAAACAAGCGGATATCGCTCTAATACAAGAAACCCACTTACCCAGGTCGGCACGCGTACAATTGAAAAATCATATATACAACACAGTCCACGAAGCGAGGGCTCTGAGGAAAAAAGCAGGAGTGGCCATCCTGATACACAAACGATGCCCATTTAACCTGACTAAAGCACACATAGACCCAGAGGGCAGATATTTAGCTCTTACTGGCACCATACACTCCACGAAGATGCATATAGTAAATATATACGCCCCCAACACCCCTGAAACAGGATACTGGGATTCTTTGAAAGCACTCCTAACGCACCTCACAGGTGGCATCTTGGTGATGGGGGGGGGGACTTTAATGCGGTCCCCTGCCCGGCAATAGACAGGAGTGGCAAACCAGGAACGGTTCGCTCGCAGGGGGGAGGGAGACAAGACAAACTGCTCAACGCTTTTCTTACACACACAGGGCTACTAGACGCCTGGCGCATACAACATCCACACACAAAAGACTACACATACTACTCAGCACCACACAACACATACTCAAGGATAGACAACATATACCTAAACGGGGCTGGAATGTCCAAATTGAGCCAAACAGAAATACATAACATCACATGGTCAGACCACGGAGCGGTAACAGCGACCCTGACCAAAATACAGCACCACAGTAGCTGGACATGGAAATTAAACACGTCCCTCCTGCAAGACGAAACCATACTCAATGACACCAAAAAAGCTATAACAGACTACTTCACCACTAACGAGGGGGAAGATATTGGCCCAACACCACTATGGGCAGCACATAAGGCAGTACTGCGAGGACACTTCATTAAAATAGAGACCCATAAAAAGAAAACTAAAACGAAGCAGCTCTTAGAATTACAGACTAACTTACGGAAAGCGGAAACTAGACACAAACAGGACCCTTCCGCAGATAACCTTCAAACACTTCAGGATCTTAGACATGTCCTGAAGGAAATGTCCATAGGCGAGATCACCAAGGTCCTTACATGGTCCAAACGCTTTTTCTATGAAAAAGCGGGCAAAATGGACACATTATTGGCTAGGACCCTGAAACCTAGGCCCGGATTTCGACCAATCACGACCATAAAGACACATACAAACACTACAGCTAGCACACCTAAAGATATCAACAAGGAGTTCACTAGCTACTTCAGTAACCTGTATAACCACTCCCCCCGCAGTGACAGCGAACTCCACCAACACTTGACAAACATAGAGACCTTCCTCAACCACTCGGATCTGCCCACAGTATCAGAGGGAGAAGCCGACCTCTTAAATGAACCGATCGCGCCAGAGGAAATCGCAGCAGCGATCTCAATACTCAAAGGCAATAAAGCCCCAGGCCCCGATGGCTACGATATTCAATACTACAAAACATTTAGAACAGAACTGATCCCACAGCTGACCAAACTTTATAATCATTTTATGACAGGAGGAACCCCCGACCGAGACATGGCCACAGCAAACAGTGCTGCTGCCAAAACCCAACAAAGACGCCACTCAGACCGCCAACTACACGGACATACAAGCCCAAACACTCATTACCGGTGCCCAAAAAACACCCTTCAGTGTAAGTAATGGAACGAGACAGGGCTGCCCCTTGTCCCCGCTCCTCTTCGCGATGGTGTTAGAACCCATGCTGCAAGCCATCAGAAAAGACCCTAACATCAAAGGGATACAGGTAGGCACAAAACAATACAAAGTGGCGGCGTATGCAGATGATGTTCTGCTCACGCTCTCCGATCCGAAGCAATCAATGACACACCTGCATACGCTCCTACAGGAGTATGGCGAGGTGTCGGGATACAAGGTGAACCTCACCAAATCGGTGGCACTCTCATTCCACAACACAGAAGAGGACAACACTCATCTAACCAACACGTACAAAATTAAAATGGCTAAAGAACAATTCACGTACCTAGGGATACAATTAACAAAAACCCATTCCATGCTATACAGGCAAAACTACACAACACTAATGCACAAACTGAAAAAAGACTTGGAGAATTGGTCAGACAAACCAATTACTTGGATAGGAAGATTGCACTCAATAAAGACGAATGTCCTGCCCAGACTCCTTTTCCTATTCCAAGCATTGCCCGTTAAAGTCACAAAAAGGGATATAGCCGACATCCAAAAGGCAATAGACGAGTTTATATGGCAGGGAAAAAGACCCGGGGTCTAGCCAGAGCGGTGTTATACAACCCAAAGTGGAGGGGAGGCCTGGGACTGCCACACTTATACCACTATTATCTAGCAGCACAGATATCGCAAATAGCACATTGGCACAGCCCTGAGGGCCGACATCAATGGGTAGATATAGAAACCACCCTCATGGGCAAGGACCCACCACAACTACTCATATGGACCCCCAAAAACTACAGGGTGCTTCTCAAAACCACCTGCCCAGCAATTCTAAACTCTATAGACATATGGGACAAAACAGCCATAAAATACCAACTCATGAACAACCCCTCCCCCATGACACCGATACTGCGCAATAGAGCGTTCCCACCAGGACTGTGCACAAAAGCTTTTAAAGGAATTAAGGCCACAGGGACACACAGATATACTCATCTGTACCAAGACAATCAGGTAATCACCTTTGACCAACTAAAGACTCTAGCACCCCTGACAAACCATGATTTCTTCAGATACATTCAAATCCTAGACTTCGCACAAACCACAGAGGTCAGAACAGCAATACACAAACGCAAAACCTTTTTCGAGCGCATGTGCCTTAGGGAACACATGCCCACGAAAATGATAACAACACTGTATAACCATATAGGGGAAGAGTCAGGAGAATGGGGTACATTAACCTACACAGACAGGTGGGAAATGGATCTGGGAGAGAAGCTAGAGGGGGAGGAGTGGCGAGACATATGGGAAGCAAGCTCCAAGATTTCCATATGCACCACCTTACAGGAACAAATGTACAAAATCTTATTCCGGTGGTACACCACCCCGACAAAACAATGCCATATGGGCTTGAGCCCATCAGACACATGCTGGAGACTATGTGGGGAAAAAGGCACTTATATCCACATGTGGTGGGAGTGCCCCAAGGTTAGACAATACTGGAAAGAGGTGACAGACCAAAACTCACGCATATTACAGAAAAAACTGACCGCAAACCCATGGGCTTGCCTCCTGTCCAGACCGACCGAAGGGTTAGACAAACACAACCAAAAATTACTAAACTCACTAAACCTGGCAGCACGCAGGGCTTTAGCGCAACACTGGAATAAAATAGACACCCCACCTATCACACTTGTACGGACGAAAATTAGAGACAACTGTCTGATGGACAAGTTGACAGCCCAAGTGCGAAACACCTCATCCACCTACCGAAAAGTTTGGGAACCATGGGAACAGTTTGACACATGATTCAGGGGACTTTACACTCAATTAAGCGAAAACAATGGAAAGGATAATAATGACGAGTCAAACAACCCTGTAATATACAACTATGTGACAAATGTTAACAAAGTTTATATTGTTTGTTAAATTCATGTTTTTACTAATTACAAAAAAGAAAAATTGACGGAAACAATGGGCTTCTGCGTAAGCCAAACAAAGCATATGTACTATTGTGTAACTGTCAACACCAAAATAAAGAATTGAAAAAAAAAATTAAAAAAAATAGTTAGTTGGTAGTAAAATATTAAAAATCTAAACACCGCGTGTCTAAAATACACCAGACTGTTTAACCAATCGATATGGAAGAATACTGAGGAATCCAGCTCAATTGAACACACACTAGGTTGTGTTATAAATCGATACTTTGCAAATAAATTACTCAAAGTAACAGATTGGCTGTTAAAAAATATATAGCAACATAGATGGCAAAAGTATCAACTCATCATATGCTAAAGAGTAGCTGTAATATATCCAGATTCATCCAGATAAAGTCATGTACATAAAAGAACCCATAAATGTCCTATATACCTAATTTCTATATGATAGTTCAAAGTCCTAGTACCTAATAAACTCACCCGGACTTAAATGGCCCTATAAGTGTCACAAATGATGAGTAAATCGAAAGGACAGAGAGAAATAGATAAATTAAATTAAAGTAAGAAGTAATGTAAGGGAGGTTTAGCATGTCCACCAAATGAAACACTACGACGGTGGAACGCACGGTGCGTTCCACCGAAGTGACGAATGCGGAAATCCCCATACATGCTGGAACGCATGTGCGTTCCACCAAAATGACGAACGCGGAAGTCTACGCGCAAGCTGGAACGCACGTCACGTTCCGGAACGCAACCCGGAAGCGGAAGAGACTCAGATTGAATCCGACGAGCGGGTGATTTAAATCTGAAGCAAGAAGATGGAAAACAGATGACAGCCAACTGAGGAAGCCTTTTAAAAGGGCGAAACGCGTATTGGACTACTGTTAAGGACTATAAGTCTATCCAGACATCTATCTGGTAAAATTCTTTTAATTTTGATGTTATGTGTCGATTTTTACTAATAAAGCACCCTTTTGGAACCCATCCCTCTGGACCTGGCATTTCTTATACTTTAAACCGGCCAAAGGGAGGAAGGGAGCACTGAGCACTTTAAAGAGGAAAGCACAAAGCACTTCTTAAAGAAAGCACCAAGCCCTAAAGGAAAGAAAAAGGATTTGGACATCCTGAGTCATATGAGGGTATGACTCTAGGCTTGTGAGTTATAATACCTTATTATTTACCCTTGAACCTTTATATTTACTGTGTTGCACTATTTGTTGTACTATTTTGTTTTACAGAACATTGACTGAACATTTAAAAGCTCCACCTTTTTATATGTATGTATAACTATGTATTTTAAGTGCTGTAGGGGATACCACTTTTTAGGTGTTTGAGCACTTTCTTTTATTCACTTCCATATTGTGCACATATCAAGTTGTATTAAAGTTGTTTTGATGCCTATAGTGTCCCTTTAAGTATATATTTTTTAAATGGTGAATTTCAAAATAAATGAGAAAAAAAACAAAAAACAGGTAAATGGGACAAAAATAATAATAATAAAAAAAAAAAAAACAACCTGAAGAGTGTATTAAAATCAATATCCCAAGACAAAATAAATAAAAATGTACTCACATTCATGCATTCCCTGCACAACAGACTGTGCAGGATTTACAATGCTCACAAAACTAGGAAGTGACTGATGTTTCCTTTGGAGTTTTTGCCATAAGCAGCGGGTCTGCAGTTATATACATAATGTGTATATATTTTTTTTAAGAATATTAATATGTAAAGAAAATACACAATGCACTTAAACCAAAAAAAACTGTATAAAAATTTATATTTTAGAACAATTGTACACATTAAATAATTTTGTGGAAGTTGGCAAAAGCCCAGCAGTAAGAAACATACAAACCAAACTACAAAAAAATCATGTTTACAATCCAATCCATATTTACATAGTTTACAAGAACACATGAAATTTAACAATCCTTCACTGTTGTAAATACAGCACTGTTGATAGAAAATTAAGATTCACTTAACTTTTTTGTTTATTTTACACTTCTATGGTTTGAAAAGGCATCACAGCCATTGCTTGTAATATACACCTGGTTACTTGGAACACCATAGGAATGCTGACATTTAGTATTCCTAAAGGGTGTCATATTCTTATATGGAACTCTGATACTTGATCCTTTTCTTAATGTTTGGGAATCGGCAGTGCCAGTATACTAGCTTTTTCAAAGTAATATTATGCACAATAATATTTTGATTCAAATAAATATGCAGTACTTGTTACTTCTAAATATAGCAAAACGTGTGCAATAGGTGAGGTCAATTAAACACAGCACATTTCAATCGCCAAGATTCGCTCAGTCCTCTTTTTCCTGTTTGGTATGAAATCCTGTAGATTGCATTGAGATTCAGTAGTCAAAATTCGCAAAAACAAAAAAAAGCTTTTATCGCCACCTGCAGCTAGATTAAGGCATAGCTATAGCACGGCTGTTTATTAAAATGAAAAGATTGTAAAGTTCACTAAGGCACAATCCTCTGTACTGTTCTTGTTCAGTTAATCTAATGCTTATCCAGGATAAAGGATGAAATAAATAGCTATTCTTTAAACTCCTGTAACACTCATGTTAATTATTTCAATTATGGTGCTTTCAATACGTTGGCACAGCTGCACATCTGGATCCAAACTGTCTGTGTCCTTTACAGCAACAACTGGCAACAATGAAAGCTTGTAAGTATCAGTCCATTCCTTGGGCTTCTCTTTCAGCTGCTGGAGACCTATTTTAAGTTGCAAAAAAAAAATATTTGTAAAATTTAAAAAGGAAATTACATACAATATCTTAGATTTAATTTTACCTACCATCTGATTTTATAACTTTGACCAAATGTGGTTACTTCTAAGTACAAAATATTTGGAGAGAGACACAGAGAGTGTAAGAAGACTTTAAAATACCGCTACTTACGTGTAATGATTGGGTCTACATCCCTCGTCTGAGTAGCTACATTTGATGCACACACTTGACCAATCTGAATGAGTAGTGACATGATATCCTGGTATAACGGAGGAAAAGCTTGGCAGAAGGATATCAAACAAGGCAGCGTTGGCATAAAAAATACATAACGTTTGGCTTGTGTAAGAACTGAAAAGATAAGAAGAAAAAAAAAATCAAATAATTTCCATCATGTACTAAAACTAACGCCAGGTTGTGGCGATCGTGAGGTTAATGCAGCTATTGCCAAGGCGGACCAGATCCAATCCGCCTCCCTCCACCTTGTTGTGAGTTGTGAAGTGGAGAGAAACTAATTGGTGGGCTACTTTGTGTCCCTGTGTGAAGAAAAAAAGATTTAAAGTATCCAGATCCCATTTAGGTCTATTCTATACAAAATAATAATAATAATAATAATAATAATAATAATAGTAATAATCCTTTCCCTGCCCTTTGATCATGGAAAACTTTTGTTATTTAAAGTCAAACTGGTCACACCATATATTAATTCTGTTTTATGACAGGAGCAGGACCAGTGGAAAATTTGCTTGTTGCCCAGTTACTCCACCCACTCAAGCAGAGAGACACACGCTGACTCAAGTAGACAAACGCTGAATCATGCAAACTGGCACAAATGCACTGACGTACACACACATTGCACACTGACCAATGCATGTACACACACATTGCACACTGACCAATGCATGTACACACACACACACACACGGACCCATGAGACAGACAGACACACACACACATCCAGAAACCGAAAGACACGCACACTGACCCATACAGGCTAACACATATACAGAAACACACACCCACCCATAAAGACACACACTAACCCATGCAGACATAAACACACTGATCCAAGCAGACACACACTGATCCAAGCAGACTGACATACACAAACATACTGACTGAAGCAGTCTGACACACATTCTTTGAAACACAGACAGCGAGGACCCATTAACCCTCTTAACTTCATTTTGCATCAGTTCTTGTGTTTTAGGCACATTTACTGTGCCTGGTGGCGCTTTAGTCCTCCAGTCTGAGACTCGCTTCCTGCTATCCTTCTGCCCACTTGTCCCCACGTATAGGGCAAGGGGCAGGAGTGAGCAAATAATGTGCCCTTGCACTGCCACCGCTGTAGATGTTTGGGAGAGGGTTGGGGGGGACCTAGCTTTGCAGGCTGAGGTGGATGCCGGTGTTCTACCAGGCACTCGACAGCAGCCATGTAAGTGCTCTCTAGCGCCTGGTAACAGGGCCGGAGATATGCTCTAAATAATTATTCTAGCTTGAAAGAGGGGCGGCCCAAACCGGCCCTGTACAGGAGTCACAAACGTTCACATCGGGTCCTACAGGCAATAAACCACTTTCAAGGCCTCTGTCAATGTAAATGAAAGTTTTTGATTTCGGTTTGTTCCAGTTAAGGATGACAGCCTCTTGGTGTACACTTCTAAAGTGAGCTTGGTCCTGTTTACATGTAAGTGTAGTAGGCTTTGTCTCTTGGATCGTCTTGCTATAAGTACATAATTTATCTGGAATATACAGTGTTTGGTAATGGAAATTGTACCTGTGAGCAGTGTTCCCATTACATTAATTGCAAGGCGAGCCATGCTAAGAGATTTTGGCAATGCATACTGGATGCACAAATACGAGAGAAGTTGAATAGCGAATATCTGTAAAGACAACAATTGCACAAAGAAGATAAATCACACAGAAACAACAGTAAAAGAGGTTCTTGCAAACAGACGTATGGAAAATATTGCATTACTAACTTAAAGGGACACTATAGTCACCAAAACAACTTGAGCTTAATAATAATAATAATAATAGATCATGCAGTCTCACTGTTCAATTCTCTGCCTTTACCGCAAATTATGTTTAATTTAGTATTTCTTATCTTCTGCTCTGTTAATAGCTTGCTAGACGCTGCAGGAGCCTCCTGTATGTACCGTATATACTCGAGTATAAGACGAGTTTTTCAGCACATTTTGTGCTGAAAAACTCCCACTCGTCTTATACTCGAGTGAGTGTCTGTATTATGGCAATTTTCATTGCCATAATACAGACTGGGGGGAGAGGGGGGCTGGCAGAGCTGTAACTTACCTTCACCGCAGCTCCTGTCAGCTCCCTTCTCTCTCCTCCGTCCGTGCAGCTCCCAGGTCGGCTTCCTCTGCAACTCTCGCGAGAGCCGCGGGGTCAGAGCGTTGCCACGGTTTACCGTGGCAACGCTCCGCGCGGCCGCGAGAGTTGCAGAGGAAGCTGACCTGGGAGCTGCACGGACGGAGGAGAGAGAAGGGAGCTGACAGGAGCTGCGGTGAAGGTAAGTTACAGCTTCCTGCCAGCCCCCCTCCTACAGCCCATCCACTGGACCACCGGGGAGTGAGAGCCCCCCTCCCTGGCCAGCTAACAGGCAGGGAGGGGGGACGAAAAAATAAAAATATTAATAAAACAAATAATAAGAAAAAAAAATATTAAAATAATAACAAAAAAAATAATACAATTAATAATAAAAAAAAAAAATAATTACCTAAAAAAAAATAACAAAAATAAAATATTAAGATAATAATTAAATAATAATTAATAAAATGCCCAACCCCCACCAATGCTCTGCACACACACACTGCACTGCATTCATTATATACACACTGCATTCATACACACTGCACTCATACACACACACTGCACTGCATTCATTATACACACACTGCATACACACTGCACTCATACACACACACTGCACTCATCATTCATTATATACACACTGCACTCATATACACACTGCACTCATATACACACACTGCACTGCATTCATTATACACACTCATATACACACTGCACTCATACACACACTGCACTGCATTCATACACACACACACTGCATTCATACACACACACACTGCACTCATACATATACACTGCACTCATACATACACACACTGCATTCATACACACACTGCACTCATACACACACTGCACTGCATTCATTATACACACACTGCACTCATATACACACACTGCACTCATATACACACACTGCACTCATATACACACACTGCACTCCATTCATTATATACACACTGCACTCCATTCATTATATACACACTGCACTCATACACACTGCATTCATTATATACACACGCTGTAAATAAATATTCAGTTAATATAATTTTTTTAGGATCTAATTTTATTTAGAAATTTACCAGTAGCTGCTTCATTTCCCACCCTAGTCTTATACTCGAGTCAATACGTTTTCCCAATTTTTGGGGGTAAAATTAGGGGCCTCGGCTTATATTCGGGTCGGCTTATACTCGAGTATATACGGTAATTAAAGTTCAATTTGCAGAGCAGGAGATGAAAACGTTTAAAGTAAGTTACCGTATATACTCGAGTATAAGCCGAGTTTTTCAGCACATTTTTTGTGCTGAAAAACCCCAACTCGGCTTATACTCGAGTCAGTGTCTGTATTATGGCAATTTGCATTGCCATAATACAGACAATGGGGGCTGTGGGGGCTGCAGAGAGATGTTACTTACCTTTCCTGCAGCTCCTGTCAGCTCTCTCCTCCTCTGCCGGTCCGTTCAGCTCTTCTGTCAGCTCACAGTGTAAATCTCGCGAGAGCCGCGGCTCTCGCGAGATTTACACTGGGAGCTGACCGAGGTGCTGAACGGACCGGCGGAGGAGGAGAGAGCTGACAGGAGCTGCAGGAAAGGTAAGTAACATCTCTCTGCAGCCCCCACAGCCCCCTCCTACACAGTGCCCATCCACTGGACCACCAGGGAAGGAGAGCCCCCCTCCCTGGCCAGCTAGCAAGCAGGGAGGGGGGACAAAAAAATTTATATATATTAATAATAATAAAAAAATAAAAATAAAAAATAAAATAAAAATAATAAAATAAAAATAATAATAAAATAAAATAATAATAAAAAAAATGTAATGAAACAAAAAAAAATTAAAATAATAATTAAAAAATAAAAATGCCCACCCCCACCAAGGCTCTGCATCACACTCTGCATTACACACACACACTGCACTAATACACACACACTGCATTACACACACACACTGCACTAATACACACACACTGCATTCTCATACACTGCATTCTCATACACACACACACACACTGCATTCTCATACACACACACACACTGCATTCTCATACACACACACACACTGCATTCTCATACACACACACAGCATTCTCATACACACACACACTGCATTCTCATACACACACACACTGCATTCTCATACACACACACACTGCATTCTCATACACACACACACTGCATTCTCATACACACTGCATTCTCATACACACTGCATTCTCATACACACTGCATTCATTATATACACACACTGTAAATAAATATTCAATTAATATAATTTTTTTAGGATCTAATTTTATTTAGAAATTTACCAGCAGCTGCTGCATTTCCCACCCTAGTCTTATACTCGAGTCAATAAGTTTTCTCAGTTTTTTGGGGTAAAATTAGGGGCCTCGGCTTATATTCGGGTCGGCTTATACTCGAGTATATACGGTACATCTAATTGAAAATGAAACCATTTTGTTTTCATGCAGACGGTGTCATTCACAACCAGAGGAGTTGTGGCTAGGGCTTCATGGACAGAAACAAAAGTGATTTAACTCCTAAATGTCAGAGAATTAAGCATTGAGCCTGCAGGGGCATGATCTATACACCAAAACAGCTTTGTTAAGCTAAAGTTGTTTTGGCGACTATAGTGTCCCTCTAATGTTTTCTAACGAACATGAAGGAAATTACCTGCTTCTCCAGTTCAGGCTGAGCTATGAGTTCTGGAATAAAATCCAAACATATGTGCATTGATGGTATTCCAGCAACTGTGAGTGGCAGTAGTTGACATGGATATCCCTGTGACCATAAAAAAAAAAAAAATATATAAAATAAAATATTTAGACATATATTGCTAAACACCATTATTTCTCAGAGTTATTCATTAAAGGACCACTAAAGTCACCCAGACTACTTTATCTCAATGAATGATGGAGTGGTCCTGTAATTTAATCCTTCAAGATAAAACCTTGCCATTTTAAAGAAAGGGCAGTGTTTACCTTGAAGGGTTAGGCATGCTTTTAGTGTCTGCCATACTGACACTAGACACTTTCACTTCATTGAGTGAGTAAAACTTGGTCATGTGATGCAACACCTAATAAAAAAGCATTTGATTTAATGCTTTCTATGAGAAGCATTGGATGCATGTATGGCACTAGCCATGCATGTGCATCGCATTCCCAATATTGGATTGGGCCATCACCAGAGAAACTGATGTTCCTCAAGAATGTTGCTGGAAGTAGAGAGGTGAGCAGCTCCAAGATAGTCTCTGTGATGGAGGTGAGTAAAACAGGTGAGTAAAACCTTTATTTTATTAAAGGACAGTTGCCACCTCAACACAATTCTTGAATATAAAATTATTTTTTCCATCAAGGAAATGGATTCTTTGTTAAATGAGGTATATGTAAAATAATAATAATAATAATAATAATAAAAAAGCAACACTAATTCACCATGGGTCACAGCATTTGAAAACCTCTACATCAGGCATGTCAAATTTGCAGCCCATGGGTCCGCTTTGTGCTGTGCCAGCCACAAGACAGGAAAGATCTTTCCTGTCTGATCCTTGTCTTCCCTCCCACAAGAGGACAGAGGGTCTGTCTGTCTGTAGAGCAGGCCATCCACTCTACCTTCCCTCTCTGATCTCAGTGCCAGAGGAGCGTCTGGCCTGCTTGAGCAGAGAAGAGCAGGGCTGGAACTGGAGGACGCGCGGCTCATTTAGAGGTAGGAGAAAGGGGGATGGGGGATTTTCCTGTGTAGTGTGTTAAATTAGAGAGATGGCAGTGTATTAATTTAAGGGAGGAAGGGGGCCAGTGTAATAATTTGAGGGAGGGAATAGTGTGTTAATTTGTAGGAGGGAGGATGCAGTGTATTAATTTGGAGGTGGGAGGGGGCAAGTGTATTACTGTAGGCCAGACCACTTCAGCGAATTGAAGTGGTCTGGGTGCTGTGTACCTTTTGCATCTAGGGCTGCAATGTAAAAACATTGCGGTTCCAGATAACTGCAATGTTTACATTGCAGCACTAAGTCTGCCCTCAGTGGTTGTCTACCAGACAGCTACTGGGGGGCGCTTCCGGAATCGTAATGGACTTTTGGTCCGTTATCTGACGCTGGACATCCTCATGCTCAGATTTTGATGCAATGCTTTCCTAAGAGGAGGTGTAATGCGCACGCAGCATTTGCAGCGCTCGTCGCGGGACAGAGCTTCGACCCAGCGCCGAGGGATATCGGCACTAGGATAAGGTAAGTAAATAACTGCAGATAACTGCAATGTTTACATTGCAGCACTAAGTCTGCCCTCAGTGGTTGTCTACCAGACAGCTACTGGGGGGCGCTTCCGGAATCGTAATGGACTTTTGGTCCGTTATCTGACGCTGGACATCCTCATGCTCAGATTTTGATGCAATGCTTTCCCAAGAGGAGGTGTAATGCGCACGCAGCATTTGCAGCGCTCGTCGCGGGACAGAGCTTCGACCCAGCGCCGAGGGATATCGGCACTAGGATAAGGTAAGTAAATAACTTTTTTTTACCCTTTATTTAATGGGTGGGGGGAGCCAAAGCAGAGGGATTGGTCGTGCCCCAGGAATACAGCTTTGTATTCCTGGCAGTACAGTATTCCTTTAAATTGTGGAGGGGGAGGGGGAAGGGGGGAGGACAGTGTATTAATTTGAGGGAGGAGGCACTGTATTCATTTGGGGGAGGGAGGGGGCAATGTATTATATTGGGTGAGGTAGTGGGCAGTGTATTAGAGTGGTGGGAGGAGGGGGCAATGTGTTAAATTGGGGGAAGGGCATTATTAAGATCTCTATACAACTAGGGACAGGGACACTCTAGTGCTAGGAATACAGGTTAACATTCCTAACACTATAGTGTTTATTTAAGGTATATATTGTCAGGAATTCTATATAAATAAACTGTAATACAAAACATTACAAATACAAATAAAAAACATTAAATAACAATGGCCATGAGTAGATAATATAACCTTTATTGATATTAAGGTATTCCTATTTTACCTTTAAAAAGGGAATGGGAAACATCTCCCATTTAATACTGTATACAATTATCCTTATATTTAACAAACGTATTTGTGATGTATAGACATAATAAATAGATGTAGAAATCCATGTCTGTTTATCGTGCAACATTGCACCTTCATCTTAGGTCTCTGTCAATGATTTTTGTAAGCTCTATGCCTTGCACCTGCTAGTCACCACAAAGAAAATATAGCGTTGAGTTGAGAAATAAAACAGTAGAGGAGAGTCATCAAAGTGCTCTGTTCTAAAAAAAATCTGATGATGATCTTGGATACTAAAATAGGGGCAATCTCAATGGAAACCAGTGAATCAAGCAGGTACATTTCACTTATGACTCTTCCCTTTTTACAATTTTTGCATCACTTTTTAAATAAATCTCTTGCTAAATCTTTAACATAATTTTAAAATAAAAAAGGTAAGTTATGGGTGATTTTTGTATTTTTATTCAATAGTGTAATTTCCACATAAGTGATAGTTCCTCTTTAAATGAATAGGTACAGATTTTACATAATCATATTAAAGGATCACTATAGGGCCAGGAACACAAACATGTATTCCTGACCCAATAGTTAAAACCCACCATTTAGGTGGCTTGCCCCTCCCCTTAGCCCCCTCAGAATGTGTTAAAACACACCTTATTTTCAGCTCTCCACGGGTCTGTCGGTGCTGGCCCAGCCCACTTAGTGACATCATCAAAATAGACGATTTGTAGCCAATCCAATGTTTTCCCATGCTGTTTTGGCCAATCAGCACCTCCTCATAGAGAAGCACTGAATCAATGCATCTCTATGAGGAAAATTCAGCGTCCCCATGCAGAGCGTAGGGACGCTGAACGGCAGGGCTTACAGCCCAGCCCTGGGCCAGGAAGCCCCTCCAGTGGCTACCTGTGGAGTGGCCACTTGGAGGTGTCCCTAGGGGCAATGTAAACAATGCATTTCCTCTGAAAATGCAGTGTTTACATGAAAATGCCTAAAGGGAGCTAGTATACTCACCAGAACAACTACATTAAGCTGTAGTTGCTCTGGTGATTATAGTGTCCCTAAAGTCTTATGCTAGAATGAGCATAGAATTAAGTTTGTGGTGAAATACATATTGCATGTATTTAGGTATAATCTTTCATAAAGTGTGCATATTAACAACTCTACTAACCTGAAAATGCACCAGCTTAGCGATGTTGGGGTCTGCAATGAACATTTGATGTAGCAAACAACATATAAGACACTGCACCTCTCTAAGGTTACACAACAAATTTTCTTCTTCTTCCAATGGCTGGGAAAGTGTAGGGTCTTGTTTTTTCTCCTCTTCTGTAGGAAGACATATCTCCAGCAATATCTGTACAGCAGCACTATCCTATTATAAAAGAAAGGCATGGAAGCATATTCCCAAATCAGTATAGGTCTCCTGTTCCAAAAACATCTACACCATTTAATTTAGAGTAGACTACTACAAATGAGAAGTACAAACAAAAATCCAGAAAAAAAAAAAACAATAAAAAAAAAAAAAAACAATCACAATATTTGTGTGTACTTAATATGACAGATGGTGCTGCAAAACCATCTGTGCACATGTGCAGTTCATAGCCTTATTAGAATACAGTGTGTAAAGCTACTCACAAAACTAACTGAGGATGGGACTGGCATGAGAACAGCAAAATTATTGCTAGCTTATTCAGCAGCTCCATTCCTGAGCGGAAATCCCACAGATTAGCCTCTTAAACCAAAAGGGTAAGTTATTGAAAATATGTTACCTATACACCCATATTTAGGCAACTAGAAGAGAAAAAAAATACTCTGTAAAATGACATCCCAGCATTTGGAAAACAGTTATGAAAATGTATTTTCAGAATATATACCTGAGCAGCAAGCAATGCATTTTTCAGTTCTTCTCTAGTAACTTCCATAGTCTCTGACTGTCCTGCCAGGCCTACTGCATTATTCGGTGATGGTTTAATATCCTGATCTGCTGTCTCTTTGAGGTACGAGTTCAAGTAAGCCTTTGATGCCAAAAGATACCCATTCAGCATATGCAGAGTGATATCAATAAGTGGGGGGCACCTAGAGATAAACAGAAAACAAAAAACACCAATATTCATACAAAATTACACAGTGGTTTATACAAGACAACTGGACAATTTTAAAGCAAAAAGAAAGTACAGGAATACCAACCTTTGTATTCTAGCATCACATCGTAGTACAATGAGAGGGTCAATCATCAAATCATTCTGTGTGTACTTGTGTTGTCGAACTAACTTTAATGGAGGTTGTAATGCATTCACCGTCATCACCCACAACCTAGTGGAAAGTTAATTATGGTTTACTTGCTTAAACATATATATATTATCATATTCATAAAGCATAGTTAGATTTATATTTATATATATATATATATATATATATATATATATATATATTTCTAAATTAATGTGCATGTAAGGGAAATAATAAAATATGACACCTACAACCAACAAATCTATGTTAGAGTAAGCACAGCACTTACACCATATTCAGCACGCATAATGACAAAATGATCATTCAAAATACATGTTCACACCCACATCACATGCAGCACCCATTAGAGATAACATGTTGCTTTTAGCAGACAACAGACTAACCTAGCTGCACAAAGCAGCAGTATTGCACTCAGTTAAAAAAAATGGCAGACAACAGACTTACCTAGCTGAACAAAGCAGCAGTAACTGGCAGACAACACAGTATTAATGGTGAAATTCTGTCATATATTGTTGACTACTACTAGATAATTATACATCTGTAAGGTGGAGAACTGCTAAAATAATGTGGAAACACGCAAACAAAAAATGTTCACCCATGAAAACCAACATTATGTCGGACTCTGCTTTTTCATTGTATATTATTCTAGTAATGTAACACTTACTGAGAGCACCAATGTGTATATTATGTATTCAAACATAATATACACACACACTATAAATCTGAATAAATAAAATAAGAAGACGACAACTTTTTTTGGAGTAAGAACTAAATTGAATATTCCTTATATTTCATCATGGAGAATTGGTCTTGAACCAATTCCATTACCTTCTAGGCATTACAGTATTCAATGTCATCCAGAGCTTGTTGATAGTTTGAAGGATCCTTCGTGGGACACCAACATTCAGAAGCTGGCTCATGTTAGCAGTGAGCACCTCAGCATAAGGGATGAGGGCACTGGCACTAAGCAAGGTTAGGTGTTCCAGGATTTGCATTACTTGGGTGTGGTTGCACTGTAGCAGTGAGAAAGCTTGAACAGCAAAAACAGAAAAGTAAGAATACACTGTTATTCTTCTTTAAAAATATAAGTCACAAATGAATCAGTTTACTAAACACAAAGTGTTCTCTTCCAGGAAATAATTCAGACTACATGATATATTTAGAGCCCAAAGAGGCAGCAATATTCCATTGTCTGCTCC
Organism: Pelobates fuscus; assembly: GCF_036172605.1. Classification (NCBI taxonomy): domain Eukaryota; kingdom Metazoa; phylum Chordata; class Amphibia; order Anura; family Pelobatidae; genus Pelobates; species Pelobates fuscus. The sequence goes on from NC_086317.1 coordinate 235,473,702, forward strand.
GCTTCTGTATAATCGGATTCTCTCCTCACAGTCTCAGGATACCATACCAAACATTTATTTTATCAATGATAATCTAGTTTCACGTACCCTGAGCTTTACAATGCAATATTCACTAACTAAACATCAAATGGTACACCTCTCTGACCTGGAAGCACCCATTTCACCATTTCACTTTATTTGTGGCATTCCTAACATATCAGATATACTGTATGTTATTTGCAGTGGTAATGATGGCCAATTTCATAATACTCATTACTGGGATCCATATAAACATATTGGAGTTTAAGAGACATTTACTTGTCCTACAAGTATCACTTTATCTCCTACTACAACTAGCGGTTCAACCAAATCACCACAAGGGGAAATAGTAACCACTATCAGCCTATTTAAATACAACATATGCTGCATTCCTCCATTAACACTTTTACATAATAAGGGTAACGCAGAATCTTAATATAGGTAATGAATCATATTAAAAATTATTAAATCTTTTAATTGTTGCCCTGAGAATGAAAACTCTAAAGATTTGGTATTACCAGGGTTCACTGTTTTGTATTTTAATTATTAGAAAGATTTCTACACTAGCGCCTCAAAAATAACACTGATGGTATTAATGTCATACCTTCCTGGAGCTGTTTAGGAGAATGACTTTTTGCAGAACTGGTCAGCAACATTCGTCTTAACAGAGCATCAGTTCCAGTAATCTCTTCTTCGCAGATCCAATCATCCACAATGCAAAGATGAGGGTAATTCGTAGCAAGCAGACGCAGCAAAGCAGAATGTAAACCTGGAAAGGACAATGGCAGAGTTTCTGCTTATTTAACACAACAGATAGAATTAAAATTAAACTTTTGCAAATATGTTATATAATGCAGTCACAAAAAACAAACAGTAAGGTCACTTGCGTTGCTTTACCCTTAACAGATATAAAAAAAAATAAAAAAAATGGATGGATTTACTGTATTCATATATGACATAAAAGCTTAACTCCCACAATGTGCACCCAGCTCTTACAGCTTCCTGTCTTTCCATGCCATACATTGCAATAAGTGTGAAATTTCAAAGTGGATTTTCAACTTTAAGTTCTGCTATTTTGGCTTTAAAACTTGAAAATTCTCTTCAAATTTTAGACAATTCACACGTTAGTGAAAAACTAGGTGTACGTGTTGCTGCCTGATCAATCAGTTGTTCAGGTTGGACTATATTACACCTAAGGCTAAAATTTCACAATCTTTCTCTTTATCCAGTATACTGTGTGTAATATGAGGCTACAGAAGAGCACCAATTGTAGAGACATAACGTAAATTCATTAAAAAATAAACAATGAACATGTGCCTTGCAAGTTGATGTAAACCTTCAAAACAAAATGTATAAATTTCAGAACTGACAAAGCATATTTCCAGTTAAATATCACCAGCAATTGAAGTGGCCTACATTCTTTCAATTCTAACGTTTATCTATCCAATGCTGGCTAAACATTACATATTGTTACTCGCAATGAGAGGCTGACACACCCAGCCAATCCTTCTCTTTTACCAAAGCGGCTAAATACAGGAAATAGATGGCATTGTGAGGGGACATGTGGTAATTAAACCATTTCAAAATAATTTAACTTTAAATGTAAGGCAAGAGGGCACATGGGACTTCACCAAATGAATGTTGTTATGGGGTTGAAGTGTCCTTTTAAAATACCACTGTCTCTTGGACATATGTGCTTGCATTGTGGTTTAATTAAAGCCAAACAATTCATTACATAAAACTTTAATATACATAGATGCATAAAACATATTTTATAGAATGAATCAAAACACATACCTCCCAGTTCCTGCTGTAGACCATGTGCTTGTCGAATAAGATATTTTATTGGAATCTGGTCCATGAGTGCTGAAGAATAAGATTTTGGTTTTCTTTGCATGGCTGCTGTATGTGATAGAAAAAGTAAACTTTTATTTATTTAAGAGACAGCTCCTGCGGTTTCCATTATTTGGGCCTAAGGTTGCAATTGTTTTGCTAATTCAACCAAATTGACAGTTTAGTGAATAGACCGCTAGGAAACATTTTCTGTTTGCCATATCATGTCTGGCAAGCAGAGGGCTAGCATTCATAGTGAAATTATCCTCACATGGGCTTTGCCAAAACGAGGGAACAAGGGGGGGCGGGGCTGGACCGCCAAGATGGACGGTCGCAGGAACGATCAGCTCCTGAAATTCATAATCTATGAAGCCAATATTCCATGCCTTCTGACAAACTTACCTACCTGTAGCTGCGACCCTCAATGAACACGGGCTGCTGGATCAGAGGAGAGGCTTGCTCCCGGAGTTTTAGTCCCTCGGAGGAGAGATCCCTGCTGACTCCAGCTGGTCCTTCTCCGGCGGTGAGTGGGGCAGACGGCCGCTGCCCCACTATCCTGCCTAACGTGGCCCGACAGACACTCTTGATCGGGCGGATCTGGTCCTGTTACCCCCCCCCTCTGGACCGGGGGGATATCCCGGTCCCCACAGGTGACAGCCTGAACTGCCACAAAGCCCAACTACCAACCCAGCAGTGAAAGGCAAACAAAGCAGCACAAGACAAGATGGCCGACAACGCGCAGCCACGTGTGCAACTACAGGGCGAGACGACCAAGAACAACCGGGTGCCGACGCCATAGACCCTGAACAAGTCCCTGAGTTCCCCCCAGGACAAAACAGCGAAACCCCCCGAGCAGCCCTCAGTTCTACCACAGACGAGAGCGGGTGGGTGGGTGGCGGGCGGAGAGTGGGTCTCCCCTGGACACCCCCTACATTGCAGAGCTAGGACCCACACGATGGGCCCACCAGGGACATAACCCCGAAGCATCGGCCACCGGCACAGTGGACCCAACGCCAAGAACGGCGGCTTCCCACCGGGACACACTGCAGCCTTCCGCAAGGACAAGACCCGGCCTCCCACAGGAGATACCCGGTCTGTGGCCAGACGATGCAGGCTTTCAAGACGGCCTAGGGCTTTGGGGAGAGCTAGCCCGAGCTCTGCCTTCCGAACACACTCTGCCCTCCAGACCTACTGTCAAGCCGAGGCAAGCGGTTCGGGGACTCCCACACCAACCTGATATACTGTTCATGCACCTGCTAGCACACACAGCCCCGCAAGCGACTACACACACACCTGACAACATGGCAACCCCACTTGCAGGCACATCCAGCACGACGCACCATAAGGCAGATACACACTCCACATACTCCTGGCACAGCCACCCACAAGGCTCCGACTGCACACGAGCATGCACGCCACCTGAGGGTCTACCAGACTCGGGAAACAGCACCAAATCTTAGAACACATTAGGCCCTGGAACCCGTGGCAATTTTAGATAAGCGATTACACACTCATGCAACTATAGCCTGACCACTTAGACATCATAACATTTAAGCTTCATGTCTGTACTCACTCACTTAAAAGAAAAATGTGCAAGTTATATCTATGCTCCTAATGCTGTACAAAATGCACTTGAGGACTGCTGTCGGGGCACCACAAGCTTATGTGATACAATCAAATATGCACAATAAAAATATTAAAATATAAAAAACAAAACAAAAAAAAGACGAGGGAACAAAATACTAATTTTTAAAACATAAATGCTCTCATCAGAAAGGTATGTACAAAAATGACTAAATATTTAATAAAAATGGTATCCTGACACAGCTGCTTTCAGAATATCTGTAAACCTATTCAAAAATTACATGAAACACATTTTCATTTGTAAATATAAACATCTGAGTATTATGCAAAATGCATGTTTATAATTTTACAGAAGAAGAGTTAAGCAAACACACAAAGAACACATTTCAAATCTTAAAAATACCAAATCACATAAAAGCTTAAGCAAAGCTCCATTTCAGTTGCTAAGCTTTACCCACAGTCAAATGAATTGAAAAGAAGGGAAAACAAAAGGTGTCAAAAACAGGGTAGAACAATATGGCAGCATTCGGATATTGATATCAAATATCTAGGCTAGGCAACACGGCAATATAAAAATTAAAATACGAGGAACAAAAAAGCTCTCCTCACAGCTCTGCGCAACAAGACACCCTACCTGTTTGAGAACACTGAACTAACATTCTACCAAGGTCTCTCAAGGTCCACCCTGCAATGGAGGCGATCACTCCACTCTATCACTACTCAACAGAGAAGCTGGTGTCACTTATCGCTGGGCAACAACGAGATCTCTGGTGGAGGAAGCATCAGCCATGTTTCGGGCACTTGGACTACCTGCACCAGACAGGAGGTCAAAAACAGCACTCACAGCTGGGAACCAACCACCATGGTCCCCTTCATCCCACGTTCACAACCGACAATGCAAATAGGAACTTGACTAGGAAGAAAGCGGATACTACTTCGAGATACTGTGGGCTGCATTATAAGTTTATCATTTAAACATTGTATTCATTGCTTTATTGTTCTGTTGGTTTGAGTTCAATTCACCAGGTCAAATACCCATGTGACCAACTCATCTTAAATAATATGTAACACTAATATAGTATGTAATAGGACGCGACTGTATTGCTTGTTTTCCCCCCAAAAAAGTTAGGAAGCTATGAATTTCAAGAGTGCATGACGTAATACTGCAAATGTAATGTGTGCCTATCTACCCTTGCACCGTCCCTTTATTTTTTTTGTACCCTACACACCATTGCCTCAATAAAATAAAGAATGACAACAACAAATACATGAAGAAAATATATAAATAAATTAATATAAAAATCACACACATTCACATACGATGGTTTAATTTGCATACCAAATGGAAAAGAATGAAAGAGAGCAATAGTGAGATTATTTTCTAAGATTACCAACCTAGCGTCTTTGAATTTGCTAAAAGGGCATCCTCATACGATAGGACGTAATACAGCACCAAGAGCTGAGCTGTGATTTTGTGTCGCGGATTAAACCGGGAACTTTCCCCTACCGGTTGGAACACCTTTAATACTTCCTGTTCTGTGATAGGCTTGTTGGTGGCTTCTGGACTGGACTTTGTGGCAGGGGTAATGATAGAGTTTATGTAAACATCAATAAGAGGTAATAACTGCTGATGCAGTGGTGTGGATGTTTCACAAAGCTGTGTGTATATCCAGTCCTGTAATAAACCACAAATAAAGTAAAAACATAAAACACTATTGTATAGTAAGAGATTGCTCTAAACATAAAAAAATTAGTAAAATTAATACAAAACAAACATTTTTCTTCGAGTCATAGGCTAAAAGAGGCAAGCAGGTATTGAAAAGGATTTAAAAGACTCAGCTATATTTGTGTAATATGTGCAGTAATTAAACATAAGAGCTCAGACAAATTTAACTGGTTCAGATGTCATCACAATCACATGGCCTGGAAGGGCCGGATTGGCTGCAAGGGCGATCGCCAGAAAAGTTAAGTATGCCAGGCTGGGGGGGGAAAGGGTCTGCAGACCGTTACAGCATACTATATTCGATGTTAAAGTCATCCTTTTTCAGGACGGCATAGTACACAGTAACAACGTTAAGGGACTAAAGAGACACTATAGGCACAAAATAAACTTTAGATTAATTTAGCGTAATAAACCCTGCTGTTAAATTGCTCAGTTATCTGTCATCACTTTGTTTATACAGTCCTAACCACACCTCCCTTCTACTTACACAGTCAATAAATCAGTAGAGTCCAGGCTGGCAGCCTAAATCTTATTTTACCCAGTGGTATTATGTTAGATGTGTTAAGGTGTGCATATGTATGCAGAGAGTGTACTTTTCCTTTTATTTTGTTATTCTTCATTATATCTCTATATCTAAAAAAAACGGTCTTTCCAAATGTCAAAATATTACATAATTTTAAAAGGGTTTCCAGAAATATTAAATCAGCTGAAAAGCTTATCCAAAAATATTAACACCAAGGACAATATTGGCAAAGTCTTATGAAGGTGTTTTGCAGGTTTTAAAAGTGTGTATTACAATTGTCATACAAGCCTTTTTACCTTGATAGACACTTTATGCTTTGTGAATGCTCGGCTTCTCAAAAGCTGGTATATACAGTGAATGGGTAGAAATCCAGTGATGTTAGCACTCAGGTTGCTTGTTACAGGTACTCGAACTGCATGTGCTGTAACAACCTGGAGGGTGGGGGGGAGAGAGAGGAAATAGCCCTTCAATATTTACATATAATAGTCTCAAATGTACAGTCAACCACCAATATACAATCAAAAGGAGTGGGGGCTGGGTGAAAGAGAAAAAACAAACAAAAAAAACACGACTTGTTCCCACGTAATATAAAATGTGAGTCCTCACCTGTTCTGTAAATATCTCCTGAGTGAAAATTGTCTTCATTCTACTAAGAGAGTTCGATTTAATCACAATCTGGGGGAAAGAAAATATTCAGTAGCAATAATAGACAATACATAAATGGGATATTTACTTTTTTCACTGAAATCGCTAAATTAGTACTCCCCTTCTGCATTATATATATCAATTTTATGCCACTAAAGACAAAATTCATTGGCCGAGCACTCTCAGCCAATCAATTCGTTCATCAGACGAATAGAAGTTATATTGCCAATGCAGAAGAAGGAAATTCAGCTTTGGTGATATCTGTGAGGTGCTGGATTGAGATAAGTGACAAACCATTAGAAGAAAATGCCAGTGAAATCCTGGCACCATAACCACATCCACTGCTATATTCTGAACATAAACCTCAGCTTAGTGAAGCTGTTGTCTTACAAGATAATACATTGAAGAAGCACCTACAAAAGTAATGTTTCCAGATCCAGCTGTGCAAGGTTTGAAAGTGTCCATTTTAATTTATTTCAGATAATTTATGGTATTAAAGGAACACTATAGTCACCTAAATTACTTTAGCTAAATAAAGCAGTTTTAGTGTATAGATCATTCCCCTGCAATTTCACTGCTCAATTCACTGCCATTTAGGAGTTAAATCACTTTGTTTCTGTTTATGCAGCTCTAGCTACACCTCCCCTGGCTATGATTGACAGAGCCTGCATGAAAAAAAAACGGGTTTCACTTTAAAACAGATGTAATTTACCTTTAATTGTATCTCAATCTCTAAATTGAACTTTAATCACATACAGGAGGCTCTTGCAGGGTCTAGCAAGCTATTAACATAGCAGGGGATAAGAAAATCTTAATTAAACAGAACTTGCAATAAATAAAGCCTAAATAGGGCTCTCTTTACAGGAAGTGTTTATGGAAGGCTGTGCAAGTCACATGCAGGGAGGTGTGACTAGGGTTCATAAACAAATGGATTTAACTCCTAAATGGCAGATTATTGAGCAGTGAGGCTTCAGGGGCATGTTCTATACACCAAAACTGATGCATTAAGCTAAAGTTGTTCAGGTGACTATAGTGTCCCTTTAATGCTTTATACTTTCAGGAATAGATTTTATTCTACCTGTCTTGCTTCTCACCGTGACATCCAGACGGCCAGACTGCCTTTAAGTCACAGCAGTTCCTATTCCTTGGAGTATTTCTAGCCCTGTTCTACCTTACTATGTCTGCAGCACTGGGGGCTGAACTTCTTCTGCGGTCATTGCATGTGCTTCACCTGAGACAGATCAGTAATCAGCTGAGTATATAAGCACTGCCTCTCCCTGGGAACTTTATCATGTCTTTGATCCTGGTATATATGTTCAGTTACTGTTTCCAAGTCTCCTGAACTTGTACTCCATATTAACCCCGGCTTCTGACTTTGTTTATCCTGGCCTCAGGCATCCTTTGACTTCGGCTATCCCTCGACTATTCTGCTGTTTGTGTCCTTGTCAGTACTGAATTGGAATCACCTTTCCTGCACAACCCCCGTGCACAGATTCACAGCCCAGGTGGCTTCTTACCTACTCACCTTGGACTATGTCTATCTGCAAGGGTGAGAATATATATCTGCGCTAGACTCCCACCTCAGGTAAAATCTTGACACTACCAAGGTGAACAGTTACACTTTAAGTGTGCAGTAAGTGTACTCACATCTTTATGTATACATAAAGGTGGGAGTAACACCGTGAAATGTCTTGAAATATAGGCATTAGGAAAAAGTAACAAAGGAGGAGTATATAGTGTAGTATGTAAAATTTAAGTGGGAGTATAAATAAAGCGCTATCAGTTTGCTCTACTTCTGTGCACTTGGGCGGTATAATCCCCACCCAAGTATATGCGGTGTATCTTTTGTATGTAAAATAAACACAATAGACACCAATATAGTGTACGATGTATAGTACAACAGGCCTGATGAGTAAATAAATATAGGAAGACACATTTATTCAAGCTGTCTCGTGTCCCCCACGCTATTTACTGGACATTTGAGGACATTTCAGGGTGTTACTCCCATCTTTATGTTTATCCATCCTATCTCTGACTAGAAATAAGAGAGTCTGGATGTGGTGGTTTGAGATGCCGTCTCTACTTCACAAATACATCTCAAGCATCAGAAACTTACTGTCCCCTTTATTCTTTAGAATATAAATGGACATATGTCACTATCACAAGAGAAAAAAAAAAAACACCTTAACAACATGCCTCCCCTATTCTAAAGCATTCATGGACTTTCAGTCACCTTCATTCCAAGAGTGGAACAGACCAAATCAATGATGGCACTGAGCTGATTGCTATGAAAATACATAGCAACCAATAGCAGCATCTCTCCAAATGATGCAGACACACCAGCAGTACTGTAAAAAATACAAAAACAAAAAATCATTCAGAAGAGAAGGAAAAACACCTCTTAATATACATACACTTGATCTGTACAATTTATAATACATTAAAACAAACTCACCTTTCAAAATAAGCCTCCTCTTTTATCATCCAGTTTAACCACAACAACATCAGCTGTTCTTGTTCTGGTGTGCTGCAAAATAACATATGTTGAAAAAAAAATTAATTATCTATTTTTGGTAGGCAGGGTGGGGGGTACTAATGGCTATTTAACATTTAAACAACATGTGATACTTAACCTTAATATACCAGAGCCACTACAGCTTAATTTTTGTTTGTTATAAACAGGGTAGTACAATTACTTTTTAGGTCTATTCAGCCAAAAATCATGGTACAGTCATATATTGGTGAGTTTGGTTAGGAGACTTGCCAGGTTAGGTAACTTACACTAAAATCATAATACAATACAAGACTGTGTCGGTATTAAACACGCTGGACGCACATGAAAGGCATTCATCCTCTGTAGATTGCTAAACAAGAGCATGTATCGGTGGGTTGGGTAGTTAGGAGACCTGCCCCTTAGGAGTTACAGGAGGTGCATGTACAATTAACAGACTAGATATTAGTCAAACATTCTCAGGCTAACTTTGTAGGTCTATATTGTTCATGGAGTAGAACAGCTGAGAACAGTTAGCACAACACTATACTATATTATCATCTACCTTTTATATTCTGTATTTTAGGTGTGCAGAGAAGCATATTCAATTAGACAGTGACATTTGGTGTAAAACAAAATAAGCTATTACAAACTGATGCTTAGATCTCTGATGTACATTTTACAAGATAAAATAATAATCAAGAAACACAAGCTAGCCATTTGTGATAGCTGTCTAAGATGAGAAACAAAACTGCTGAATCCTGGCTAGCATGAAAATTATTACAGGCTGACTGCCAGTAAGGCTAGTTAGACAAGCCGATCTAAAGAAGGGAGTATGAAATTACTTGCGGAGGGTAAACATGCTAGACCTTGCTAAATAAAACAGTCGAGTGACTAACAGTTGTAACCGCTCAGTAGGCCACCCCATGGTAACTGTGCTTCGAGTAGACAAAGATAAAGTGAAAATCAAGGAAAACATATATTTAAAAAAACTCCCTGTTAGGAGTTATAAAGATGAGGGGACTTTGCTGTCCATGATTAATGGATGAGAGAAGGAGACAAGATAAAGGACAGTGATTCCCAGCGAGTCCCTTCACAGTTCCCACCCTAACCAATGCCTTCAGGGGGTAGGACACAGTTCGGCATGATGTGGAGATACCGGGAGCTGCTTGGGTTCGTTGCTGACTCGTTGTCCCGCCGTCCCAGCCAGGGTACGTGCCGGGTTGCTGTGTGTGGTCCTCTGTGTATGGGGTCCTCTCTCCGCTTCTCCCGAAGGGCATATTGCTCAGCTGCCATGTGGTCTGGGGTTCCCCTCCTCATGTAAGCTTGTGATGCCTTCAAAGCCCAGGCTCGGTGGGTCTTCATTGCTGCGTTTCTGCGGGCACTACATCTTCTCCTGTCAGGTTCCCGGGTCAGGTGGATCATCCGATTGTCTGGGTCGAGGGCATCTGACTAAGCATGCCTGCATGCGGGCCCTCAGCTGGACCTGCTCGGCATCATGTGTTTTGGGCATTTCACGCAGTGCAGTGGTGGGAGATATGTTGGAGATGCGTTCCCAGAACTCCTCGCATATTTTGTCGAATTTAATGTTGAAGCGCTCCCTCCAAGTCATAATAGGTATGCTCTCTTGGGGGTGGGAGTGCTGTGATGCAGCAGCCATCTTGAGACCGCCATGCGGTCGGTAGCACTGTGGGGAATTCTGCTGCAGTGAATAGGTGAGTTTACCCAGCAGGGACTGGGATATCCCCCACCGGTCCGGGGGGGGGGGAGATTGGGGTTGCAGGGCTGCTTTACGAGTGGTGTTGGAAGCATGCCTCCCCCAGGCACCAGGCTGCATACCAAGCTAGGCCTCATAGCTGGACGCCACAAAGACTTGATTTTATGGGTCAAATCAGGTACCTGCGTGTTCCTGTTCAAAGCCATGCTGGATTATAGTTGTGGGAAGTTGCCTCCCGAGCAGAATTGAGCGATACAGGCATGTAAATAGCTGTATTGAGCCGGAGTCTTCACAGAACATGTCCAAACATCTTGGTTGTCAGGCCCGCCCCCAATACATTGCCTTTTTTAAGCAAAAGCTTCAGGAGTATCAGAAGACTAAACTGTTCATGAGCAAAATATTTTAAAAAATGCTAATAAAGCTACTCATTAAAAAGTTTGTGTTACGGCGCAAATTTTTTTTTTTGGGTGGGGGGGGGGGACGATGTTGGTCTATTATGTCAAAGGGTTCTATTATGTCAAAGAGATTAATTGGCGTATAGCAGTAATTTCTGTGCACTCGGCCCCAATGCTTCCCTATTAGGAAGCATAGGTTTGGCTGAGATCATCTATAGTTATTAGCTCAGCCGCGAGAGGAGTCGCAGCCATGGTAACACTGGCACACAGCGGAATGTAAGGTAAGTAAAGCATATTAGTTTAGTTTCCTAAGGGGAAGTTATCTAATTAGTGGATAAAACTAACATTAGGAATTCATGTTTGTATTTCTAACGCTAGAGTGTTTCTTTAAGGAGAGTATCCAGACTTGTAATGTAACTCAGCCAATAAAAATTGCTTTATTTTAAGGTCCTTAAGTTAAAATGTAGTGTTCCTATTTTAATGATAAATAGTACTGTGAACACAAAAGTGAGCACTGCACTCACTGCAAAGAATTACTTCAACCAGGGTGCTCCAGATACGGAGGGCACATTCCCCCCAAAATTTACTGGAAACATATACAAATGTCCAAGCACACCCAATGGTTTCTTCAAGAGGCAGTCTTTATTTTCCTATATGAAACTTGTTTCAAAATAAAGACTGCCTTTTAAAGAAACCATTGGGTGTGCCTGGAAGTTTGTATATGATAAATAGTACTGTTGGCTTAAAAAACTAACCTCACTAGAGTGGAGAAAGCCAATAGCATACAGAAAGACAGAGACACAAAGCGCACGCCTGCAGGAGTAGCTGGTGGACGGCTTGTCATCAGCTGAAGCACTTGCTCTGCTTCTTCATCTGTTGGCCTGTAATTATTAAATAAATATAGTGAATGTATTTGTATTAATAAATCATTAGTGGCCACTGAAAAGAAAAAAGATAAGGCAGAGGTTAATACGTTAAGACAAAGGGAAATAAGCTGGCTCACAAATAATGATAATAAGATACTTAAAAGTGTTCCTGTCCTAACACACACAGTTTTTTTTTTTTTTTAAATTGGACTTCATAAAAATGTATCTATACACAATGCATGCAGAATTGTTCATTTGGGATGGCATAGCCCTGTATGCCAGGAACTGATAGTCAGGGAAGAGCAGATTAACTTTTCTACAGGAATATAGGATTTCTCATTGAAATGTGCTGGAAAAAAAGCCAGATTTAGGGAAGAAGAATGATTTGCTTGGAGGAGTGCTCCCAAACAGGGTTAGCCACATTTGAGGAAGGCAAATGTGTGCAGGAACAAGTGGGTAGAATCAGAAATGAAAGATATAATTTATTGCTGTGACCTCATAACAGGCTCTCTTTAATGTAGTTTTAAAGCAGCATAGCTAATTCAGTCATTTTAATTGACACTTGGCCTCTATAAGTATAAGTTTCTTTATTATTTCGAATGTACTGTTTTTGCATAAAATGTATTTTATTATCTATATAATCCATTAGAAAAATGGGTTAGCTCCCTTTAAGCCAGTTATTCATTTTGACATTTAAAGGACCACTATAGTGCCAGGAAATCACTCGTATATAGTGCCCTGAGGGTGCCCCCAGCTTTTAGGGTCCCCCTCCCGCCGGGCCCTAGGGGGTGTAAGGGGATAAATCTTACCTTTTTTCCAGCGCCGAGAACTCTCCTCCTCCGTTCCCAGTCATTGGCTGAATGCGCATGCGCGCACATTCAGCCAGTCTCATAGGAAACCATTTTCGATGCTTTCCTATGGACGCTGGCGTCTTCTCACTGTGAAAATCACAGTGAGAAGCGCGGAAGCGTCTCTAGCGGCTATCAATGAGACAGCCACTAGAGGCTGGATTAACCCTAGTGTAAACATAGCAGTTTCTCTGAAACTGCTATGTTTACAGCAGAAAGGGTCAATCCTAGGTGGACCTGGCACCCAGACCACTTCATTAAGCTGAAGTGGTCTGGGTGCCTATAGTGGTCCTTTAAAGTTTTACTTTGTTTTTTTTCTTGCAAGAGGAGGTTAACACGAAAAACACTTTTACTTACTTAAGGCCAGCAATTCCCATTAAGGCACAGTATAGACGCAAAAGAGCGCTGGCTTTTACTACATGTTCCTCCTTCAGTCCTGAATAAAAAGATGGCCCAGACTGTGCATTAGAGTCTGCTTCTGTACTCTTAGCCGATGGTAGGATCCCCATTAGTTCCAACAGAAGCTGCCTTCTCATTTGCCATAGCACCGAACTGCTGTTTTCCTTTCTTCTCTAAAAACAACGACAGGCATGTAATAAAGGCAGAGTAAATACTAGAATATCTATTGTGCACTTAACGATTATAGTAACATTCATCTGCATGCTCGGTGAGAGAAAATTAAACTGCAATTGACTAACATTTTCAACTTTAAAAAAATCCTCTATTCAGCTAGAACATTATATATAAAAACATTGCAGACCTCAATGCTGTACTTTCAATGAGATATAATGAGATATAAAAAATAATTTAGCTTTTTACCAGTTGGCCATTCCGGATAAAAGTTCCAAACCAAGTGCGCACTTTTGCATTTGTCCCAAGAAGCAGTCCACTCACAAAACACACCATGTTGCTCACTCCATCTTCACCAGCCTCGGTTTTGGTATGGTCCAGTGTTAATGCCACTCCGAGTCCTGGGAGATGACATTCTTCTACCTGAACAATGTTTTGGGAGAAACATATATGGTAAACCTGGGAGGTTTTTCCAAAATGATACTAATTCAATCCTGCAAAAGGGACTCACAAAAAAAACGGATGTACAGTTCTTCAAGCCTTTCATACATGATGTATGTATTTGTAATAAAGACCTATGAAGTCCTAGAAGACACAGCAAGGCAGGCACAAGATAATCAATATTCCTGCTTTTATCCATTTTGCCATTGTCTGACTACTTTGTTATTACTGTCTTATGTATACGTCACTTACCTTGCTTTAAGTATATATTGTTATTGAATTTATGTTGGATTTCAGTGCAATATATGGGTAGATTTTCACAGATCATCCTAATAAATCTAATATTATTCAATGATGTAGCTAGGCAGCACAAGATGTATATTCAGAAAACATTTCATTTTGTTCTGTGTTTAATGCATCACTTTGATGACCAAGATTTATTTGCCCCCTAGTGTCAATGTACTAGTGCTGGCAGAAATCAAAAACTAGTAAAAGTAAATTTTTTCGATTATTGGACAGTATGTTAATAGCTTCTTACCACCATGCCTCGCACTTTGAGGGCCTGAGATGGGTTCATCTTGCACAGCTGGCGCAAGGCTTCAGTTCTACGTCTTCCTCCAACACTCTCCTCATCCTGACGCTCTCCATTCTTTATCAAGCTTCTGCAGACTTATAATAAGGAGTTTTAAAATGTATAGAGTACTGTCAGGGACATTTGCAACAGTGCATTTACACATGTCCCTGTTAGTTGTATTTGGGAGCCTATATAAAGCAAAGCTCTATTTAATTAAATGGGACCGATAAATAATTTGATATTTACTGATGTGCACTGAGCACCGCAGAACAAAGGGTACAAATGCAAACAGAGTTCTGCCTGGTTACAAGATGATCTTGTTAATAAAGACAAATAAATAAATACATACATACATACCTTCATTGAAACTGTCAGGGACATTTGCAACAAGTAGGCAAAGGAACCAGGCCCCATTTCGAACATGAAGAAGAGCTTCTGCCATGATGGTGATTGGCAAAAGGGTGTGTAATTCTGCAAATAGCACAGTGGAATGGGTACACTATAAGTCATAAACCAATGGTTTACATAAATGGATTTTTTGCATTAGTTAAAATATCAATAATAAACAACAATCTGGGTTGGCATTACCAGTACACAGAAAGCAGATCTGATTACAAACACACCTTGTAGTAACTTGTAGTAAATATTACCCATTACTATTCTCTGACAATTACTGAACATTGAAAATAACCCATAAAACTTTAAATGTTCATTAAAGATATGGCAAATAACATCACAATCCAGCTCAATATGAACACAGTCAGGGCACGCACTGCATTGGAGAATGTGTACAACTGAAGAATGGATAGCTACATTGATGTAATGTACGAAATTCGAATCCACGTCATATAACTGAAGAGCCACTTATCTAGACAAATGACTCCTAACTCTTAGTGGACAGATACAACAAGTATTTTTATTTATTCAAGTAAACTATTCATATATTTAATATAATCCATAAACCTCTGAAAGATATACAGCCTTTACAATGTATATTTTGTGACAATTTGTTTTAGTACCTGCTTGTAAGATGCAAAGAACATCTGCTGCTTCCTCCATGTGCACTGGGCTTTCAAATAGTTCACATGACTTGACAAAAAAATCTCCATTGGAGTCTGCAACCTTATAAATTAAAACATGGAACTCTGTATTAAACTCAATAAGGTTTTCAGATTAACCTACTGACAAGTGACAACTAACAGAACACTGGACTATAATCTGATACCCAGACAGGACAGTCTTTGTTGCGCTCTAGATGCAATGGAGTACAAATCACATAGTGAATCATATAACACATAGTCCAAAATGTAATAGAACTATAACGCACGATAGTTATGCAATAACATATCAGGAGTCCTTGATAAAGGCCTCTTATTTCCGTAACACTGCGGTATGTTATTTTAACCAATACCATACATACATTTCTAAGCTTATATGTTGTTGGCTACGTTGATTTTGTGCACAAACATGGCATGGCATGAATACCTTATTCATTATGGCCAAGAGTTCACTAAGAACAAGACGCAAGCGTCGAGGAGAGTCACTGTGTTCAAATTCCAGTGTCAGACCATGCTGAAGTTGTGATACCAATATGCTTTCTCCACTGCCACCTCCAAGTTTGTGCCTAGACAAAGATTAACAAATTGTAATTTATTACAATCAGGTTATATGGATACAATAAAAAGAAACACTGAGGCCTCCTCACATTTTTAAATTGCTTTAACACAGGCAGCAGTATCTAGAAAACAGAGAGCAATGTTGCTAAAAAATAAAAAAAAATAAAAAGGAAGAACAAATTTTTGGGGTTATTCACTAAAATGAAAATTCAAGGTGAATTTCAAGTACAATGCCAAAATGGCTGAACTGGACAATTTATCTAAGTAGTTATGCTTTTCATTCAACTACTCTGACCTCAAAGGGACACTATAGTCAGCAGAACAGCTTAATATAGTTGTTCTGCTGAGTATAGTCAGTCAATTCAGGCATTTTGCAATAATCACTGTCTTTTTAGAGAAAAGCCAATGTTTACATTATAGCCTAGGGTTACCACTACTGCCCACTCCTCAGATAGCTACTAGAGGTGTTTCCTGGGGCACTGCCCATCATTTTATCCCCTCTTTGCAATGGAGACACTGAATTATTGCATGAATAATCACTAGAACAAATGCAGCTTATTGTATTTGTTCTGTTGAGTAAAATCATTACCTTCAGTTTTTTTGGCATAAACACTGTCTTTTCAGAGAAAATGCAGTTGACATTACGGCCTAGTAATACCTCCACTGGCCACTTCTCAGATGGCTACTAAAGATGCTTCCTGAGGCAGTGCTGCACACTGTGCAGAACTGCCATTCAGTGTCTCCGCCCTCTGCAAGTAGACACTGAACTTTCCTAATAGAGATGCATTGATTCAATTCATCTCTATGAGGAGATGCTGATTCGCTAGGGCTGTGTTTGACTTATGCTGGCTCTGCCCCTGATCTGCCCCCTTGAAAGTCTCCGCCAATCCTATGGGAAAGTGTTGTAATTGGCTCACAGAATCACTTCTGAGGATGTCAGCTGTAAGCAAGCAAAAGCAGTGGCAGCAGCTGCAGACTCGAATACAAGTAAGATTTTACTATATTTAGGGAGAAAATGGGGGCGGGGCGGCTAGATGGTGGTTTTAACACTATAGGGTCCGGAATACATGTTTATGTTTCTAAACCCTAAAGTGTTTCATCAATATTAAATGACAGAATCAAAAATGAGCATCACAATGCAGCCTGACTGGTGTAAATGTCTTTAATCAATAAGTCTGAAGGCTTGCATGGATCCAGCAGCAAAACAGAATCAGAAAAGTGATTAAAGGGGCTTTAACCCTTTATTGGCCGTGGGCCGCAAGGGAGTGGGGAGACAGAGAGAACTATAGCGTTAGGAATACAGGTTTGTATTCCAAACACTATAGTATCCCTTTAAGCAATCAACAATGCGGAGAGTGTGTATTTTAGAATGAAATAAAAACAAGGAAACAATGTTTACCTTTTACCAATAACAAACACATTAAAGGAAATCTTAATAAAATGCTATTCTCAGTCATGTGCATGGTCCACTTTTGAAGAAAAAAATATATATATTAAAATGTAAAGTGTGCCTTAAAGGGTTTGATAGGTAAACTGGCTGTTCCATACAATATATATCCCTTATGGATAAAATAGGTCACACCTGAGCTGTTGCTCTTTGTTGGCATCCTGCTCAAGTGCATGGAAATCCACAGACAGCAAGGCTACAATGGCATTCACAGCTTCCACTCCTGATAGCAGCCGGAGAAGCAGCTTCTTGTCTTGAGCCCAGCTCTGACTTTGATCTGCTGGAGCACATAAGGCCATGCGGACTAAGCAAGGCAGGAGGAGCCTCAATTCAGGATCACTCAAGGCTGCCAATCGTACCACGTCCACCTTCTGCATTGCCTCAAAGGCATAAGGGCTGACATATTGAAGACCAGAGCTCTCACTCATTGTATTCTCACCTAAAACAATAAATAAATAGATAAGTAAATAAACCAAATACAAAACAAATTAAAATGTGTAATTAAAGTAGACATCATACATAAATATGTGGATAGCAAGGTTAATTTTTAAATGACTGGAGCTTATTTTACTATGTTAGTGCCATAAAGCTAAGTTGAAAGTGAGAGCCATCAAAAATAATGACATATACATAATTACATGTAAAGGAGGAGGTGACTGTCAAACTGTGGGAAGCAGTGACTGACTGTCAGAAAAGAGAGGAGCTGTATATGAAACATATTTTTTCCAACAGCATACATTAATTTTATTTCCCAACTGTGGAGTATTCTATTATACACATGGCGGATTAAAGGTTGATCGCCAGTTGCAAAGGGTAATTAACAAAACTTACATGCTAATCATGACAGACAATACCTCCTCTCTGCACCCTAACATGTCCAGAGTGAAATCATCAATCCTGATGAACTGTGGTCTAATCTAAAGCTTCTCTACAGAGCATGCACAACAATCCCCACAATCTGTCCATCAAATAATTCTCACAGAGAAGCAATGAATCCAATGGTTTTCTTTGAGAATCATCGCCACATTCAGCATCATCATGCTGTGTATGAATGACACCATATGTAACCACAATCAAAAATCGAAGATCTTGAAGAAGGAAGCATTTCTAGTGGCGGTCTGGGGGCCACCAGAGGCGTGTTTTTGGCCAGATGTAAAAATTCCCTATTCTCAAAGCAGCAATGTTGTTCAAGAAATAGGACTGGGACTTAGCATTAATTTTAAGAGGTTTTGGGGCTTAGAGTTTTGTTCTAGGATCTAGGATAACTGTAAACCTATCTTTGGCAACTTCTTTAATAACAGTAAAACAATTTTTAAAAAATATCAATAATCAGGTATTGAAACATTAAAATGTGTGCTTATGCATCGATAGTCTAAAAAAAAATCCACTTGATAACCATAAGGCAATGTATTCTTTATTTTAAAGGAACACTCAGAGCTTGAATACATAAGAGCAGAAGATAATTGTGCCACACTTGTGACACTATTCTCAAGGAAACATGTTAATGAATATCTGGCTTTACACCAGTGAGCTATACTCAGGGGTTTATTCACGAAACTGGGAATTGTGAATCACAAAGGAAGACACAAATGGAAAGATAAAAAGGAGCAAACCAAAATTCCCTAGTCAATTCTACACATTTCCTAGTTTAGTGAATAACCCTATAGTCCTATAAAGCGAATCAAACACGTAAATTCCTTTTTTCTAAAGGAAAGTCACTAAATGTTTTTTTTTTTTTTAATAAAGTCTTAATTATCTAGAAATACATTGAATGGTGTTAATGTTACTGTAAGAAGCAGATATATTCTTCTGGAAAGTGTAACTTCACGTTCTTTGTACCGTGAATCCCCCCTTTGGTTGTACTTTAGGTGGTGTAGGAGACCTTCATTCATTCAAGGGACCGTATAAATATTTCTGGCAGGTCCCTATTAAACATCACATTGAAAAGACCAAGCGCCGATTTCACTCCTCAATAAACTCCCAGTTATACATGCAGCTCATACACCCCCCGTGTAACATCCCCATCTCACCGACAGCACCCCGGTGAAGCACGCACTGTCCTGCGGCCTAGAGCTGAGCAGATCCCCGGACTAGCGTAAGGACAACACCGTCTCCAGCACGCCTGTCCCGCGGCGGCAATGTGAAGGCGAATCCCCGGATGCGGCCTGTTCAGATTCGATTTCTATAGTCATGAAATACAGGAATAAGAAGTATGTATGCAGCCAATACACGACAAACAAGATATTCCGAGCAACAAATTCAGTGGGTCGAGGTATTTTGACCCTCACAGGCTTCCGTAGAATACAATGTGCAATGTGATTAACTCTTTCATTGCCTCCACGTGTAGCTCTGCTAAAACGCCGTGAGCGTTGTGTGCGGAGGAAAATAATGGAGTGCTGTAGTGGTAATAGCAATAGGAGATCTAGTTTGGAACGCATTATCATTTGACTGCAGTTAGTAAGCCTGTGTTTTGGAATTTTGGACACGTGTTAATTCTACCACAATCTTTCTGTTATTACACAAGGCATAATAATAGGATTGAAAAACAGCTGAAGGGACCTCATATCCAAGGAGGCATGTCGCCTAGGTTATATTGTGCTGTCATAGATTGCGTTACTTCCAAACAAGTGGGGCTGAAAGGAGGAAAAATGGTAGCAATAACTAGGTAATGAACACATCTGAAAGAACATATAGGTATACCAAAATGAGTAAGTGATCTACCACAGCCTCCGGTTAGATTCAGAAAATCCACAGATATTAGGAAGAAGGCGAGTATAATGAAAAAATAGCAAGATGTAAAATAAATGCAATTTGAGGTTTACTCCCATATACTTTAAACAAAATTATAAAAAATTATTGTGGTGGAATCTCGGTAAAAATAAATTTAGTAGGCCGAGATTACCACGTGGCATGTGTACGTGCATATGCTGACGTATCGATCAGTTGGTTGCACGAGGCAAGATACGATCAGTAGTGTACGGAGCATGTGCAAGAATACAGGATATAGTATTCCCCTCCTCCATTGTGCTGGACAAGCCATGCGGTCAAACAGGAAGTTAATTCTTATTTGTGTTGATTGGTTAAGAGAATGTGCGGGTGGAGCTTAATATGGGAGGAGTTATATGCCTATATAAGGAGCCTGCACTATTGTCCGGGGCTCAGAATTTGCTGTATTTTGGTGACGCTAGTCCCTCTGAGTCCCGATCGGTGATCCAATAAAGAATCTCTTCCTTCCTGAAGAAACCTGTGTCCATCTCTCTGTGCTTGGCTTCCGTCAGTTTCTCCGGTATCATTTGGTGCATTGGCCGGGAAACTCATCGTTCAACGGTAGCTGAGAGGCAGAGGCGTGAGACGGTCTATCTTTGCCCACGTTCTCTACGGCTGCACCCCTGAACTTCTGCGTGGACCTCCCTTCGTCTCGGCGCCACTGGTCTGTTGTCCAGGAGATCATCGGCCTCTACGTGAGAAGTGCTGGGGTGTCCCCGTCGATGAGTGTGAACTCAGGTTCAGGAACGAGGAGGTAAGACAACTGCTGTTTTAGACGGCAGGACCCACTAGGGGTATACCGATTGTGCGGTAGGCCCAAAGGGGTTTGAATCTGTGTATCTGCCCCCTCTGTCGGAGGGAAGGAGCGAAGGCGCACCGCTCGATCGAACGCTCTTTAGTCAGACCGTTTGATTTGGTTAGTCAGGCGGGGTCCTGGTGTAAATAGCCCTAGCCGGACACCGGTGTCTTGTCTAGACTAGCGTTCTAGGGTGTATATTACGTTCGCTAGGTCGGAGGGACCGGGAGACTAAGCGGCGCCTGTGTAAATTCGGTTCGCTAGCTCTCAACCTATCTGGGCTAAGTGGGAAGGCGTGTAAATTTGGAACCCACTAGACTTTTGATAGTGCGACTAAGAGGCGCCTGTGTAAATTCGGTTCTCTAGCTCGCTATATATGTGGTGATTGGGCAGTGTGGCTAACCAAAACGGGTGTATATAGTTTTAGGTAGTCCATTCAAGGTACTGGCCAATAGTTTAGTTGGGAATTGTAAATGTGTTAACGATTGTTTAGTAAAGTGTATATCTTGTTAGATAGCGCGAGCTCAGCCGTCTAGCGAGAGTGTTAATAGTGTGTTGCTGTATTATAGTGCACGGTACCATAACCCTGTATATTTACTGACACTGTATATAAGTACTAATCATTGTCGTCCATTGCATGTTTAACACCATAACCACTAATAATTGTATTGTGACCTTAACTTGTGCTTTGACCTATGCTAACCGTACTGTAACCGCTATTTGTAAAAGACGATGTTACTGGGGTGTGTTATAGACGGGTAATTCATATATAGAGAATTATAGCGTGGGTGACTGTATAGTTACGCCAAAGGGCATAATATTGATTATATAGTGACTGGTGTAACAGCTGTGTGTGTACGGGAATTCCCTGAGTGTTTATTGTTATTGTGTACGTTTCACTTGGTAACCGTACCACGTGGTGCTGTTGCCAGAGGAAACGGGTGTGACTGTTGAATAGTACGCGTGTATAGTATTCGTTGTCGACGACGTTCCATTGTTAAGTATGGGTGCGTCGCAGTCAACGATTCCGGATCCCTTAGGTTGTATGGTGAAGAATTTTAAAAAGGGATTCAAAACTTGTGATTTTGGGGTTAAAATGTCTCCTGTACGTTTGGTCACTTTGTGTACTAGGGAGTGGCCTACTTTGGTTGCGGCATGGCCGCCACGTGGCAGTTTGGATCTAACTCTGGTACAGCGCTTACACGTGGCTGTATCAGGTAGGCCTGAACTTTACGGCCAGTTTCCTTATATTGACTGTTGGAGACAGGCCATAAATGACTCGCCAAAATGGCTCCGGACATGCCACGAGGAGCAGTGTCGCCTCATGGTAGCTAGGACTTGTTCGTCCACTAGGACTGGTGTTAGGCCCATTTTGGACACGCCCCCTGAGTCCGAGATCCCTTTGCCGCCCCCTTACTTTCCGTTAAGAGGAAGTGACGCAAACGCAGGAAGTCCTGCAACCCTCCCCTCATTACCCCCATCCACTTCCGCTTCCTCCTCCAGTACAGGATCCACCCCCCCTCGTACTAAATCTCCCCTTCCGGAATCAGAACCAACCCCCATTAAACACGAATATCCTGATTTGGCGCCACTTCAGACTTCCGGTCAAGCTTCATCTAGCTCGGCTCGAAGTGTTTTATTTACAACCTTTTCCCAAAACCAAGCTCCCATATCCCCATACCCTATTTCTCCCCGACTGGAACCTATGACTGACGCCCCTCCACGTAGCCCCATCCAAACCCGACAGTTGACTGGTGCCCAACAATTAAAGCACTATCAGATGCCTCTTCGTCTGAATCCCGGGTCAGCTTATATCGATGCCGCAGGTCAAATGGCACACGCTGACCCAGTCTTTGTATATGTCCCATTCACGACAACCGATCTTTTAAACTGGAAGACCCATAATTCCTCGTATACTGAGAAACCACAAGCTATGACTGATCTGTTCACCTCAATAGTACAGACGCATAATCCGACATGGGCTGATTGCCAGCAGTTACTAATGACTTTATTTAACAATGAGGAAAGGACAAGAATAAATCAAGCAGCCATTAAGGCACTAGAGGATAAAGCCCGTACTTTGAACCAAGCTAATCCAGCAGCATGGGCCGCAACACATTATCCCAACACCGATCCCGATTGGAATGTAAATGGTGCTGATATGGTTCAACTCAGAGCCTATAGAGACGCTATAATTGCTGGCATGAAAGCCGGAGGAAAGAAAGCTATTAACATGTCGAAGACAGTTGAGGTGATCCAGAAAAGCGATGAAGCGCCCAGTGTCTTTTATGACCGATTATTGGAGGCATACCGCTTGTATACCCCCTTTAATCCGGAAGACGCAGACAATTCCCGAATGGTTAACTCCGCCTTTGTCAGCCAAGCATACGGAGATATTAAGCGCAAGCTACAAAAGTTAGAAGGGTTTGCAGGTATGTCCATCACCCAACTAATGGAGGTAGCAAATAAGGTCTATATGAACAGGGATACAGAAAGTAAGAAAGAGGAAGAGCGCAAGATGCGTAAAAAGGCTGATATGCTAGCGGTAGCGATCGCAGGCGTAGATAAACGGGGCCCAGATAGAGGCAATAATAGATGGAGTAGAGAGCCTTTGAGTAGGGATCAATGCGCGTATTGCAAGGAAGAAGGGCATTGGAGGAACGAATGTCCGCAAAGAGAGCAGTACGAGAGAGACCAACCCAGGGCAGGCTACGGAAACTTTAGAGGCAGAGCGAGAGGTAGAGGAGGCCCCGGAGGGAGTAATGGTTATAGAGGGAGTAATGGAAACAGAGGAAGTGTTAGGGAAGACAGGTATATTCCAGCAGCGCAAAGGTCCCGCGATAGAGAAGGTAGGGACTTTGTAGGATTGGCTGACACGGTCATGGAGGACTATTGATACCGACCGGGCTCCATCCCCCTTGGTCGAGCGGAGCCTATGGTCGATGTATCAATAGGGGGAAAAAGGAGTGCGTTCATGATCGACACTGGTGCTGAACATTCAGTGGTGACTAATCTAGTTGCTCCTCCATCTGGAAGGACTATTACTGTGATAGGAGCAACTGGAAGAAGTGCTGAAAAACCGGTTCTTAAAAGTCGACTCTGTACATTGGGAGGCCACGTAGTAAAACACCAATTCCTTTATATGCCTGAATGTCCAGTCCAATTGCTGGGACGTGATATGCTATCAAAATTACAAGCGCAGATTACGTTCCTACCAAATGGAACAACATCCTTAAAGTTTAATGGACCTTCAGGTATTATGACTTTATCCGTACCAAAGGAAGAAGAGTGGCGACTTTATACAGTGTTGACTAGCCAAAACCCTAGGAGTGATGAGACATTGTTTAACATACCAGGAGTTTGGGCAGAGAACAACCCACCAGGACTGGCCCGCAATATTCCACCTATAAAAATTGAACTGAAACTTGGGGTTTATCCAGTAAGCCTAAGACAATACCACATCCCACAGAAGGCTAAGAAGAACATCCAATCCTATCTGGATAAGTTCATACGGTATGGTATCCTAAAATTCTGTACTTCCCCCTGGAACACCCCATTGCTGCCTGTTCAAAAGCCCGGTACAGATGAGTATCGACCTGTGCAGGACTTGAGAGCAGTCAATGATGCGGTTGTTAGTATACATCCAGTTGTACCCAATCCATATAACCTGCTTGCTTTAATTCCGGGCGGGGCTACTTACTTCACAGTCTTAGATCTCAAAGATGCCTTCTTTTGCCTCCGAATTGCCGCAGAAAGTCAATGTATTTTCGCTTTCCAATGGGAGAACGCTGTAACGGGCTCAAAACGCCAAATGACTTGGACAAGACTGCCCCAAGGGTTTAAAAATTCACCTACCCTATTTGGTTCAGCTCTAAGTCAAGATCTACTGGATTTCGAGTCTATCCCAGGAGAATGTGTATTGTTACAATATGTAGATGACTTGTTGATAGCAGCAGTTACAAAAGAAAAATGTCAGCAAGCAACGCACGATCTACTACATATTCTCTGGAAGGCAGGATACAAGGTGTCCAGGAAGAAGGCTCAGTTGTGTTTGCCAACTGTCAAGTATCTGGGATTCCATATCTCTGAAGGTCAAAGGATTATGGGGCCAGAGAGAAAAGAAGCTGTCTGCCAAATACCAATACCCAAGAATAGAAGACAAGTGCGAGAATTCTTGGGGGCAGCAGGCTTCTGTAGGATATGGATTCCCAGCTATGCGATATTGGCAAAACCTCTGTACGCAGCTATCAAAGGTACAGAGCACGACCCCTTCTTATGGACCCAAGAACAGCAAACGGCATTTGAAGATGTGAAGAAGGCTTTGATGAGTGCCCCAGCATTAGGTCTACCTGATCACACACGACCATTCTACTTATATGTACATGAGCAAAGAAGAATGGCTGTGGGAGTATTGACACAGTACTTGGGATCATGGCAAAGACCTGTTGCCTATATGTCTAAGCAATTGGATGCAGTGGCCAGCGGACTTCCACCTTGTCTAAGAGCCGTAGCTGCAGCCGCCCTGCTAGTAGCTGAAGCCGATAAACTCACTCTGGGTCAAGAACTTTATGTACGAGTCCCACATGCAGTACAGACGTTGTTGGATTACAAAGGAAATCATTGGTTTAGTAACAGCCGTATGACCAAGTATCAAGCAATGTTGTGTGAAAACCCAAGAGTGCATTTAGAGACTGTAAACACCTTAAATCCAGCTACCCTTTTGCCACAACCTACTGAAAGTCAACATGATTGTTTGGAAGTAATGGATGAAGTATTTTCAAGTAGACCAGATCTTCGTGATTTTCCCATCCAGAACCCCGATGTTCAATATTATACCGACGGCAGTAGTTATGTGAAAGAAGGGATCCGCTATGCAGGATATGCAGTAACAACAATAGACAAGGTGATAGAAGCTCGGCCACTGGCGAAAGGAACATCAGCACAAAAGGCAGAATTAATAGCACTAACACGAGCGTTACAATTGGCTGAAGGTTTAAGAGTGAATATCTATACGGACTCTAAGTATGCGTTTTTAACCACTCATGCCCACGGAGCTTTGTATAAAGAAAGAGGACTACTGAATTCAGAAGGCAAAGAAATCAAATACGCAGCCGAAATCCTACAACTATTGGAAGCAGTGTGGGAGCCGAAAGAAGTCGGTATCATACATTGTCGAGCGCATCTGAGAGGAGATGGTGATGTAACCAAAGGAAATCGGATGGCAGATAGTGCAGCTAAGCGTGCTGCTGAATCAGGAAGACAGGAGTATGTGGGGCATATAGCTGCTCTTATACCAACTCCACTGTCCCAATGGACTCCAGTTTATACAGCTCAAGAAGAGGAGTGGTTAAAGACTGAACCGGGAAAGTATTTGGAGAACAAGTGGTATCAGCTAGAAGATGGAAGAATAGTTATACCAGCATCACTAGCGGTAGAAATTGTCCAAAATTATCACAACGGGACACATTCTGGGAGAGACAGTACTGAAGAATCTCTCAGGAAACATTTCTACATACCAAGATTGTCCAACTTGACTCAGGCCATTGTACGCAGATGTGTAACGTGTGCTAAGAATAATGCAAGACAAGGACCAGTAAAGCCACCAGGAGTCCAGTTTATGGGGGGACTCCCCATGTCCGATCTACAAATAGACTTTACAGTGATGCCTAAATCGGGTGGACATCGTTACCTGTTGGTAATTGTGTGCACCTATTCAGGCTGGGTAGAAGCATGTCCTACTCGTACAGAGAAAGCAGGAGAAGTTGTAAGATTCCTGCTACGAGAAATAATACCCCGATATGGACTACCCTGTTCTATAGGATCGGACAATGGTCCAGCTTTTGTTCATCAGTGCCTACAACAACTGACTCATATGCTTGGTATAAAGTGGAGGCTTCATACTGCATATAGACCCCAGAGTTCTGGTAAGGTAGAGAGAATGAATAGAACTATTAAGAACCAGTTGGCTAAAATGTGTCAGGAAACCCAACTTAAGTGGAACGTTCTCTTACCCATAGCTCTATTGCGAATCCGCAGTACCCCTACCAGAAGGATGGGCCTCTCTCCTTTTGAAATCATGTATGGGCGACCACCTCCCGTACTTGGTAACTTAAGGGGGGATTTGAGTCAGTTGGGAGAAGGAATTACCCGGCAGCAGGTTGTAGAGTTGGGTAAGACTATGGAGGAGGTACAGAAATGGGTACAAGATAGATTACCTGTGAATATTTATCCCCCTGTTCATAGTTATCATCCAGGAGACCAAGTGTGGATTAAAGAGTGGAATAATGTACCGTTAGGGCCCAAGTGGAGAGGTCCTTATGTTGTTCTTTTGTCTACCCCTACAGCGATAAAAGTAGCCGAAGTAACTCCGTGGATACATCACTCCAGGGTTAAACCAGCAGCAGTCGATTCTTGGCAAGTTACAGCAGATCCAGAGAATCCCTGCAAGATCCGGTTGAAACGCACTACTCAGTCGGAGTAACGAGGAATTATTGTGGATTACAAATTTTATTGTTACAGGTGTGAGTGAGAAGGCCATAATAAAGCCTGTCCGCTTACCAACACATAGTGTATAAGCCAGGAAAGTCTCGAAGGGACACCTGTGAAGACGAGCAGAACTCCATTCCCTGCAGCCCTCACATCCTGGAAGCTGAGGTTCCATCGCACGGACGAAGACTGAGGATGACGGCGAAAGATGTGCTTTTGATTGTGTTTATTTATATGTGTTTTTATATTCAGGAAGGTAGAGGTACCGACACTCCTAGCTGTGAGGTATGCATTAAGACTACGAGAACAGGTAACCATATTTCCCAAACCCTAATTTGGCATTCACAATACGAATGTAAAGGAGAGGTATCAAGATGTAGATACCTAAATATAGACTATAGTGTGTGCCATTTAGGAGTAGGAGAACCTAAGTGCTTCAGTCCAGAGTATCAACCTCGTACAATTTGGTTGACTCTCAGGAATGGAGATCCTCAGGGGACCCTAATTAATAAGACGGTGTTAGAATCCGTATATTCTTCGGGTGTTCTGCTATTTGATGCGTGTAAAGCGATATCAAGTGGTAGAAAGCCGTGGAATGTATGTGGGGATCTTATATGGGAGAGGACGTATGGGTCTAATGATAAATATATTTGTCCCAGTAGTAAAAATAAGTATGTAAGTCCTAGATGCCCAAATAAAGACTATAACTTTTGCCCATATTGGTCTTGTGTGGGGTGGGCGACTTGGGGACAGACAGTAGACAAAGACATGATAGTGACTAAGTTGCCGACTAGCCCTTATTGTAAGTCTATAGAATGCAACCCAGTCCATATACTTATTAATAACCCCGACAAGTTCCTAGATAAGTATGGAAATTTATTTGGGTTTCAGATATACGGGACGGGTTTAGATCCTGGGACATTATTGTTTATAGGAATAGAGACTGATACGGTATCCTCCCAGACTCATCAAGTATACCATTCCTTTTATGAAGAGATGAGTATAGATAATAAGATCCCCCATAACGCTAAAAACCTGTTCATTGACCTAGCTGAAAGTATTGCCGGTAGTCTTAATGTTACCAACTGCTATGTGTGTGGAGGTACTAACATGGGAGACCAATGGCCTTGGGAAGCAAAGGAGGTAATGTCCGGTTCTGAGGCAGTTGACCAACTAATATCTACACAAGCCGATTATCATTTGAGTGTTAGAGGTAAATCTGAGTGGAGATTAAAGACCTCCATCATAGGTTATGTTTGCATAGCAAGGAAAGGAATAATGTATAACACTTCTGTAGGAGAATTAACTTGTCTAGGGCAAAAAGCTTATGATGATGATACAAAGAATACAACTTGGTGGTCGGCTTCAAATGTCTCAGAACCATCTAACCCGTTTGCTAGATACGCCAATTTAAAGGATGTGTGGTTTGATTTATCCATCACATCTACCTGGAGAGCCCCAGCAAATTTGTACTGGATCTGTGGTAAGAAAGCCTATTCGGAGTTGCCACAGGACTGGGAAGGGGCATGTGTGTTGGGTATGCTCAAACCATCCTTCTTCTTGTTACCGATTGAAACAGGTGAGACTTTAGGTGTTAAAGTGTATGATGTGAATCATAGGAAGAAAAGGGGACCCATAGAGATAGGCGCCTGGGAAGATAATGAATGGCCTCCCCAGCGTATCATAGATTATTATGGGCCAGCCACGTGGGCAGAAGATGGTACCTTTTGGTTATAGAACCCCTATTTATATGCTCAACCGCATTATAAGATTACAGGCGGTGGTTGAGATTATCACTAATGAAACATCACAAGCGCTCAATCTTCTAGCGAAGCGTAACACCAGGATGAGGACGGCAGTCTACCAAAATAGATTAGCCTTGGATTACCTTTTGGCAGTAGAGGGAGGTGTATGTGGGAAGTTTAACCTGAGCAATTGCTGTCTTCAAATAGATGACGAAGGGCAAGCAATAGCTGAGCTTACTAGCCATATGGTTAAACTAGCGCATGTGCCTACTCAGGTATGGAAAGGGTATAATCCAAGTAGTTGGTTTGGTAGCTGGTATGAGTGGTTTGGAGGGCTTAAGGCAGTGGTAGGTGGAGTCCTACTGATTTTACTGTTGTGTCTACTCCTACCGTGTCTTATACCCTTAGTAGTTAGGTCTGTGCAAAGCCTGATAGGAAGTATAGCAGAGAGGAAGGCTGCTGCACAGATAATGGCGATATATAAGTATAAGGCTCTAGATCAAGGAGAACCAATGCAGGAAGATGAGTGTTAAAAGATTCACATCATAAGATAAGTCTGGTCTGGTTCAAGGTAACTTGCGGTGTAAGCAAAACTAAGGTTATGTGATGCCTCAAGTAATTGTAAAATATCAAGAGACATCAAAGGGGGGAATGTGGTGGAATCTCGGTAAAAATAAATTTAGTAGGCCGAGATTACCACGTGGCATGTGTACGTGCATATGCTGACGTATCGATCAGTTGGTTGCACGAGGCAAGATACGATCAGTAGTGTACGGAGCATGTGCAAGAATACAGGATATAGTATTCCCCTCCTCCATTGTGCTGGACAAGCCATGCGGTCAAACAGGAAGTTAATTCTTATTTGTGTTGATTGGTTAAGAGAATGTGCGGGTGGAGCTTAATATGGGAGGAGTTATATGCCTATATAAGGAGCCTGCACTATTGTCCGGGGCTCAGAATTTGCTGTATTTTGGTGACGCTAGTCCCTCTGAGTCCCGATCGGTGATCCAATAAAGAATCTCTTCCTTCCTGAAGAAACCTGTGTCCATCTCTCTGTGCTTGGCTTCCGTCAGTTTCTCCGGTATCATTATATATATATTTTTTAAAAATTACTTTGGCACTACCCCAAATCCCTAATACATTAAAATAACTGGGGGGTTTAGTACCACTCCAATGGCCATTTAAGGCAAACCTCTTAGGTGAGTTCTATGCTAACAATTCACCTTGCTTCTTTCAGTTTAAAAAATCTCCAATGAGACAGAAAGGGGTATTTTCTAAACCCCCCACAAACTTATTAATCCTTCATAGGCAACATGGGGTCTTAGGCAGCATTGTAACATGGCTGTGTAATACAAAATGAAATACAAATACAGGCATTTCCCGGTTTATGTACTCCCACTTTCCTTTTTTCTGCCTTTACGAACACTCCACGGACCCATCGCCATTTTATTTTGCAGCCATTTTGCGCCAGCGCTCCCTGGATGCGGACTGAGGAGCAGAGTTTGTGAAAGGTAAGTAACAATGATGGTGATTGGTAGGAGTGGAGTGCTATGCTGAGCTGTTCCCCTCCTGGCACTATTTTAGCGTGGCCGAGCAGACTGCAGTCTGCCAGAAAGTGCTCACTGAGAGAGCACTTTCTATCAGACTGGGTACTGTACCATAGTGAGCAGGTACAGGACGTGAGGTGGGAGAGACACCAGAAAGGAGGGGAGGGAGGAGACGCACATGGACAGGGAGGGGTAGAGACACATTGGCAGGTATAGGAAAGGAGGGGGAAGATACACATGGGCAGGTACAGGAGGTGAGAAGGGAGAGACACATGGAAGGGAGGGGGGAGTTACAGATGGAAGGGGGAAATGGGACACATGGATGGGGCAGGGAAGGGGGAAATGGGATACATGGATGGGGCGGGAGAGGAGAATGAGGCACTTGGAGGGGTGATGAGGCACCTGGGGGGGCTGGGAGGGGGGAATGAGACACTGGAAGGGGGAATGAGACACCTGGAGGGGCTGGGAGGGGGAATGAGACACCTTACACCCATCAGCCCCCGCCATGGAAGCCACCCTCCAGCATCTACAAGGTAAGAAACTGAAGGGTGGCTAGAATTGTAACGTGTATATCAGTGTGTGTGTGTCAAGTGTGTGTGTGTCAGTATGTGTATCTGTATGCCTGTCAGTGTCTGTATCTGTATGTGTCAGTGTGTGTGTATCTTAGGCTTGACAAATCCCAGGTTGCTATGGCGACTAGGAATTTTGCCTTGACGCCTGCGATATGCGAGCCCCCTACCTCCGAGACGGGCGGTCGGCAAGCTGGGGGATTATGGAGGTGGGCGGGATTCTGGGTGGTCATGGAGGCAGGCGACTAGCTGTAAGAATAGAAGGAGGGCAGTGAGGGAGCTGTGATGTCCCAGCTCTGCTCCCTGCTCTCCACTTAATGAGACCGGGGCCGGAATGTGACATCATATTCCGGCCCCGGTCTCACTAAGCGGCGTACGGGGGAGCAGAGCAAAGACATCAAAGCTCCCCTGCTGCCGACAACAATACGCGCAGAGAGCTGCCTGCCTCCACAACCACTCAGCATGCCACCCTCCTCCATAATCCTCCAATTTGTCGCTCGCCTGCACGATCCCCCAGCATGCCGCCCACTGGACCCTAGGTACTAAATCAAACAATACTGTGTGATTGTATGTCTGTAAGTTTGAGTGTATGTCTGTCATAGTGTGAGTGTGTGGGTCTGTCATGGTGTGTGTGTCTGTGTATGTATGTGTGTCATGGTGTGTGTGTCTGTCTGTCATGATGTGTGTGTGTGTGTTGAGGTGACCAGAACACTTCCGTTCGCAAAGGAATTGTGTTTTTACTCGCTTTATTTTGTTTCCCACGTTGTGCTGGTTTCCCCTCAACTGGCACTGTCTCTATGGCTGAGATTATCAAGTTTGGTTATCTCAGCAATCCAATGTTTTACCATAGGATTGGCTGCAAAACACTGCACCAATCAGCTTTTGCTCATAATGCATCTCTATGGGGAACGTTCAGCGGCTCCATGCAGAGCTGGGAGATGCTGAATGCTGGGAGATGCTGAATGTAGGAAGCACCTTGAGTGACAGTCACTAGAGGTGTCACTATGAAAGCAATGTAAACACTGCCTTTTCTCTGAAAAGGACGTATTTACTTTGAAAAGTCTGAAGGGACAGGTATAGACACCAGAACCACTACATTTAAGGGACACTCCAGGCACCCAGACCACTTCTGCCCATTGGAGTGGTCTGGGTGCCAACTCCCACTACTCTTAACCCTGCAAGTGTAATTATTGCAGTTTTTTATAAACTGCAATAATTACCTTGCAGGGTTAACTCCTCCTCTAGTGGCTGTCTAATAGAGAGCACTTCATGGTTTCTAGCACAGGAAACCCCGTGTGAGGACCTCCAGCGTCGCTCATTTCCCCATAGGAAAGCATTGAAATGCATTTTCAATGCTTTCCTATGGGGAGCACTAATGCGCATGCGCGGCATTAGGTCTCCCAAGCCACCGGCCGACGCAATGCATAGGAGGAGCGGAGGAGGAAGCAGCAATGAGGGACATCGTTGCTGCCTCAGGTAAGTTACTGAAGGGGTTTTCACCCCTTCAGCAACTGGGGATTGGGGGGTGGGAGGGAGAGGGAACCTGCAGTGCCAGGAAAACGGATTGTTTTCCTGGCACTGGAGTTTCCCTTTAAGCTGTAATTATCCTGGTGACTAGAGTGTCCTTTTAAGAATTGTATTTTAAAATCTGGTTCCTAACTTTTTTTTTAGCTGGCTTCTAGATTCAAAGCAAATTTGTCAAGCCCTGATGTATCTCTATGTGTCAGTATGTGTATCTGTAGGTGTTTTGGGTTTTCGTTTGGTAAGTAGGCAGCCACCAAAGTTAGCTGGGCAATGTTGAACTGGCCTACCAGTAAGATATAACTGCCTCTCGAGTCTATACTGTGGCAAAGTAGTGTAAACGCTACGTCTTTGTGTATCAGGTTTGGATACTCCCTTGGATTTGGTACTTGCTAGAGAGTGATATTGGACTGGATATTTTTTGTTTAATATGGCCGGAGTGCGGTCATTCTTAAAGTGCGTTTCTTGAATACATGCGATATTTACTCCTTGTTTGAGTATGTCTTTAAGTAGCAGCCTGCGTTTATCGGGAGTGTTTAATCCTTATGAGACACTATTTTTATATTGGTGTGATGTGAGGTGCATGTTTCTTACAGTTCCTACTCCCATAGGGGGCTCTTATGGTATAGAATTTTGGGTGGGTTACATTGAAATGCGTTTGGTAGCTTGGCTGCAGTTGGTCTGCATGAGTATAGAGGGTTGGATGATACTTTTTGTAGCTTTGGGGGTCTGTAGGGTGGGGGATGATACAAAGGGGAAAATTGGATGGGGGGTACAACAAACAGGTGGGCAACATGCCCTGACTAGCTCCTCATCCAGGAGCCATAGTACCTCGGATATCTCAGATTCACCTGTGGTTTATTTTGACTTCTGGAACCCGGGTTTCTTGCCCACAGTGCTTGTGTCTAAGTGTGGTTGTATCATGCCCTAATGGAGGATTCTGGGCTAAATGTAACAATATCGTTACCCATAGTGGAAGGTACTATTCCCTGAGAAAGGGGATGTTGGTAGAATGGTACCTTTGGGCATTAAGAGGTTCTATGTACCCCAGTTAAGAGGACAATGAGGAACCCACCCTCTGTGCTGAGGGTAGCTGAGAGCTTGGAACTGGGGAGTCCCTAGGTTATTACTAACAGCTCTAGGAGCCTAGTTTTGTTTCTTTTTTAGCTCTTACAGGGCCCGGGTCTTAGTTGCCTTGTCTGCTCGGGGATTGTGGGGGGTTATTCCATGCACGCAACCCCAGCGCTTGTCTAAGCCAAACATAACATAAACGACCTGTGGTACCTTCAACGGAAGGTGCAACCTCAAAATTGGGGTATTATAATACCTAGGTGTTATAAACTTACACCTTTAACCATGGTAAGTCCCGGATCACCTTCAAAGGATACTGGGTGTGAGCCTCCCATCGGAGATAGGTGGTTCACACAGCGTTCATGTTTTAGTCCACTCCGCTGAAATTCTGGGGACTTTCGCCGGTTTCTATTGTACTTGGTCGGGTACCTGGAAGCCCCAGTCCTTGAGTTTTGTGAGTCCTAGTTCCAAGGTAGAGATCGCGTGCAGGTTTCCCTCATGGTGGACCAGCAGCTTTGTAGGGAATCTCCACATCTGTAGGCGACCTTCTGATCCCGAAGTGTAGTTGTGATCGGTATTAAGGCTTTCCGGAACTGTAGCGTGGAGGCGGATAGGTCAGCAAAGATTTTGATGTGTCCATATGGGTTCGGCATCTCAGCGCTTCTGCTAGCTCTCATCAGTTGCTCCTTAGCATAGAAGAAGTGAATGCGGGCTATGACTTCTCTTGTCGCCGTGGGCGGTAGGTGTTGTGGCCGTCTGAGTCGATGCGCCCTGTCCACGATCAGCTGGTCCGATTGGATGGCCAGTGCGCCAGGAAAAAGGATGCCCTTCAGCCTTAGTCGCCTTGTTCTTTAGTCTATGTGACATAATAGCGGTTTTCGGTATAATTTTGCTTTGTAGACCGGTTATTTGCGCTCTAGGGCACCGGAATGGCAGGAGCTTCACAAGCGTGCGTCCATTCAGTTCAGGCACCAAGCCACGCCCAACTTGTTAAACTTTTTAATGAATTTGCTAAGAGAAATATAATCCCAATGGAAATGTTACAATCAAATATAGTTCCAGTTTTGAGACAGGATAAGAGTAGTTTGGAGGTTTCTAATTATCGACCAATCACGCTTCAAAATGTCGATATAAAATTATATTATATTGCATTCAATCGTGCTGCTAAAATAGGATTATTGCAGACATAATCCATCCGGACCAGGTGGGATTTGTTCAGGGTAGATACGCAATTACTAATATACGAAAATTAATTGATATATTGGAAATAGTTAAAAAAAAAATATTTACGATATTCGTTAATGGCATGGTTTGGAGGGAGCTATATTGGAAGCAATTATGACATTGTATCTGAATACATCATCAAGAGTGGTGGGAAATGGGTTTAGCTCTGAATGGTTCACATTAGGAAATGGAAACAGACAGGGCTGCCTGTTGTCCCCAATATTATATATAATGTCATTGGAGCCTTTGGCAGCAATCATAAGAGAGGAAGAGGCTGTCAAAGGATTTTGCTGTGATCATATCCAATATAAGCTAAATTTATATGGAGACGATGTTATTTTAACACTACAAGATCCATGTAACTCTATGAAGGCAGTGATGACTATTGTGGATGCAGTGCCAAATACTGTGTGTGTGTGTGTGTGTGTATATATTCTGCCAAATACACACACACACAGACTGCGAAAAACATACACACATACTGCTGAATACACTGAGACTGCTGAATACACACACAAGCTGCTGAATATACACAGATTGTGGAATAAACACACACAGACTGCTGAATATACACACACACAGACTGCTGAATATACACACACACCGACAGACTGCTGAATATACACACACACCGACAGACTGCTGAATATACACACACACCGACAGACTGCTGAATACACACACCGACAGACTGCTGAATACACACACACACACTGCTGAATTCACACAGACAGACTGCAGTAAGGGGTGCAGTGTGTGTGGAGGATTCAGTGTGAGTGTGTGGGAGGAGCAGTGTGTGTGGTGCTGTGTGTAGGGGTTCAGTGTGTGTGTGTGTGCATATGCCTGTGCGGAGGAGTGCAGTGTGTGTGAGGGGTGCTGCATGTGTGGGTGGGTGCAGTGTGTAGGGGATCAGTGTGTGTGGGGGTGCTGTGTATGTGGGGGGGAATGGTTTAGTGTGTGGGATGTACTGTGTGTATAGGGGTTCAGTGTGGGGGTGCTGTGTGAGTGGGGGGAGTGTATTGTGTGTGTGTGGAGTGGGTGCTGTGGTTCTGGAGTTCAGTGTGTGGGAGGTGCTGTGTGGCGTTCAGTGTGTGTATAGGGGTTGCTGTGTGTGTGTATCGAGGAGGTGTGGGGGTGCTGTGTGTGTGTTTGAGTTCAGTGTGTGTGCTGTGTGTGTAGGGGTTCAGTGTGTGTGTGTAGGGGTTCAGGGTATGTGAAGGGGGGGTCAGTGTGTGTGGAGGGTGCTCTGTGTGTGTTGTGTGAGAGGAGACACAGAGGGAGGTATGGAACGAGGGCCTGGGAGACACAACGCTCCTCCCACGAGCATTGTTAATGACTTGATATCCCTCCTCTCTGACCCTGCCCCCTCCTTCTAGGCTGCTCTGCCTTTACATTTCTTTCCAGTTTGGCTCCCCACCACTACTTTAAAATCTCTTCCAACCTTCTAGCCATCCTGGCCTGCACCCTTTTCTGTTTAAAGCCATGATGGCCTGCACCTAAAGATTGTACCCAGGTGCAAAATCAGCCCAGTGCTCTAAAAAGCCCAGACCATCCTTCCTACACCTTTACTTAAAGCCACGCATTACCCTCCCACTGCCTTTCCACTGTAGTGCATGGCACAGGTAATATCTCTGAAAATACCCATTGGAGGCCTTTTTTTTCAGTTTATGTCCTAATTCCCCGAACTCATTTTTCCCCTGACTCATTCCAGCTTCCTCTGACTTTGGCATTGGTACCAATACGGATCATGACGGCAGGGTCATCCCCAGCCCCTCCCAATAATCCATCCAGAGCAACATGCTGGTTCCAAGTACCTTGGAGACAGAAAACTGTCTACCTAAGGTGATGAGAGTGGCAGATGACCCTGTCTAAAAAAAAGAGTTCCTTACAACCCCAACCTGTATAGCATATCTTACATTCTTAGTCACACCAGTACTAGAGGGGATGTTCCCTCTGGTGCTAGAAAGAACAGCTTCCTTCAGCACAGCTTTTCCTGAGCGATCTCACTCTGTTCCCAACTGACACGAACATGCAATTATTCTCTCCCTATTTAGTCTAGTTTCCTTCCTTTTTGTTTGCCAGTTTATTATTGTGTTTTTGGTTTGATCCCTGTGTCCTGCATAACCTTCTGGTTACCCTCTGTGTCCCAGAGCAAACTGCTTTTCTGGGCTCTCTTCATTCAGGGCCCCTGCTCCATTTTCTTATTGTTATCTGTTTTTGTATTTGATTCTTTTGTGTTTCTTGTATATAATAATACATTTGCTTTTGCCTTGGTTTGTGTATATTCTGGTTTCTTTGCATTTTGGTTTCCAACCTATAGTGGTTAATGCTATGGTCAGCACCCCTTCTCAACCAGACCATGACACAACCATGCCTTAGTTGCCCCCTGTGTGTATGTTAAAATGGTGGAACACATAGGCTAATGTGGATTGCACCCAATGGTATCTGTCCTGCAAGAGCGGAAAGGGCAACTACCCATTTGTGATGACTGATGCTTGGATCCATTGCAATAAAAAGGCATTTAACTAGCACTACCACAATATATATGTAGATAGACAGGAAATATAATGCAAATAGGAACAGCAATCAACAGAGAACATTTGACATTTAAATATTAACTAACCTTCTAGAAAACCTTGTCCATCTTTATCACTTGTTTTGCCTGTTTTTATGCATGAAAATCAAAATTTCTGACTTTTGGACAAGAATATACGATGTGCGACATTTTCTTTGATTTATTTTTCTAAATATCAGATTACGGTACTTAAGGTAAAGTGCCTAAGAAAATGAAAGCATAATAATACATATAAATTACTCCAACACAGAAACCATAGAGCTTTAGATAAAGGTTGTGGAGTATATAAAGATTCTCACAAGAAATACACATTTGTATTTATACATAGACTATATAAATACATTTATGACATACTAATTTATTTAGGCTGCATCACAGGCTGTCCAATTTACTTGTGAATTTCACAAATAGTATGCATTTCTCAAAAAAAAAAAAAATTACACCTTTGTCACCCAGATATCATAAGATACAAAAAGACAGGTTGCACCGAAAGATGTAAAAAGATAAAACAATATAATAATAATATAAAAAAAGTCCAAATATTCACAGTCCAAACATCTCTAACCCACATGTTTCTGGATTCTTTGGGATTGTTGGTGCTTTGTTAAGGTGCTTGTAAACATACAGGTGATACTCGAAAAATTAGAATATCGTGCAAAAGTTAATTTATTTTAGTAATGCAACGTAAAAGGGGAAACTAATATATGAGAGAGATGCATTACATGCAAAGCAAGATAGTTCAAGCCGTGATTTGTCAGCTCATGAAAACCTCAAATCCACAATCTCAGTAAATTAGAATATTACATGCAATCAATAAAACAAGGAGTGTACATAGAACAATATCGGACCTCTGAAAAGTATAAGCATGCATATGGACTCAGTACTTAGTTTGGGACCCTTTTGCAGCAATTACTGCCTCAATGCGGTGTGGTATGGAAGCTATCAGCCTGTGGCACTGCTAAGGTGTTATGGAAGACCAGGATGCTTCAATAGCGGCCTTCAGCTCTTCTGCATTGTTCGGTCTTCTGTCTCTCATCTTTCTCTTGGCAATGCTCCATAGATTCTGTATAGGGTTCAGGTCAGGTGAGTTTGCTGGCCAATCAAGCAAAGTAACTCCACGGTCATTGAACCAGGCTTTGGTGCTTTTGGCAGTGTCCTGCTGGAAAATGAAGTCAGCATCCCCATAAAGCTTGTCTGCGGAAGGAAGCATGAAGTGCTCCAAAATCTCCTGGTAGACGGCTGCGTTGA
Source organism: Pelobates fuscus (assembly GCF_036172605.1). Taxonomy (NCBI): domain Eukaryota; kingdom Metazoa; phylum Chordata; class Amphibia; order Anura; family Pelobatidae; genus Pelobates; species Pelobates fuscus. The sequence continues at coordinate 235,512,541 of NC_086317.1, forward strand.
CCCTGGACTTAATGAAGCACAGTGGACCAACAACAGCAGATGACATGGCTCCCCAAATCAACACAGACTGTGAAAACTTCACACTGGACTTCAAGCATCTTGCAGTGTGTGCCTCTCCATTCTTCCTCCAGATTCTGGGTCCTTGGTTTCCAAATGAGATGCAAAAGTTGCTCTCATCAGAAAAGAGGACTTTGGACCACTGAGCAACAGAACAGGTCTGTTTTTTTTAGCCCAGGTAAGACGCATAGTTTGTTGTTCAGGAGCGGCTTGACAAGAGGAATACGACATCTGAAGCCCATGTCCAGGATCCGTCTGTGTGTGGTGGCTCTTGATGCACGGACTCCAGCCTCAGTCCACTCCTTGTGAAAGTCCCCAACACTTTTGAATGGCCTTTTCCTGACAATCCTCTCCAGGCTGCGGTCATCCCTGCTGCTTGTGCACCTTTTTCTTCCACACTTTTCCCTTCCACATAACTTTCTATTAATGTGCTTTGATACAGCACTTTGGGAACATCCAACTTCCTTTGCAATTACTTTTTGAGGCTTTCCCTCCTTATAGAGGGTATCAATGATGGTTTTCTGCACAACTGTCAGGTCAGCAGTCTTCACCATGGTTGTGATTCCTACTGAACCAAACTGAGAGACCATTTAAAGGCTCAGAAACCCTTTGCAGGTGTTATGGCTTACTTAGCTGATTAGAGTGGGACACTGTGAGCCTAGAATATTGCACCTTTTCACAATATTCTAATTTACTGAGATTGTGGATTTGGGGTTTTCATGAGCTGTAAGTCATAATCATCGCACCTATGACAAATCACGGCTTGAACTATCTTGCTTTGCATGTAATGCGTCTATCTCATATATTAGTTTACCCTTTTACGTTGCATTACTGAAATAAATGAACTTTTGCACGATATTCTAATTTTTCGAGTATCGCCTGTATATGAGGTAGCACTCATATGTTGTGGACCTTAAACTAGTTCTAAGTGTAAAGTTCTAAGTGTAATATCACTCAAATATCTGCGAATGGGTGGTATAATCCCCACCAGGGATATGATGGTAAATAGTTGTTCAGATCTGAAGTTAGGTGTGCCAGGAACAAATAAAATTGTTAAAATTGCACACAAAGTGTAAAAAATGGTCTATCACAACAAAGTGAAGTAAAATCAAATATACTTTAATTCTTAAAATAAATAAAACAAATGTTACACTATTACACAACACGTTTCACCAAAAGAGGTTGTTTCAAGTGTAAACAGATTAATCTGGCATATAGGGGTAATGGCAATTAAAAATTGCTCTTTTGGCAGCAAAATTAGATAATTTGATCTTTGACCTCTTGTGGTCACATGTTATGTACAATATTTGATTATGATAAACATTCTTAATATAATTAGTAATGGATATATTAATTAGTTTTTAGGATAATGGGACAGAAGTAGAGGACCTAGTTTTGTGTGGATTAAAATAGTATATACAGGTTATGTTTTGGAGGTCACATAACCCTGCTGAGGTATCATAGGTCGAATGACCCTTAGAAATGTTTAAAAACTCTCTCTAATTATTAATGGTTAAATAGTAATTCATAGTGGCACATCATGGGCATAATATAAGTAAAGAAATTAAGGGTTTAACAGTTGAAAATGTAATCGTGAATGTGAATCCCGGGCGAAACCAGAATTGGCAGAGTGGCCATTTTGGATTTAGGAGTTACTACCAGGGGCGTACCGTGGGGTTGGCGAAACCAGTGGCCGCGAGGGGCGCAGGCCGAGGAGGGGCACAAAAATGGGAGGGGACATGGGGGAGACAGTGAAATGGGAGGGGGCATGGGGGAGAGAGTGACATGGGAGGGGGCATGGGGGAGAGAGTGACATGGGAGGGGGCATGGGGGAGAGAGTGACATGGGAGGGGGCATGGGGGAGAGAGTGACATGGGAGGGGGCATGGGGGAGAGTGACATGGGAGGGGGCATGGGGGAGAGAGTGACATGGGAGGGGGCATGGGGGAGAGAGTGACATGGGAGGGGGCATGGGGGAGAGAGTGACATGGGAGGGGGGGCATGGGGGAGAGAGTGACATGGGAGGGGGCATGGGGAGTGAGAGACATGGGAGGGGGCATGGGGAGTGACATGGGATGGGGACATGGGGGAGAGAGTGACATGGGATAGGGACATGGTGAGAGAGAGTGACATAAGAGGGGACATGTGAGAGAGTGACATGGGAGGGGGCATGGGGAGAGAGAGACATGGGAGGGGGCATGGGGGGAGAAAGACAGGGGAGTGGTACATGGGGGACAGAAAGACAGGGGAGGGAGACATGGGGGGAGAGAGAGACACGGATGGGTGGGGGACGTGAGGCGGGAGAGAGACACGGATGGGTGGGGGACGTGAGGCGGGAGAGAGACACGGATGGGTGGGGGACGTGAGGCGGGAGAGAGACACGGATGGGTGGGGGACGTGAGGCGGGAGAGAGACACGGATGGGTGGGTGAAGTGAGGCGGGAGAGAGACACGGATGGGTGGGGGACGTGAGGCGGGAGAGAGACACGGATGGGTGGGGGACGTGAGGCGGGAGAGAGACACGGATGGGTGGGGGACGTGAGGCGGGAGAGAGACACGGATGGGTGGGGGACGTGAGGCGGGAGAGAGACACGGATGGGTGGGGGACGTGAGGCGGGAGAGAGACAGGGATGGGTGGGGGACGTGAGGCGGGAGAGAGACACGGATGGGTGGGGGACGTGAGGCGGGAGAGAGACACGGATGGGTGGGGGACGTGAGGCGGGAGAGAGACACGGATGGGTGGGGGACGTGAGGCGGGAGAGAGACACGGATGGGTGGGGGACGTGAGGCGGGAGAGAGACACGGATGGGTGGGGGACGTGAGGCGGGAGAGAGACACGGATGGGTGGGGGACGTGAGGCGGGAGAGAGACACGGATGGGTGAGGACGTGAGGCGGGAGAGAGACACGGATGGGTGTTGCTGCCACCCAGGAGTAATGGGAGTTTAAGCGCAGGACTTGTTTCTTAGTACTTGTATTCACTTTTGTATCACACAGCTAAGTTACAATGCTGCTGCCCATCCCATGTGTTTCCTATTAAGGGTTAATAAGTATGTAGGGATGTATATAAAAAATACCCCTTTCTGTCTCATTGGAGATATCTTTGTTAGAAGCTCAAGGAAGCACGGTGAATGGTTAGAGTTAGGACCCACCTAAGAGGTCTGCCTTGACGTGGCAGGTGTGCATACCCTCTCATGGCCATAGGAGGTAACTAAAACCTCAATTTGTTTAAAAATACAAAGGGATGTGGAAAGAGCGCAGGTTACTTTTTTCCTTTGGCTTTTCACTCTGGTTGGTTGGCTGGTTTAAGCCACCCAGAGTGCTCTGACAGGTAAATGAAGAGACTGACAGGTAAGTCTCTACATTTACCTGTCACAGCACTCTGATTGGTTAGCTTGAAATCCAGCCAATCAGAGTGCTCTCTGTCATCTTACACAGCGTGGGAAAGTTCTTTGGAATTTTCCCACGCTGTGTAATTTGACTCATAACAACACTCTGATTGTGTCACGTTTACATAGATTGAGATGGAGCTCAACTGCAGATTTCCTTGGATTTAGTTGAAGATTTAGATTTATAAAGAATAATGTAGGAACTGGCAATACAATATAGGAAATACGGGTACTGTATCTTTAATTATTCGGTTGAAGGAGAAAATAGGTACTGTATCTTTAAATACTTCAATATTGGCAAGCGGCTTCCTTATTGCAATCAAGTATAGTTGCTTTTGCAAGAAACAAGTTAATTGAATGAAGCTATAATGAAGTTTAAACCAACAGTGAATTGAATGAGGATTTAAGCTAGCAGGATACGTTATCAGCTGGAGCCTGGAAGTTTAGCGAGCAGGTTACAGCAGATTTGATTTGAGGACTTGAGAGCAGACCTAAGGATGAGTGCTCAGGAGTATTTGAGAGAAAAAGTTTGTATAACAGATGAAACGATTAACTTAGCTTCCTGAGGCTGAAGTTTGGTTCCAGAGTTCCCCTCCAGGAAGGTTCTTTGGGAGACAGGACGAGAGGAGTCAGATACAAGCCGTGGTCGAGGAGAGGAGAAGGCGGTTAGACGAGTTTCAGTCCGATTCGGTACACAGGTAAGTTGCAGAGAGAGATTTTCAGCCGGTTAAGTTCCGCGGTACGCCGTTCATTAATCCAGCGTCTTGTGTCTGGCGCGGTCGCATTATGTAGCGTGATGAGACCGCGTCAGAGAGGGGGTGTGGCTAAGCTGCGTCAACCCGGAAGAGACAGGAATTACTGGTAACGGGCATGACAGATTGGTTGATTGAAAGTAACCAATCAGCATTATGAGTCAAATTACACAGCGTGGGAAAATTCCAAAGAACTTTCCCACGCTGGGGGGGAGGACAATAGGTCCCCCCCCTATTATTTTACCTTAGGGCCACCACACGCCGCTCAGGCGTGGGGGCCGGGGTGTAGGACAATAGGTGCTTCCCCCTTATTTTACTTTAGGGCCCCCACCCGCCGCTCACAATAGGTCCCCCCCTCGTATTCTTCTTTAGGGCCCCCCCCCCTGAAATAATTTAGGGCCCCCACCCAACGCTCAGGGGTGGTGGCTGGGGGGAGGACAATAGGTCCCCTCCCCCCCCTTATTTTACTTTAGGGCCACCACACGCCGCTGAGGCTTGGGGGCCAGGGTGTAGGACAATAGGTGCTTCCCCCTTATTTTACATTAGGGCCCCCATCCGCCGCTCAGGGGTGGGGGCAGGGTGGGAGGACAATAGTCGAAAAGCCCCCACTCACACGGCTCGGGAGGGGGGACACTTTTCTTTTTACAGTGGGAATTAGGGAGTTATCTACTAAGCGGCTGCAAGAGAACATCCAAAGTCCCGAAATTCCTAAGTGCCTTAGTACCGAAGTCCCAGAATTCGAATGCCGAACTGAATATTTTCCACATGCACATCCCTAATGGGGAAGCACATAGAAGAGGAACAGAGAGATTGAATTTGGGGAGAGACATGGATGAAGGAGGAAATGAGATATGGATGGAAGGGGAACAAAGAGATGGACATGGGGGAGAGACATGGAAAGGAAGAGACATAGAAGAGAGCGAAGCGGAGAGTGCTGCAACACCATGGAGATTGCAGATGGACTAGGGAGCGAGTGGAGCAGATAGTGCGGCTACTGCTAAGGTGTGACACCTTACCTACTTGGCTGAGACTGCAGTTTGCAGAGGGAGCGAGCGGACACTCTAGACAGTGGCATTACTACTGAGACAGTAAGTAACTTGAAGTGAAGCTTTTAGATAGATTAAATGTATGTCCCCAAATTACATATTGTATGAGAATGACATACGTAAGTTTAGTTTGTTTTGTTTTAGGATTCACCAACTTTCATACAGGTCATAGGCAGCACAGATATCCAGTTACATTATTTTACATACTCATCAGGTTATTACTAAGAAACACAGTAGCAGCATACACAGCCAGCACAAAACCATCTCACATTGACAGCACAAAATGATCACACACATTCTCATCACACAGAGCCAGCTCAGTGCTAACACACAGTTTCCATCACATGTACACAGCCCAATATCATCACACACAAACTATTCCTATCACACACAGGCAGCCGAATAAATCACATGCAGTCCCCATTACACTCAGACAGCCAAATATATCACAAACAAACTGTAACCATTTCACTCAGACAGCCCAATATGCAGTCCCCATTGCATCCAGACACCCCAATACATCACATGCAGTTCCCACTGTACTCGGGCAGTCTGAGTTCAACTGTCACAACCAAGGTATTGCTTATAAAAAAAAATAAAAAATGACTCCAGCTTGTAATATTGTGCAAGGCCCGAGTGCCCTGGGGCAGCTGTGTGATGCGGCCTTTATGAATTTAGCCGAGGCGGGATGTAGATGCGTCACCAAGAGTGTGAGAAAGCAATCTTGCTGCCAATGTGATGTCTTTGTTGCCACTGGAAATCTCGTCCGGCATATTTTCCCTTTTTCATGGTACATGCAAGAGGCTATTTGAAGTCCTGGGGCAAGTACTGTAAGTGCAATGTAAATGCCGGGGTAAGTCCTGGGTGCTGGAGCAAGTACCATGAGTGCAATCTCAGTGCTAGGGCAAGTCCTGTGAGTGCAATCTCAGTGCTAGGGTAATTCCTGGTTGCTGTAGCAAGTCCTGGGAGTGCAATCTGTGTGCTCAGGCAAGTTAATATATGCCCCCACTATATACAAAGGTTTATGTCTCACACACTGCCCTGATATATACCATGCACAGGGCAATTCAAATAGCCATGTGTACATACTGGGGCCTATATATTGCCCTGTGCGTGCGGTATATATCAGGGCAATGTGTGCGGTATCACCTTGTGTAAATACTGGGAAGGGGTATATATCAGTCGTATCTATAAATAATAATACACTCTTTAAATGTACTTTAAAATGCATGGTTACCCTTTTGTGAACAGGAATATAGTGTTATAAGATGGGGCTGGTATAATGACGCAATGCTATGGGCCTGCTTTTATTTCCAGTGCTGGTCTTTATCCTCAGTCCGGCACTAATATGGTAAAAAACAGAAAATCCAGCACCCTCCCTTATCCACTAAACAGCAACTTCAGTGAGGACAGATTTTTTTTTTTTTAAATAATAATAATAATGGGGATTTAGTTACATTATATGATCATAAGCCTGCCACAACGTCAATGTACCCCATCTTTGGCAGGTCCTACTCTAACAGCCTAATGTCTGCTTCAAAAAACTATTTACTTAGGGGAAAAATTACATTTGGAGTTAGTATTATTTTTTTATTATTTATGTAGCGCCGTCAGATTCCGTAGCGCTGTACAATGGGTGGACTAACAGACATGTAATTGTAACCAGACAACTGGACGTACAGGAAAAGAGAGGTGGAGGGCCCTGCTCAATGAGCTTACATTCTAGAGGGAGTGGGCTAAAAAGGGTAAAAGTAGGGGTAAGAAGTAGGTTGTTAGAAAAGTATTCACTGAGGGCTTAGTAGGTAATTTTTGACAGGAGAGGAGTCATGGGGGGTGGGAGTAAAAACCTGCTAACAGTTTAATTGATATGCTTTCTTGAAGAAGTGAGTTTTCAATGATTTTTTTGAATGAGTGGCGACTGGGTGAAAGTCTTACGGAGAAGGGAAGGGAGTTCCACAGAAGAGGTGCAGCCCTGGAGTTCTCTGCAGTACAAGGCTAAATAGGGCCCTGAGTTGAGGCACCTGTGACAGGGAGGGGTGCAAAACTAAGGAATTGGCTCGACTCCCAAATATATATATATATATATATAACCAGGGGGCTGGCTGCACTCACCTGAACATGCATAAATAGGGTGCTGAAAAAAAGAGAAAAATCCAGCATACTCTCTTATCCACTAAACAGCAACTTTGGTGCTGACAGATTTTTTAAATAGTTTTTTAAAAACACTTAATCTAGGCAAAAAAAATATGCGTTTAGTTTTTTTTTTTTTAAAACACCTAATCTAGGCATTATTTTTTGCCTAGATTGTGTTTTTTAAAAAAACTAAAAAAAATCGGTCAGCACCAAAGTTGCTGTTTAGTGGATAAGGGAGTGCGCTGGTTTTCTCTTTTTTATTGTACTTATTGGCTCCAAGCATCACCCTATTTATGCATGTTCAGGTGAGTGCAGCCAGCCCCCTTGTTTCAGCACTAATATGGTGTGATGTTCCCTGTGTTAGGCTTGCAATATGGTGACAAGCATTCCACTGGCACATCACCAAATTGTAAATATATATTTATGATTTAAAGCTGATAACATATTTGTAGCGGTACCCCTAGTAATAGCTGGGTTTCACCGCCAGAGACGTCCTTTTTCCCAAGAGTGAGAGGTGCTGTAGCGATCCCAGAGTCATCCGTGAGAGAAGCAGGAACAGCTCTTACAAGAGCTAGTGATTGTGTTATAGCGATTCCCTACAATAAGAGACAGGACTCAGTATTGAGGGTGAAGAAGTCTGAAGGCTTAATGACACCGGTTGGATTTATATACAATTCCTCAGGCCAGAGGAACACCCCCTGGACCTGAAGGAGCACCACATTACAAACTGTACAGACCAATAAGAACAATATAATAATGTCCAACACTCCCACATACAGCACACAATTTCTCCCCTCTACCAGTGATATAATTAAGGTAGATAATGTACTAACTTAATTATGCCCAGGCAGAAAAAAAAAATTCTACCCAAACTATAGAAAACACCCCAAAACATAACATATCCCAATAAAAGTCACATCCCCTGATAGCTCTGATGTTGAACAACATATCCAAAAATCACCCAGATCAGAGCAGGGGTTCAGGAAATTCCTGGAAGTCTCTTTTGACCAACAGCACGCATGGTTTCATGCCCAAAATAGTTCCAGAGAATTAGGCTGTGCGGCCGGTCTATTTAAAATAGTCAAAGTACCGTTCGACTAAATAAAATGGCCGCCGCCACGTGTTCGACTGTATGAATGGCACAGGTTTTAGGTGAACAAACAGACTTAACTAGAAAGTGAAGGGAAGGGATTTTAGGTAAACAACCAGACAAACTAGCAAGTGAATGAAATGGATTTTAGGTAAACAAACAGACAAACCAGATGATAGATTTATACCCCAGGGACAGAGGATCTGTCACAATATTCACTAGAGCAGTGATTACCAAACCAGTCCTCAAGGCCCACCAACAATCCAGGATTTATGTATTTCCCTGTTTTATTCCAATGGAGATACTAACAAAATCTGGACTGTTGGTGGGTCTTGAGGACTGGTTTGGGAAACGCTGCGGATTAGAGCAAACCCTGTCATTGGCATTATTGGGAAAGCATTGTGTAACGGACCCTCTGTCAATCGATGCTCCTAGTGCTTACCAAGGACCATCAGCACCGCACCAGACACCATAAGCACTGCAGACCCCACGAACTGCCACAGCTTGGTTGGGGTCTCGCCGTCTTCCTTCCAACCTAGATCAACCTCTGACATCCAGGACCGTGTGGGAAAGACCTCCAGGAGAGCGTAACAGGAAGAAGATAGTGATTAGCATCCAGGGGAGTATACAGAGTATAGCAATTCCCAGTGTGATATAGCAGTTCCCTACAACACGAGACGAGGCTGCGAGTTGAGGTTAAGAAGGTCTGAAGGTTTATTGAACAGCTTGAGTTTTTATACAGTTTTTCCCCACAAAGTTGACGCCCAGGTGAACCTTGTGGGGCACAGGACACAGAATTAATAAACCAATAAAAACAGAGTCTTACATGTTGACACTCCCTTACAGTGTACACAATCCCTCCCCTCTGCCTGTGATACAATTAACAAAGACAATGGGCTAACAAAGACAACAGAAAAAAACCATACATTTTTACAAACCCCCAAAATACAACATATCCCCACAAGTCACATCACTGATAGCCTTGATCTGGGTGACCAACATATCCAAAAATCACCCAGATCGGTTCAGGGGTTCAGGAATTTCCTGGAAGTCTTATTTTTGCCTCACCGTGGTCCCATGCCCAAAACAGTTCCATACACTCAACGACAAAACACCGCTGGACAATTTAAGATGGCCGCCACCACATGTTTGAAGCTGTTGCAGTTAAAAGTCCAAGGGGCAGAAACAGTACTTTTGAACATGGGTTATCATAGGGCCTATAGTCCCAGGGTAGGAGGCTGGCAAACAGGCCCCTCCAAAAACCATTGGCGAAGTTGTTTTCGTCACACATTGTATAAGATTTGCGATTTCATGTGCACTCTCTGATGGAGTTCTCCTTGCAGTGCTTTCATATAGAGAGGGGAGGCTTTGGATGACTGGCAGGACTCTGTTCGTAAGAAACTTCAGAAACTTTCAATACCTCTTTATTCACTTTTTATGGGACATGGAGGATGAGGAAACAAAATATGTTAGATTTATTTCTTTAGCTTTCCTTTACATGGTGGAAAACTTTGATCTAAAAAAATTAAGTTTTAGTTTTTTCATGATATAGGGAGGTCGCCGATATGGTTCCTCGCCAAGGGCACTGGAGACCCTAGGTACTATAGCTGGAAAACTGCTCATTTTAATAACCTAGTATTAAGAGGTAGAAAAGGTAACTGAGTGGGAAGGGGATGTTTTTATAATAAAAATGCTCATATGTGAGCAGGACTTAATATATCTTGCTGAACAGGTAGTGAGCTGTGGCCATTTTGAATGTGGGCAATACTAGGGATTTTAGGCTAAAACTAAGGTAAACCTGATAGTAGACCCAAAAGACATGTTTAAGACCGCAGGCCTGTATTTGTAGGAGGAGTTAGCGTTCCTATAAAACACTACTCCTACTTCTTACCTTCACCGTAACGTTGCTGTTCACTCCTGGTCTGCTCGCGACACCTCGTCAGCCCGCACTTCCGGTTTACGGCCGCTGTTCGTACTTCCCGCCAGATCAGCGTCCTCTGTCCGGGAAAAAATTCAGTAGAACCACTTTCAGCTACTCCACGAAAACACACAAAGGACTAGGTAATCGGCGAGAATAGCCATAGCTATTCCCGCCGTTCACATATACAATTTGATACATGTTTCAATATCCATCCGAAAAAACAAATGAATGACTTTCAGACCTGCTATACCAGGTCCATTCATTTAACAATTCGTGCACAGTGCTATGCTTTCGCTTAGGGAATGGTAGTATACAATTGCAGAATTTAAAAGTTATTGCCATACCTTTGACCACCCATATACTGTAGATATGTTTCAATTGTACCACCCAATAAATATACACCTGTCTACTGTTAAGGGGGGGATCTCAACTAATTATAATTACAAGTTGCTTATGTCAGTATGCTAAGTCACAGTTCTTATTTATCCATTATATTGAACTTAGCAATTGTACAATACTACTATAAGTAAGAGAGAGGGATTAATATCAGGTCTTAAATGTTAATTTAAAGTTATCCTTTCCTTGTTTGATATGCTACACCTCAATTTCAGATTTCCAGAAGGTCATTCTACCATAAGCCAGGTTATTGGTTCATTGTTACTATCAGGTACAAACCTCCCCCCCTCAAAAAAAAAAAAAAAACCTTTTCGTTCACATCGCTCTACAAATTGCCTCTACATGGCCACGCTTCATCCATAATTGGGTCATCAGGATACTGGGGCTTGATATACCGCCTTGCCTCGTTACGCCACGGCTCTACACGACAACTCTTTCATACGTTATCCAAACTCACTATCTGTCAAACGTTCAGATTCAAAAATACCTTTCGTTCATGTCACCCTCCTCTGTGCATCAGATACTATCATGCTTTATAGCATGACATCTTCACAGATTACCTTTTAGGGGAATATAGAAACTATCTCTGGACTATCCAGCTCACTCAGGGCTTAAGGATGGTTGTCTTGGTACGTTGCATTACCCCTTCATCAAGCCCCCGTCCAGGGTGCTCCCCAATCTCAACACGCAGATTTTCGCCCCTCGGCCCAAATCACAGTTAGAGCCTCGCATTCACCCACCTATTGGGTTTATAGTCAAGGCCTCATCTGTCATGGCCACACGTTTTGGATCTTTTACTGTTACCGAGAGGCCAACACTTCACCACCATGCTAGTCGCTCGTGCCCCACGCCCAAATCATATATAGAGCCTCTCACCTGCCACTTGGCAACTAGCAGGGCCTCACCTGTCACGGGGTAGATTTTTTCGCTTCGGCACTGGTTAGCCATAGTTCTACTGTTTGCGGTGCTGTTTGCGGGTGTTTGCGGTGCAGTAGCGAGTTGTACGTGGCTTTATGGAACCGGACTAGGGCCTTATGTGGTACTGCTTCGAGGGTGCCTGGTCATGATATAGTGAGCCTGGTCTCTCTATTCCTAGGAGACCCAGGTCAGTGTTTGTGTCCCCGTATAAGTGAGTCTACATTAATAAACGAAAAAATAAGGCAATAACTGTGAATCAAAATCAAAATTTGACAACTTAACAACTTTGCAGCCTAAGGCTGCTGGATCGGTGAGTCTCTCCAATAGGTTTGGGTTGGAGCTGGTGGCTTCCCTGTCAGTCAGGTGTCAGGCGGATGGTCGGCTGCAGTCCTTGGTACAAATGGTACCACGCTGGATGGGTCCCATCCGTGGGCGCGGTTTAATCCCCCTGGGGCTGTCGTCGCATTCGGTATGTCCAGTGTTGCGAGGAATGCAGGAATATCAGTCCCAGCGCTCAGTTTTTGTACGGTCCCTTTGTGGGAGACGAGGAGGGTTCGTGGCGAACCCGGGTGGTGACCGGGTTCATGGATTTTCGCCATTGAAGTGTGGCTTTGGATAAGTCCTGGTAGAAGGACAATTGCGCTTCTTCGAATGCAAGTGGGGTCTTATTTCTCACCGCTGCCATTATTTGCCCCTTATCTTGTGGCAGTGCGCTGCGGAGTATGACGTCGCCGGGCATTGTAGAAGTGGATGTGGTGGGCGTCGGTATGCGGTATAGCCCAGCAATGGTGATTTTTTTCACGGTAGCGGGTGGCAGCACCGAGGCCAGCAGCCTTCCTCCTGGGAGACGGTGGTCGGTATGCCCCTTTTCTTTATGTGGTTGCGGCGGTATCTGTCTTCCTGCGCCGCCACTTGTAGTGAGAGCGCCTGTTGGGTTGCTTGTAGGTGGAGTATAGTTGCTTGCATGGTAGAGGTGTCTTGTCGGAGCTCTTTAATACCTGTTTCAGTTGTCTCTATTCTGCCTGTCAGTTGTTGTATAGACGTTTTTAGAATGGGCAGGTCAGTAGTGAGGAGGCTTTGAATATCCTGCAGCATTGTGTATAGGATTTGGAGGTCCTGTTTGGTTGCAGGCTCAGTAGCACCTGCTGAAGTTGTGGGCTGTTGCTGCATGTCCTCTGATGGGCTCTGGGTCTGGGGTGTGGTAGGTGCAGCTGTGTGGGGAGCCTCTGGTGGAGTATGATTTTCGGCGGCCGCCATCTTGGCTGGAGTGTGCCGCTGGAGCATAGCTCCAATATCCCTCTGTTCTGGGGCATTACCTGGTGTAGGCTTCTGGTTCCTGCGCCCCATAGGTGAGTAGGCAGGTGCTGTATGTGGCGACCACCACTCCACTGCGTCTCCAGCAAGATCCCCGCTCCAGAGGTACTCAAGGCCGCGGGTCTGTGGGCCTGCAGTAGGCCGCGGTCTTGCGTTTCGCCTTAAGGTGTTTCGGGGAGTATTGGAAGGGCATCAGGGGATTCTGCAGGGTGTCCCCCGGCAATATCTGCTGTTTGCAGGGTCGGATGGTAGATGGTTGCCAAGATTAGACTTAGATTTAGTTTTACATTAACGGAGCTGGGAGAAATGGCGTCCGGTCCGGTTCAGTGCAAGGCTCCGCCCCCCCGTAAGGATATTTGAGATGGTTAAGATGTTAATCTGGTCTCATTGCTAATTGCTTCCCAAGACATTGTGGAAAATAGAACATACAATTACGGCAATTTGGCTGTCGTTATGAAGGCTAGAGACCCACGTCTCAACAAAAAAACGAACCATACCCGAGTTTGTCCTAGCCTTAGGCATTTACAGAGATGTTGTGTGCTCTGTTTATCCACAACGCAGGGAAGAACTAGATTTATACTTGCACAAAGTGGTGGACTTGGGCCACAAGTACAGGGGTTTTATTTTTTTACGACTTCCACAAGTCTGTGTCGGCAAAAGCAGCGGCAACCCTGGCCCAGTTTAACATCCGCACTGACTGGAGCCTGTTGGACACAGAACTCTTTGCAGACATTTTGCAGGCCTGGTACACCCGTCTTGTGCGGTCTGCTCATTCACTTCCCATACCACCAATTTGTGCCCCTCAGAACCTGATCCCCCCCTCATACTCAAACCAACCAGGTGGAGCTAGCAAACCTGACCAGCGCGGCTTAAAAGACAAGCTTGGACGTCCCCTAGTCTGCCTAGGCAAAGCACAAGTCTGTAATAACTTTAATGCAGGAGTTTGCAGTTTCAGTGCCTGCAGATAACTGCACGTGTGCTCCATATGCTTTAGGGCTCACGCTAAAACCATGTGCCCGTCCAAGTTGAACCCAAAACAATGACTAACTGAGGTGAATATAAGTAATTTGGCATTCTACTTGAAGTCACATCCATCTCCTCACTTGATGGAATACTTAATACATGGGTTTTCACAAGGGTTCCACACTGGGCTTGTGACACTCCCTGTAGGTTCCTTGGAATGTCCCAACCTCCTATCCGCTATTCACAAACCACATACAGTAGACAATCTTATTGGGAAGGAAGTTCAAAAAGGTTTCAAGATAGGCCCCTTTTTCTCTCCCCCTTCACCTCCTGGCACACAAATCCAATCGGGATAGCCACCAGCAAATACACTAATAAAAAAAACGTCTTATCATTGATCTGTTTTCTCCTCATTCATCCACAAACCCAAGCTTAAACTCCCTCATACCATCCACCGAATTCTCTCTACACTATACCACCGTGGATAATGCTATACAATCTTGAAGGCTGGTAAAGCTGCATGGCTCAGCAAGACCGATATCTCCAATGCCTTCAAGTTGCTACCTATCCATCCCTCTTTCTGGCATGTTCATGGGATTAAGTGGAGAGAGACTCACTTTCGGGGCAAAAAGTAGCCCCAAAATATTCTACACGTTTGCTGAAACACTCTGCTGGCTTCTCCTCAACATTATTAGGTGCCCCATGGTGTTACACTATCTAGACTTCTTAATGGTGGAAAATAGAAATTGCACTCCTACAAGCCTAAAGGGCACTACAGCACTATTTTCTTTTTTTTTTTTTTTGACATTCTTTATTTTCCATTTTATATTGTACAAAACAGTGAATAAGCAACGATTTCAAAGATTTCAGACAGGTACAATACGACACCCCAACACTAGTGGCTGTATGCAAGTGCTCACACTTTGGCCTTGGGCAGAGGCAGGCCGTCTCTATAGGTGTTTGTTCGGTTAGGTTACCCACTATTGTGTAGTGAGTGGGAAGGGGGGTCCCACATCGCTGTACTGGGCGGTGCAGATGCGAGATTGGTGTTTGTGTGGGGGCCCCCCAGAGAAACCTCTGGGCCGTCCCGAGTCTCCATGAGTAGTTACCCGCCATCATGCCCCGGCCTTACCTTGGGTGGTTTTTTGTTCTCCCTCGGCAGGGTACTCCCTGTGATATGTCATATCGGCCCCCAAAGTGGCTCTTTGTCACCTGATTTGGCGTGAGCCCCGATCCCAACTAGGAGGCGTAGTCATGCGGATGCTGTTGTAGCCTCTCTTTTGTCTATGTCGTGGTCTATGGTGTAGGGATCTTTTTGGATAGATATGCTGTCCCTCCGTCTCTGTCGTCTGGGTGCTGATAACAGCTGTGTAGATGTGTCTACCTAATTGCGGTGTCCTGGTAGGGGTTGGTGTGAGCCGTTCGTCAGCTCATGGGGTCCGCCGGCAGCTGGTCTGCCCCCCGAGCCAAACTACCGTCTTTACGTCCAAGTGCGGGATGGGGGGGAAGGGGAAAAAGGGGGGTCAGTCGCTTCCTGTGTATCCGCCTGTCCAGTGGTGTGTTCTGAGGGTAAGTGTTTGTAAGATGGGGGCATGTATTGGTCCGCTGACCAATACATGCCCCCATCTTACAAACACTTACCCTTACAAACGCTTACCCTCAGAACACACCAGGGGGGGATAGAGGGGGGACGGGGGGAGAAAGAAGGGGGGGGATGATGGAACTCTGTCAGGGGCAGGGTGCCCAGTCCCGCCCCCCCGGCCCGTGGCGCATTTGATGCGCCCCTGTGCGAGCAACTCCCGGCGCGGCACCCGAGGCCCTGCGGGCCATGTAGTCAACCCAGGGGCCCCACAGGTGCACACATTTCTCTCCTGTGCCGTGGAGGTCTGCCGTGAGGCTTTCCATGTGGAAAATTTCTTCTACTTTCTCCGTCCACTCCGACAGTGTCGGCACCAGCTGTGATTTCCACCTGGCGGGGATCAGGCTCTTAGCTGCGTTCAAGAAATGTCTCGTTAGAGACCTTTTGTATCTGCCAAGGGGCATCCCGGTGTGGTGGAGCAACATCGGGAGGGGTTGCAGTGGGGCGTCTGAGTCCAGGATCTCCTCCAGTTTTCGGTGTATTTGTTGCCAGAAGGTGCGTATAGGTGGGCACTCCCACCAGATGTGCAGATCTGTACCATCTGCTGTCCCGCATCTCCAGCACTGGGCTGTTGGAGTGAGGCCCATGCGGCACAGTCTAGCCGGCGTCCTGTACCAACAGGTCAGGATCTTATAGTTAAGCTCCCGAATTTTGGTGTCAACTGTTCCCTGGTGGGTTAGGGTGTGGATCTTCTCCCAGTCGCCCTCAGTCAGGACTGTCCCCGTGGCTTGCTCCCATTGTGATTGATAGGAGCCCGGTGGCGGCCGAGCAGCCCTTATGAGCTCGGCATAGAGGACGGAGATGCCCCGTGGCAGGTGTGCCCCCCCCCCGCGCAGATGGACTCGAAAGGAGTCAGGTTCCTGTGTATGAGTTGCCATCCAGGCAGCGTGCGGCAGGAATGTTGAATCTGATGGTATCAGAATCGCAGCAACCCTGTAGCCTGGGGCAGTATCAGCAGGGCTTCCAGGGGCCGGACTTGACCGGGTTATATACCACCGGCGTCAGGGGGGACGGGTTGGTGGAGAGGCTCAGTTTGTATCGTATGCTCGTCCACACTCGTAGGGTAGCTGCAACCAGATGGTGCTCCCGGGTGTCTCCAGTCTGTAAGTGATGGGGGAGCCACGTCACCAGTGGGAGTCGTCCGTGGGTCTGCATATGCTCCATGTGGACCCAGTGCTTGTCTGTTTGGGGGACATGCCAGTCGATGATGCGGTGGAGATGTGCTGCATGATAGTAGGACTGTAGGTCCGGGAGTCCCACGCCGCCCATATGTTT
This sequence comes from Pelobates fuscus, assembly GCF_036172605.1. Classification (NCBI taxonomy): domain Eukaryota; kingdom Metazoa; phylum Chordata; class Amphibia; order Anura; family Pelobatidae; genus Pelobates; species Pelobates fuscus. The sequence goes on from NC_086317.1 coordinate 235,529,430, forward strand.
TGGTTGGATGAGCTGTTTGCGCTTGAGTCTGGCCGTTCCGGCCTTCCAGACGAATCTTCGAATGTCCGTGTTCATAGTGGTATAGAGAACCCGGGGGAGCCGAATCGGGATCGTCTGGAAGAGGTACAGGAGCCTCGGCAAGAGATTCATCTTGATGGCATTAATTCTGCCGAACCACGAAACGCAAGACGCCCACCATCTAAGCAGGTCAGAGCGTAGTATTGTTTGTAGAGGGAGAAAGTTTTCCCTGTAGAGCATACTCAGGTCCCTCGTCAGCCAGATGCCTAGGTATTTGAGACGGTGCGTACACCACTTGAAGGGGAAGTTCTCTCGCAATTGGGGCAGCATGCCAGAGGCCAGATGTAGGGGAAGCGCTTCAGACTTTTCCGCGTTTAATCTTAAGTTAGAGAGTCTCCCGTAGGTCCCGAAGGCGTTAAGGAGGTTAGGCAGGGTGGTCATAGGTTCCGTGATAAAGAAAAGCAGGTCGTCAGCATACGCTGCCACCTTGTGTATTCTTCCCCCTATCTCAACTCCCGCTACATTCCTGTCCTGCCTGATGGCCTCCAAAAACGTTTCCAGCGTAAGAGCAAATAAAAGAGGAGACAGGGGGCATCCCTGCCTCGTTCCGTTCCGTATTTCAAATGGCGGGGACAAGGCTCCATTGATCCGCAGGCGGGCCTTTGGAGCTGCGTACAGGGCCGTGATCCACAGCAGCGCGTGTGGACCAAAACCCATTGCTCTCAGGGTTTCGTTCATGAATTGCCAGTCCACTCGATCGAACGCCTTTTCGGCGTCGGTCGAGAGGAGGAGGCTCCCCGTCCCGCTGCCGCGGCGGCGTGAATGAGGTTGAGGGCTCTGACTGTGTTATCCTTGGCCTCTCGGCCCGGGACAAAACCTGTCTGGTCCGGGTGCACCAGGACTGGGGCCACTCGGCCCACCCTTAGGGCCAGGACTTTGGTAAAGAGCTTGAGGTCCGCATTGAGGAGGGAGATGGGTCTATAGCTGGTGCACGCCGAAGGGTCTTTCCCCTCTTTCGGGATGACTGCCACCGTTGCCATGATGGTGTCTCCCGGGAACCTCCCTCCCTCCAAGATGGAGTTCAGGCCTGTTAAGAGTTCCGGCATGAGGGTCTCCTTAAAGTGCTTTAGGTAGCTAGCTGGTAGGCCATCCGGGCCCGGTGCTTTGTTGTTTTTAGCAGCCTTAAGGGCTCCCAGGAGTTCTCCCAGAGTGATCGGGGATTCCAGGTCTTCTGTTTGGGCCTGCGTAAGCTTTCTGTGCACATGTTGTTCCAGGTATTTCCTCATCTCAGTCAGCCTCATCTGGTTCGCCGCTATCCCTCCCGCGGCCGAAATGTTGTAAAGCTTCGTATAGAACTCCTGGAATTCCGCGACTATGCGATCCGGCAATCTCGTGTGGGTGCCTCCTTTCGTCCGTATCGCAGTGATCTGTGCCAGTCTCCGTTTTTTTTGTAGCATTTTGGCTAGCATGCGGCCGCATTTGTTGGAATGTTTGTAGATGTACCTGCATGATCTGCGTAACGTATGGGTCAGTAGTTGTGTGAGGAGTGACTTCAGTTCCCTGCGCGCTTCCAGTAGTGCCCGGTAGGCATCTTCCGTAGGAGCTGCTTTATGCTTCCGGTCCAGGCGCGCGGCCTGCGCGTACAGGTCCGCCAGTCGTCTCTGGTGTTCCTTCTTTCGCGTGGTGCAGAGTTTGATGAAATGGCCGCGGACTACGCATTTGTGTGCTTCCCATCTCATCAGCGGCGCTACATCCGGTGTGGTGTTGGTTTTGAAATATTGGCGTAAGACGGCCGCTGTGTCCGTGACCACCAGAGCGTCTCCTATGATCTGCTCGTTAAGCCGCCATTGCGTGCTGCTGGGTTTGAATAATGGGGAGCGGATCGTGGTCAGGATCGGGGAGTGATCCGTCCAGACCGCTGTTTGGATGTCGCATGTTTGAAGGAGATGGAGATATTCCTGTAGCCTCGGTGAGCCGTGGAGTAATAGGAGAAGTCCTTTTCTTCCGGGTGCAGGACCCTCCAGGTGTCTGCCAGGCCCGCCTCCCGAAGTGCTTCCCTAGTGACCCTCCGTCAGGTATTTGAGTGTGCAGAGTGACCCTTGGACGTGTCCCATCTGGGTTCCAGTGGCACATTAAGGTCTCCCGCCACCACCAGGAGCCCCTCCCGGAATCCATCCAGCAGCTTCAGAGTCCTCGCAATAAAGCGGTGTTAATTCGTATTTGGGGCGTAGTACAGGGAGGCAAACGTGTACTTCTTGTCTGCAATGGTGCCCTTGAGAAACAGGTAACGCCCATTCGGGTCCGCCATTTCCATAGCGCAGTGGAACGGTGTATGGCGAGCGAAGAGAATCGCCACCCCTGCTCTCTTGGAGTCCGGGTGGTTGGCGAAGAACCCGGTCGGGAATCTTGCGTCTCTCAGCGTTGGGGGGTTCGGCCCCTTAAAATGTGTCTCCTGCAGGAACGCCACCGAGGCCCTCGTATACAGCACTATTTTCAACTGTAGGTGTTCCTCTGTCACAAGACAAAAATACTGTATCCACCACCAGACTTTATTTTCTAGGCATCACACTGAATTCCGATACTATGCAGTCAAGTCTCCCGAGGATAAGCTCATGCGCATTCGTGAAGACGTGAACAGGTTCCTTCAATTAGGAGCCTGCACTCGGAAAGACCTACAATCTCTCTTAGATTCCTTGAACTTTGCCATGCGCATTATCCCACAAGGCTGCTTTGCTTCTTACCAGGCCTGCCTGGCGGGTATATTGGTCACTTAGATCCTCCAGCAAAGGCAGACCTGATCATGTGGCATGAGTTCCTAGAGCACTGGAATGGGATTTCAATGTTCATTCCGCCAGTATCCGACCAATCCCCAGTCTTTTGGACAGTTGCAGCCGCTAATACTGGGTTTACAGCAATCTACAAGAACCACTGGTTGAGAGATTGTTGGCCGAAAGAGACACTCAATCAACCTTCCTTTCACAAGACATCTGCATTATCCGAAATTTACCCGATAGTGGCGGCTGCATTCACATGGGGCAAATCCTGGTCGGGCATGGCAGTCAAATGTTATACCGACAACATGGCAGCCTGCGACATAATTAATAAGGGTCGATCATCTTCTTTGACCATTATGAGGTTAGTTCGCAGGCTGACCTGGTTGGCTGCCACATATCAGTTCTTTCTCTACTGCGAATACATACCAGGCTACTCCAACTCTGCTGCTGACGCTTTGTCTCGTTGTAAATTGCAAGAATTCTTCATTCTTCACCCAGCAGCCAACAAACACCCGACCCAAACTCCGGATTTCAACAATTTAATCCTGGACTAAACCAGCTATTGGCACACAGCAAGGAATTAGCACAATTAGCCTTATTCACAAACACTAAGAAACATACGATAGAACTTTGGTCATTTTTCACAGGTGCATTTGCTGCATTTTGCCACCTCCATCTCAAACTCTCTTACAACACTATCAAACTCTATCAGGCATACACCATCACATTTTGACAACCCTGCCAAATCATACTCCTTTCCTCTCGGCTTACCCGATAAAGAATATATTAAAAGATATAAACAAATTAGATAATCACATGTGATGTTTACCTATAGATGGGGAGAAATTCCGGGCTTTATCAGGCATACTGGACACTCTACCTTTTGAACCCCATACAAACCTGGTAATTAAAACCTCTATGTACATAGCTTTCTATGGATTTTTAAGACCTAGAGAATTCACGATCATAGCCCAATCAGACAGTCATTCATGCCTTATCATAAAAGACTTCTAAAAGGTGAACGATTACTATCTTTTGGCATTCAGGCATTATAAAAGCAATCCATTAGGCCATCCACTAGAAGTACCCTTCTACCCCACTGGGAATCACTGGTGCCCTGGTAAAGTCTTAGACACTTATCTTGCACAGGTTAGGGACAATCCCAGCCACTCTCCACTGTTTATACTGCTAGGCAATCCCCTAACTACTACCAAATTCATGTTCTACGTTAGAACTCTGTGTATTAAATTAGGTTGGGACCCTGCCTCTTATTCAGCATAGGGGCCGCATCAGCCGCGTCCAGTATCAATACTCCAGTACATATCATTAAAAAATTGGGATGTTGGAAATCCGCAACCATAGAAATAGTTAAGACAAGCATTTATAAATCTTGTTATATAATCATGGAAGCAATAAAGTGTTTTTTTTTTTTTTCTGCTTTTCCTTTTGCCCTCTTTTTTACAGGCCTACCTCTAGGTCATTTTCGTCACACCACACCGACTTGATCCAATAACAAGTATTTTCACAGTCACTATATTAACCGACCACAAGTTTAAGGCCGCAGGCTAGAGATGTCCCGAATAGTTCCTGGCGAACATAGCCCCCTATTCATCATCATTGAGTAAACTTTGACCCTGTACCACACAGTCAGCAGACACATTCCAGCCAATCAGCAGCAGACCCTCCCTACCAGACCCTCGCACCTCCTGGACAGCATCCATTTTAGATTCATTCGGAAGCTGCATTCTTAGTGAGAGGAGGGACAGTGTAGCTGCTGCTGATTTAATAGGGAAATCGATAGCTAGGCTAGTGTATTCAGTGTCCACTACAGTCCTGAAGGACTCATCTGATCTCTGCTGTAAGGACATCACCCCAAAAAGCCCGTTTGTGTCAGGCTCACAGCGTATACTGTGCCCACTTGCCCAGTGCCACCACTCATATCTGGTGTCACAATAGCTTGCATTTAAAAAAAACAAACTTTTTTGACTGTAATATAATAGCAGTCAGTTTCCTTCACACGTGTGCGTTTCAGGGCCTGCCAGGGCACAGTGTCACACCAGTGCAACTCGTATCTGGTGTAACAGTAGTGTACATTTAAAAAAAATAAAATAACATTTTGACTGTTATAGATTGAATAGCAGTTAGTTGTCTGCAAACGTGTGTGTCAGGCCTACAGCGTCTACTCTGCCAACTTCTACTAGTGCACAGTGCCACTCATATCTGTTGTCACAGTAGCTAGCACGCATAGTACCACTAATCAAAAAAAAAAAATGACAGGCAGAGGCAGGCCACCCTGCAGGGGCCGTAGTGGTCGTGGTGCTGTGATTCACTTTGGCCCTAGAATAATGCCCAGTGTTCAGAGGCCACGTACCCTGAACTCGAAAAGTTCTGAGGACATAGTTGACTGGCTAACACAGGACACCCAATCTTCTACAGCTTCCACTCGGAACCTTGACGCACCATCCTCCTCCAGCTTAGGGCACCTCTAAAGTTACCACTCGCCCGCCTGCCTCCACCACCAACACTAGCACCACAGCCGCTTCACTTGATCTGTCAGAGGAGTTATTTACACATCAGTTGGAATAAATGAGTGATGCGCAACCATTATTGCCAGAGGATGTAGATAACAGGGATATGTCTCAGTCAGGCAGCATTACACACATGGACGTACGGTGTGATGATGATGTTGTACCCGCTGCTGCTTCCTTTGCTCAGTTGTCAGATACAAGTGAAGCGGTTGATGAGAGAAATTCAGGCTTTTAGATCCTCTTCAGTAAAAGTTATTTTAGTATTTTGTTCAGCAACCTCAGTTAGGCCTTTGATACATAAGATTCTTGTATTCTGGTGCAATCTGGTTACAGCCCACATGCGAGATCTGTCCCGGCTTCTGCTTGGGCTACAACGATAATAAAAGGCCACCCAAATGTGTTTGAGCCCAGTATATTGGTTCACCTTGAGTTTCTAGATAATGAGTGTCTGGAGGCAGAAGGAGATGCCATACTAAAGAGATGAGAGAGAGAAAAAAATCTTTTAGATTTATTACAGGAAAGAACTTTAATCTCCAGACGGAATTTACACCAATAAGATGCTAACCAGGAAATACTGAAATCTATTCTCAGGCAGCCACTGAATTATTGCTTCAGTTCTAATGAAGAAAGAACCGAATTAATACGAAAAGGCACGAATAGAAACTAACTTCCTATTAGCTAAATGACTAGACCGAAGAAAGAAAATCCACGAAATAAACAAAACGAACACATGCGCAATCGTGTGAACAGGACGCCAACTCGTTCGCGTGAATTTACATGAACGGCTATATAAAAATCCACGGAAGTAGCTGGCGAACAACTAGAGGATCATATTGAAAGGAGAACATAAAACAGGTAATGCTAATGCTAATATGCCAAACAGCAATAGTCCTTGAAAATAACCAGACACTCTGTGCAGTGGGATAGATAGGGATTTACAATATACCCTTGAACTTTTCACCTTAATGCCTTGAGGACTGCATAAATATCCACGGTAAAAGAGGAATTAAATAGAGATTACCTCGAAGTAACTAAATTTGAACCTATCCCAGCTAGTCCCATTCTAAACAGGCTTACTTAGATTTTCAGACAAAGGGAGGCTGAACTTTGTCTGGGAGATCCATGGTGCACATGGGAAGGTGGCCAAAAAATAAAACCTTTTACAATTTGGAAATACCTGTCAGTCTGAGGACAGAGAAATGACTGGTGTGTGAAGGTAGGAGGGACACTTTATACACTTGGTCTCATTTGAATTCTGTTGCCTGTCCTGTTCTGGTCCTGCGGGCTGAGCTATCCATAAGTGATGCTGCCACGATTAGCCAGTGAAATAGTAATACTGTTTTTTCTGCTTCTGTGTTATTTTATTAATATATCATCCATACTTTTTTGGCGCAACCTTCCTTCCAACTTTAAACGTCCTGAAGCAATTCAAATTTCACCACCAAGGAACTAGATTCCCTGACACCTAGGGGACTCAATCAAGAATATGACCTCAATCCGTTTATTTAAATTATATTTCATTTGTTTTTAAATTTTGTTTAATTTTCTCTATCACTATTATGTCTTACAGATCATCTTTAACGATTACTGTAATCTGTGAGGCTGTGCTGGTTATCACACTATTGAGTACACATTAAAAGATTGTCTCTCATAGCTCTTATGTATCTTCATCTAGATGATGGTCTTTGGATATCATTTACATAACTATTTGTTTTGATTTTGATGGGAGACTTTAAGATATTTTGTAATCAGCTATCATCAATTTTATTTGGGGTCTGTTTAAAACTTAAAATATCTATAACATGTAAAAATGAAATATTTTGCTAATAATAAATTGGATTTGAATAGATCCTTAATTAACGAGGAGATTGTACCCTAATTTGACAATATATTTACATCAATATTTATTGATATGGTGACACCATTAAAATTAGATTTTATTGAATTTAATCAAATCCTATTATAGTTATGGGTTAATTAGTACCCTAACAAGATGATAATATACTTACACTTACATTTATTGAAATGGTGAAAACTATTAAAGTTAAAATTAAATTGAAGATCAATTAAATCCCAGGATTAGTTATGGGTTAATAAGATGTCTTTATCAGATCACTTTGTTTCTTATATTTAACACGTCACATGGTAATTATTGCACTCATTTTTTATAGTGCATCTATTTCTGGTAACTTTTCTTACTTACTACATGTGCACCATAGAGGTTCTACATATCATATAAATTATAGAATCACATATGATGGTGATATTTTTTTCTGAAACATATTCTACTTCACAGAATGAATTTTCTTCTTTTTTATAATATATATTGATTTTGTATCTTTTTTATTTATTCATTTTAATTTTATCCTTTATTTATAGAGTAGTTTATATATTATTAATTTTCTTTTACCAATTGTATTTTATTTATTAAATTGGTGATTTTTTTTACACTAAGTCTTAAGTGATTAAACTGATTTAATAAGATTCATGAAAAGATGGGTATGTGTGTGTGTATATATATATATATATAATGTGTATATATAGTCATTTGTGATAATACAAGATATGTAATCTATTATACAGTTTTTTTCTATGTAATACATCATAGATGTATTATGATCTAGAATTATCCACAAGTTAGGTGATCACACTGCAATGGCATTCAGCTTTACATTTTTTATGTTGATACAATACAATAAATTAGAAATTATTTTTTCGTTATTATATTTTTTTGCAGCTTTTTATTAATTTCTGTTGTGCGCGTGTGCTGTCATGCGCATTGACTTTGTACCCCAGTCTCCGCATTGGTTTTGTTTTGACGAAGGTTTGGCTGCGTGACGCATGCGCGGAGTTACGCACACGCGTTGATGGTTCTTCAGTGTGATCATGTGATCGGCGTAACGGGACGTGCGTGTCACATCAAACATAATGATTTAACTCACATAGCCGATCCGGAAATGTAAGTAATTTGGCATTTCAAATTGATTAATATCGTTTTCATTTATTGGAAAAAATCTGTTTAATTAGTATTTAATTAAATGATTAATGAATTCTTCTATTTGATTGGTTGAGTTCCATTGCATAGTGAGACACCCCTAATATATAAGATCCTGATTGGAGAGAAAATTATATTTTAACACTGTTTTCATGATTATTGAGTGATTATGTAATTAATTAAAACACTTCACATGTTTTTTCACTTATCAGTTGTTGTATATACCTATTTATTGTATACAAGTTGAGTGTCACAGTAGCTTGACAAAGGCCCCAAGGGGTCGAAACGTTGTTTGGTGCTTGGGTCCAAAAAAATTGCCTAATTGGTGGAATACCTTGGAGTGCCTGGATTTCTTTTCTACATTTACACTTGATATTTTGGTCCATTTGGTACTGGGGCTTATCCAGCTCATTGCACCCAGGATAAGGGATAGAGTGCATTTACCATTATCTATATTTGGATATCTTAAGTTTAGGTCCACTGAGCTAAACAAACCAGGAAGTAACAGGACCGGTTTTCAGATTAAAAGTAAGGGGTGTAACAGGGTTAATTTGTAAAAGTGCCAATTTCTTTTGAAATCTGCTCTTTTTGCAAAATAAAATAAAAAAGAGGACAAACACTTCACGCATAACGCACTTCAGCAAGCTGAAGTTCTTTAGGGGTCCTGCCTGTTCTTTCCAGAGGACAGTTGCTAAACCCACTTACTACTGCCGCTATTCATAGGGAATATGTAACTCTTGAACTTTTTTTTATAAGGCTATTGAGACTTTCCACTATCACTAGTTCGGTAAGAAGCAATAGTTATGGTGCTAAGAGGCAATAAGCATGCAAAAAGGCAATTAGCTAGCCTCGAAATTCATATCCCCAAAAAAGCAAAACCAACCCCAAATTTGTTAAGTACATATATAAAAAATAAAATATGAAAGTGTAGGTTCATTAAAAACAGAGATGGGTGTGTTAATGAAAAAGGCAGACATTCTAATTAACGATTCTCCTCTGTATATATTAAAGAGGATTCTATGGTAAGAGATATGAATATGATGATGCAAAAACTTAACAGAAAAATTGTGATTGGAGGACTCAAGACAAGGTGCTACAGCAGCTAAAGAAAGTGAATATAAACAAAGCTCTGGGGCCTGATGATATTCAGCCACGAGTACTTAACCCCTTAATGACAACTTCTGGAATAAAAGGGAATCATGACGGAATATATCTGTCATCTGTCCTTAAGGGGTTAAGGAGCCAAGTGTGGAAATAAGTGAACCTCTGTATTTAATCTTTCAAGATTCTTTTCTTTCAGGAATGGTACCAGAGGATTAGAAGAAGGTAGATTTTGTTCCTATATTCAAAAATGGTTCAAAATCTTTGCGTGGAAGACCTGTGAGCTAAACATCTGGGGCTGAGAAAGTACTTAACCCCTTCAGGACCGGCCTGTTTTTGCGATGTTTGTACGTTAAGGACCAGAGCAGTTTTAACACTTTTGTGGTGTTTGTGTTTAGCTGTAATTTTCCGCTCTCTCATTTACGGTTCCCATACAAGTTATATATTGTTTTTTTCAAGACAAGAAGGGCTTTCTTTACATACCAGTATTTATATTATGTCATATATTGTATTTAAAAAAAAATAATGAAATATGGTGAAAAAAAAAAAAAAAACATGTTTTTGGACTTTTACTTGAAAAATCTTTTACTTATCTACAAAAGCTAATGAAAAAAACTGCTAAATAGATTCAAAATTTTGTCCCGAGTTTAAAAACACCCAGTGTTTACATGCTTTATTGCTTTTTTTTGCAAGTTATAGGCCTATAAATACAAGTAGGAAATTGCTGTTTCAATATATATATATTTTAAATGTATCAATAGTGACATTGTTACACCGTTATCTGTCATAAATCCCCGAAACACACCTAACATGTACATATTTTTTAAAGTAGACAACCCAGGGTATTTACAATGGGGTATGTCCAGTCTTTTTTAGTAGCCACCTAGTCACAAACACTGGCCAAAGTTAGCATTTATATTTGTTTGTGTGTTAAAAATGCAAAAACCGCTAACTTTGGCCGGTGTTTGTGACTAAGTGGCTACTAAAAAAGGCTGAACATACCCCATTTGCAATACCTTGGGTTGTCTTCTTTTGTAAATGGTATGCCATCATGGGGCTAATTCTCATTCCTTGGCTACCATACGCTGTCAAAGGCAACCTAACCAATCTGACAAATTTCAATTAAAAAAATCAAGCCTTATATTTGACCCTGTAACTTTCACAAACACTATAAAACCTCTACATGTGGGGTACTGTTATACTCAGGAGACTTCGCTGAACACAAATATTAGTGTATCAGAACAGTAAAATATATCACAGCAATAATATCCTCAGTGAAAGAGCTGTTTGTGTGTGAAAAATGCAAAAAACTTCACTTTCACTGACAATATCATCGCTGTGATATGTTTTACTGTTTTGAAACACTAATATTTGTGTTCAGCGAAGTCTCCCGAGTAAAACAGTACCCCCATGTACAGGATTTAGGGTGTCATAGAAAGTTACAGGGTTAAGCACAGTGCTAGCAAATTAAATTATCTGGACTTTTGGCCTGGGTTGGCAGGCAGGTCCCTCAAATTGCAATCATTAAAATTACTTAATTAGGTAAAAATATTACATAAATATGCACGTAGAATTTTAATATATATACATATTTATATATTTGACGTCTACGTGTATATTTATGAAATTAATAATGTAATTTTGTATGTGGACATATGTATATTTCGTATTATTTTTATTTATTTATTTATACATAGATATATATATCATTACATTCTAAGTGTATTTTGATATAAATATATATATATCAATATCAAAATACTGTTAGAATAAAATTGAATATATATATATAATTTTTTTTTAATTATTAAAAATTATTTTTATTTTTTGTTATTTATTTTTATTAACATATTATTTGTATTTTATAATAATATATATATACCATATATATAGTTATTATATATATTGTATATATTCGTGTGTAATTTAAATATAAGTGTATTTTTATATTAATATACGTATATATAAATATAAAAATACACTTAGTGTGACATTATATATATGATACATATACATATATTATATATATAGATATAATACATGTATATATATCATATATATACACATATTATAATTTTTTTTTACACTGATTGTTTTTTTTTTAACTTTATTTTATGATTTTACACTTGCAGGGAGACTGCCTGTCAGCACAGACAGTCCCCCTGCAGGCAGATACAAAGACCCCTATTGCGGTCATGTGATCGAGTGATCACATGGCCGTGGGGTCCTGATCTGCCGAGGGGGGACTGCCCGGGCAGACAGGCAGTCCCCCTGGACCGGGAGGAGAGCTGATCGCCGCCGTGGGACCGACGGCGATCAGGTAAGTAGCCCAAAACCGTTATGACGGTTCAGGACCGTCAGCGGTCCAAACGCACGTTTTACCGCTGACGGTCCTGAACCGTCAGCGGTCCTGAAGGGGTTAAAGGATTATTAAGGAATAATATTTAGGAATTCATCGAGAGGAGTAGTATTAGCAATAACCAGCATGGTTTTATGAAACTTAGGTCATGTCAAACTAACCTAATTGTACTCTACAAAGAAGAAGAAGTATAGATCAGGGTTTTTGCTGTGGATGTAATCTACTTGGATTTTGCCAAGGCATTTGATAAGGATTCTCACAATAGGTTAGTGTTCAAACTAAAAGAAATTGGTCTAGATGGAAATTCTTGTTCTTGGGTAGAACATTGGCTTAAAGATACAGATAGGTGTTATTAATGGTAAATTTTTAAGCAGGAAAAAAAGCGGTTAGTGGTGTCCCTCAAGGTTCTGGGGCAACTTCTATTTAACATACTGTATATACTCTAGTATAAGCAGAGTTTTTGTGCTGAAAAAGCCCCACTCTGCTTATACTCGAGTCAAGGTCTGTATTATGGCAACTTACATTTTCTTGGTTCTCTTATTCTTAATTTACTCTGCCTCTCTTGATAACCTAATTAACTATTTTGGATTTCAATACCATCTATAGGACGACGATTTTTAGACTTGCCTCTGCCATCCAAGAATGCGTAACAAACAACTTCTATTTAATTGTTAACTGAATGCCTTCCAATTTTCTAAAACTCCTAATCTCCCTCCCTCACCCCCCCCCTCCTCCATCTACATCCCTACATGTCAATGGAACACATTACTCCAATCCCTCAAGCTCACTGCCTTGGAGTTACTTTCTCAGGTCTTACCTTTTTCCCCACATCCATTCTGTCAGCAAATCCTGTAACCTCCACCTCAAAATTATTTCCTGCCTTTACACTTTTCTAAGATACAACTAAGGTACTTGGTTCATGCACTCATTTCCCGACTTTACTATTGCAACGCACTGCTCATCAGCCTTCCAATTAGCATTACCTCTTACCAGTCTGTAATGAATGCGGTTGCTATGTTCATCTTTCTGGCAGACCACTATTTACACACCTCACCCTTTTGACTTTCAGTAATTTTTCAGGATCCAATTGAAACGGACACCAGCCTACAAAGCCCTCAATAACGTCACTCCTCACAGATTCTTTAAGTCCTGCAAGTTGCGAGGTGGGGTCTTTGGATCAGATTTGTTGTTCCAGCACATCTGAAAAATGCTTAAATCGGATTTAGATCTGAGGAATTTTGAGGCCAAGGTGAAGCCTTGAACTATGCCATGTCCTCAAACCATTCCTGAACATTTGTTGCAGTGTCACTTAGTGCATTACACAACTGAAAAAGGAGACTGTCATCAGGGAACACCATTGCCATGAAGGGGTGTATGTGATCTGCAACAATCTCTAGGAAGCTGGTACATGTCAAAGAAAACCAAGGTTTCCCAGCAGAACATTTCCAATAGCATAACACTGCCTAAACAGCCATCCTGCTGCACTCTTCCCCAGGTAAATAATGCACATGGCCATCCATCTGATAAAAAAAAAAAAAAAAAAATACATGATTCATCAGATAAGGCAACCTTCTTACATACTCCATGGTCCAGTTCTGATGCACATGTACCCACTGAAGGCACTTTTGGCAGTGGACAGGTGTCCTTCTGGGCGTTCTGTGGCTACAGAGCAAAGTGCAATGCAGCATTCTGACACCTTTCTAGCATTGCCAGCAGTTTTTCAGCAATTTGAGTTACAGTAGCACTTTTGTGGGCTAGCCTTCACTCACTAAGTGCATCAATGACTTTTGGATGCCCGTGATCTTGATGCCGGTTCACAGGTTTGTCCTTCCTAGCACCACCTTTGGGTAGGTAACCACTGCATACAAGGAACACTCCACAAGTCTTAAGACATTTTCTTTTTCAGTTGTCTGCTCATTTTAAAACACTCAGATCGTTTCTCTTTCTGATTTTTCCTGCTTCCAACAATGAAATTCAAGAACTGACTGCTCACTTGCTGCCTAGTATATCCCACACATTGACTGTGCCATTGTAATGATAATCAATGTTACTCACTTCACGAGTCAGTGGCTTAAATGCTGTGGGTGATCAGTATTTCTTTCCACCGCTCAGCAGTCAAGATTTAGATTTTGTTGAGACTGGGTCAGAGAGTTGATCCTTATATTCTGTGTTAATTTTTGAGTTTATAGCCTGGTGGCATTAAGCAAAAAACAGTGTTGTAACCTGTAACCTTACAGAGTTTCTTCATGTATAATATTTGAATTTGAAGTTTGTTTGCATTAAGCACAACAATAGTGTTAGTCATAACTTGAAGTGAAGAGGACTATGAAGAAGTCATCACTTGGACTAAATAACCAAGACAGCGGCTTCTTTCAAACCGCACTTAAATGACCACTATAGTGCCAGGAAAACAAACTCATTTTCCTGGCACTATCGGGTCTTTAGGTCCCCCCCCCCACCCTTAGGGTCCCACTCCCGCTGTGCTGAAGGGGTGAAAACCCCTTCAGTCACTTACCTTTCTCCAGCGCCGGGAGTATCCTACCTCTGCCGACGTCAGCGCCGAATTCGCATGCACAGCAGGAGCCACGCTTATTCAAACCGCCCATACGAAAGCATTTCTTAATGCTTTCCTATGGACGTCCAGCATCTTGTCACTGATATTCACAGTGAGAAGCACCTCTAGCGGCTGTCAGCGAGACAGCCACAAGAGGCTGGATTAACCCTCAGTGAAACATAGCAGTTTCTATGAAACTGCTAGGTTTCAGCTGCAGGGTTAAAACTAGAGGGACCTGGCACCCAGACCACTACATTGAGCTGAAGTGGTCTGGGTGCCTATAGTGGTCCTTCAAAGGTAAACTGGCATTTTAAAAAAAATATTTTAAAATGCTTGTCATTTTCTTTAAAGGGACACAAAATTAATTAGTACAACTACAGCTCAATGTAGTCATAGTCAGTCCCTGCAAGCTTTTTAACATAAACACTGCCTTTTCAGACAACTGGGCAGAGCAGACATATACCGATATCCTACCTGCCTCTTGTTTGCCAGCATTTTTACCATCTCTAATGGTCATTTAACAGTTGTAATATCTGCAATTGTGTATGTAGAGCTGCGAGTCTGCCCGATGAGCTCGGAGTGCACTGTGGACCTTACCAGCATAAAAAATAAATAATAATAATGGCCCAAGGATCTAACTTTGTTTCACTCAGCTTCACAACCAAATCTGCGATTTATGGGAAATCCATTAAACAAGAGTAGAGCCCTGCTACCTTCAACATGGGGCATACAGGACGGTAGGTCTGGGAGGTTTGTGGGGGGAAGGCAAGCTGCTTATAAGAAATGTAACTACATTTTCACATTCTAAAAAAACAACAACAAAAAAACAATTACACTAAAGAAAATTACATATTCTAAATTAAAAAGGTACCGAAATTACATTAAAGTGCAAGAAGTCCGTTCAATTAAAAGACACTCGTCCATTGTATTCCAAAAGTGCACTTCAGCATTTACATTAAAGACACTACAAGGAAGGCTTTGTGAATAATTTATTTTCTTTTTAAAGTATAAACTTTTCATTTCCTTAACCACATTCTGTACAATTCTATTTATGGCACTTGGCAGCAAAAATATTTGTTCTTCTTCATTTTGCGTTAGGTGGGGAAAGAAAAGAAAACAAGCAAAAAAATAAAATACACTTGGACCAAATAACCAAGACAGTGGGACAAACTGTCCACTGAAGAATATAAATTTACAAAGTGTGGCCCAGATTTAATTTTTACCCCAAAGTGTTTAAATATGTAGTGGTAAGCAGATCTGTTGCATTACAGATTCATTTACTCTATAGACTCTTAAATGTTCCCAGGCATCCTAATAAGTACAAAAAAAAAAAAATGTAATATTGTATCTGCCTGCCTTAGAGAGATTAGTGAAATTCCTGTCACACAATCTTTGCAGAAGCCAATATATATATATATATATATATATATATATATATATATATAAAAATTGCATGACCCACTGGTAGTATACTTGATTTATCAATATCAGTACGGAAATATTTTGTATCACACCTAGGAAAACAAAGTAGAATAAAGGAAACAAAACTAATTAGATACTCAAGTATAAGACATGTCCCGGATATCTACAAAATTCATACTGTAGGACCATTTGGTTTGAACGCTAAACATAGGCAGGAGTTTAAAATTTTTCAAATAAAATAATAAATAAAAATAAATAAAAGTACTACAATGCAATTGGCTTTTAAACCTAAACATTAATTTATTTGGGGGAGGGGGTCTTATAAAAAAAAAAAAAAAAAAAAAATTTTTTAAAGCATCAATTTCATAAAAAAAAAGCAAAAAAAATAGCTTGCAGTCACTGTGAATACCAGCATAAAGGAAAGAGCCATTGCATTACATTTATTTAAAAATATATTAAAATTATATTTGTTTGCAAGTAAAATTAGCCCTTGGAGGAAAAGAAAAACCACACAAAAAGGTACAAACATTTAAAACCCTCTCTTTATAGGCAGATATTGTTAATTCCCTAAAAACATTATCCATAGTAATATCCATGTCACTACAAAATACTAATCCTGCTTCTATTTAGGTTGTATACTGTAAATATATTAGCCACTAAAAATAAATGTCAAGGTGGGGGAAAAAAAAAAAAAAGATCAAAACAAATAACCACAGGATGTTAAAGAAATGATGGACTTTTTTGTATAAAGGATTTATATGGTACCTACATGAGGTATACTGTGTTAATAAAAGCATTCAATAAAATTAGCAAAATAATGGACTCAAAAATAACTAGCTTTAAACAAATGAATATTTTTAAGGTGGCCATTGAAAACCATTATCCATACAATTATATTTTTTACATTCTAGCTAAGCCAATTTCAAAATATGGACAGGAAGTACTCTGATTTTATTTTTATGGTGCAATGTAAGCTTTGTAACTATTAGAGCTCGTTGTAGTGATCATGGTGCAAAGAGTCAGTAGTATGTGTCCTGATTTCCTTGATTCTTAAACATGGCCTCGCTTTGGCACTCAACTAGTGTAGAAGTGCATTAACTGAGTCACAGCCAGGGGAACTGACTGAAGTTGGTAAAGCCTGGCTTATGTTAAACCAATCATTATGTGAGGTATCACATAAATCAAGGGGACAGCACAAACACACACTCGGCACTAGGACTACTACATACAATATAACCTATATTAGCAAATATTTTAAAATATCTCATCCTGCCTATGAATTGATTACATGTGGATGAGTATTGCTCACATACTTGGCATAAATTAGTTCTGGAGTGTTTCTACTTCTCGGACGTCACAGAAAATAGCCTACTGGAAAGAACTTTTTACTGGGCACATCTTGTGCTGCCAAACAGTTTTCTGGAAGTTAAATAATACTGCAATTTGCATGTGGACTACAAGGCAGATCAAGAAAATATGAATTTATTTAGCTTTAAACTGAAAGTACTTAATGTACAACTACTACAGGTTTATCAAATTACAGCCAACATGCTTGTTTTCAATTACCAATGTTTTGATTTAGCTATTGTAAAACAAATCAACGTGCCAAATAACACAACAACAAAAAACAGTTACCATTTAGAGTCCAAAGCTTCTAATTTTAGAACCATTTCTAGCTCTCCTGTTGTAATGTGCTGAATAGAAATCTACCAGGCTGTGAAAGTTGCAACTAGGAGCATAAAAGTTAATTTTGTATACAAGCACACTCTCTCTACTTTGCATTGGCCCAATGAAGTACAATGACCACACACTTAATGTAAAAAATTGCAGGTGACCGGTTTTCAAAAAAACAAAACATACTTTTATTGATTGAGTGAAACATTTTTCACTTTTTAAATATGTTAAACTCATTCTGCACTGCTCTTTCTTTAAATAAAAAGCTCATTATTATGTTAAAACTGGATGGTTAAAACTAAGCAGTTGCTGAGATTAACCACCTCTACAAAACTGCAACCTCTACCAGCACAGGTTACACTTGCAGGCAAAACAATTACTTCTAGGCAGGTCTCTATCTTAAAGGTCAAAGTGCGTGCACAATCCTACTATGGGGCTCCAGCTCCTATTAAAAACAGGTGCCAACCTTAGGAGTGTTTGTTTCTGTAAGTTTGGAAATGGCCAGAACACCAAAAACATTAAAAGAAAAACACTATTATAATGGAATTAAATTTACACATGTGTAAAACGTGATCTAAAGATAGGGACCAAATAAAGTACATGGCATTAGCTTGGTGACTTATTTTGTTGTAAAATTAGCTCAGTGATTAATTCTTCAATTGTAATATTCTGAAAAAGCACTTTACTAGGCACTTTCCGTGAATCTCCATTATCCTGGGGAAGGCAGTATCAGTAATCAGTTTAGTGTAGGCTGTTGCCTGGGATCTGATCTGTATTATATACCTCTAGCAACCACTGAGCACCCAATAAAATAGCACATGGTTCTTAACCTAGGAGGTATGAACCTCTGAGATTTTACAGCACAATCTGCGGATAGAAAAATAATCTGCCCACTAAGGGCACAAAAGCACCTGTAAAAACTGGACATTTACTTTAAGCATAAACTGCTTGGAAAGACTGGGCAGAACATCTAACACTAATCAAAATGCAAACTATCCTTTTTGATCCAAAATTAGTTTTTAGTTGGATGTGACCATTTTAAAATAATCTTACTTGCTTTACTGGCACCGACCAATTGATTTTACAATAGTTTGTTTTTGGATCTGAAATAATATTAAGGACACAAATGGGTAGAACAAATTTCAAAATAGTTGACCAAAAAAAAAGAAAAAATGTAAAAATAAGAAAATTATATTTTCATGAGACTCGTTTTACATCTATATTCTAAATAAGATCCATCAAATGAAAGGCAATTTTAATAATAAAATGGTTGGACAAGGAACTTATCTACATGGTACCCCTACATTGGAGACTTTGCCCTCGTTGCACTCTCACCTGGTAATGATTAATTTAGTGTCATTTCAGGATTCCTTGCTTTATGGTGAGAGAAGAGAAATTAAACAAAAAAAATCCAATCCAATTGTTAAACAACTGCAAACATGAAATACAAAAAAAAGTATGAATAAAAATAGGACGAATTTAATTACATATTTTTACAATTTCCAAAACATCAGAAACATCTTTATCCCACAAATCTTTGCCAAGTGATAGAAATGCCAATAAATTTCCTGAGGCATCGAGATTACCGTTCGGAAAGAAAAATAAAATAAATTTCTGAAGTTTCTTGATTGCACGGATTTGAAAGAATGTTGGAAAGCTTTTGTCACCAAGTGTTTAATTTTAAACAAAAAGGTTGATATCTTAAATATTTATATAATATATATATATATAATATATATATATCTATGTATATATATATATACACACGCACACACACAATGCAAACTGGATTCCTGTTTTTCTTTATATGAAAGTGTTAAGGTAAATACCCTGTATTTACAAAACTCAATGTTCCAAACAAGATTTGTAGTTTCCCCACAAACAATATACTTTCTTTTCCAGACACTTCATAAATAAAGGGAGTTTTCAAGAGACTTTTTCAGATGAGATAAAATGGCTTAAAAAACAAAAAAGGGAAACCAGTTAATTACTGAATCTATCTACACTGCACCCAAAGCATACCTTCTAAGAGAAATGCCAGATAGACTGCTTTTGTTTTTCTTTCTGACATAAACCATGATGGATTCAGAGCTTACGGGACTGTGGGATAATTCTGTAAGCATTAAATGTTTAATTTCAGATCAGAGGGGAAAAAAAATAAAAAATTACAACTAAACCAAAACAATGCAAAGTACTGTAATTGAGGGATAAAAGGCAATTTTGTTCTATTGTATGAAAAAGTAAAACGCATATTTTGTTACATGCGGCCTAAAAAGTTAAATAAAAAATTATAAAAAAATAAAATAATGAAATAGATGTGTCACTACATGTTAAACCACCTACAATACTCAATGATATATTGCCATCAAGGATACTCCGTTTGTCAAGGTGTGATTATAAAAATTTCTTTAAGACCGGTACCTTTTTCAAATGTATAAACACAGTGAAGATCATGACTGTACATGTACTCTGCAGTTACAGCTTGGCTGTAAATCCCCCACACACAATGGTATGGACATTAACCCGCTCCCCTATTTAACTGTACATCAAGACAATACAAATTCAGTGTCACCCACCCTCCCCTTACAAAAAAATAATACTCTAAAAGCATCCTACTGCAACTTTTAATTAAGACGAGTACATAGAATTTTAGACCAATTGCTTTAAAGCAAGAAGGCAATATAAACCTTCAAGGAAAAAAGTTTTGTATTTTTTTTTTATAAAAAGAGGCTAAGAAATATAAGACAATTTATACATTTAAAAACTTACAATAAATAAGAGATGCAGGCATTTGTTTCTGAATATTGATAATAGATTTTATAATCCACTCAACATCTTAATGATGTTTTAAAGTCTAGTAATGAAACTCCTCATTATTGTTCCTTATGTCATCCCCGAGCTTTTTAGATTCACTTGATGTCAGCAGGTAGAGGATCCTTATAAGAAATACTGAAACTGGAGATGATTTGCAAAGCGTCATTGAGGCTTTCAAAATATGCTTCGGGATTCCTTGTGTATACAAGCAGTATTCCAAATATATTTGCTGCTGCTCAAATCACTGAAGAGTGGCTTGGATAAAAATTGATTATTTCTAAGTTCCCACAATGAAATCTGATCCTCTCGCCGGTATGCTTTGTGTCTTTTCCGATGTATATCACAGCATATTCATGATAAAGTTATATAGCTGGTTCAGCACCACAAAGTGAACTGGCAGACATGAACGTCTGTCTTGAGTTGCAGGATCACAGGTTAGCCAGGAGAGGGCATTGTACTGTTCCAAAACAAACCTGCAAAGATACACAGCCAGTATTATGAAAATAAATCCCCTTTTAAATTAACGATGCTTTATATGATTTCCGATTCTCAAACAGAATTTAAGGAAGACGCCAATTACAGTTTGTGCTTTTTTAAAAAAAAATCTCTTTGCCACAGGGTAAACACGTGGGGGGGTGGGGGTGGGGGGAGATACATTTTCAGAATATCAAACAATCATTACATTTATGCAAGGGAAAAATGGTCTATGGTAAAATGATAAAATTAAAACAAGTGTTTCATTTAAATGATTTTTGTTTTTCAAAACACCTGGACTTCCTGGTTACAGAAGAACATATATGAAATGCTATAAGTTGTATTTTAATACCTGAGGACATCTGAAGTCTGATTTGAATCCAGGGGGTGGGAGTGTTTGCTATGGAGCAGTTCATCTGATTGCACTGAAGGCACATGAAGGTGCAAAGAGGCCTGATTTAAAATAAAATAAAACACTTTGAATCATTATCAAAAAGGTGTTAAACCAAAACAAACTAAAACAAGAAAAAACAAAAAAAACGAGGTGAAATTCTCCACCAAATACTTCAGCTCTTGTAAATGAAAAGTTATACTTTTAAGGTACTTTCCACCAACGTCAAGGACTGCAGACAACTTTTAAAATAGAACAATATCATGTATTTACAAAATGCATTAATAGTGCATTATGGTGGGCATAGCTGCCTTACAAGCAGTTGACCAGGATCATCTTCACAGCAAAAGCCCAATATTTTTCTTATAGATGTAAGTTTGTTTGAGCGGGGCCTTCTTCACCTTGTCTTTGTTATTTTCATTATGAAATTACTGGTTATCAAATAACCCCATTCTATAATTATAAAGTGCTGGGGAATATGATGCCACTATATAAATGGTAATAGTCATAATAAAAAAGGTATTTATAGATTGCCAAATGAGAATACCAATAACCAAAAATTGCTAATTTGTGGTCATGTAGAATCTAGTCATCTGTATCTAGCTTTAGTCTTGGCCCACAGGTACAAGGTAAGAGCAAAAGCACGGTTAGTGAAAACTCCAAGGTTCAGGATGCCCTAATGCATGAGTAGGCAACCGTCAGCACTACATCCCCCATAATGCTGGCAAAACAGAATATGGGGGGGGGGGAGGGAGAGGTGAAGTCACAAACACCTGCCGTGCCGAAGGTTGCCTATGCCTGCCCTAGTGAAACTATAAGCATTGACTGCTATACCATATTTTCCTGCTCATAGACCTGCTAAAAGCTTGTACATTAAGCTGAAGTCATACTGTTCCTGAAATAAAGTCTGCTATTTTCGATACTACCATGCATGCCTAGGCTTTCTATTCCATTCAACATAGATATATAGATTTTTGTAATACTGACACAGAAATTAAAACAATCCGTCTGAACGAAACCCTTAAAAACCAGTAAGAAAACATCCTTCATTTCCAATTTGGTCATATATTGCAGTACAGAACCTCACCTCAAATGCTACAACATGGTTATCAGGATACAGCTTAACAATCGTGTATAATTATCAGTATTGTATAATTCAGATTTAAAACTAGCCGTTATCACAACATTCCCTTTCAAACAATTACAGCTCCACCTGTTCTCATTTGGTTTGTAACCTCTCTTGTTTCATATAAATTCCTCTCCGAACTTCTTTAAAGTAATTTTTTTTTTTTTAAATCACTCCTCTCATTTGTTCCAACTTCTAATAATCCTAAACATAGCTAGGTTTTTGCCATTTTCTCCAGGCACATGTGCAAAGGTTGATTCCAGCAATAAATCCCTATATGGGTGCAGTCTGTGTGCGACCACATCATGTGACTTGACCTAAAGTGGACACAATGAGCATTAGGCTCATTTCTCAAAAGACTTTGCAGTGTGGGAGCTGTAAACTGAACCCTCAATTCCCAGCCAGCTCTGTTGCAGACCATTCTCCCAAGGCAGGGACACTATAGTCCCCAGAACAACTACAGCTTAATGTAATTGTCCTGGTGAGTATAATCGCTCCTTTCAAGCATTTTCATGCAAACACTGCCGTTTCAGAGAAAAGGCAGTGTTTACATTGCCCCTAGGGACACCTCCAAGTGGCCACTCCTTAGATGGCTACTGGTAGGGCTTCTTGGCTCAGGGCTGCACAGTAAGCAGCCCTGCCATTCAGCGCCCCCACGCTCTGCACAGGGACGCTGAATTTTGGAACTTTTGAACATGCATTGGTGTGTCTCCAAGGTACATTCGAAACAAAAGTAACTTCAAGGAAGCAATAAAATCTTTGTACTCACACAATATCTACAACATGAAGACTTTCCACTAAACATTTAGCAATTACCTTAAGAAACAGTGGGCACTGATATTGTGCTTGTGGGCATGCTGACCAAAACCAGTCAGGCAAAGGACCAGCTTTTGCAGTTGAAACAAAGTAACCAAGTGCTAAAGGTTGCTGCAAAATATTTGTTACTTCGTCATGTGATTCCGTGGACAGCAGCCGATCTGTACCTTGACCCTGTAATACAAATGTTAATTAGAAAAAATAAATAAATAAAATGGAGTAGAATCTACTCAGTAGATAAAACAAAACAAAAACAAACCAAAGGATTCATAGCAAAAATATTAAAATCACCTTTCCCTTTCCATAATTACTGAACTCACCTAATCGTTACTTGCAGTTTGTAAATGCACAAACAGCAGAAAATCAAGTCTTTGGGGGATTTTCCTAGCACTGTCAATCTGACTAATATTAACCTGTTTTGGAACATTTTAACATTGAAGTACACAAAGTCCAGCTACCAAGATGCACATTTGTAAAAACAGTGATATGTACCAGCAACAAGCTGATAGTTTGAAACTCAAAGCTCTCAAACAGTCACAGCTGCCCATTGTGAAAATATTTGGTAAGGCTAAATGGAAGTGTGGCTCTGTCTCAGCTATGCCTCCAGATAGTAACAGGATGCAACAGGTTGCCTGGAACTCCAGGCACTATAAACTAAATTTGTGCAAAAGTTTGTTTTTGATAGTATGCCCGGAATGCCTCAAATGTAATTTAACACACACACCTGGATGAATAGATTGTCCAGGATTTACCTGTGGAGTTTTAGGATTAACCCCTTAGGGACACATGACATGTGTGACATGTCATGATTCCCTTTTATTCCAGAAGTTTGGTCCTTAACCCCTTAAGGACCAAACTTCTGGAATAAAAGGGAATCATGACATGTCAGGCACGTCATGTGTCCTTAAGGGGTTAAGGGGTTAAAAGGAATTTGATTAGGATGAACCATACGAAGCAAGCTTTTGCACAAGTCTACTTTTTTTGGTTGCTGTACTCATCATAATCACGTTATCTTATTGAGGTGGTAATGGTGGAAGTAACCTGTCCTTGTAGCACCCAAGAGAGGATAAAAACCAAAGGGGAGGGGGAGGGGAAGAGGAAGGAGGAGGGAGGGAGAGAGAGAGAGAGAGAGTGTGTGTGTGTGTGTGTGTGTGTGTGTGTTTAGAGATGCCTCCATGGGCTGTCAATCCAGCTAAGTTTACTGTATTACTGGCTGCCAGTTTTTATATTAAAGAGACACATAGAGTTAAAATATTGAGAGTTAAAATATACAGATGATGTAAAGGAATAGTGAGGCAACCACTTATCTACTTTTTATGTTCTTTTCCCATACTGTGCCCTTCGCCAATATGGCTGAAATACACTGCTGGCTGAGTCTAAGCACATCTATGAAGACTCAGCGACGTCATCCTATATGGACGCCGGAAAAAAATGCGCCCCTCAATAAATCATTAAAGAAGGGCACTGATGATTTTACACTGCTGAAATGCCACTGCTCTTAAGATTATACCGCTTAGCGGTATTTGCTAAATGGAACGCAAACGGTCTCAAAATGGCCGCCGATGCGTTCCAAGCTGGAATACACAGCACCACCACATGCGGTCACGCCGCGTCACTTCCGGTGTGATGCGTGCATTCCACAAGTGGTAACAGGATATTGGACACACCAGGAAGTCATTGTTCAAGCATGTTACCTATATAAAGGACATCTTTTAAAGACTCCTTCACACTTCTGAAGAAGCCTGATGGGCGAAACGCGTAAAGTGGGACTTTTTTTATATATAGCCATTTTGTTTTATATATTTGTCATTAAATAGTACATTTTAAAGCTATATTCATCTATTTATTTTGAACCTACTATTTTACTTCCTGGTCATTACATCCTCCGGTGGGGATTATACCACCTAAGCTGATTATACTAGGAGCAAGTTTCTGCTCTAGTAAATGTGAGTATCACATTATTTTATTTCTACTTGTTTTAACTAGAATATACTACACTATTGGAGTTTCTATTTATATTCTTTCTATATTGCCATTTTTACTGGAATATTGGAGTCATCCGCTTCGACATAGATCCTTAGACGGGGATTGTTCCGTCCAAGCGAAGTACTGTAGAGCTCCTGGGTAGCTCTATCAAATGTGAGTGTATATTACTCTAATTCACTCCACCACTTTATCCAACTATCAAACCATATTGCACTATTGCGTTTCCTCTCGGTTTTTATCTTTGAGGTTTTATGTGAATCTTTTATACAAAATCTTTTTATGTACGTATATTTTATCAATTACTATCTGGGTCGCGGTTCCTCTCTCCTTTTTGTTTGAAAGTAACAAACCTATGCTACACACATTCTCACCGTTGCTGCTCTGCTAGGGATAGCATTCCATCTCATTGCAAGTGTCATTCTGCGATTTCTACACTTGCATATTGTTCTCCCTTTCCCAATGGCATATGTAACACAAACTAGAAGATACCACCAATTTAAAATATTACCTTGCCAGCATCACCTCCATGAGGGTAATGAGAACCTGGTGAATGGCCAGGTGATCCAGTTGGCGATGCAGGAATAATGTTAATTAATTCTGGGTCCAGGTCATCAGGAGTGTCCAGTAGATCAAAAATTCCAATGTCTCCTCCATCTTTGTAGGTAAAGAAAAACATAGAAAATGTGAATGAATAAAGAAATGCATTCTCACTGTACTTTCAAAACCAGCATTAAGTCATAACAAAACTCTGCACATTGCACAACTCATAAGTAACCATTATATTTAGACATGGCATACAATTACAATAAAATACTAGTATTTTCCAAACAAAATATGAATAATTCGTAATTTACCCATCATGTACAAATTAACAACTGTTTTTGTTGCTAGTCAGTAGTGAGATTATGAATACTTACATAGTGTTTAATGCAGGATAAGAGCATTTTAAACTCCAATACATATTGCAACAGAATAGAAAACCCCCTAATTAAAGTCTTATTTGCACAATTACAAGTGATAATGTAGAACATTGAAAAGAGTGTTAATAGCAAAATTACACTATTTAACACGTAGAGTTACCATTGTTTGGATTGAATGCCAAGTCTAAGTTTTCAGCAGTGGCAGAAGCAACTTGTACTGATGCAGATGTAGGGAAAACCAGGATATGAGTGCATGATGTGTCCTGCGGAGTATTAAGTTGAGAAGTCTGTATGGTTAGCGTAGTGCTTCGACCAAACACTGAACCTGTAGATACAGAATCTAGAGAGAAAACAAATCCAAACAGAAAATTTAGTTATTACTGTTTGAGCAAATACAGAGTAATTTAAAAAGTCAAATCAATGACGTTGGCAAATGCTTTTAGGCATTTGCACCTAAACTGCAA
Source organism: Pelobates fuscus (assembly GCF_036172605.1). Taxonomy (NCBI): domain Eukaryota; kingdom Metazoa; phylum Chordata; class Amphibia; order Anura; family Pelobatidae; genus Pelobates; species Pelobates fuscus. The sequence continues at coordinate 235,555,846 of NC_086317.1, forward strand.
CAGAAAACCAAGTTACAGATTTTAAGAGAGTAGATACTGAAAAGTTAATTTGAAATGTACAACTTACATGAGCTGCACAACTACCTAGACCAGTGATGGGGAACCTTTTTGAGCCAGAGTGCCTAAACCGCAATACATGCTAACTTTTTTTACCCTCAAAGTGCCAACACAGCAATTAAACCTGAATATTAAGGTTTAAGTTTAAAAAGAACAACTCGTACAGTTGTCTGAACTAATTAACATCCTTTGTTTTAAAAGAAAAACAGAGTTCAATGATACAAATTTTAAATAAGGATAAAAAGAAGCTTATATTTATTAGTATCTCCAACAAATGCAATACATACAGACTGCTAAACACACACCGACACACACACACACACACTGCATTGAGGAGTGCAGTGTGTGTGTGTGTGTGTGTGGGGGGGGGGAGGGGGGGGGGGAGAGGGGAGTGAGAAGTGCTGCTCTGTGTGTGGGGGGGGGGGAGAAGTGCTGCTCTGTGTGTGTGGGAGGGGGTGAGAAGTGTTGCTCTGTGTGTGGGAGGGGGTGAGAAGTGTTGCTCTGTGTGTGGGAGGGGGTGAGAAGTGTTGCTCTGTGTGTGGGAGGGGGTGAGAAGTGCTGCTCTGTGTGGGGGGGTGAGAAGTGCTGCTCTGTGTGTGGGGGGGTGAGAAGTGCTGCTCTGTGTGTGTGGGGGGGGTGAGAAGTGCTGCTCTGTGTGTGGGGGGGGTGAGAAGTGCTGCTGTGTGTGTGGGAGGGGGTGAGAAGTGCTGCTCTGTGTTTGTGTGGGGGGATGAGAAGTGCTGCTCTGTGTGTGGGGGGGGGGGGTGAGAAGTGCTGCTCTGTGTGTGGGGGGGGGGTGAGAAGTGCTGCTCTGTGTGTGTGGGAGGGGGTGAGAAGTGCTGCTCTGTGTGTGTGGGAGGGGGTGAGAAGTGCTGCTCTGTGTTTGTGTGGGGGGGTGAGCAGTGCTGCTCTGTGTGTGGGGGGTGAGAAGTGCTGCTCTGTGTGTGTGGGGCGTGGGGGGGGGTAGGGGTGCTGCGTGTGAGGGGGTAGGGGTGCTGCGTGTGAGGGGGTAGGGGTGCTGCGTGTGAGGGGGTAGGGGTGCTGCGTGTGAGGGGGTAGGGGTGCTGCGTGTGAGGGGGTAGGGGCTCTGCATTGCTGCCAAAAGCCAGCGGCCTCCTCCCCGGCGACCTATGGTCATGTGCCCATAGAGAGGGCCGGCGTTCTACCTGTGCCATAGGGTCGCCATCACTGATCTAGACCAATCGAACAAATTAATGGCTTTTTTTCCCTGCCACAAGACCTTCTCCCTTCATTAATACACTGTTTCTATCTGGATTGTCTACATGTCATCACAGTTTCCAGCATTATCTCCTACAATTTCCTGTGGTCTTCTACTTGAACTCCCTTCATACCTTTACTTCCTACCAACTCTCCACTGTTTCTTGATTTCTTTTTTGGCATCTGTTCTTTATCCCCTAGCATCATCCATGTACACTGCCTCCCCACCACATCCCCTCCGTACCCTGCCCCCTACCATCACTTCTCAATTTCCCACATTTTCTCCCTACTGAGTCCTGCATCTGTCTAATCACTATCCATAAAATAGCCCATAATCTGAATAGTTATCTAAGCTTGATGAATACTCGTGGGTATCTGCCTGCATGAATACAAACATACAGGGTAATTTTGCTATGCAAAATTATACACAGTGCAGTTTGCTGTACCATCTAGTGCATTTTGCTATATCTTTGTAATGTCTACAAGATTTTTTTCTTAAAACAAACTTTTATTACAACCAGCCTTATACCCCCCTGTTTTTTTGTTGTTGTTTATTTAGAGGAGACCTCACTGTGGAGGCCGAACTATAACTGTCTTCCCGCAAAACTGATCCAATTTGGATTAGAAAAAGTTTAAAATATCAATAGCTATTGAGATATCTACTGTATTACACCACCACTATCATTACTCAATTAAAATTTACTATGCTCACTTGGTGGGATAATAGTGTAATGTCATTCTGTTTGCATATGTTACACAACAGTAGAAAGGTCCATGTTGATGCTTCAGATGTGTCACCAACACAAGCCATGCACGTGAGGAAATTTTACTGCAGTGCATTATTTTACCCCTGCATAAAGAGTACACAATCACAAATTGTACAGAGACGTGTTAACATCTACTCTAACAGAATGTACATATAAAGAGAAAATTGCATTCTGCATTGACTTTTTTTTACAGTTGTGCTCTCTTCACAGGATTATTTAATTTACCACAAAGAAAATGTCAAATAATTTTATTTGACAAATATATATATATAAAAAAAATAAAAAAAAATACACACAACACACACACACACACACACACATTTCACTCACCTGGCATAATCACGAATGAACCTTGAGGCTCCATTGCTACCAAACAAGCGCTAAGTATGCTAGGAGAATCTGCTGCTGAAATGCCACACATCCGACATGTATCTTTCAACCTCTTGCTGAGAGACTGAAGATTCCGGCGACTTAGCAAGCGGCTCCAATCTATTCAAACAAAAAAAAAACAAAGATAAAAATCACTTATGGAAATCACAGTTTAATAAAACACTGACATTGGACTAGAACTTGTGTATTTGTATTCATGTGATTTACCTAGTTTTCCCCCCCTTAGATATTAAAAGATTAAAGGAACACTACAGTCACCTAAGTTACTTTAGCTAAATAAAGCAGTTTTAGTGTATAGATCATTCCCCTGCAATTTCACTGCTCAATTCACTGTCATTTAGGAGTTAAATCACTTTGTTTCTGTTTATGCAGCCCTAGCCACACCTCCCCTGGCTATGATTGACAGAGCCTGCATGAAAAAAAAAAACTGGTTTCCCTTTCAAACAGATGTAATTTACCTTAAATAATTGTATCTCAATCTCTAAATTGAACTTACAGGAGGCTCTTGCAGGGTCTAGCAAGCTATTAACATAGCAGGGGATCAGAAAATCTTAATTAAACAGAACTTGCAATATAGAAAGCCTAAATAGGGCTCTCTTTACAGGAAGTGTTTATGGAAGGCTGTGCAAGTCACATGCAGGGAGGTGTGACTAGGGTTCATAAACAAAGGGATTTAACTCCTAAATGGCAGAGGATTGAGCAGTGAGGCTGCAGGGGCATGTTCTATACACCAAAACTGCTTCATTAAGCTAAAGTTGTTCAGGTGACTATAGTGTCCCTTTAAGCATGTGATATTCAATTCAGGCACAAACAGAAAAGAGGATGACAACATAAATATGATTTTGTTTTCTCCTAAGGCAATGTTCAATGGTAAAAAAGTGCAACTTTTATAATGATTATTTCAGAGAGACAAGATGGAGGAAGCCAGCTAAGGGACAGAGATAAATAAAGCAGTGTGGATTTCTACAAGTAATTTTATTTTTCATGCCACAACATATTTATAAAATTTATTTTTTTTAAATGGGAAGAGAGTGCCCAAACTATAAAACAAAACAACAATGTGCTTCGCTTTACAAAACGGAAATCTTATTTAAAATAAAATAACACAATCACATCTAAAGTTCTGGGGGGAAAAAATGTCCGCTAACAAAAAATTAGCTATGGGTAGGGTAATGGGTTCTATTGTAATGTATTTTCATTTACATCATTTGCCTGGCTATCTTTGCAGGGCCAGAGCATTCCATGCAAATTACACCCACATAGCTTTTCTTAATAGTTGCCCGAGTGCACATGAACACAGCTGCTGCATTATCAGACATCATCCCTTTAGACACAGAAGTGTTTCAGAGGTGAATCAGTTTACTTACCCGCTCCACTCCTACCAGTAAGCGATTTAATAGCATTTACTGAGATGAGGGAATGAACAGTAATTTTCAGAGAAGTCAGTTTCCCTTTCAATTAACAGCAAACAACTTTTGTACTAACATACTGGTAGAGATGTTATTCTAAACCGTTATTAAAAACTATTGTTTCTGCAGAGGTATTTACCTTTCAGCTCTCCATGGCCTATTCTTCCTAAACGACCAATAACAACTCTCCACGGCAATGAACTCATTTGCACAAGCCCTTGGCACCATTCCCACAATTTTTGCAGCCCACTACGCCGAGCAGACCCTTTTTTCCTACGAGCTCTGAAATTACAAATTCACAATACAATTCCAATAACAAGATACGAATATATGTAGGAGTATGTGTGAGAATATAAGGCTTTACTTGGGCAAAGTTTTCAAAATGTTAAGAGTACTCTACTTGCACTGATAATATTGGTTAAGGTAAAAAAAAAAAATGTCTAGTTTGTGTCAAGCTCTCTCTCTTTTTTTTTTTGCAATATCTGTTTTTATTGGTTATTCCTCTTCAATCGAAGAGATAAAATCAACATGGGGTACAAAAAGAAAAAGGGGAGGAATGACAAGTGAGAGAAGTGCCAAACACAGGTGGGAGGGGGGAGCATGTTACAACAATACATTATCCACACTCATGAGTTCACACTACATCACATAAATGATTAAGAAATCGTCTGTAATCTAGGGTCACGGAGTGCAACAATATACATCAGGTAATCATTGCCCATTTTTCAGCCTCAAGTTTCGAGAGTGTCCCTACTCTCTTATATCGGTTGCTTCAAGTGTGTGTTGCGCCCTATGAGTGTGCTCTCCCCTGTGGGCTCCTTAACTGGAGTGGAGTGTCTCTCAGGTGGAAGGGGGTATATGGGGAAATTAGGATGTGGAAGGGGGGGACGTATTTGGTTCACCGTGCTGCCTCTTCCCTCTGTTTGTAGGATCAGTGCCCTCGATCTGTAGACTGGAGTCAGCTTGGTCAATTAGTGGTCTATAAGTAGGTGTGTAAGGCCTTCACTCGTGTTCCATGGCCAGTTTGGAGTTGACTTCAAAACTATCAGTGAGCATCCAGGTCATCATGTTTGGCTTTGCACCAGGAATCTAGATGCTAGTGGCTACCCCATCTATTGGGCCATTTCCTTTCATCCTTCTAGACCAACATTCCCAATTTTGTGTATATTTTTGTGCATTGCCCTGTACTTAACTTGCCATACATTCATAGGAACTGTGTCAAGCTCTTTCAAAGGGCAGACAAAAACTTAGGTTTGCTTGGCAACTACAGCCTCATGTTTTGTTTATTATAGCTGTGGCCCCCCAACCCTAAAAGCCATTTGTGGTTTTATTTTAAGCCTAAACATGTACTATTACAAACTTACCTGTTTGGAACATCGATATTGATGATGCATGTTTCTAACAGTTCTCCATAAAGGTCTGTGCAAGATGCTAGGAGCCACCTTTGATCATGCGACAAACAGTAACTGACGAACAGAATATTGTATTTCTGACCGGCTTCACCAAAAGTTTCACCAAGTTCTGTTTGTTTATCTTTCACAGGAGCCAAAATAAATGGTGGCGTGTACAGTTTTATGCATTCTGGTCTCTAAAATAAAAATTGCAAAAAAGGATGGATGTTTAACTTCTACAAAATGTTTTTTACCGTTCTATATTGCATATTTTAACAAAGGTTGTACCATTTGCTCATCTAACAAAATAAATAGAATGGTCTGATAATTATACATTTGCAATGCCAATGTAGATTCAATTTATTTGCTATGCATTTAGCCTTCTACAAGTTTTTAGAATCTTGTTATTCAAGCTTTCTAGATTCATTACCATTATTCTTTTCATATACAGTGAGGGGAAAAAGAGTATTTGATCCCCTGCTGATTTTGAACGTTTGCCCACTGACAAAGAAATGATCAGTTTATAATTTTAATGGAAGGTGTATTTTAACAGTGAGAGACAGAACAAAAAAAAAAAAAAAAAATCCAGAAAAACGCATGTCAAGAAAGTTAGAAATTTATTTGCATGTCAATGAGTAAAATAAGTATTTGACCCCTTCCACTTAGTACTTGGTGGCAAAAATCTTGTTTGTAATCACAGGTCAGACGTTTCTTGTAGTTGGCCTACAGGTTTGCACACATTTCAGGAGGGATTTTTTCGCACTTCTCTTTGCAGATCCTCTGCAAGTCATTAAGGTTTCGAGGCTGACGTTTGGCAATTCGAACCTTCAGCTCCCTCCACATATTTTCTATGGGATTAAGGTCTGAAGACTGGCTAGGCCACTCCAGGACCTTAACGTGCTTATTCTTGAGCCACTCCTTTGTTGCCTTAGCTGTGTGTTTTGGGTATTTGTCATGCTGGAATACCCGTCCATGACCCATTTTAAATGCACTGGCTGAGGGAAGGAAGTGCTCACCCAAGATTTGACTGTACATGGCCCCGTCCATTGTCTCTTTGATGCGGTGCAGTTGTCCTGTCCCCTTAGCAGAAAAACACGCCCAAAGCATAATGTTTTCACCTCCATGTTTGATCGGAGGGGTGTTGTTCTCGGGGTCATAGGTAGCATTCCTCCTCCTCCAAACACGGCGAGTTGAGTTGATGCCAAAGGGCGCGATTTTGGACTCCCTTCATCACAACACTTTTGCTAGTTCTCCATTGAGTCATTCAGATGTTCATTGGCAAACTTCAGACAAGCCTGTACATGTGCTTTCTTGAGCAGGGGGACCTAGCGGGCGAAGCAGGATTTCAGTCCTTCAATTGTTTTCTTGGTGACTATGGCCCCAGCTGTCTTGAGATCATTAACAATATCCTCCCGTGAGGAGAGATCTTGCATGGAGCACCAGACCGAGGGAGACTGACAGTTATTTTGTGTTTCTTCCATTTGCGAATAATCGCACCAACTGTTGTCGCCTTCTCACCAAGCTGCTTGGCAATGGTCTTGTAGTCCATTCCAGTCTTGTGTAGGTCTACAATCTTGGCCCAGACATCCTAGGACAGCTCTTTGGTCTTGGCCATGGTGAATAGTTTGGAAGACACCTGGGAGCCAGAAATCTTGCTGATTGATAGGGGATCATATACTTATTTCACTCATTGACATGCAAATCAATGTATGACTTTGACATGTGTTTGTATGGATTTGTTTTGTTATTCTGTCTCTCACTGTTAAAATACATCTACCATTAAAATTATAGACTGATCATTTCTTTGTCATTGGACAAATGTTCAAAATCAGCAGGGGATCAAATACTTTTTTCCCTCACTGTATACAGGGTGGGCGAAAATGTAAAGTAGTATTTGACAGGTAAATAACTTATTTGTTCGTACACCTTGAATTACCTAGAGAAAACAATGAATGTATTCATCAACTTGAGCCTTGCAAAGCTTATTTTCATTTAAACAGCTTAGTCAACAAAGAAAACTGTTGGTTCTGGGGTCCAGAAAAATCCATGGATAACTCATCACCAAATTGCACCGTCTGATGCAGGGTGACCTCGCAGAAGGTTATCAGAATTTTTTTACCTCCAGGAGCTTAAACGTTGACTAAAGTTATGAACAATGCAATTGAAAGAGCCAGACTTTGTGATGCGGTACATGGAGCTCATTTAAAAGAGGTCACCTTCCGTATCTAGTCAAACCTGCATACATTAAGCATTCATTGTATGCAATGTAATTGAAACTGGTTCACACAGAAAGTTAAACTGCTCCAACCCCACTCTATATAATGGTTCAACCTGTACAAGACACTTTTTTCTGTGTGCATATTGCCAACTTCTAGCCAGCGCAAATTTAAAAAAAGTAATAATTTTATAAACCTAAACTACATTAAGTCACTACTAACTTACATCTGAACTCTTAAGAGAGTTTTCAATAGCTAGTCCAGGGCCAAACCCAGTCAACGTCTTCACATTTGTTGATGTTGGAAGCGGTCTCCGGCATTGTGTAAACACTGAGAATGCCAAAGACTTCAAATGCTGGGTGTAGATTTGCCGATCCTCATGTTTCACTGGTTGCAAAAGATACTGACAAGGGACAATCTGTTGATACAAGATAACAAATATTTAGACATGTGCACTTTAGTAGATCCTAAAAATTAGAGTACAAAGCCTGAAAAAAACTAAACGAAAGGGATAGTGCTAATGTGGAACAGTGACCACAGGCCACGGGTGCCTAAGGGACCCCTGGTTTTGGAATAACCACTCAGTTTAGTCAGTCTGACAGCCATTTGAGGCAAGTTCTCAAACAAATCTCAGAAATAGCAATGTTTTACAGCACACTGTAGTGGTTATGGTCAGGACTACTAACAAGTAGGTACTGTGTCCTGATATGTAGATTGTGATCTCTGGCAATGGGAGGAGCTTAAGCCAAGTTTTCTTCAGCAGAGAAAATGAGAACAAAAAAGAGGGGCAACCAATATACCGTGATCTGGCCCAAGGAAGAAAAAATAAACTGAATAAAGTCGAGTGTAAAAAAACCAAAAAAAATATTAAGCCATTAATTTAGGACTTAAAATAATACACTACACAATTTCTCCGTGGGTCCACACACCACCAATAATTACCATTTGTATGTTCTTCTGATGCTTGAAACTGTTTGGTTGTTTTTTTTTTTTTTAAAACCATTTGCTACTTATGTAATGGACATAGCTATATATCTGAATTAGTTAATTTTAACATATCTGCATAGCATACATGTTTGTATTCCTTGTGTTATCCTCTATTTAAAGGATCACTATAGTGTTAAAACCACTATCTAGCCCCCCCTGGGCCCCTCGTGCCTCCATAAATATAGCAAAATCTTACTGTATTCAAGCCAGAAGCAGTAGATATACATGCTGTTCGCTTTAAAAAACAAAAAAAAACAGTCTGCTGACATCATCAGAATTGGTAGCCTGATCCAATCACGATGCTTCCCCATAGGATTGGCCGAGAGTGACAAAGAGGCAGAGCCAGCATGATTCAAACACAGCTCTGGCCAATCAGCATCTCCTTATAGAGATGAATTGAATCAATGAATCTCTATGAGGAAAGTTCAGGTCTACAAGCAGAGGGTGGAGACACTGAATGTTTGGATGCATTTTAGGCAGCCATGACCCAGGAAGGATCTCTAACAGCCATCTGAGGAGTGGCCAGTGAAGTTATCACTAGGCTGTAATATAAACACTGCATTTTCTCTGAAAAGACAGTGTTTACAGCAAAAGGCCTGAAGGTAATGATTCTACTCAATTCGATAAGCTGTAGTCATTCTGGTGACTAGTGTCCCTTTAAATTCTGGGCTCCCCAAAATCTAAATACAAATTGGAATCCAATGTTCTTCAGAGAACCATTGTGGACTAAAAGCGCATGCGGGTCAGTGGACATTAGCCTTGAGAATAGAGATTTAACCATGTTCTCACAGAGGAAATGAGTATTTAATCCTGGAATGTTATCTAGTAAGCAGCAATGCTTTACATTGCAGGGTTAAAACTAATAAATACACTGGGTGCATTAAGTGGTCGTTCATATAAAATGTCTAACACAAATACAAAATCAGAGACTAAATTACCTGCACTGAAACTGTGTTTCTGAGGTGCGGTGGGAGTATATGCAACATTTCCAAAAAACATCGGAGAAGTCCTAATGTCCAGACGTTTGATGAGGTTGACCCCTCATCTTTACTTTCATAAGTAAAAGGATCGACAATATAAACCACAATGGCAGGTGGATAAGTGATGGCATGAGACTCTCCATCCGTAGGGACTCCAACCTTGTCACGATCCATGGTGCTAAATAAAATTGAAAGAACTTTGTAAAACCACTCATGATATTGAGCACTGTATCTAAACAATTTATACTGCAAGTTAAGAACAATTAGTGACAAAAACATCACTGTATTTAGACGAGTAAATACTAATAACAGTTATACAAACAGGTAATATAATAAGCTAAACTGGTTTTAAAGAAAACTGTCAAAAACATGTGCACTAGGGCTTTAGATAATATTTCTTTGGAACATCAGGATACTACTACTAAAAAAAAAAAAAAAAAAAAAAAAAAAAAGTAAAATACATATGTTGCACTTATGATCAAACCTTAATTAGCTACTAACCTTTCAGTAACTTCTGTTGCTGCTGCAGCAGCCACAGATTGTTCATTAGACATTACACTGCCTTGCTGCAAAGGAGGCTGCTGCTGCCCTCCTTGGTTGCTCTGTACAGTATTAACCTGTGCTGGAATGGAATTTGTGGTGCTGTTAAGGCTTCCATATGGAGGAAAGTTTGCAGCTTTATTGGCAGCTAGGCCACCGGTCACATTTGTTGGGGCTGAAGAGTTGGTGACTGCTGCAGAAGGCAGAGTGCTGTTTGGAGTTGATGAAGAGGAGCCATTTGTTGTAGAAGATGTTGTAGAAGAAGGAGTGCTTGGGTTGCCAGAGTTTGCTGCAACTGGCTGGGATGAAGCAGCTTGATTTGCAGTAGGAGCAAGATTAGGCTGGCAAAGTAGGGAACTGTCAAGGGGCTGAGAAGCAAGATATGGACCTAGAAATAAAAACGTATATTCACTTAAACATGGAATGTATACACAATAAACACATTAACTTATAAAGCACACAAAATCAGTTGCCTATCCTAATGCTTATAGGCTTGACAAAGACCCTGTTATTTTGTATTAAAACTGCATAGTGAGGCTTTACTATATTTGGTGCCACACTGGTTGAATAAATCTCCTTTGATACTAGGTGTTATGACTCAAGTTCTTGATTTTCAAAATGTACAAAGGAACAGGTTTGCCAATTAGGCAAATAAAAATTACTTTATTTTGGGGAAATATAAGCTTAAACATTCAGCCATCAACTTTGTATGATGTGTGGGTCTATCAATAAGTAATTTTGTGCATACAAAACTGTTGAACACGTTTGTTGCTGACCTGTATTTCCACCACAAATGGAGTTCCATCCGTGGTGAAGTCTGCTGTACAGCAACCTTTCTCAAAGTGCATGTCATCCATGTGTCGAGCGCAAGGGACATGGCACCTGTTACATTAAGTCATCAGGGTGCCTACAGGACATATTTTGCAGTTTTCTAACCATCTGGCTTGACTTACCCAATTAAAGGGACACTATAAGCACCAAATCAACGTTATCTATATAAAACAGTTTTGTTGTACAGATCATGCCCCTGAAGTCTCATTGCACCCTGTATATGACTTGCACAGCCTTCCTGAACACTTCCTGTAAAGAGAGGTCTAATGTTTAACCCCTTAAGGACACATGACATGTGTGACATGTCATGATTCCCTTTTATTCCAGAAGTTTGGTCCTTAAGGGGTTAAACTTATTTTATTGCACTACATCATTCAGGCTGTTTCTCTCCTCTCTCTGTATTACTGCATGTGCTGTTCTAAAAGATCCTGCACCCTTACCCCCCACTCCTCCCATTGTAGAGATTGCTTTCCCTTAGGCTGAATTGAAACAGGAAGCATGCCTAGAGAAAGGTTTCCCTGGTAACAGTCATTCAGAGTACAACCTTATCTCAAAGTAGGAGGAAAGGGCTGTTTCTTTTTGGCCTATGATTTTAAAGAAATCTTGACTTTTTATAAATGCATAAATATGAGTATAATTTAAGATTATGTTGTATTGTCATGAAAGGTACCTTTACCTACCACTAAGTATTTCCTAGACACCTGGAAAACTACATTCAAGACGAGATATTCACAGTATATTTTTTTCAATAGATACTAATTGTTGAGAACATAAAACAAAATTAAGAAAAAAAGCCCAATTTATATTTATAAACATTCTTTAACTCTACATTAGCTGGTTTATTTTAGCTTGAAATGAGCTCTAAGGTGCTTAGTACAAAAGTCTTGGTGTGCTAAAAGGAGAGCTAACTTAGTGATATGCGAAGTAAGGCTTTTTTTTATGTATACTGCTTTCAAAGTGCAATATTTTTAGGTATTTCAATGCATGTTTGTCTAGCACAGGCTTATAAAAAGGACTTGGAGAACAGATTTTTCTTCTGTGTCATTATCAAGTTAATGTAATCCCTGTTTAAATGAACACTATGCACTAGGAATACAAACTAGTATACAGTAAATAGTGCCCCAGCCTTATACAGCCCCCACCCCCTTTACATTTTATTCAACTATTTCCTTTGCAGAGATGCCCACTGAGCTGCCCATCTCTCCACATTCCTCAGTGTCATCAAGGAGGCAATAATGGTCACATTTGCTCTGGCGATGGTCTAATTCAACGCTCCTCATAAAGGGGACCTGATGCACGCATTCAATGCTTCTCAAAGGAAGCAGTGAATCCCATGCTTTCCTATCAGCTGCAGCATCACATGATCAAGGTTTTCTTGGCCTGTGCAGTGGAAGAGCCTCTAGTGGCTAACAGTACGACAGCAACTAGAGACGTGATTAACCCTTCAAGATAAATATTTCTTTCTTCAAAACAGCAATGTTTGAAGAGTTAACATGCAGCACCACTGCACCCAGATCACTTCATCTCAATGACTCTAGTGGATCTTTAAATACATGTGAACTAAAAATAATTGTTCAAATATATATTGAATAACATAATGGAGAAATAAAACAACTAGGCTGTGATAATAGACAAGATTACATGTTTGTAATGTTGCTTGTAGTAGCCACCCTTAGACAAGTAGATGGTATGAACTATATTCTGTTCATGACACAACAGCTTACTAAACTGTTCCCCTCAGTTACTGTAATTTATATTTGGTTTCAAAAATCTAAAAAATTTAAAAATTTTGACCGGATTAAATACACAAAACACCATACCTAGCTCATATCTGCAAACTTGTGCATATAAACGGAGTTTGGAAAATGCTTCATTGCTGCCATTGTTTGCCTGAGAAAACCAATCTGCAACAGACTTTTCTGAAAGTTTCTTTGATGCCGCAGACCCAACCCGCATGATTCCATCGGTCAGTTGTTTCGAGATAGGTCTATGCTGCCCAAGTCTACAAGACTAGAAAACAAGATAAAATTACATATAAATAAAGGGAAAAAAAGAGAAACTGGAGAGAGAATAGTAAAGACTAGGAAAGAGTTGGTTGGGCGAAAGACAGTGACACTGTCAAATAATTCTCTATATTATTTATTTTTGGCCTTTAAGAGGGTACTCACGTAACAGTTATATGCAGAGTTCTCCTGTGTGTAAACTACCTGATGTATAATGGGAGAACAAAATAGGTTTTCATCCAGAGAAATTAAGATTTTCGTTCTTACTCGGTTCTCCTGAAAATATTTCTAAACAGCACCTTAGTTCTATAGTTAAGCGGCACAGAGTATTTCTGTATTGCAAGAGATCTTTAAATTGCCTTAAGACTGTTCTGACTCTTATTGCCGTGATCATTCCAAGACAGACAGCCTGAACAGCAGCTGAAGTTACCTATTATAATAATAAAGAACTGAGGAAAGAGTCTTAAGTTAAAAATAAAAAAAAATAAGACTACTCTTACCTCATACATTGCTGTAAGATCACGAAAGAAACTTTTGGCTCCATTTAATAAAGCCTCATTCTCTGGGCAAACCACGACATAAGCGATGTCTCGTTGAGACCCATAAGGTTCCAGCATTAATCTTTCCCAGTAAGGCAAGGCAAAAGGCGAAAGCACCAGAAAGTCATAGTCATACCCCACCAGAAATGTAGGAATTGGCAGTGGTTCAGGGGACTCATCCGTTCCTAAAGAGAAGAAATACTCTTATAAAGATGACTTAAAAATGGTTTAGATCAGTAAAATTACAACACAGTTAACCACTCTAGATTAGGAATGTTACTAAATTGAGGCAAATAACTACAGAATAATTTCCAGGTCTTTGAAATAATACAACGGAAAAAAAAAAGTTGTTGGATCCATGTGCTGTCCTGCCAAGATTAGCAAATCCTCTCTTAATTATTGCTGTTTAAGATGTTAAGGAAATGTTATCTTAGAACAACCACCACCTGCAAACACGTATATGCCGTTAAATCCATTTATTTTAAAGCTTTAATAAAACTAGTTGAATAATTGCACATTCAAACCAAGCGTATAATGAAACTCTTACCATAAGACCCACGGCCAGCCATTTTGTGAAACTGTTGCCACGTTAAAGGTCCTTGAACACCCCAAGATCGGACTGTCCGTTTTTTCTGGACAGCATCTTGCAAAACAGGTTGTAATGAAAGAAGCATGCGTAGTATGTCCTGGGAACACTGCATACTGGCATCTACAGCTGCAATTATAAAGAAGAATCTGTAAATGTAGATTAAAGATCTAACAAATGACAAACATGTTTAGCATTGTATTTCATGTGTGTGAATGACATTTGTTAATATGAAGAACGATGAGGACTCAAGATTTCCACTTGCCACTAGACATTGGCAAGTACAAATTGAGATCCAAGTATTCAGTGACAAGTAACTTTCAAGGCCTGACTGGTAACACAGGACTTGAAATGTTAAGCCCCAAGACCTTTATATACATCTCCCGGTCCTAAAGAACTTCTGATTAAGAATATTCACATTTGCGGCACTTTATACTTTACTTAATGTTTAAGAATAATATAGGGTCAGTTAACATGAACCTACTAAACTTTTTTTACATTATAAAGCTTTGGGAAAAGGCAACGCCTAGCCCTAGAACATTCACTTTATAGATTATACATTTTGTTTAAATAAATAAATAAATAAATGCAACAGATCATTCAGGATTTTCATAGTAAGAGGTTTATCTAACTTGTATTAAAGGGGGAAAAAAAAATCACAATTGAAACATCCTGAAAAGCCTAAGATGTCTCATATGAAAATGGAGGAAATATGAACCAAAATGAATTTATTTAGCTATTATTTAGCAGACAGCGAATTTTTAAATGATCACATATTTGTGCCATAAGCCAGCACACTGCCTAATGAAGCAATTACAAAAGTAAAAAATAAATACATAAAAAAAAATACACAAATGACAATTACACAAAACCACTTATTCCAACTTTTCACAAACAATTCAGGAAAAAAATGTTTTAACTATGTAGTCAGTCTTGCCTCAGGATAAATAAATGGACCACAGCAATTGATACAACAGCGGCTTTGTGAGCAGAACAGTGAACCTGTTGTGAACAACCTGTGTTTTTCACAACAGGATCACTTTAAAGCCTAGCTAATAATGCCATTTTAAGCCCTGCTATTCTTACTGGAAATGTCGTTACACATTTGAAATTGCTCCCATATACAATGAATTCACCATATGTCAAAGATACATGGTGTATTCAATGTAAAATATCTAGTTACCTTTCCTGTTCCAGCGCCGCTTCGTGCAAAATTCACCTCCGAACTTCCTTTGGCTCGCCACCAGTCTTGTCTGATTTCCCATTCTTATGTACGTATCCCCAAGCAGGGCAAAGCTCCTCAATGATGTCACATCACTCAGTTTCTCCAGCCAAACTCCGGCCCTCCAGATGTTACTGAACTACAATTCCCATGATTCTCAGTCTATTTCATTCATATAAATTGTAGTTCAGCAACATCTGGAGGGTCAGAGTTTAGGGAAGCCTGCCCTAGACGCTGTTCGAAGGATCGGCTAGGGAGTTTCCACAGCAACTACAGCACATGCAGTCATGCAAATCATTTCTGAAAGTTCGATTACCTCATAAATTAATCTTATACTAACTGAATCAGACATCTAAAAAATGTTTTTTTAATTTTGATGATTCCGATTTAGTCCATTTACCAGGAATCCTAATCTGACAAATTGCTTAAGAACCATTTTTTGTACATGTCCTGTCCATGTCAAACTCTCTAGGGCTAAATTTTAACTCGTCAAAGGCTAGTGTAGAGTGTAAGTTTTAAGCCTGGAAATAGAATATACCCACAACATACAAAAATAGTTTTACTCCAGAGAAAATACTGAAAGCAATGTAATCAGTGGAGATGTAGGTGAACCATCATCAACAATAGCACACTTAATGGAGAACTCCAAATTGCTGAGCTGTGCCAGTCATTTTATTACAACAGCATCTAAGTTATCACAGGGTAACACCTCTAATGGCTGTCAGTGTGACAGGCACTAGACCAGTCTTTAACGCTACAAAAACAGCAATGTTTAACATTGCATGGTTAAAACTGCAGAGGCACTGCACCGAAAGTGCTTTTAATGAAAAGAAAAAAACCTTAAAATAGATTCACTTTGCAGTCTTGGCTGTTAAATGCCTCATGTGCAGGATCCAAATTATTTTTTGGTAGTCAATGCTATTTACACCAACGGTACACATCCCCTAACTTTAACCCCTACATTATCCCTAACCCTGAAATGGCATTAACCCTAATCCTACACTAGACCTCAGAGGGATACCTACTGCTCCAGCAAGGTCAGCAAAAGGATTTCCCAGCTCACACAGTACAGCACATTCTGTGCAAGCCATCTGTGTAATTGCAGCACGATGGTACATGCAGTCCCTGCCGATCACACTGTGCTGAGCAGCTGTCAAAACCAAGTACCGCTTGCTATCGGCAGGGGGGGGCAAGCAGATCCTGAGGATCTTACCTCAGACCTCAGTGATTGAATGTGGGTAAAGTCAAGTATACTATATATAATATTATATTCTAATGTCCCTCCAATATATATATGCAAGTTTTTAAACTAACTGCTTAATAAATAACTCAGATTTTCTTTCAGACACTTAAAGGAACACTATAGTCACCTAAATTAATTTAGCTAAATAAAGCAGTTTTAGTGTATAGATCATTCCCCTGCAATTTCACTGCTCAATTCACTGTCATTTAGGAGTTAAATCACTTTGTTTCTGTTTATGCAGCCCTAGCCACACCTCCCTTGGCTATGATTGACAGAGTCTGCATAAAAAAAAAAAAAAAAAAAAAAACTGGTTTCACTTTCAAACAGATGTAATTTATCTTAAATAATTGTATCTCAATCTCTAAATTGAACTTACAGGAGGCTCTTGCAGGGTCTAGCAAGCTATTAACATAGCAGGGGATACGAAAATCTTAATTAAACAGAACTTGCAATAAAGAAAGCCTAAATAGGGCTCTCTTTACAGGAAGTGTTTATGGAAGGCTGTGCAAGTCACATGCAGGGAGGTGTGACTAGGGTTCATAAACAAAGGGATTTAACTCCTAAATGGAAGAGGATTGAGCAGTGAGGCAGCAGGGGCATGTTATATACACCAAAACTGCTTCATTAAGCTAAAGTTGTTCAGGTGACTATAGTGTCCCTTTAAAATGACCAGATGTTCTTTTTATGATGAGACTATTCTTTTATAATGTAAAACATTGCTGTTTTTAGAGGGATAATGACTGCTCTGACAGCTGTCACTCTGGCAGCCATTAGAGGTTCAACCCTGTGATATCTGTTGTCCTGATCATCTCTTCATAGTCTAAATGTTCATAGCTGTGACATTATTGAGAGCAAAGGTAAGTTATTTAAATACAGTAAGATTAAGTAGACACAGATTACATAACTAGTGATGTCCACTTCTTAATGCACAGTGTGTCTCCTTTTGGCCAAATGAGAGCTGGCAAAATCTGCAGATCCGGTCTGCAGTCTCTGCAAGCGCTTCTCTTTTTCTCAAATCAGAGGCTTTACAATGAGCTGTAATATAGCTTATTGAGAAAGGGGGGAGGCAGATGCTCGCACAGCACACCTGCCACTTCAGGTAGCTATCTGGAGCCAACAGAAGGAACAAAATTGGAAGCTTGATTGAAAGCTGGGGGGGTGTTTTTACCTCATTTATAAAAGTGTTAATTTCTATCCAAAACGGCACTTTTATAAACTGTCACGAATCAGCAAGCTGAAGTGCTTTGTGTGTTTAGTGTCCTTTTTATAAACAGGTCACCAGAGAGCTGTGTTGCACACGGGTACATATATGTAACATCATATGTCCTCGGAGATGCCATTTTATTTTTAGTGGTTAAAAAAAACCAAAGATGAACAAGAGAATCAAGAATTATTTCTCAAAATGAAAATTGTCCATATATAAATATACAGGAATCCATACAGAAATATTTTAAATATTCCATATTGCAGAAAGTTTTGTGTTGCACAGAACACTTAAAAGGGACAATGTAAGCACCCAGACCACTTCAGCTCGTTGAAGTGGTCTGGGTGCAGTGACCCAGGTCCCTTAACCCTGCAAAGGTAAATATTGCAGTTTTTAAATAAACTGCAATAATCACTTTTGAAGTTTGACTCCACCTCTAGCGGCTGTCTACCAGACAGCCACTAGAGTGACTTCCGTGTCGTTAGGTGACTTGATGCAAGAGGACATCCAGCATCGTCCAAAATCCCATAGCAAAGCATTATACAATGCTTTCCTATGGGGGAAGTCCTAATGTGAAAGCTGCCATTGCTGACGAAGGTGGAGGGGAGCAGAGGCAGAGCCTGATGCAGCACTGCTGAACTTCGGTAAGTGCAAGATTTTTTTTGTTTTTTTTAACCCTTTCTGAACCACTGGTTACAGAGTAATGTCAATAAAAAATTAGAATATTCGATTTTCCATTGTACAGTTAAGGTAAAAATATTTCAGTTAGGATACTGTGTGCAAGAAATCAATGATGAGTGCAAAGTAAAACAACATTATTTACACATCTAATGGACCAGAGCATGCCTGATGCTGATGCCTGTCCAACACAAAAACTAGCTATAAATTTAGGGGGGGGGGGGGGGAGGGAGGAGGAGAAAGGAAATGTTTTCTCTTCTGTGATGTTAAACTAATGAAAATGTAAAAGAAAACAAGAAAACATAAAACCCATCCGTAGTATGGTATTACTTCACTTACCATTTCTTTTAGACCAGCGATGTAAGCAAGTACTTTTCACAAGGGCTTCATCAACTTTGCCTCCAGACATGTTGTCCATGAACTGTCGACCATGTTCCAAAGCCAAGTAGCAATCATTGCAACAGTCTTGTTCTTCAACTCGTGCTGAATAACTCACTATATTTGTTTTGATTACAGGTTCCTGATCCGCAGCTCCAAACGGAGAGAATAAATTAGTGCACTGATCATGAAGAAGTAGTATTAACTCATCAGGCATTTTATCTGGTTCCTTTAAGGGATGATCGGCTCCATGTGCTCTAAGAGCTTCAAATCTCTTTTCTACCTCCTTACCACAATCTGTGTGTCGACCAATGATATCCAATTCATCCTCTAAAAATAGGCCTGAATAATTGCCAAACTTACGGTTCATCACTGCACTAAAACCACAAGTGCATAGATATTGGACCTCTTGCATTGGGTCAGGAATATAGACTCCAACATCGGCTCCTTTTATGTTCATGTTGCAAACACAAATGCAGCAGCTGTCAAAATTACAATCCTTGAAAAGATTCATCACAGATTCTGAGAGAATAAGGTTGACATACAAGCTGTGGGCTTCTGGAATAGATGGAACAGTCGCTGGCTCAACAGAGTTCAGAGGCCTGCAAGTTGACGGTGTGGAGGCAGGGGAATACAAATCAGAGTTTTCATATTTCACAGAACCTTGAACACTGGCTGGACCTCGTGGTGTTCGAGGTGTTCGTGGAGTTCGTGGAGTGGGAGCAGAAAATCGAGGGGTGGCAGGTGAAGGGAGAATACCTGTGCCACTATTACTAGGAGGAGCGCTATTAGACATTCCAAAAGGCGTGTGGGTCTGTGGCGTGTATGTCTGAACATAGTCTTGATCCATTGCACTACCAACACTGGAAATATTCCTGAACAGAAAAAACATATTAGATTTTCATGCATTCGCATTCACATTCCAATTAACAGTACAGCATTTCATTTTACATTATAAGAACACATTTCTTTATATTATATTCAATATCAAGATGTAATGCAGTACAAGTAACGTGTGTAAATGTATGTTTAGGAAAACATCATATTACACTTCACAGTTAAATAGCAGATATGGAAAACTATGGCTGAGCTACATGTGCAACTTTGCTTTTTTTTCGATGCATAAAAATTCTTTAGTTCAGTTTTCTATGCACTGCAATTTAGTGCTGAGTGTAAACTATGACATTGCTGCCGCCCAGGAGTAGTGGGAGTCTGAGCGCAGGACTTATTTTTGTGTATTTGCTTTTGTATCACACAGCCGACAAGCCCATGTGTTCCTGGTAAGGGGTAATAAGTAAGGGGTTAAGAAAAAGATCCCTCTCTGTCTCCGAGTTTTTTGGCCCTATTGCACAAGAGTGTTATTCTTTAACACATTTACACTGATTATTGTGTTACCATCTACTACTGTTGTCTCTCATCCATTTGAGGATCCAATAAAGTGGAGTTCATATTACAGAAGAGTGTGATGGAACCCTTCAAGGACACCAGCTGCTACAGAATTCAGAGGCAAATTAAACCGGCTCTGAAAATTGTGAGTACACTTTTTCCCCCATATACGGTTTTATCCAATTTATCTTTTCTATTTTTGAGATAGCTATGCTTTAATATTCCTGCCTAAAAAGGAATGACGTAAAATTTAATATCTGTCTCATCACAGATAACGCTTTTATGCTTTCGAAATTTAAAATTGCATTTATGAAAAACCCAAATTTCAGCGATAAATGTTAGAAAGGCCCTTCAAAAAGCTACTTGTGTAGACAATCTGGCCCAATATTCAGCCAAGACTAATAGTGAAAATAATCAAAAGCTTAAAACACAAGTTTTATTTAGAAAGTCTGTTACTTAGAAATCTGATACAATACAATAATTGTAATCAGTTGTTGTAAAAAGTATGATTTGGTGGCACCTCTTCACCACAGATGCATCCTGCATTTGCTGATACATACTTGGAAAAGTATTCTGTATGGTAGCTTTGATAGTTCAAGAAGTTTACACCAACTAACTTTTTCAGATCAAGTCAACATTTCAGCAGACTTAAAAGGACACTAAACTCATCCAGATAACCATCTCAATTGGTTGGGTGCAGTGGCCTTGTCCACTTAACTCTGCAATGTAAATCACGGTGGTTTTTTTTTGTTTTTTTTGTTTTTTTGTTTTTTTAATTCTTTATTTATGTTGACAGAGATAACATGGAGAGATCGAATACAATCCCGTAACTCAAACAAAGATTGACATACACATTGTATACAGATTTTAGTAATTTATCTATCGCATAACCATGCGGTTGATGGTGGTCGAAAATACCCCACCATTGCTCCCGAAACTGATGTATTGGCTACCTTAATACTCTCTGATATTGCTTGTTACAATTTGTCAACTTGAGTTTTGTGATTTGTAAAAGATAAAAAGGAAAGCAAGAAATATGTGGTAACCTATGGAACTTAGCAGTTGTATATGTACGTAAAACAGCATTGGTGTGTGCCCTCCATCTGCCGGGAGCCCTCTGAACTAATATTGTGCTGCGTAATATGTTTCTCTGTGTCTCAGAGTTAGATGACTTGCTACGAGTTTCCCGCCCTCTGGTCTGTTAAAGGCCCAGAGGGTCTCCTGTTGCGGGAATCATTGCGGGTTTTACATATTGCCGGCAGCTGGCAGGGCCCTCCGAAGGCTTTGGTTTGCGTTCCTTTGTTAACACCTGGTGTTTACACAGTTGCATTTTTTTTTTCCCCCAGTGTTTACATTGCAGGTTTAAATCCACCTATAGTGTGTGTCTTCCTGAGAGCCTCTATTCGAGCTTCCGCATTTTTTTATTTTACACTGGACAAATATAACTAGGGGTATGGGCAGTAAAGCTTTAGAGCTACAGGTTTGTGTTCTTAAATCAATAGTGCTCTTTTAAGGTCGGAATTTCACTGCTTTGGTCATTCGGTTGTAGCTTTATTGCGGTTAAAGAGACACTATAGTCCCCAGAACAACCACAGCTTATTGTATTTGTTCGGATGAGTAGAATCATTCCCTTCAGGATTTTTGCTGTAAACACCGTCTTTTTCAGAAAAAAAAAAATGCAGTGTTTACATTACAGCCTAGGAATAACTTCCTCAGATATCTGCTAGAGGAAGCTTCATTGTGCACTGCTGCAGAGTAAGCAGTGTCGCCACCCTCTGCATGCAGACACTGCACTTTCCTCATACAGATACATTGATTGAGTAGATGCAGATTGGCCAGGGCTGTGTTTGACTTGTGCTGGCTCTGCCCCTGATCTGCCTCCTTGACAGTCTCGGCCAAACCTATGGGGAAGCATTGTGATTAG
The DNA here is from genome assembly GCF_036172605.1 of Pelobates fuscus. NCBI lineage: Eukaryota > Metazoa > Chordata > Amphibia > Anura > Pelobatidae > Pelobates > Pelobates fuscus. The sequence goes on from NC_086317.1 coordinate 235,577,795, forward strand.
CTCAGACCACCACTTCTGCTTATGTTAGCAGACGGGGGCCGGTCAGAGGCAGACAGGGTGGAGTCAGCAGCTACAGACTTTAATACAAGTAAGATTTTACTATATTTAGGGAGGCAAGAAGGGTCCAGGGGGACTAGATGGTGGTTTTAACACAACAGGATCAGGAATACAAGTTTGTGTTCCTGACCATATAATGTTTCTTTAAGGATCATGCTCATGTTGATGATCCACATTTCATTAAACCTCTGTCCAGGGATAGAAAGCCTGACTTTCTAAAGAAAACAAAATGTATTACAAGCCATTGTTATCTTAAAGTGCACCTGCCAGCTTATCTTTAGCAATAAAATTATGAGCATTGTGTATTACAGCAGGTTCACACTCCTGAATTATGCAAGTAATCATTAAATGAGACCAAGCTGTGCTTTTTTATTTTCATCTAGGATGAATCGTACAGGCCACTTAATTACACAAGAATAAACTATAAATAAAACAAAAACTTTGTAATACATTAAGCATTAAAATATAAAATGTATCTTTGATATGGCGAGCTTGTTTATGAAAGGCTCTCTTCATCCATAATTCATGTTTTGTTACAATTAAATGTTTTTCTTGTTTCCAATTGGTCAGCGCTGCACAATAGCGCAATATAAATAATTGTAATAGTTCAAAAACATTACCCTTTAGAGCAGGGGGGCCCAAAATGATGATCTCCAGCTGTTGTATAACTACAACTCCCATGATGCTTTGCAAGCCTTTGCAAATCATGGAAGCTGAAAAATAATATTCTGAAGGATGACTTTTTACAGTGACAAATGTGTGCACAGATTCTGCATACATGCCACTAAGTGTGACACATTTGTAACACAAACAAATCTCTAGAAAGGTTACACAAATTGGAAAACTGTTTCAGCTAGTGACAATAAATACATATATTGACACTACAAAGTTTTTATGTATGTAAAAACTCAACTACAGAAGATGAAAACTGTGCTTCCCAATATTAAATCTATTTTAATGTACTTTAAAATATACATAACTATAAACACTGTACTTGCCAGTGTCTTTTGTTTATTTTTGGGATCCTATAATACAGAGTTAAAACTAATTTTGCCATAAGAATACAAATCGAATGAATGTGAATGCACTGAATGCTTAAATCTCCCATATCAGATCCTTTGAAAGCAAATGCTTAAAACAAATCATGCATTGGAGTACATGCTCTCTTAAATTTATATTGTGTGATTTGCCTTTAATTTGATAAGTGAAGATAAAAGAACAGCATTAAAAGACACATTCAATTAACATGACACGTTTTTCTAGACCAGAAAAGATTCATATCCTCAGTTTTAGCTTTTTAAACTCTGATAATATGCCAAAGCAAATGATATAATCTAGAATTTTGCTTTACAGTTTCTCCATATAAAATTTAAAGTGATCTTGATTCCACAACTATGTCAATACCACTGTTCCCTGAAGACATTCTATAGTTGTGTTTAAGTTTTATTATCAATAGATTTAGCCAATATATGCACTAAATTATATTCTTAAAGCAAATTTCCTTGAATGTAATTCTGATTTACTGTCATCATACCTTCTTTCTATCATTGGACGGTACAGATGTAAGACTCCCAAGCAGGCTGACTCACTCAGAACACAGGTTTTACTGTAATGAAGTGCTCTATGAGGACTATGCCTCGTGTCCATAGAAGTGTGCCAGGAACCCTAACCCTGGACTGTGAGACATGCATAGTAATGATGAAGATGGATGAGCTCCAAACTATATACAGAATTGAAAATCCTTCAACTGTAATATCTGCAATTACTACTTGGCATATTGTAGCTAAATAACACACATACTCTTAAATACAGCAGAAAGTGATTATTTGGGACGTTTAATAGTAAACTTACCCATCTTTGATAAAGGGGATTGTAGGTACAGGAGGAAGCAACTCCAGTTTTCCAACGGTCCAGCTTGGACGGTAAATGCACTCATCTGGTACCTTGATCGGTGGCAAACACTGACTGGGAAGAGTTCTTAAAGGAGCAAACATGGAGCATCCCACTAACACTTGACAGGTTTCTGGTTTGTATACATAGGAGAAATCCTGAAGCAAAACACAGTAATATAGACTGTAAACAATGGTTTCTCCTCTATACAAAACATTTTCAGGAATAACTGATTCTGCTTATTTTATTTAATTTTTTACACAATGAGAATAAGTAAAAAATGTATTTACATAATATATGCACAAATATGTTCCTGTTCTGTTGAATTTGTGATTAAGAAAATACAATTCTATTCACAACAAAGCATACTAGCAGAGTTATTCACAAAACTACAGACGTATTAGCAATTTAAATCTCATTTGCAAACTGTAGGGTAAAATGGCGAAGCACTTGCTATATGCAAAGTTAGAAACAGATCTTTCCAGTTTAAGCCTCAATTTTGGCTTTCATATTAAATTTCCTAAAATTTTGTGAGCAACCATAAAAGTTTCTAAAGAATATCCTGCATGGAGCAGATGAACCTCATACCTTTATTTCAGAAGGTTTTGGGCTGCAGAACCCTTCTTCGACTTCAATTCTAAACTGAGAACTTAGACAAAAGCCACCTCCATCTAGCATTGTTCCTCCAGGTGTAGTGTCCATGTTGCCATAATCTTTATTATTAATGTTCATGGGTGAGAACCCCATAAAATGTTGCTCCAGGGATGGTGGTGTTGGATACATTTTATGAAGGTCTGCTGTACCTATATGGAGATCATGAGGCGTTAAAAACACTAGCCAGTAATAGTCATCTCACAACATGGTACTTTTATTAAAACATATTTAGTAATTCTTTAATGGCCTATGAAGAAAAAAAAATTAAAATCAGGCATTACTTTCCAGTAAGTGCAAAAAATAACCCATTCAAGATATATTACTTTCTTGCAGTCCTCACAAACAGGGACATAAATAACTTTGAAATGCGAAACTACTTAAAATTATACAATATAAATAAAAATTAATGAGTTCGTGGTTGTTCAAAATTGAGTTCGAACTAAAAAAATCCAGTCTACTACACTGCTGTAATTCAAATTTTGCTGAGGAATATCCTACTCTAACAATTGACTGATGCACGCAGAAGCAATATTAAGCAATTTTTTTTTTTTTATATGAAATGGGTCTTATACAAATTAAAAAAAAATTCCATGGCAGAACTAACTCACATGTGCACTGTGGTTGTGGGACAGTTTATTGTAAAAACCATGTGCCTAGTTTGCTTATTTTATTATTTATAAAGCACATCAGATTTTGTAGCGCTGTACAATGGATGCAAAACAAATAATGTAATTATAAATATTAGCATAACTTAAGTTTGCATACCTACTAAACATAAAAATATGTATACCATCAGTGACATATTTTGCCCAAGTTGTTTAAAAACCGAAAAAAATAAATAAAAGGGTTAAACCTCCATTTATCCCAGAAATGATCAACAAATCACATAATATTCTAAAGAACTTTCAATGGGAAAAACTAGTCGATAGAGGAACAATTTACAAAGTACTCCTAGAAATTAAACATATGGAAATAAACATGAATTACTTATGCAAGATAAAGGGTCTAGGTTTCCAGATTTGGACTCTTTGTTGTTGGATTTGTCATCACTGTGGAGTATTCTTTTAGATCCAGGCTGCAAATAAAATAGAAATATAAAAAAAAAAATTAAATTAAACGATCGCACCAATTCAGCATCATGCCATGTATCCCAAACAGCAAGTGCCGCCATTTGTTTTCGCACACATGCCCTTATAAGCCAAGCATGAAAGAATCTCACGGTAAAATAAACTTGAATTTGCCTTTACTACGTAGTTTAAATACTTAAACGTGTGCATCAAGCTGGAGATATCCCATCCCTCTTTTAAACACTGTACAACTTATAAAAAAAAAAATGCATAAAACTAATAAATGCTTTGTGTTCTGCCGCATTGTTTCATTTATCCCATAAACACTGCACACAACAACATTATAGGCACAGTAGGGGTTGCAGAGAGCTATGTTCGCGGTTAATTTCTGTGTTTTGTCATCATTACTACTGTTGACATATTTGCACTTGTATTATATTGCAAGTATGTGAAGTGTTAAAGTTGCAGAAGAGGGATCACAACATTTAAAAAAAAAAAAAAAAAAATCAGACAAAAAACAAAAAACCACATACTGTAAGTTCATCTTCATCAGAATTGAAGAGGTTATCCAGATCTGTATATGAAACCACTAAATCTGTTTCATGAAAGAGGCTGGTTGACGCAGTACGGGGTTGAGTGGCTGATCTCTGTGCATCTGTAATAAATAAACCGTAACATTAGATTGTTGAATTGAGCATTATTACTTACATAATAACCTGCCAGAATGCGCTATCAAAGGTAGCTCTAAATTTTGAAAAAAAAAAAAAAAAAAAAATCTTAATTGTATTTTATTCCCTTCCAATATTTTCATCTCAATTAAGTTATTTTGGCGGCTGGCTCCCATCTTGTTAGGAAGGCACAGAGTCCCAACACGCAAAGTATATAACAGTACAAGGAAACCACCTATAACGAGTCCTTGAACGTGGCCAGGCTCAATGTATAATAAAGAAAAACAGTCACAAACAAGCATAGGTCAAAAGAATAGATGCAGCATACATCAAAATTAATACAATGACACACAGTGTGGGACCCAGTGAAGTACATACACCTGCTAAAGATGGGCACTCTGACACTCCATAAAGGAACACAAAGATCTATTCCTGACCCTAGTGTCCATCTGGACCTACTGCCCTATCGTAAAATGTTACTTTTATTGCAGTCTGCGGGTGCTGGCTCTGCCTCTGATCTGCCTACTTGGCTGACATCAGAAGTAATGACCTGAGGGACTCACAATGCTTTGCCATAGGAAATTATTGGATTGGCTGTACTTGTCTTGGAGGCAGATCAGGGGCAGAGAAATTGACTGATTATACTCACCAGAACAAATACAATAAGCTGTAGTTTTTTTGGTGGCTATAGTGCCCCTTTAATTTAATATGTTAAAAAGGTTATTGAACAGTTAAGTTATTCCCCAGATGCGTGACCGCAAGGTTTACGGGCTCTACTGTTTGGCTGCCAGAGGAGAGAAGGAAGGGAAGAAATGGGCGCCAGTGACAGGCTAAGCGTGAGCTGTGAGTAACAGTAAGCACTGTTACGATTTCAGAAATTACCAGTCCATTAGGCAAAGATGTTTTACACCAGGTTAGAACTTCAATTTCTCTGAAACCTTTATCTACTAGACACAGGCATGAAATGGGAAACATGGTCACATTTTCAAAGGATGTGCTATAAATGCCAACACTTATTGAGATGGTAAAATGAAAGGACAATCTCTTATCTACTAGATCAAACTTTTCAAAAGGCAAAATTGTTAACTGATTAAATACATGGTCTTTTATACACACACACACACACACACACACACACACATTTAAATAGCACTCTAATCTCAAATTTACTAGCGAATGACATGTGAATTAGAATATGAAAGGTATGGCAAAACTTAAACTCACACAAAGGGAATCAATATTAACAGTCAAGACATATGATGGTGTAGGCAGACTTTGCCACTGCTTTGCCAGCATTATGGGAGATGTAGTTCAAAACATTGCAACATTGTCTGCTCCTGGTTGTACTATTTTACCATATTTAAAACCTCACCCTGTTTAACTGATGGTGTGAAGAGTGACATGGGATCTTCGCCTTCTTGAGTTAGGACTGCAACATTTGAAATTCCATCTTCTCCCTAGAGAGTAACCATAATTAAGTACACTATTAGATAGGGATCAACAGATACCGATTTTTTTTAGTGCAGATACAGATACCGCTAATCTGTGAAAATCTGTGAACTTACAGGCAGATAGTCGATAACGATATTCTGTACCTTTACCATTTATAAAAAAAAAAAAAAAAAAAATAGATTTCTACACAAATCTACTTTTAACTGAACAGGTTTATTTATTTCAATTTATTTATTTTTTTTCAATTAAGTGGTAAATGCACAAAATATACATGCCAGTCAGATTTATTAATTTTTTTGGTCAATCTTTCTTTTTATTGAGGCATAGAGTTGCATGGGAACAGAAGAAAGAAGGGGAGACAGTTAAGATACATTCCAAATGGGGGTATAACAATACAGTTGATATCATGTACGTGAAGCATCTGCTTTTTTTAGTAAGTAGATTGTTAACACATCCATAACTGTAAGGTACAATTGTCAAGGTAATACTCAAGCTGCTCTAGTAACAGTATAGGTAGTGTGGGTACACTATGCAAGATAATTAAACAGGCTAGTGTGGTTAGATTAGTTAGCAGAAGTGTATATATAATGTACATAGACCGCTATCCAAGACGTGCTATAGTCTTGTGTTCAAGACGTTTATTACAATCTTATGACTTTTCGTGTGACTATACAGGCTAGTGACATCGGACTGAAAATTGCTAGGCAGATATGTCTGAGTAGACAGGCTAGTTAAACATTGAGTCTGGCATGCATTGAGAACATTATACCACTGGGTTCTGGGCCTAGGAATAGTAAACTGCGCAGCCGATTAGGTCAAAATTACAAGCAACTAAATAAACAAAGCTTAGCTAGTACTTCAACAATAAATGGGGAGTCTCTTATCAGGCATGTCCCTTCGCTCGGCGTCTTTGGTGAGTTACCAGGAGCTCTGAGTGTGGTTGTGGGTGCCCAGTCATCCGATCCCCAGTAGCGGCAGAAGTGATACAAGTGTAGGGGAGTCCCAACGGTTATTTATCGCAGTGTGCCGTTTCATGTTGTCTTCCAGCTCCGGGTCTGCAGAAGGGCAAGTATCGCTTGTCCATTGTCCCTGGTGTTCATGTGGATCAAGTACGTCCCTTGCCTTAGGTTTGTGGAGGGTCGTGGGTGACTCCGGTCATAGCGGGTGATATTCTGCTTGCGTGGCTGTTGCAAGGAGGCAGTGCCTCGAGGTGTTTTCAGCCCGGAAGTGTGAGCAGCTTGGTGGGTAGTTGGCTGTTTGCGGTGATTGTCGGGTTCAACCGATGGGCAACAGGTGCAGAAGATTGCCCTCCAGCCCCAGGCTGTGGTGATAGACACCCTCTGTCCACGGACTCTGTACCTACGTGCGGCCCAGTCCTGGCCCCCCCAAGGGGCAGTTGGAAGATTGCGGTGACATCCGCCGCCTGCGGTGTGCGTTCTTCCCTTTGTGTGGTCGATGTCTCGAGGCCATGCCTCTGTTGGATATCAGCCCGGGCGGGCAGCCGTAAGTATATTAATAAGGCGTTATGGTAAGTATATTGCCCGGAGGGGTATCTCCTGCCTCCTGTTCCGTACTCTGGTTGGGTTGGTCGGCAGTGGCACAGGTCTGTAGTTTGTCCCAAAATGCCTGGAACAATGCATCCAGTCTGGATTCAAGAGTGTCTGGGATTGGCCCTCGTGCCTGTGCGTGAGTTTGTGGTAGGGCCTCCGTCATTTTGTGAGGTCGGAGTACCTTGAGGAGTCTGCTGTGTTCAGTTAGTTGGGGTAATGGCTGGTGCCTCAGTCCGTTCTCCCAGTGGGGACCGGGATAACCCCCACCGGTCCAGAAGGGGGGTTGAGGGGGAAGGGGTAGGAGACCAGTGGAGTCACTTGGTACGTCTGGTGTCGGGGTGAGCGGCAGTCTCTCCCCGGCTCCAACTTTAGTAGGGCGCACTCTGCGTTTTGTCCTCCTGGCCCCGACTGGTTTCAGAGGGGTGTCCTTCGGTTCCGTGGCGCACTCCCAACATGGGTAGCGCAACCCGGTGAGTCTGTGGGCTATGTTGCCGCTGATTTTACCCCGAATGCAGCAAGTCGTTGTTGCCCACGTCTTTACTGCTTGGCTTTTAGAATATTTACTGTTCCCTTCCCCTCCCTGTCCCTAGGTGCTCCTCTCCCCTCCCTGGTGTGCCTCATTGCTTCTCTTGTAGTGTGGCCGAGCGGAACGCGGTACACCAGCTTCAGTTTCCTGTACCCGGCCAGACTGACAGGAAGTGCTCTCTCAGTGAATACAGGTACAGGAAACGTAAGCTCCTGTACCACGGTCCGCTCTGCTTCACTCCATCACGCTACACTGAGTGACTGGTAGGGGGAGCGCTGTGAGCTTCCTTCCTGCCGGTTATTCGATTCTTGCGCCCCCAGAGCTGGGGCAACCCAATGCGGCCGCGTGATCCGCTTTATGGACGCAGCGGCGACTGCCGCCTCTCACATTATCGGCAATATCGGTATCAATAGTGGCAGATACCGATATTTAACAAAATCCGCATTATTGGCCGATATCTGCCAAACCGATAATCGGTCTAGTCCTGCTATTCGAGTGTATGAAATAAACGACTGCCACTGACGGCCATTTCTTAAAAATTAATGCTTGAAAATGGATACAGGTTGTGCAATTTGTTGTTTATTTCTCATCTACATGGCACTTAACCTAATCAACCACTTAATATATCCATTAAAACTTAATAAGAGGCTTGCCAGGTAGTTAGTGATGGTAAAGTCTAAGCACACCAGTTAACATGTAGGAAAAGAAATAGCGCAAAGCTAGAATGAAAATAGTGACAGTCATACTTAAATATATTAACCACTCGAATACAATTGATCAGTTGTTTTTAAACCAGCGTGCTGCAAGTTGCCTCAAAGCAGCTAATCTATAGTTCACTCACCTTTGCTTTCTTTGTGTTTTCCCTTTCAGTGCTTGGTCTATCTTTTTTGTCAGAGAAAACAAATTCCACATCACCATCTACAAACGCGTATGGATCAGGTTCCTGATCAGTATCTGATCCACTTGTTGTAATGAACTGGTTTTTGCTTTGATACTGTTGGAATAATTCTTCTGATATCTTCAAAGGCATATTACATTGCACCATTAACCTGTTAAAAAAACAACAAAAAACACTTATCTACAACCCAAATCTTAAACAGAAGCAACCAAAGATATCAATGATTAACACTGGCTGGTGGACAAACCTGAAAATGACACATTTATCTACAATGTTAGGGGTAAAATCACTTCAAGCTGTATTACTTTACTTTTAGAATACTCGTTCTAACAACTATTAGAAGATCGGTTCGAAATAGAAAACAGTATCATAGTGGGTCTTTCAGTTAAAAAAGAAAATGTGTGCACAACAGGCTAGAACAGAAAAAAAATCTCAGTGAGAATTTTATTATTATTTGTTTTTAACAAAAAGGGAGATGAAAGAACAAGGGGGAGGGGAGGCTTTCCAATATTTTAGAGGCTAGCACTAGCATATTTGGCTAAATGGATGACTGGGTCAACTCAACCTGAAAACTATTTGAAAGCCTTGTTATCAAGAAAGTCAAAAGCATATGCAATGCCATGAGGGTCCCCAGCAGCCTGACACCTCGGTAATGATCGGGCTTAGACTTCTGCCACCCACTGTCGGGTGTAATCTCCATCTTTGCAGCCTGACTTCCTTCTACTGGAGAAGAGGCAGACAGCTAGGGACCCTTATTTTACTGTTAATACTTTGAAAAATAGGGGACAATGCCAGTGAACTCCAGTCATTCTAACCATTTCAATGAAAGAGTGGTTACAATGCCTATAGTGAGGTCCATTAAGCGGTTAAACATTGGTTGCTTTTCTTAATTATATGACCAAAGTCTTGCTCTCTAGCAAAGATTATGTTCAGAACCACAAGAATAAACACTTTAAAGCAGATGCATTAACTTTATGGATCAATGACGTAAGAATGCATCACAAGTTACAAGTCTTAAGATCCTATATCAAAATGGAAAGTGCCACTCATTTAAAGAATACATAGATTTATAAAGCTGCATATATTAAATAAGTAGGCCATTCCACAATAGCGTTAGAGTATTTAGGAACATAGAGATTACATTGAGATTGCAAGTAAACCCACCTTTCTAACGCTGGCAGGTGGGGCCCTAAATGGTGACTATGGCTCTAGAGTGCTAGGAATAAACATTTGAGTAATTACAGTTGTGACATTGTACGACTTTAAGTTTATTTCCATTACTACCAAAAGATTTTGTATTGTTTTGCATTACTGAAACTTGATTGCCAACCAACTGCTGCACTACGCAGCTCTGTTTCATAGTAAGTTCCTGGAAGCCACTACAATCTTCTAACGTGCATGGTGTTGTCTGAATTGTGCAGACCTAAATCTGTTAAGCTAGGGTAAATTACAAGACACATAACAGGAGGAAGTTGGTATCCTTTCTATAAATAAAATGTGTAAATATGTTATGACTTTTAAATTTAATGTAGCTTCCATGTTTATGATGGAGTTGGATCTTACTACAACACTGGTTTTAACACAATTTTACAATAAGGTTTGTTCAATAAACAATGAAATTTAAAAACTCAATTTTCAAACTGTCAGAGCTGGAGGGGAAAAAAAAATCCCTACAAACTGAAGCTTACCTATATTTGTAATTATGCCGTTTTTGGCTTAATCTCAGTTTATTTTTCAGTTAATCACAATTCACAGTGAATAAGTAAACCGGTCTAAGCAGAACACATGAAGGTGAAGACTTACTCTGTGACAGAAGTTATGTGCTCTTTCCCAGGCACCCCAAATGTATCATCTTTTAATTGATCATTTGGAAGCTGAGGAGGGAGAAATTCGGTTTCTTTCTTCTTTGGGACTTTGTAATACTTCCAGGTATTGTCAGTTTCATCCTCTTCTAAATGAACTGCAGTGCCAACATACATGGTTGGCTCCAACATTTCTGAGAATGAAGAAGCAAATGTTTGGGATAAGCCATCCATCCTCTCATCTATTGGCTTTGCTGGAATTAGTGGATCTGGTGTTGGCATTTGATAAAATTGCTGACTTTGAGGAGTTGATGGGTTTTTCATAGTGTCACCTACTTCATCCAATACTTCACAAGGATGAGGGCTGAGAGGAGGAGGTGGAGGAGAGTTGGCCAGTTCATTGCCATGCAGCTGGGCATTTTTTGCTACATCATTGGACCGAATATTTGTAAAGCGGCCTCTACCATCTTGGGATCGAATCCCAAGTCTCTGACTGGCAGTGTCTGTCTCCATATTCACATCATCACTAAGTGATGCACGGTGATGGAAAGGCGTTAAGGGGCGCTTCTGGGGCTTGTCACCCTTTTCCTGCTTCTCATTAGTCTTGTGCTTTTGGGCTGCCTGCTGCTGAGGTCCAGCAGGCACCACTTGCCCTGGTTGACCTGAATTCCGCTGCTTAAGATTTTTATACCTGTTAAATGAAAGGAAGTACAAACACATTTAGCATTTTCAAAGTAAAACCATATTGCATTTCACATGCATCTGACCGCTGCATTTCTTACCAATTAAGCAAACAAATAGAAAATCAAATTGTAAAATATTTCACATTAAAAATCATCTGGGAATATTTACAAACCGATACAGATAAAAATAAAAGCAATGTATGCAGTTAGATAAATAGATTTTTTTCTTTTTTTAAACTGTATCAGCCGGCACATAAACATCAAGAGTACAAAAACTGTCTAAGGACAAATCTTATAAACTGCTGAATAATTTAACATAAACGTTCACATTATAATACAAATATACACTACAAAATGAATTATACTGGATTCTGCAGGTTAAAGTTAAAGTTAAAGTGATATAAGCACCAAAACAAAGTAAGCGTAAAGAAGCAGTTTTGCATCATGATATATATTTTATGCAGCCCTAGCCCCTGGCTGTGATTCTCAGTCTCCATGAAAAATTGATGGACGTGCTTGCTTTTCATAGTAATTTGTGTTCTAGCCACAGGTAGGCAGTGTGGGTCTTAATGAACTGGTATGTGTACAAGGGTCATATGTGTGATCAGTGCACCTAATTGTAACAAACAGTTTTGTTAATACATACCTTGAACAGAGGCAAGTTGTTCTCTGTGTAGATTCAACAAAATCCCAGGATGTGGACTTCTCAGATACCTCTTCCTCGCATACACCATTCGAAGTGGCTGAATATTTCCTTCTAGAAGAAAAATAAGACAATTTACAGAATGTAATGTGACCACACAAAAAACACCCTGCTATAATTGAAAGGAAAACAGCATTTCTATACTCTTAAGTAATTATTACCGTATATACTCGAGTATAAGCCGACCCGAATATAAGCCGAGGCCCCTAATTTTACCCCAAAAAACTGGGAAAACTTATTGACTCGAGTATAAGACTAGGGTGGGAAATGCAGCAGCTACTGGTAAATTTCTAAATAAAATTAGATCCTAAAAAAAAAATACTAATTGAATATTTATTTACAGTGTGTGTATAATGAATGCAGTGTGTGTATATGAGTGCAGCGTGTGTGTGTGTATATGAGTGCAGCGTGCGTGTGTGTATATGAGTGCAGCGTGCGTGTGTGTGTATATATATATATATATATATATATGAGTGCAGTGTGTGTGTGTGTATATATATATATATATATATATATATATATATGTGTGTGCAGTGTGTGTATGTGTATATATATATATATATATATATATATATATATATATATATATGAGTGCAGTGTGTGTGTATATATATATGTGCGCAGTGTGTGTGTGCGTGCGCAGTGTGTGTGCGTGCGCAGTGTGTGTGCGTGCGCAGTGTGTGTGCGTGCGCAGTGTGTGTGCGTGCGCAGTGTGTGTGCGTGCGCAGTGTGTGTGCGTGCGCAGTGTGTGTGCGTGCGCAGTGTGTGTGTGTGCGCAGTGTGTGTGCGCAGTGTGTGTGTGCGTGCGCAGTGCGTGTGTGTGTGCGCGCAGTGCGTGTGTGTGTGCGCGCAGTGCGTGTGTGTGTGCGCGCAGTGCGTGTGTGTGTGTTGCAGTGGTGGGGGGGTGGGCAATTTTATTATTTTATTTATTATTTTAATATATATTTTTTCATTATTATTTCTTATTTTTTATTTAATTATTATTATTTTTTCGTCCACCCTCCCTGCTTGATACATGGCAGGGAGGGGGGCTCCTTCCCTGGTGGTCCAGCATTGGCAGTTCAGTGGGGGGGGGGGGGGAGAGGGGGCTGGCAGAGATCTTACTTACCCGTCCTGCAGCTCCTGTCAGCTCTCTCCTCCTCCGCGCCGTCCGTTCAGCTCTTCTGTCAGCTCACACTGTAAGTCTCGCGAGAGCCGCGGCTCTCGCGAGACTTACACTGGGAGCTGACCGAGGTGCTGAACGGACGGCGCAGAGGAGAAGGGAGCTGACAGGAGCTGCAGGACGGGTAAGTAAGATCTCTGCCAGCCCCCTCTCCCTCAGTCTGTATTATGGCAATGCAAATTGCCATAACACAGACTATTGACTCGAGTATAAGCCGAGTTCCGGTTTTTCAGCACAAAAAATGTGCTGAAAAACTCGGCTTATACTCGAGTATATACGGTAACCCCTTAAGGACACAGCTTCAGAAGCTTGTCTTACCCTTAGGGACACAAGTTTGTGTTCAAACGCAATTTGCATCATTTATTGCACCAACACATATTATATACACACTTTTTTTTTTGTTTTTTTTAGGGCAAACAGGGCTTTAATATTATGTCACATGTACATTTTCATTAATTATATATTAAAACATTTTTTTTTAAAAATGTTCACAGTTTTGGCAATAGCGTGTGCATAATATGTCCAGCTTAGAAAAAGTAATTCAAAATAAATTCATTTATCTGTCTTGATTTAAAAAGTCCTATGTATAGGATTTCAGCTTATTTTGAAAGTTACAGGTCACAAAATACAAGGACTAAAATAAAATTTTAATTTGCAACAATTTTAGAGGTTGGTATATTTGTCTTGTAGGTTTAGTAGCCATCACAGAAAAACAAATTGCCACACAAAAGTATATATTTACATCAAGTAGACATCACAGGCTATTTACTTAAGGTTAGCTTGACACTTTTTACGTAGCCATTTCATCCCCAATCTCTGCTAAATATTGGAGTAAACTTTAGTTTTTTCTTAATTTTGGCATATACACATATAACAAGGTTTTTGTAATGTGTATTTCGTAAAGCTGGTGTGTGCTATTCCTGCACAGAATATTGTGTCCAGCTACATCTGCTGAGTATAACGATACCCCCATTGTATGCCTTTGGCACTTTTCAGTAAAGCTACAATGCCATATAAGAGACAAGGCTATTTCAGTTTCTATAGTAGATTTTCGTAGATGGATTTGACAGGCCTATGTCTCATTTTAGGGTATTATAGCAGTGTGACTGTACAAATAACCCCACAGAAGGCTTTCATTTGATAAAGCAGCCAACCCAGGATATCTTATATGGTGTATATAGTGCCTTAACTTGTCACCATTTTTTCACCCATTTATGTCAATGTTTGTGGTGAGGGAAAAAAAAAAACAACAAAATAGCATTTTTACATATATGTTGCATTTTTGCGGAGTATTTCTTACACTGTCATAAAACCTCCCAAATTATGCTAAATTACATCTTCTGAGTAAAACAATATGCCCAATGTATGACCTAGACACTATTTAGTGAAGTTACAGTGCTGTAAAAGAGACGTGACAAGTTCAGGTTTTTAAGTATGAATTTTCATGGAGGATTTTGATGCGTTCGTGTCCCACTTTGGAGCACTTGAGCAGGCTGCATATTCCAGCTACCTTATAAAGGCATACCATTTCTTAAAGAATACATCCCAGGGTATTTCAAAAGGCATATTTTGAACCTTGAGCGTGGGGTAATTTTTCCACTAGCTTGTACCACACACACACACACACACTGCACTCATACACACACACACACACACACTGCACTCATACGCACACACACACACTGCACTCATACGCACACACACACACTGCACTCATACGCACACACACACACTGCACTCATACGCACACACACACACTGCACTCATACGCACACACACACACTGCACTCATACGCACACACACACACACACTGCACTCATACGCACACACACACACACACTGCACTCATACACACACACACACACACACACACTGCACTCATACACACACACACACACACACACTGCACTCATACACACACACACACACTGCACTCATACACACACACACACTGCACTCATACACACACACACACTGCACTCATACACACACACACACTGCACTCATACACACACACACACTGCACTCATACACACACACACACTGCACTCATACACACACACACACACTGCACTCATACACACACACACACACTGCACTCATACACACACACACTGCACTCATACACACACACACACACTGCACTCATACACACACACACACACTGCACTCATACACACACACACACACTGCACTCATACACACACACACACACTGCACTCATACACACACACACACACTGCACTCATACACACACACACTGCACTCATACACACACACACACACACTGCACTCATACACACACACACACACTGCACTCATACACACACACACACTGCACTCATACACACACACACACACTGCACTCATACACACACACACACACTGCACTCACACACACACACACTGCACTCACACACACACACACTGCACTCATACACACACACACTGCACTCATACACACACACACTGCACTCATACACACACACACACTGCACTCATACACACACACACTGCACTCATACACACACACACTGCACTCATACACACACACTGCACTCATACACACACACTGCACTCATACACACACACTGCACTCATACACACACACTGCACTCATACACACACACTGCACTCATACACACACACTGCACTCATACACACACACTGCACTCATACACACACTGCACTCATACACACACACTGCACTCATACACACACACTGCACTCATACACACACTGCATTCAGTATATACACACACTGTAAATAAATATTCAATATAATTTTTTTAGGATCTAATTTTATTTAAAAGGAAGTTTTTTTTCTTCCTTTTTGACACACAAAGTGAGTTTGCACAGTATATTTTGCAAATCTTATGCGTGCTACGACTGTATTAAACTTCATATGTTTCTCAGCTATGTGGTCTGAGTACAGCAATACCCCCATACGTACCTTTGCCATGTATATGCGGACATGGAAGGGGTACATTTGAGACAGTCATCCCAGTTTTTTTTTCTCTAACTTTGAATTTTTACGCTGTGTCCATGTTCCCTTTTGGAGTATTTGGCTGGTTGGTTATTCAAACTTCCCCACAAAAACATACTTTTTATTAAAGAATACACCATGGGGTAATTCAAAAGGCATATTTTGAACCTTAGCGTGGGATCATTTTTTTCTCTAGTTTGTTCCAGGTGTAGTGGTAATGAGCATTTTGAAATGTTTTTTTTTACTTTTTATAACTCGTTTTTAACCCCTTAAGACCGCAGGACGTACTATGCCGTCCTTATTTTGGTGGCTCTAAAAGCCGCAGGACGGCATAGTACGTCCTGCGATCTTATGTACTTACCCGGTCGCCGGCGATCCCACGCCGGCGATCGCGGTATGGGGGACTTACCTGGGAGCCCAGGGAGTCCCCCTGCGTCCTCTTCAGCCGCCCAGGGCCATGTGATCGCGAGGTCCTTGCGAGGACCCCGCGATCACATGGACGGCATAGCCGTCCAAGGCATTGCCAGCAGGGGGAGTGCCTGTAATGACAGGTACTCCCCCTGCTGTCTGAAAAAAAAATAAAAAATGTTAAAACAGTGTAAAAATAAATTTTATATACTTAGATCATATATATATTTATTATATATATGATCTAAGTATATATATACACACATACACATAAATATGCATACACTGTCTACGTGTATTTTAATATTAATATATACATAATTATATATATATATATTAATATCAAAATACACGTACAATGATATTGATTAAATATATATATAATTTTAATTATATATATATTTATATATAATAAAAAATAAATATATAAATAGGTTAAAAAAATAAATAAAAAAATAATAAAAAAAAATAGATAAAAAATATATAAACATGCGTAATTTCGTTCTAACTGTATTTTAAAATTTATATATATATATATTGATATCAAAATACATGTAGAACGAAATAATATATATCTATATACATAAGTATATACGTATATATCACTATGTATATACCTATATATAAATAAAAATAATTAAAAAAAAATTATATACATATATATACACACATATATATATACACACATATATATATAATAATTCTACGCATATATTTATGTAATAATTTTACATAATTAGGTCATTTTATTAAATTACAATTTGCAGGACCTGCCTGCCAACCCAGGCCAAAAGTTCAGGGAATTACATTGTCTAGCACTATATTTAACTCTGTAACTTTCCAAGACACCATGAAACCTGTACATGGGGGGTACTGTTTTACTCGGAAGACTTCGCTGAACACAAATATTAGTGTTTCAAAACAGTAAAATATATTACAACGACGATATCGTCAGTGACTGACATTTTTTGCATTTTTCACACACAAATGGCACTTACACTGACGATATAATTGTTGTGATACGTTTTACTGTTTTGAAACACTAATATTTGTGTTCAGCGAAGTCTCCTGAGTATAACAGTACCCCTCATGTACAGGTTTTATGGTGTTTTCAAAAGTTACAGAGTCAAATATAAGGTTTGCGTTTCAGTTTTTTCACATTAAAATTCGCCAGGTTGCCTTTGAGACCGTATGGTAGCCCAGGAATGAAAATTATCCCCATGATGGCATACCATTTGCAATAGTAGACAACCCAGGGTATTGCAAATAGGGTATGTTCAGTTTTTTTAGTAGCCACTTAGTCACAAACACTGGCCAAAATTTGCGTTCAAATTAGTTTTTTGCATTTTCAAATATTAACACTAACTTTGGCCAGTGTTTGTGACCAAGTGGCTACTAAAAAAGACTGGACATACTCAATTTGCAATACCTTAGGTTGTCTACTTTTGCAAATGGTATGCCATCATGGGGGTAATTCTTATTTCTGGGCTACCATATGGTCTCAAAGGCAACGTAACCAATCTGGCGAATTTCAATGTAAAAAAACTGAAATATGTAACACGCTATATTTGACCCTGTAACTTCCCAAAACACCATAAAACCTGTACATAGGGGGTACTGTTTTACACGCGAGACATCGCTGAATACAAATATGTGTATTGTATTGCAGTAAAAGCAAACAGTATTATGACATTCACAGTTAGAATGTCACGTAGAACTAAAAATTTTTTAAAAATTCTTATTTTCTCCCATTTTTTTAATATTTTTTTCATATTAAATTATGTTCCATACCTAAATATTTGATGTTAAACGAAAGCCCCGTTTCCCCTGAATAAAATGATATATAATAATGGGGGGTGCATTTAATATGAAAGAGGTGAATTACGGTTAGACAGACATATAGCGCAAATGCCAGGTTTTGTTTACGTTTTTTTGGATCACAACTTGTACATTTGGCTGCGGTCTTAAGGGGTTAAACTTTTTTTTCTTATACATTATTTTTAAACATTTCTAAACTTTCTTAAAACTTGTTTCCACATTTAACAGTTTTAGAAACTTTTTTTTTACCGTTAACCTCTATCTAGCAGCAAGCAGCAACTCCACACCCACCACAGCATATATAATTTTAAAATATTTAAACTAAATTGAACTCCTGAGGGTTAAAAAAAATAAAAAAATAATCGGATCACAGTATAATACTGTGCACTGTATTTTCATCACTGTAGCTAGTGTTCAACTGGCAGGGAAGGGGTAAATTTTTATTAGGACTGGGTAAAGATTGGTTGGGTATTTTTTTTTTTTTTAAACTGTTTTTGTACTTTTTAAAAAACCTTTTCTAATGTTAACCCCTAGCAATCCGAACACCAAATTCCCAAATTCCACACTAACTTCCACCCACCCCAGCTAGCTATATATGAAAGTTTAATATATTTAAATTAATTTAAAAAAAAAACCACAAACGTTGACCCTCATGGGTTAAATTTTTTTTAAAAAAATCAGTAAAAAGTCATCCCTGTCAATTGATCACTGTAGCCCGTGACCAATTGGCAGGGAAGGGGTTAATTTTGTATTTAAAACAGGTAAGGCGGGGAGTGGGGGATGGAAGATTAAACTATTTTATTATGTTTAACACAGGGAGAAGATCAGCAGTGATCTGTCTCCTTGCACTTCACACAGAACGCGGAAGAGCAGGGAGGCGGATCAGAAGTCCCTGCAGCACATGTGCTCGCTCTGCATCCTCTCTGAGCGATCAACTCTGCAGGGACAGCGCGAATGGGTACTCCCTGTCTGCCTCGAATACAGAGGCAGACCGGAGGAGCGTTAACCCCTGCGATCTGGGGATAACTTTAGCGCATGACGGACCCGGTCCGTCACCCGGCGTTAACTGCTTCCCCGGCATGATGGACCGGGTCAGTCATTTGTCATTAAGGGGTTAAAGGGACACTATAGGCCCCCAGACCACTTCAGTTAAAGGGAAACTCCAGTGCCAGGAAAACAATCCATTTTCCTGGCACTGGAGGGTCCCTCTCCCTCCCACCCACCCACCAATCCCCGGTTACTGAAGGGGTGAAAACCCCATCAGTCACTTGGCTAAGGCAGCGGCGATGTCCCTCGTCGCTGCCTCCTCCTCCTCCGCGCCGCTCCTCCCTGTGCTTCCGTCGGCCAGTGGGCGAGACTGATCCCGCCCACCGGCCGAGGAGACCTAATGCGCATGCGCGGCAATGTCACGCATGCGCATTAGCGCTCCCCATAGGAAAGTGTTGAAAACGAATTTCAGTGCTTTCCTATGGGGAAATGAGCGATGCTGGAGGTCCTCACACAGCGTGAGGACGTCCAGCGGCGCTCTAGCACAGGTTTCCTGTGCTATAGAGCAGGAAGTTCCCTCTAGTGGCTGTCTAGTAGACAGCCACTAGAGGTGGAGTTAACCCTGCAAGGTAATTATTGCAGTTTATAAAAAACTGCAATAATTACACTTGCAGGGTTAGGAGTAGTGGGAGTTGGCACCCAGACCACTCCAATGAGCAGAAGTGGTCTGGGTGCCTGGAGTGTCCCTTTAATTGAACTGGTCTGGGTACAGTGTCGCTTTTACCCTTAGTGCTGTAATATTAAACATTGCAGTTCCAGAGAAACTGCAATGTTTACATTGCAGTACCAAGTCTGCCTCTAGTGGCGCTTCCTGCACTCAAACGGACCTTTGGTCCGGTATCTAAAGCTGGTCGCCCTTACGCTCTGCCTGAGGACATCCAGGGTCAGATCCCATAGGAAAGCACTGTATTCCTGGCACTTATAGTATCCCTTTAAAGAAAAAAAGTTTAAATAAAATGACCATCAAAATTACTATATTTTGTAATCAATGCAACAGAAAGCAAGTGTGAACTAAAATACCAGCATTAAAGGACCACTCTAGGCACCCAGACCACTTCAGCTTAATGAAGTGGTCTGGGTGCCAGGTCCTTCTAGGGTTAACCCATTTTTTCATAAACATAGCAGTTTCAGAGAAACTGCTATGTTTGTGAATGGGTTAAGCCTTCCCCTATTTCCTCTAGTGGCTGTCTCACTGACAGCCGCTAGAGGCGCTTGAGTGATTCTCACTGTGAAAATCACAGTGAGAGCATGCAAGCGTCCATAGGAAAGCATTATGAATGCTTTCCTATGTGACCGGCTGAATGCGCGCGCAGCTCTTGCCGCGCGTGCGCATTCAGCCGACGGGGAGAAGAGGAGGATCGGAGGAGGAGAGCTCTCCGCCCACCGCTGGAAAAAGGTAAGTTTTTACCCCTTTCCCCTTTCCAGAGCCGGGCGGGAGGGGGTCCCTGAGGGTGGGGGCACCCTCAGGGCACTCTAGTGCCAGGAAAACGAGTATGTTTTCCTGACACTAGAGTGGTCCTTTAATTTCTCTTAATAAAGTTATGTTTAGTAAAATACAAATTAATTCATACATTTGTTGTTCATTGCACTAGTACAGTGTAGACTAAACGCTATTCTTGAAGAGTGCCCTGTAAACCAATTTTTGGATGAACACATCCACTTTATAGTAGTTTTATCATTTATACTGACAAAAACACGCTCTCAAATTATATTGCAGGAATTCAGTGTAACCAACATTTAGGTAATTTGTACCAAGCATATCAGGAGTATGTTGGCACTAGTCAAATACTCCCATTGTAGTAATCACTGCTGAGTTCCTTTTGCTACTATGTTAGCATAAAACAAGCCAATGACCAATATTACAATATGACGGTAATAAAATGCTTACTTGTTCTGAGATCTGTTCATATTGCATTCTTGCCATACTCTATCTACCACTTGGTTTGCCAGTTTCCTTGGTATTTTTCCACCATGTTGACTAGTACTGTCAGAATTAAAACTGTCCGACACAGATTGAAACTTCACCCATTTCTGTGCAGATTGGGCATCAACTGTGAAAAGAGCACAATAATTTATGAGAAAGCAAGCGGTAAATATAGACAAATTGATATGAAATGTGGGTGGAAAAAAGAGAGTCAGAAACACAACCAAAAACAATGTAAACAAGAGGACTACAATCTACCATAAACACCTGAATTTAGACATTGATTGGGATTTTATTTTAACACTATTGTACGAATTCACAGAAATTGTTTATGTACATATTCAGCACACTCACTATAACAATTACTTTGCACATGTTTTGTGTTGACTACACTTTCTAAGATTCAATAAACATTTAACACCTTAAGGATCATTAACTTTCTGGTCTCCTAACTAAAAAGGCCCATTAATGTAAAAAGATAGCCATTTATTGCTGGTAATGCAAAACCCATTTTTACATTGCAGGCAAAAGATTTTTGGTAGAGAGAGAGGTTGACAAATGTATTTTGAAAAAGTTAAAATAACTAGTTAAAAGCAAAACAGATATGGCTAGAATCTATTTAACCCCTTAACGCCGTACCATGCCGTCCCGCATTAAAAGGGCTTTAAAGTCGTTGCGGCGGCATGGTACGTCGTAACGGCTTAAGCCCCCAGGAGGAGAGGTGTACTCACCCCCGCCGCGATCCTCTTATGGGGGGCTGCCTGAGAGCCCAGGCAGCCCCCCTCCGGCAAATGAGGCCCCCGGGGGCCATGTGATCGCTCTTAAAGAGCGATCACATGGCCCCCTATAGCTGGCTATGGATCTGCCAGCAGGGGGACTGTTTGAAATATCAGACAGTCCCCCTGCTGGTGGGAAAGTGAAAAAAAACTATATTAGACATGTGTAAAATTAAATTTTATATATATATATATATATATATATATATATATATATATATATATTAATATATTATATATGTAACATCATACAAAGTGTATTTTAATATTAATATAAGTATATAAAATACACTTAGAATGACGTTACATATGTAATATGTATATATAATATATATATATATATATATAATAGATGTACATATATTAGACATAAATACGTCTAATTAAAATAAATAAAATAATAAAATTAATGAATAAAATATTGAAACAAAATGTAATATAAATTATATATTCATATGTAATTTCATTCTAACTGTATTTTGTTATGAATATATATATATATATATATATATATATATATGTAACAAAATACACTTAGAATGACATATCTATATATATATATATATATATATATAAATAAATACATATATTTACATAAAAGATTACATTAGTATACATGTAGAATTTAAATACCTATAAATGCATATATATTAAAAGTCTACGTGTATATTATGTGATTTGACTAATTAAAATGTAATTGACATGCCTGACAACACAGGGAGAAAGTGCAGAGAATTTAATTAGCAAGCACTATATTTGAGCCTGTAACTCTCCAAGACACCATATAACCTGTACATAGGGGGTACTGTTTTAATCGGGAGACTTCGCTGAACTCAAATATTAGTGTTTCAAACTGGTAAAATTGTATTACAACGATGATATTTTAAGTAAAAGTGAAGTTTTTCGCATT
The DNA here is from genome assembly GCF_036172605.1 of Pelobates fuscus. Classification (NCBI taxonomy): domain Eukaryota; kingdom Metazoa; phylum Chordata; class Amphibia; order Anura; family Pelobatidae; genus Pelobates; species Pelobates fuscus. The sequence continues at coordinate 235,600,777 of NC_086317.1, forward strand.
TTTTACAAGCAAACGGCACTTTTATGGTCTATATTATTGTTGTAATATGTTTTACTGTTTTAAAACACTAATATTTGTGTTTAGTGAAGTCTCCCGAGAATAACAGTACCCCCCATGTACAGGTTTTATGGTGTTTTGGAAAGTTAGAGAGTCACATATAAGGCTTGCATTTCATTTTTTTCACATTGAAATTTGCCAGATTGGTTATGTTGCCTTTGAGAGCGTATGGTAGCCCAGGAATGAGAATTACCCCCATGATGGCATACCATTTGCAAAAGTAGACAACCCGAGGTATTGCAAGTGGGGTATGTCCAGTCTTTCTTAGTAGCCACTTAGTCACAAACAGTGGCCAAATATTTGTTTTTTGCTTTTTTCACACAAAAACAAATATGAACGCTAACTTTGGCCAGTGTTTGTGACTAAGTGGCTACTAAAAAAGACTAAACATACCCCACTTTCAATACCTTGGCTTGTCTACTTTTTCAAAAGCTATGCCATTATGGGGGTAATTCTCATTCCTGGCTACCACACCGTCTCAAAGGTAACATTACTAATCTGGGAAATTTCAATTTGAAAATGGAATGTTCTATATTTGACCCTGTAACTTTCCAAAACAACATAAAACCTGTTAATGGGGGGTACTGTTGTACTCGTGACACATCGCTGATTACAAATATGTGCATTTTTTTGCCAGTATTATGACATTCACAGTTAAAATGTCAGACGGAAATGCAATTTTTTTTTTTTTAAATCTTATTTTCTCACATTTTTATTTTTATTTTATTCACAATAAATTATGTTCCATACATGAATAGTTAATGATAGATTAAAGCCCTGTTTCTCCTGAACAAAATGATATATAATAAGTGTGGGTGCATATGATTTGAAAGAGGGGAACTACGGGTGAACTGACATATAGCGCAAATTCCAGTTTTTGTTTAAGTTTTGTTTTGATCAGAACGTGCACTATTGACTCCGTCCTGAAGGGGTTAATAATACATTTTCTGCCTTTTAGCAAAATGTAAACAAAGTACACACATACTGGTGTTTCAGTTGAGATCTATAACATTAAGATGCATGCATGTAATGTATATACATAGGTCAACAGATAAACCTGCCAATGAGCTAAACTGATGCAATGACTAATGAAAGCACAGAGTAATGCTGTAAATATAAATTTACTGATTACATATTTCTTATACATTATTGATGGAACATATACCAAAACATTTAGCTCGCACACAGGTCATATATCCGTTCACAATGCAGTAAAGCAAAATATATATGTTCGCACACCTGTTTGAACTTCTTCTGGGGATGTCGGTGGAGTCAGTGTTACCGAGGACATTGCCGGATCTCGGGAAGAAGCAGGCACTTGAACACCTACACAGGTGTTTGAACAGTGAGTGGACCCAACTGGGCTGGTAGTAGGGATGTCTGATTGAGGAACCAGAACAAAGCAGGCAGGATACACCATTCGGACACCAGCTGTAAGGAGTAGCACACAATTAAGTAATTGTCACATTTGTTTATCCTTGCATATTTTTCCATGACACAAAAATGCTTTTAAAAAAAATGAAAAATGTATATATGTATCTATAAAGCAAATCCTTTAATTGTAAAGGGAGAAAGGTGGAGAGAGAGGGGGAGGGGATTAGAAAATTGTAATTGCCTATTTTGTCTTGTGAAAAATTGTGTTCGAGGGAGCCCGGTGCTGGAAAAAAGTTAAGGGATTAACCCCTTCCTCCCCCTTCAGCGCAGCTGGAGTGGGACCCTGAGGGTGGGGGCATCCTCAGGGCACTATAGTGGTCCTTTAACGTTAGGAATGCAAACCTATATTTCTAACTCTATTGTGTCCTAATGCTAGATACATTGTAGCCTCCATCTCCCAGTGTGCTGTATAAAGTTCAAACAGCTTTTTACATACCTTTTCTTTGCTGCCAAAGTTTTGGCATTGCTGCCCATGCCGCCTGCTGCAACATCATCCAGCTATCTTGTCGATGGCCAGACTGATGTGCATGCTGTGCTTCCAAATGCTTCTTATAGGAAAATATTGTATTCATTGGTTTCCTATAAGTTGCACTGGTCACATAGAGTTTTACTTGGTTGTTCTTGTGGAAGAGCCTCTAGTTATTGTCTGCATAATAGCCACTAGAGATGTGTTTAACCCTCCTGTGAAGACATTACTGTTTGTACAAAACAGCAATGTTTTCACATTGCAGTGTTAACGTGACAGGACCACTGCACCCATTTCATTGAGGTGAAGTACTCTGGTTGCCTTTTATGGTCCTTTAAAACATGTACTTATTCATTCAAGTTGCAAACTAATCTCCGATTCATTATGTTTAAAGTGATTATGTTTTCCTTGTCAAATAGCTAGCATCACCAAATTTCAGTTTAACAAGTCTCTAGCCCTTCTGTCGCAATTTTAATGTGCTGCTAAGAGTAAAATAACCATCACCATTCACGCTCCAGATTAGACTCATCAACACAAACCACTGTTACTACACCATATGCTAACTTAATAGTGCGAGGTTGCTAATTTTCACTGGCACATTTCTTTCATTTCCTCTGGGAGCAGGATAGCTTTTAAATCCAGCAGTAAGTGCTGAAAGTACAGGGCTCAACACACATCCAAAGAGTCATCCCAGTCAATGATAATGACAAAAGAAAAACTATTACAGCTTAAATAGAATTTGGGGTGATTAAAATCAGTACATACTTTCTTTCCCCCAAAAGAAATCTGCTGTGACACTTTGAAAAAGCTCTTGAGTGGTAAAACACATTAGTGGTTACACATTATTTTATGGTTTGATCTCCTCTCCTCCCCTCTCTCTCTCTTTTTTTTTTTTAAATGGCATATTTGATTCCCCTGGGCCATCCTAAACTCAAATTGGTGGGAATCACACTAAGCACTTACTTCCCATATGGTATACATGGTATGTTCTCCTGAGTTTTATACTACATACCCCTGCAGAGAGGCAAAGTCCTTATCCTGGAGTGGACTTTGTACCACTCCATGCTAATTTACAAGAGCCAATTGGAGGCTCTATATCAGGGGTAGGCAACCTTTTAGCAGCACTGTGCCGATATAGGATTGTGATGTCCCGTAGCGTGCCGGTCCTATTTTTTTTAAATTGAGGTCTGTATGCTGCCATATTCTGCTTGTGTTATTTATACTGTAATTGCTTTGTATCTTTGTATTTGTGCGTATATGAGCTATTATATTGTATATGTTCATTAGTAGTTTATGGTATCGTGTATGATACATATGAATGTGGGCTGTGTATGGGGGCTGCTTGTGGAATTGTGTGTGGATGGACATGTCACATTGTGTGTTTGGTAGTGTGTGTATGTGTGGGGGCTGTTTGGGGTATTGCATGTGAGAGGCTGCATGTAGGGTTGTGTGCATGTATGTGGATTGTTAGCGGGTTACGTTTGTGCGGATTGTGTGTGTATGTGTATGTTTGTTTGTGGGCTGTGTTATTGGGCATTTCTGTGTATATCTAGCAGTGTGGGTGGCTTCTCTGGGTTCCAGTGGGGACCAGGCTGGCCAGGTACAGGTCAAGGATAGGAGCTGCAACAGCAGCTGCAGGCTGCTCTACTACAGTGTGGATTCCCATTCACAAGTGCTGGGAGGATGTGATCTGAGATCCCTTACTCTATGTGCTGCAATGCATAAATTGAGGATTGTCCTTCACCACCTCTTCGTATTAGCAGATATCTGAAGTTTCACTGGGACTCCTGATAGGACAGAGCCTGTTTGGCTCTAGCAGCCTTGAGTGCCGTGCAAAGACACCTTAAGTGCCGTGCATGGCACTAGTGCCGGAGGTTGCCTACCCCTGCTCTATATCATGCGAGTGGATGTAATTGCGGATCTAAAATGTATTCAGTTAACATAGAACACTTTGTTGGTGCCTCTCTACATTCTGGCTCGTTACATATTCCATAGGACATCAAGTTTGGACCAAGAAATACACCTTTTGTTCACAAGTATAGATTGTACTGCTCAAGTGCATGAAGTGGAGCTTAATTTACGCTCCAAAAACAGTGTGCTTTTTTTGCTCATTACTATTTTAACAGTGACATCCTATTCTATCCAATTATCGTTGTACCACTCTTTTCATATTACGAACATCCAAAGACATTCCCAGGAACTACTTCCACCTCCTCCTTTTTATAATTGTTGCAAAGGCACAAAAAGATGACTTTACTTAATTTCCAAAGGCCAATTTAATACTAGGCAATGTTAGCCTTTTCAAAACAAGCATTCAAACCAATGAAATCTACTAGTGACACGGTGTACCTTCCCCAGTGTGTAAGAGCTCTATGACATTGGGAAGAGTCTAATGAAAGTGTTTTGCAGCATCAGGTTGTTACAATTGAAGAATGGACATTGCAGCCTTTTCTCAAAATGTAAGGCTGTAATCGTAAATATCAAAGTGATAAAGCAAACAGTATACACACTAAAGACAGAATAGTAATGCGCTAAATTGGAGTGATCCCAGGTGTACCTCACCAACAACCAAAAGTAGAGACAACAAACAAAAGTGGGAACAACATCCAATGAGCGTACAAAAATTTCGAATACAACCTGGAAAATAGAATCCAAGGCTGAAAAATTCAAATTCAAAAATAACAAAAACAAATCAAGAGTCTACTGGATTCTTGATTTGTTTGTTATTTTATTTTATCCTGCTTTTTTATTTGCCTGCGGACAGAGTTGGAATTTTTCCAGTTTCACCACGCTGCGGTTTTGTTCCACTTGAAGTGGAGATATGCCTGTTTACATCTGTCTGTAAGTGTAATCTAATAAACGTATTTTGTACTTTAATATACTTCACCATGTATGGTTCTTTTTATCCATTCCTTTGAAGACATTCCCATTACCAGGATCTACTATCAAGTCCATACTATATATACCCCACGGGGGTGAGAGGCTTGATTTCGACTTCTGTTTGTGAGTTTGCTACTAGCACCTCATTCTCTATTTATTATACTGTGTTACGCTATGATATGTATTTATTATTCTAGATCCACTATTATTCTTGTATAGAATTTTTCAGCCTTGAATTCTATTTTCCAGGTTATATTCGAATTTTTGTACGCTCATTGGATGTTGTTCCCACTTTTGGTTGGAATTGTAAACAGTAGCTCAAACACAAAGTCATTTTAGAAAGATGTGAGTGGAACTCAAATATAGTTCTATTAAGGGGCTGTTAGAAAGTCACCAGGTGCCTTACAGAGCGACAGCATACAAACTATCACCATTATTGATCATTTAATGTTAAAAAGTGACATTAATTGTATACAGAGTGAAACCATTTTATTGTAATTAGTCCTGTTTAGCTTAAAAAAGGGGGCATACACTGAGATTAGGAAAACCAGAATGAATCGCATTAATAAAAGTTAAATCAAGAGTAAACAAGCATCTTACCAACTAGCACTTCTACAGCTGCCAATGAGTCATCTTCCCAATCCATGTCTTCTGTCTTTTCTTCTGAGCTTTCCTTAACAGTGGATGATATGGGATAAAACTGCTTCCATTCACCAATCAGTTTCTTTGTAGAGGAATCTGACATCTTGAAGGACTGTCCAGTGAGGGTTCCATTCAATCCAAATGGGCTTAGGATAACTAAAGGATGAAATGAAACAAACTTAAAACACAAATTCATACGGCCACCCTTTTAGTTCCTCCTTCACAACATGCAGTGTTCTCTTCATATTTCAAAAACACAACTTTATTTAATGTGAAAGACACAAACTGGCATTTTGCAGATCATTTGTTACCTCTCTACAGCAGAGAGCAAAATAATTGAAAGGGGAACCTGCACTCTGAAATTTGCAAAATATACAGATTAAAGAATAGCGCAAATACAGTATTGGTGGGCTTAACACAATACTGCCATATAGTGGAACTAATCCACATATCTGTTTGATGAGATGGGGTATTTTAAGTAGCCTAATATTTAAATTTGCGTGTGCACCATTCTTTAATCTGTATATTGTATACATTTTGGTCTCTACAGCAGCATCATTGCTGAAAAATGCATGTTCGGGTGTACCCCCAAGTCCCTTTTTTCCCCATTACTATGTAAGTTTGGAGACCAGACCAGATCATTTTGGGTTGAGTGCTTAGCCCCCCAGCTTCAGAGGACCCTTTAGAGGTGACCACAGGAAAATATAAATTTGAGGACAACACTCTCGCGGTAATTATAACTTTTATTAGATATATAGAGAAGATACCGATACTCTGGGAACGTTCAGGCAGATAGCCTGCCCCCCCTACTTCCTCCACCCCATTCACCTTAATGTTCCTCTCTCTTTTCTTTAAGTGGTCCCCCTCTAACCCAGTGATCCTTTTCCCTTCACCTTCGTGCCCTCCCTTAATGTCCGTTCCCCCCCACCTGTCCTATAGTGTTCTTTCCTTAAACAAAACAATATATATATATATATATATATATATATATATATATATATATATATATATATATATATATATATATATATATATATATATATATATATATATATATAAATAAAAATAAATATAAATATATAACTTGTGTTAACCGCAATTCATTAGAGGCTTTAAATTTATATTAAAACATTTAGCAAACAACTTCAGATGGAGCAAAGCTAAAGCAACCATTGCATATTCAAAGGAGAAACATAAACTGTTATTTCTCTTCTCTGTGAGCTCTCTCTATGATGACAGCCAAGTGCAAGTGGCATGGTTTGGAACAATTGTTGAGAGCCAAGATAGGGGCATCCAGTTGCAGAATAAAAGGTAAATATATTTTTACAAAAAGTATACTCAAACATAATCTTAAGAAACCTGGGAAGTTCCTTTTTAACTACATTTGACAGAGAAAATCCCTATATCTGTATCTGGATAATTTGGTGTGACTTAGTGCTATTTACTCCTGTATAACCACACATTAATTGTCTCAGTTGAAAAGTTGTGTAAGTACTGCACCAAAAAACGTAAACATAAATAAGCAAATTATAAATGTCACTTTTCAACTTAACATTCTTTGACCCCTTAAGGACCAAACTGGAATAAAAGGGAATCATGACATGTCACACGTCATGTGTCCTTAAGGGGTTAAAGAAGACCGGAACAATGTTCTCTCACGTAACACTACAGGCATCTGCGATTTTAAACTGCCTTAGATCTCATTGTGCTACAGGTGTAATATGATGAACCAGGTAAGTCAAAAGCCTTTGCGATGTGTTTGGCACATCAGTGTCCTTAAAGGAGCCAACGGTCAAATATAGGGGAAAAAAATAAAATGGTAAAACATAAGCTGCATGTTAGATGTTTTGATCTGATGCAGAACATTGTGAATATTTGTACACTTTCAGCCTGCCTATATTTGGAACATAAAAGTCAATGTTTACCTTGAAATGGGCTGTTAGACTGCTGGGCCAGAGTGAGGTGCTCCTCGCTAAGAAGGTACACTGGTTGGTGCTGGTTAATTTCCACACTTGTGCAAACATTGCTTTCGCCATGAAGGAAGAAGGTGAAAGAGCATGATAAATGCTCGCTGGAAAAAAGAAAAACAAAAAAACCAAAATTAAATCTGTATTACATATACGGCATGTTTGTGACTTATCCAACGGCTTCACTAAGAAGGTTCTCAGGCTAACCAGGCATGTTACTGTAGAGGACCTTCTATCTGTTTGATCAGTGAATTATTAGATTAGGGTTTGCTAAACTTGGCAAAATAGAGTTTAATAAACTACATACCCTATTACTCTGGAAAAGCGAAATGGCTTCAAATTATGAAATAACATCCAAAAAACATTTTGGTGTAGAGACTAACCATTGCATTTTTAAACAGAACCATAGTTCATACCAAGATTAAAAAATAAATAAAATCAATTTTAAAAATGCACTTCTAAGACCTGCTCAGAAACCAAGATGTACAAATGTTTGATTTATGCTTAAAAACTATTCCCTTACCAGGGCATTTCAAATTAGAACAAGAAATAAATCTCTACATTGTCTGCATAGTAAACCATTATTTTAAAAAAAAAAAAAAAAAAAAAAAAAAACCTGCATAAAACTATACAAAAATGACAATGAATCCAAAAAGGTTTAACAATTACAATAAAAATAATTATGTGGTGACTACTAGTTTTAGCCCAAAACAACCATACTGGAATAAGACTTTTAAGTGAATAATCCCCTCAAGCTTATCTTGAAACCAGTCCAATCATTTGTTTTCCAGATTTACACTTGGCAGTAATCCCCTTTCCTGATGAGACTGCCTTTGCAGTATAAAAACAAATCCATACCAGATCTTTCTACTCTTCCCCCAACCTTTTCCCTTTTCATTATGGCACAAATAATTGATCATTTGCATCGCACCTTGTTGATTGTGGATTGAAGGGTTACCAACTACATTTCGGAGTTACATAAAAAGAGTAATTCAAGGGCAAGCTCTGATAGAGAAGCAAACACCATGAGCAACATGGATTGTTACTTTTCCTATTCTCTTCAGAATAGTTCTTTACATGTCGAAATCCATTATTTTACCACTTTTCATGACGTGCATATATTAGGAATATATTCTGAATTCATCCCGTTGTCTAAATTAAAACATTTTAATGTCTCGTTTTAAAGTTAAACAAAATGTGGTATATAATTAGTTCTAGCTATAGAAAAAAAGAAAAAAAAAAAACCCTTAGAACAAAAAACAACTTCCTCAATGACCAGGTACAAACTTTACATTAAAATTTATGTTTAAGTTACATTTATAAATTATGCCAAGTGAATGGTGATTTGCTAAATATGGCCAATTAATTGAATGTGATATAATCCCATTACAACATACGAAAAACCATGAGACGTTTGTTTACATTTAGGGATAAAGTTTCCATCAAAAGAACAGTTAACAAAAGAAGTTTCACTATGTGCTGGCTGCACATGTTTGTCAAAAAAAAGGAAAAGAAAAAAAAATTCCCTCGTCAAGTACACTACACCCACCAATGCATGGCACCTGTAGAAATCATGCAGTAGTTTAAAACATGACATGGATGACGGCCCACCACACCTTTTTAAGCCATTAGCAGGAAAGTATTTGTGGCGAAACCAACTTCGCCACTGTGAACTGGAGAAGCCTGGTTGCTAGCCTCCTGCCCTGCGACTACGGCCCATGGACATATTGCTCTATAAACACTATATTTGGGCATGTAATAATTTATATTGCTGCTACTGGCCCTTTAAAATCAGCGATGGACATATTGGGACTTTTGGGACTAATGTCCCTTTAAGACTTTGTAACATATCACAGTAATACGGTCTTAAATATTATGTAGGTATTTATGTGTTCAGTTAAACTGGGGATATGAAGAAATGTGTGTTTTATGTGTTAAATGTATCAGTATGTAATTTTATGTCTTTTACTGTCTTTTTGCAACCATGTGGTTAATGGAGTCTGACTCTAGTCCTAGATAATTGGATTACTTCTCCAATTATCTCCAGGGCAGAAGGGAGGAAGCCGGGATGCATTGTGGGGGATGTTTTACTTCTGTTTGAGCCAGATTGTGCCATGCTGCAAGCCAGGGCCCAAAAGATACTTTTAGTAACTTTTGAACCCCTGGTCGGATTCATGCCATTTTTTAATATGTTGTTCCCCTGAATGGATTGATTGTGGATATGTATTTGTATGTGAATGTGATGTATGGTTTTAAAGTTATGAAAGTTGTGTAAAAGTATATTTTACACTGTATGCATAATGGGATTATGTGTCACACTAAGGGGAGGGGATGTGTGGGAGGTAACATCTATGTTATTGGTTATTTTATGCCTCCCCCTGGGTGTGGCCTGTATGTGTACTCATGTAATAAAAACCAGGCTGGGTGTAGGAAACAGGTGCTGGGACATGCTCTATATACACATATAATGACAAAAACAGCAGCAGCAGCAGTGCAGACTACATCAGCTAATTAAAGGGACACTTTTTTTGTAGAATTAGGCTAAATCCTCCTCTAGTGGCCGTTTTCCTGACAGCCACTAGAGGTACTTTCTACTACAGAAAGAGTATCACTTGGTTCTAGAATCAAATGCTGCCGATTACAGCACTTGATTAGAGAAGCAAAAATATTTTGCAGGGCAATCGCTCTCCAAACAAATGCTTGTCTATGTGACGCATTGTTTTGGACAAGATCACATCAGTATACTTACATACAAAATAAATATCTGCCTTCAAACTCCCACTGCTCTTGGGCGGCAGCAATGATTATAGTACACATCAGACCAAATTCAAAGAAAAAAAAAAGAGTGCACGTTTTTTTTTTTTTTTTTTTTTTTATAAACTGAATGCAAGTATGCTTGCTAACTTCACCAGAGGAGGAGCTGGAGGCTGCAGAGGAGGATATACAACTTTGTTTTTATGGGGCGAAGGGGGGTGGACAGAAGGTGAGAGAAGAAAGAGTAACCTATAGTCCCAAAATACAAATTGTTATTTTTGGGAATATAGGTACCCTTCAAACAAACACTAGCTAATTAAATGTAGTCTCGGAATTCGGAGTTGAAAAATGTATTCAGAAAGGCAAAATACAGAATGAACTTACACAGTTGAGTGCATCAAAAACAAAACAAAACAAAAAACTGATTGTTGAGGTTTATTAACCCCATTTTCTCCAAAGGGATAAATGTAAATAATCAATTATATGCTGCCTGTGAACCCATGTTTACAGCTACACTAAAACTGACAACCTAATACAGCAATAAAATATCTAGAAAAATAGCATTGACAAAGACTGTGCTCTGACACCACAGAACTGCTCTTGATCGTGTAAAACATTACTTATTACCATTGCTAAAAAAGAAAACATGACTACTGCCAATTGAGGCTGGACAGCTACCAAGAACAAGAAAAGCAAATAGGAGTTTTTACGTTCATGAGCTAAAAGCATGCTCTTTAGTTTGCTCAGTAAATCCTCCAAAATGGAATTAACTTTCACCTGTACATCAAATAACTCACTACTCCTATTAACGTTCTACGTTATTTGTTCTAAGAGTACAGTGATTTTTTTTCTCTCCCTTTTAACACAATATCCAGCAGGATGTACATTTAAATAAATGTTTCAATAGATTTGCTGGCTCTTATAATTAATACTCTAAACTCAACATTCCTATTAAAAGGACCAATATAAGCACCAAGCCCGTTTCATCTCAAAAGATGTGGTCTGAGTGAAATGATCCTGTCATTTTAACCCTTCAATGGAAAACATGATGAAGAAACCTCAAGCTATATATTGGCTGCATCAGAAATTTCTCAGCGCTGGAAACTAGGTACGTAAACTATATTTAACTTCAATTTTTCATCAGCAAAAGTGTGTGTGTGTGTGGACAGAGTTCAGAACAGAAGGCACTCACAGAACCAGAACCACTACAAAGCACTGCAGTCATTACGGAACTTGGAGGGTTTTTTTTTGGTCAGAGTAAAAATCAATTTTATGTGGATACCTCAGCAAAATAAACTTATCCTACCAAGGTAACAGGGTAGATTAAAATCAGTTATTTAAATATCTGACTTTAAATCAGTTTTTTTTTTTTTAATGTTAACATTTATTTTAACCTCCCTGGCGGTATGATTATGTCAGGAATTTTGTACCAAAAGCGGTACCATTTTTTTGCATGGAAATTTGGTGTTATGTATTGTAGGCCAGTAATTACTTTCTTAAACCTGACCAAAAGTACTCTCAGATGTGATAAAGTTCGAAACATAAAATCATGAATTATAATCTAATAAATAATATAATTTTATTCAATAATGTAATAAATAATGAAATTTGTCAAACAAAGAAAATTCAGTAAACATCCTGGGTGTGGTAAATTTTGAAACATGGGACTGCACATAGACCAACATCACAATCAGGGCAATGGAATTTGGTTTCCTTTCGGATTTTTTTTCCATTGCCATCTCGCTTTGAGCAGCAAACTACGCACATCCTTGTAGGTGCTGCCTTTTTTGCGGTTGGCGGGATGTAATCCATAAAGTGACGACCAGTCAGGCGTTCTGGGTTGACAACGTCAACAGCACGACGTCCAGATCTGTTCACGGCCACTGATGCCGTTTGGTAGTTCACAAAAATCCGCTCCGCCACCTTCCAGATAAAGTCAGAATGAACAAGAGGCATGTCACTATTTCCTCTGTGCAGTATATAGGCATTCCAGAGGCATTGTTCCAGTAGATGCCTGAAGATTTTTTTGTAATATTGTTTTTGTTGTTTCCGCATAGCCGGATAAAATGTCATCGCCTAATCAGCTCTATCGACTCCTCCCATGGTGTTGTTGTAGTCAATCACAAGTTGTGGCTTCATGACATCTTTCCCACCTCTTGTGTGGACCATGGCAGTGGAGGTGTTATGCACTGTACTCAGTAGGCATACGTCTTTTTTGTCACGCCAACGCATTGCCATCATCTTTCCTTTCTGCCAGGCAACCATTTCTCCTGTTTTCAGTTTTTTCTTGGCAAACATAGATGGCAGGTCACGTCGGTTGGCCCTAACGGTTCCATATCCATCAGTCTTGTGTTTTATCAGAAACTCGTACAGCTCAGGCGATGTGTAAAAGTTGTCCGTTGTCACACAATACCCCTGATTCAGCAATGGCTCAAGCAGTGTAAGGACTGATGACGTTGCCATTCCATAGCCGCTGTACCTGGGGTTGAATTGTGTTCCTTTACTGGTGTATATGACGGAATTCCATATATAGCCAGTGGCAGACTCGCAGAGCATATAGGATTTTATTCCAAACCGTGCTCTCTTGGATGCGATGTATTGAATCCAGCTGAGGCGTCCCTTGTAAGCCATCAGACTTTCATCAATGCTGATGTCTCTATCTGGCACATAGGCCTGCTGGAAATTTTTTAGGATCATTTGGTATACTTCCCAGATCTTCTTGAGTTTTGGCGCTGGATGTGTGGCTTCGTCAAATTCCTTGTTGTTGGTGAAGTGCAAATTCTTCATTATGAGGGAAAATCGGTACTCGGACATGATGGTGCCAAAAAATGGGGTTGCCAGCCATTTATTGGTAGTCCAGTACCATTTCTGCTGGGGTTTCCCCACCACCCCCTGAAGAAGTATTAGCCCCAGAAACTTCCAGATGTCCTCTTTAGTCACCGGTTTCCATTTTCTGTTCCTGGAAAACTTGCTATGCAGAGTAGCTGATTGCTGCTCGTTGTAGCGATTTGTCTCCGTGACAATCTTTTCAATGACGTCATCTGTGAGAAATAATTTTAGGTATGCCAAAGGATCATTGTGCTCAACGTCTACCTTCATCCCAGGTGATCCAGTAAACGGAAATCTTGGCGGCGGTACCTCATCCATACCGCAATCAATAAGGCACCAAGTGCGCACATCACTGAGCTCGGGTGCAGAATCGTCGCTGTCGCCACTTCTCTGGTCACTGTCAGAGTCGGATGACGAATCTTGCCACGAATCGCTATCGCAGTCGCTCAATTCTGCGAGGGGCTCTGTGTCGCTGCCGCTGTCACTCATCTGATCCAAACCCGCTTTGGAGATGCTAAAGTGACGCTTTGATGCCATGGTAAAAAAATTTATTTTATGGGCAGAAATTACAGCAAAAAGGGCAGGCAGGGCAGTGTAGGATGATCTGAGGTGATACTGTGTCAAATCTGAGGTGATACAATGTAATCTGACAGGATTTCACTGTATCACCTAACTTTGTGTGTGTGTCACTTTTATACTTTTATGCATTTGAATTACCCGCCCAGTTCCGCCCCCATGAGCCTCTGCGGCTCACAGACGGATCCAGGAGGGCAGATGGAGGCATCCGCCGGGGCTCTCACCGGCAATCACAGCGGGGACATCGCTGGATCACAAGGAGAAGGTAAAAAGACTCGGAGTTATCTACCCCGAGCGTGACTCGGGGTTACTGCTTCTGGCAGCGAAAATTAACCCCGAGTCACGCTCGGGAATAGCGCTAGCCTGGTTAATGAAATGCTGCCATTGACACAGCTATGAGCTTTAAAAACCAAACCAAAAAAAAAAAAAAACACAGGGATGGGTCAAGCACCATCTGCAGCTCATTTTCTCGCATACATTCTCAATAATCAATACCCGCGTCAAACCTAAAGTGCGGAAGAAGAGGAGTTAGCCAAGACATGGGTATCCAATCATCTCTACTGCCAACTATAATACAATTCATAGATAAGGGGAACCACTCAAGGCTAATGACATTTTAAAGAAATTCATAGGTTTTTTTTTTTTTTTTTTTTTTAAACTGCAACGTTTTACATTGCAGGACTAAGGGGAACAGGGAAACTGCACCTAGACCACTTTAATGAGATTACTTGGTATGGGTGACTAAAGTGTCCTTTTAAGCACTCAAATTCAGAAATTGTTGAAGTAATAATTTCACGTTTATGAACAAACAAGAGATGAAGATGAATTAGCAGCGGAAGACATTGTTTTACATGCATTTATGTGTATCCGGCTGATGGATCCAGTTTGAGTTTTTTTCTAAATTTATTTTGTTTAACCGCTTCAGTTAATAAACACCGATGTTTAAGCAAATACAAAAATATGCACACTATATAACGTCAATGTTTTAGGTAAATAAAACAAATTTAAGTAGTTCTCCAAATAAGAGTTATTAACTAATTAAATTAAATCTGTTCTACTAATCGGACAGGCCATTCTAATTATGAACTCTTCATCTGGTTGCAAATATTAAAGATTATAATTACCAGCAAAAATGAGTCTTTGCATTTAAAAATCCTTGAGTTGTACGGACTAGTAAATCCACCCGGCAAGATAACTTATCAGAAATGGCGATTTTAAGTTTTACTGTTGGGGGGAAAAACTCCAAAAGAATATATATGTTAAAGGAACACTATAGTTTCAGGAATACAAATGTGTATTCCTCACATTGTAGGTTTAAATAACAGTTTAATTTACCAGCATCCAGTTAAAAAGGTGATTTATTCTGGTTGCGCCTGGCCCCACTCAAGATCCGTTCCCTTGGCTCTAAACCAATCAAATGCTCTCTCATTTGAAATTAGGAGGCTATCGCACATGCTTGGCAAACGCTACTCTTTCCCAACCAGCATCTTCTCATACAGGTGCCTCCAGTGGCTGCCACTGGAGGTGTTACTAGGCAGTAATGTAAAAGCAGTATTTACATTAAAATGCCAGCAGGGACTAACTATACACACCAGAACAACTACATTATTCTGTAGCTCTGGTGACTATAGTGTCCCTTTAAAAGGACACTTATTCAGTATCATATTTACACTACTCAAAGTTTCAGAATATAACTTTGTACTTTGAGCTTGCTCTTTTCATGCTAAACTACTCTGTCAACTCTTAAGTCGAAAGGTCAAAAAATCCTCATCTTCCAGGATTTTTAAACCACTTGCAACACAAAGTTCTCTGCACTTTACAAAGATCCAAGACTGCAAGTATTTCAGAAATATCATCTAATCTTAAAGGGACACTAAAGTCACCAGAACTACAGCTTAATGTAGTTGTTCTGGTATCTACAGTCAGTCCCTGCAGACTTTTAGAGAAACTGCATTGTGTACATTGCAGTACTAAGGGTGCCTCTAGAGGCGCTTTCTGCAGTTTCATGGAGTTTGACTTTGTAAAGCGACACTGAATATCCTAATGCTCTGCATGAGGATACACACCTTGAATGATATCACAAGCTTTTTAATGAGTATTTTGTAAATCAGATGTTTTGCTACTACTGAACAAAACCTTTATGGATCACTAGAGGGTCAGGAACACATACATGTATTCCTGACCCTATAGTGTTAACACCACCATCTAGCCCCCCTGAGCCCATCATGCCTCCATTAAAATATAGTAAAAATCTTACTGTATTCAAGCCTGAAGCTGCAAATCTGTATGCTGTTAGACTCAGAAAAACAAGCAGTCTGCTGACATGTGGTAGCCTGATCCAATCACAGTGCTTCTCTATAGGATTGGCTGAGACTGACAAAGAGGCAGATCAGGGGCAGAGCCAGCATGATTCAAACACCCCGGCCCTGGCCAATCAGCATCTCTTCATAGAGATGAATTGAATCAATGAATCTCTAAGAGGAAAGTTCAGTGTCTGCATGCAGAGGGAGAAGATACAGAATCACAGGATGCTGTGCACAGTGCTGCCCTGTGCTCTGCTGACAGCAGATCTGAGTGGACGGAGGCATATTATGCCTCCATCAAGTCCGAAGTCGCTCTGGTTCACTCTGAGAGACTGCAACTGGAGGTGTTCCTAGCTTTCAATGTAAATACTGTATTTTCTCAGAAAATACATTGTTTACATGAGAAAGGATGCAGGGAGCTATAGTTCTCACCTGAACAACCTCATTAAGCTGAAGTTGTTCAGGTGACTATAGTGTCCCTTTAATTCAATTTTACATTTATATTTTTGCAAAATCATTTTTCTACTGTTTTTTAAATCTCATGTGTCTCACTGTAATAAAATCATCTTAACTATATTCAGCAACATGAGTACAATAACCTATTGCAAAGTAACAACCTAAATCCCAGTCTGGTAAGAAGTCTTCGCTGCAGCTGTATGATTAATCCATCTTCTGCAAGGCACTAATTTTACAGCTGATATTCCTAAAGTAGCAGACTAATAGTCCTATACACTGAACAAAATTATAAACGCAACACTTGTTTTTACCCCCATTTTTCATGAACTGAACTCAAAGATCTAAGACTTTTTCTATGTACACAAAAGGCCTATTTCTCTCAAATATTGTTCACAAATCTGTCCAAATCTGTGTTAGTGAGCACTTCTCCTTTGCCGAGATAATCCATCCACCTCACAGGTGTGGGATAAAGATGCCGATTAGACAGCATGATTATTGCACAGGTGTGCCTTAGGCTGGCCACCATAAAATGTCCAGTTTTACTGTATTGAGAGGGCCCTGGGAGGGTCTGAAAACCAGTCAGTATTTTGTGTGACCACCATTTGCCTCACGCAGTGCAACACGTCTCCTTCACATAGAGTTGATCAGGTTGTTAATTGTGGCTTGTGGAATGTTGGTCCACTCCTCTTCAATGGCTGTGCAACGTTTCTGGATATTGGCAGGACCTGGAACACACTGTCATATACACCGATCCAGAGCATCCCAAACATGTTCAATGGGTGACATGTCCGGTGAGTATGCTGGCCATGCAAGAACTGGGATGTTTTCAACTTCCAGGAATTGTGTACAGATCCTTGCAACATGGGGACGTGCATTATCATGCTGCAACATCAGGTGATTGTCGTTGATGAATGGCACAACAATGGGCCTCAGGATCTCGTCACGGTATCTGTGCATTCAAAATGCCATCAATAAAATGCACCTGTGCTCGTTGTCCATAACATACGCCTGCTCATACCATAACCCCGCCATGGGCCACTCAAACCACAACGTTTACATCAGCAAACCGCTCACCCATACAACGCCATACGCCAAGCATGTCAAACTCAAAGTCTGGCATGGGCCACATATACAAGGTTTAAGTTTATGTGGGCAGCAAAAAAATAAAATAAAATCCTTACATTTTCATAGAAACTTAGGTTTATTTAAAAAAAGTACAGGAAAAAAAAACAAAAAAAAAAACTTCCCCCTCTACTAAATCCCAGCCCCACCCCTCTCTACCAAATCTGATCCCACCCTGACACACTCTACTTTATTGCTCCCTACCTTTTGGAGCCGATGTGGGGCATCTCCCTGGGCTCCTATTTGCTCCTCACTGCTCCCGCGTGCAGTTTAGTGATGCCGGAATAGAACGTTATATTCCGGTGCCCGGCTTCACTACAGACGGCGCGCAAGGGAGCAGTGATGAGCAGGAACACTGAGCTCCCTCGCTGGCCCTCCTCCCCGGCCAGGTAAGTTTCAGCAGAGTAGGCACCTGAAATGTGGGGAAAGCAGGTGCCTACTCTGCTATAACACCAGCATGTACTCGCGGCTCGCCAGGCCGCTAAGATGGTCCTTGTGGGCCGCGAGTTTGACATGCTTGCCAATGTCTGCAATCTGCCCTGTACAGAGAAAACAGTGATTCATCCATGAAGAGAACACCTCTCTAAAGTGCCAGCAGCCATCGAATGTGAGCATCTGCCCACTCAAGTCGGTTAAGACGACGAACTGCAGTCAGGTCGAGACCCCGATGAGCTTCCCTGGGTCGGTTTCTGACAGTTTGTGCAGAATTTCTTTGGTTATGCAAACAGATTGTTGCAGCAGCTGTCCAGGTGGCTGGTCTCAGACAATCTTGGAGGTGAAGATGTTGGATGTGGAGGTCCTGGGCGGGTGTGGTTACATATGGTTTGCGGTTGTGCGGCTGATTGGATGTACAGCAAAATTCTCAGAAACGCCTTTTGAGACGGCTTATGGTAGTGAAATGAACATTCAATTCATGGACAACAGGTCAGGTGGATCATGCAGTCAGCATGCAATTGCACGCTCCCTCAAAACTTGGACATCTGCGGCATTGTGTTGGGTGACAAAACTGCACATTTTAGAGTGGCCTTTTATTGTGGCCAGCCTAAGGAACACCTGTACAATAATCATGGTGTCTAATCAGCATCTTGATATGCCACACCTGTGGGGTGGATGGATTATATCGGCAAAGGAGAACTGCTCACTAATACAGATTTGTGAATATTTGAGAGAAATAGGCCTTTTGTGTACATAGAAAAAGTCTTAGATCTTTGAGTTTAGCTCATGAAAAATGGGGGCAAAAACAAGTGTTGCGTCTATAATTTTGTTCAGTGGAGTTACAGGGATCTCATCTCCAGCAACCAGTTCTGTTCAACAGTGGCATGCTCTGGTGCACTCAGAGGCTGCCTCCCTCTGTAACTGGCAAGTTAGTTAGGAATCTACTTCTGCATTATCAATCAAATGTAAACTGTGAACATGGTGGCTAATGCCAGAGTTTGCAGCACATTGTATATAGTGGGTTTCAGGTATTCAGATGTGGAGATCACTGAAATTTTAACCAGACCTCAAATGCATCTGCACGAATAGTGCAGATTTGATCAAGAAGACTGAATGTCAACTGGATTGGCCTTTAGTAAAATAATTCAAACCCAATTGGAATTTAATCAAGTTCACTGAATTATGTTCATTCGGATAAAATTTGGTCTTTAGTGAATAAGGGTTTTAATAGTTATGGTGCACACAGTATCCATTTGATATATAATAATAATGGAAAAAAAAAAACATATAGATATACATAAATATAAAATTCAAATAGCAGACTGACAGCAGTCTGCTCTTTTAAATATCTAGGTATGTTGCTAGACCCCAATCTATCCTTTGGTCATCACATTGAAAAAAGCTCTTCAAAACTTTACCCAAAACTAGGTGCCCTGTACAGAAACAAATCTTGCCTAAGCCCTACAGAAATTAAACAGATTGTGTAACAAATGCTAATGCCAATCATTGATTATGGGGATATAGTGCATGCATCTGCACCGCAAACCCACCTTAATAAACTTAATATGTTATACAATTCGTTCTGTCCCTTTGTACTAGAATGCAATTACTTTACCCACCACTGTGACATGTTAAGAGCTAAACTGGCTGTCGCTGTGATCCCGACGCACGCTTCATCTTTCCAGCCTTGTGCATAAGAATGTGTGGGAAGCTCCCACTCCACCTGAGTAGAATGCTCTCCCCAGCTGTTCCCACCTCCTATAACATACCGCAATACAAAAATAAAGTGTCTTGATCCTCAATTTTCTACAGAGCACCACAATTATGGTATAACCTCAGGGACACAATCAAATCTTCATTCAATCAAAAAATTTTAAGAGATCTATGGCAATATACCTGGGATTCTGCTGGGATTCTGTAATATATATATTATACATGTATACACACACACATACAACAAATAAAGTAGCAAGGCACTCCTCCTTTAGAAAATAGTAAATGCAGTAAGAGTGCGCTGGATCTTGTGTATTGTATAATATGGCCCGCAGCACCCCATTTAAGCATGTTCAGGTGAGTGCAACCATCCCCCCATGAGTTACAGATATAGATTTGGGAGTCTAGCCAACTCCTTGGTTTTGCACCCCTCCCCTGTACTGCAGAGAGCCTCAGATGGATTTTTTCCCCCAAGTGAGTTATTCACATAAGAGCAGACATTAGACTGTGAGGGTAGGACCAACCAAAGATGGGGTACATTGACGTTGTGGCAGGCTTATGCAATGTATGATCATACAATGTAACTAAATCCCAATTATTTTTTGCCTAGATTAGGTGTTAAAAAAAAAAAAAAAAAAACCTAGAAAAAACCTAATAAAATATGTCAACATTGAAGTTGCTGTTTAGTAGATAGGAGAGTGCACTGGATCTTGTGTATTGTGTGTATAATTTTATATACACACATATATATATATATATATATATATATATATATATATATATACACACATACATACACATACATACATACACATACATACATACATACACAATTTTTTTAATATTGTATCCTATTGTAGCAATGCAATGTTTGGTGGACCCAGGACATACTTGAAAAACCAGAAATCTCAATGTATCCATCCTGGTAAAATATATTTTATAAATAAAATAAAAACATACACGGTCTGTCTAGAAAATGGGTCGTCAACCTGGTCCCTACCGCCCACTAGTGGGCATTTCAGGATTCCAGGTGGGCGGTAGGGATTTTCAAATTTTGTTACAGATTGGGTGAGCGGGCGGGTGCGAGACGGCAGTACCCCTGCTACCGGGTACCGCCATCACCACTTGCGGCCCTGGCGGCAAACCGCCGGGGACGCATATGGAGGGGTCTATCGGGTGGCCCATGCTGTCAGGGCCACCCGATGGATGTGGATTGTGAGGGGGCCCGGTCAGCGCTTTAACAGTGCGACCGGGCCACCTGTGATGACATCATCTCTGCTGGGAGGAAGTGACAGAGAGCCCGTGCGGGAGGAAAGAGGAGTAGGAACTCTGACTCCCATCCACCTGAGACACCACTGGACCACAGGAAAGTTACCCTCCTGCAGCTTAAAGGTAGGAAACAGAGGGTGACTTAAATATAATGTGTGTTTGTGTCTTTGTATGCATGTCGTGTGTCTGTATGTATCTGTATGTATGTATGTCGTGTGTGCGTGTCTTTGTATGTATGTCGTGTGTGCATGTGTGTCTTTGTATGTATGTCGTGTGTATGTGTCTTTGTATGTATGTCGTGTGTATGTGTCTTTGTATGTGTGTCGTGTGTATGTGTCTTTGTATGTGTGTCGTGTGTATGTGTCTTTGTAGGTGTGTCGTGTGTATGTGTCTTTGTAGGTGTGTCGTGTGTATGTGTCTTTGTAGGTGTGTCGTGTGTATGTGTCTTTGTAGGTGTGTCGTGTGTATGTGTCTTTGTGTCTTTGTATGTGTGTCGTGTGTATGTGTCTTTGTATGTGTGTCGTGTGTATGTGTCGTGTGTATGTGTGTCGTGTGTATGTGTGTCGTGTGTATGTGTCTTTGTATGTGTGTCGTGTGTATGTGTCTTTGTATGTGTGTCGTGTGTATGTGTGTCGTGTGTATGTGTGTCGTGTGTATGTGTGTCGTGTGTATGTGTGTCGTGTGTATGTGTGTCGTGTGTGTCGTGTGTATGTGTGTCGTGTGTGTCTTTGTATGTGTGTCGTGTGTGTCTTTGTATGTGTGTCGTGTGTGTCTTTGTATGTGTGTCGTGTGTGTCTTTGTATGTGTGTCGTGTGTGTCTTTGTATGTCTGTGTCTGTTATAGTGGGATACCTAGCTCAGCCTTCCAACTGGGCATTGCTATAAGGAAGGTTTAAAAAAGGGAGGGGGAAAAAAAAAAAGGTGGGGAGGGGAATTGAGGAGGGAGAAGAGGGGAGATACACAGAAGTTATCTTAATATCATCGAAAGAGGAGACCTTTGTTTATTCCTTACGAAAATCGAACCAGATATCAAATATTTAGTCTTGCAGCATCAACCTCAAGGATCTCATTAATCACTAGTAAAGGTAATTTCAATTTACTTTGTTTTCTCATTAAATTTTATAAAGTTAAAAACATTATAAACATACATTAATTGGAAATAAAAAGCTAAATGTACGTACATTTTTTTTTAATTTTAATTTTTTTTTTTAAACACCCTCCTTTCGAAAAAAAAATCCGCACTTGCGCGAAAACTGGTGGGCGGTAAGGAATTTTTTTCAACCAAAAATTATGCATTAGTGGGCGGTAGTTAGAAAAGGGTTGACTACCACTGGTCTTGAAGTTATCCAGCCATGTAACATGAAAAATAGACATTTATCGAAGATCAAAAAAAAAATATATATATATATTTTTTTTTTTTTAAATTGAAATAATAGTTTGTTTACATAAAAAAAATAAAAAAATCACAAGAGTGCTCCTGCTTTTTAACTTTATTATTAAATACACTGTTGGAGCGACCAAGGCATTTGGATTTAAGGTAGAAGCTCAGGGTTTGTATTTTAATTATAAACACATACGAATATTGTATGAGACGTTTGCAACCATTTTCATACATAGTCCCCTTATTTCACGGGCTCAAATGTAATTAGACAAACACAATTTATAAATAAAATGTTAATTTTGAATACTTTGTCGAGAAACCTTTGCAAGCAATAACTGCGTTAAGTCTGTAACGTAGGGACAACGCCAAATGCTGGGTTTCCACTTTTGTGATGCTTTGCCAGGCCTTTACTGCAGTTGTCTTTAGGTGTTTGTGAGTCTTTCTGCCTTAACCCCTTAAGGACCAAACTTCTGGAATAAAATGGAATCATGACGTGTCAGACATGTCATGTGTCCTTAAGGGGTTAAATTTGATCTTCAGCAAGTGAAATGCATGCTTGATCAAGCAGAGATCAGGTGATTGAAAGCAACCCAGGAGTTTTTAAGGGAAAGAAGTGTAATATTCTGTAATGGCAGAGTCAGAGTATGTTTTTGGTCATTGTCCATCTGTAAAAAGAAGCTCCGTCCCATCAACTTCGCTGAATCGGAGCAGAAAATATATCCCTATACAATTCAGACTTCATTCGGCATCTATCTTCTGTCACATGAATAAACACAAGTGACCCAATGCCAGTGGAAGCCATGCATGCCCATTTTGTCACATGGCCTCCATGTTTTACAGATGAAGTGGTATGTTTTAGATCAAGACATTCCGAGCCTTCTCTATATCCATCTTTCTGGTATAGGTTGATCTTCGTTTCATGTGTCCAAAGAATGCTGTTCCAGAACTAGACTGCCTTTTTCCCTACCATGGAAAGGATCCTATCATCATCCACCACTGTTCCCATTGACGTCCAGGCCTTTCTCCCCCTCCCCCATTAGAATGTACCAAACTTGATTTGGCCACTTGATTTTTCAAACTTGATTTTTCAGCCCCAAAATGGCCTGTTTCACTTGTACTGAGAGCTCCTTTGGCTGTGTATTGTGGGTTCACAGTAACAGCTTCCAATTGCAAATGCCATACCTAGATTCAAGTTCAGACGTTTTATATGCTTAATTGATGAAGAAATAACGAAGGAATAGCCTACACCGGTCCATGAAACAGCTTGCGTCAATTGTCCAATTACATTTAGTCCCTTGAAAATGAGGGGGGCTACATATTAAAGAGCTGTAATTCCTAAACCCTTCCTCTAATTTGGACGTGAATACCCTCAAATTAAAGATGGGAGACTGCACTTTAAGCCCATGTTCATTATTTAACTGTAACTTGAATTTATTTTAGTAAACAGCCAAAATAACAAAACGTGTCCGTATTAAAATATTTCTGGAACAATACAATTAAAGAAGTGTGTATAACAAAGCCCACAGGCCTATATTTATTACGGTTGTAAAGGTGCCTCAGGATTGCAAAGAATGTAGTATTAAGAAAGAACAAAAGAAAAGGATGCAGACAGCATGTCATTTGCCAGTGCTTGTTTCCAGGATACTAGGCACATTTTCATAATTTCAAAATATATATGTTTGTCCCTGCCATCAGTTTGTAATTTATTTCTATTACATCAACTAGAAACTGATATTTGTGTCTTTCAATTGCTTCCCACTCAAGGGTTTACAGACAGTAATGAGAATTAGTCTTCCAAAGGTGTTAATACACTTTAGATGTGCTTGTTAAAATATAAGACATTTAATAATCAATATGACCTATGTAACAGTTTCCCATTGAAACGCATAAATGGAAATCCAAGGTTGAGAGTTAACTGTACATGCAAACAGGTATTGGGTTATAGGGGTACTTGATTATTTGTGAGGATCAGACCCCAGGAACTGGCCTATGCGGTGTGATGACAGGAGGTCTGATGTTTAGGATTCAGAATCAATTTCTCCATGGCCTAAACAACATTTACTCTTTTAGGGCCTTCATGCAGACAAAGAGCCTGCTACTACAATTTGAAAGTCTCAATATACAAATATCTTGAGATGTGCAATTAATTCAATATGATGGCTCTGCCGAGAGGGTGGGCTTTTGGTACTAGGAAATTACCTTTTTTGTCAAGTCACATGGAAGCATTAAGACAAAAATATTTTACCCCTCAGTAAGTTGCAATAGTTATAAAGCATGTGGAATTTCAAGCCATCTTTACCTTCTTTAGTGACAAAAAAAACCCCAAAAAACTGATCCTTTAATCACACACACAAGAGGATGCTGTTGTGTGAATCTCATCCTGGGGAAGTTGGCTAGGGCTCAATAAAGGAGCTAAAAACTTTTGAAGTAAATACATTGTGCTATAAGATCGGATTGAACATTAAACCAGTTTTTGTCATAGAGACGGTGTGTTACAGTCAGGTAAGATGTGGCGAGGGCTTCATAAACTGAAAAAAAAAAGTGATTTAAATGACAGAGAATTGAGCACCAACTCTGCAGGAGCACGAGCTTTGCATACAACGAAACTGCCTTCATAGACAAGATTTGTCAATTTCAGGGTTCTTTGCATATTCTGCAGAGACCCCCAAAAGTCCCAGATCCAATATGGATCTGATGGCCGCAGGACGCTGAGGTAAGATTTACTTATCTCAAGCTTTCCGTTGCATCCACTGCCATTTTCATGTTATATGTCTTCTGGCACTTCAGTTGCCATAAGTCGTAAAAGAGAAAAACAGAGGACTATGGACGATCCTGCGAGACCCTCTATAGCAGTGTTTCCCAACCCAGTCTTCATGGACCACCAACAATCCAGGATTTATGTGTCCCTGTTTTTTTCCCTAATGGAGATACTGAGAAAACCTGGTCTGTTCGTTGATCTTGAGGACTGGGTTGGGGAACACTGCTCTATAGATAATGCCTGAATCACATAGCCATCACTTGTAACAGCTGCTGGGATGGAACAAAATAAATAGCTCAATTTTAATACTTAGATGTTAAAAATAGTGTGAAAATCATGGAACATTATGAATACAACTACCAGCCTTTGAAGATTTGGTTTGTTCATACACTTATGTAGCTCACAGAACCTCATTCCTACAGACATACCCAATGAAATGACTAGTGTGAATATTGCAACAGGGACACAAACTCACCTCCACAGCACTTTCTTTAATTGTTCAAAAATTAATAAGTGACAGCTTCACTTTAACACTTGGTTAGAAACCCAGATTAAAATGATATTGCATTGTTGCTTTGATTTACATAAATGCATTTTTATCATCCGTAATGCAAAGAACCACTATTTGGTTTTAAAAAAAAAAAAAAAAAAAAAAAAAAATTCTTATTTTTTTTTTTTTAAATGTGACTCTGGAAGTATATGCACGTTTCAGTCTAGACAAGAACCTACACACTACTAACAAAACAATAGAACTTGGATATCATTGGCAAACCCAAGCTTGTGACAGACCACAATTAACATTAAATTAAAATTAGAGCGGCTTTGCCACCTTGCTTTTTCCTCTCAGCCGTCACTAGTGGGTATTGCGGGAAGAGGCAGTGAATCCTCTATGAAGTTGCAAAAGGAGGTAAGCTGTGCCAGGGGAGTCTTGGTGCTGGAAAAAGGAGCGTAAATACAGCATAAACTAAACTCACTGTGTTGTAAAAATTATTAAAAATGTTTTAAATTGCATGGAGGTACAGCTAGGTACATGTATGGTACATGTGTGTATTTGTGTTAAAGTAAGAAGGGTAAACTGCATTTTGTCCAGCTACTTGGGCTGGGAAAAGAGTTGTCTGGAGAGAGACAAAGCAGCGTGTGATAAGGTAATTATACTGACCGGTTATGTAAGGGGTGTGCGTACTTAATCGGTAGCAGTGCAAGCTAATGTTGGTGAGCTAGGTACCTCAGTGCCTCTGCATCAAGCCATGGGGCCAGCAACATGCCAGAACTTGTGTGACAGCAGTGCACATGTCGCTTGCTAATTGTGGTTGGGACAGGTGTAGGCAGTGTGCTGGTTACCTATTGGGTAGAATACTGTGAAGGCTGAACAGTGCTAAGTTGGTATTGCTCTGGAGCATGGCTCGGCAAGTGTGGGGGAGCTCCAGCTGCCATACCGGCGGGAATCAACTATATACATGTGGATTGCAGGTAGCTGAAATGCTCTCAGGGTTCCCTGTTCGCTATCGTGTGTATGGAGGTGGGTGTTGCGGGGAACCTGATAAGGCTGTGTCAGGCATGGTGGAGAGCTTGGTCGCGAGCGGAAGGACTAGTCCATGGGTTCAGATGTGGGGGTCCATGTGGCGGCCTCCACCTAGGTGTCAGCTGAGATCCTCCGGGGCACAAATGGGGCTGTATTTGCCGGGTCCCAGGTATGCGTTCCGGCCTTGCTAGGTCCTCCGTGGTTGAGGGAGTCTCGTGGGAGACCCAGAGTCTCCAGGATAGTCTCTGCTCCGGCAGTGGCTTGGATTGGGTAGAAGGTGTCGCTCTTCTGGATTACCAGCATGCAATTATACTTCCAGCGGTATGAAATATTTGCTCGCGATAGCTCCGTGTGTGGCTGCAGCGTTTTCCTCCAGACAAGGGTGCTCCCCGACAGATCGGCATAAAACGTGAGTGAGGAGCCTTCAAAGCTGTATGGGGAGATTCCTCTGATTGCGCCCATCACCGCTGCTTTGTCTTGCCCGCTTCGGAAGTTTACAATCAGGTCCCTTGGTGATGTGGTGGGTGCTTTGATCGGTCGTGGGATCCTGAACAGACCCTCGGTTATGACTGACTTTGCTTGTTTTGGCCCAGTAATCTTCTTAGAAAATGCGGCAGCTCCGCTTTGGGAACTGCCTCTGCCACCCCTCTGATCTTGAGGTTTTTACTACACCTGGAGTCTTTGAGCGTTGCGAACTTCTGCTCCATGGTGGCTTGTCGCTGTTGGAGCTCGTTTAGGTCTTGGTGCAGGTGGGTAAGTTGGGCCTTTGTGTTGCGGGAGTCAGCTTCCAGTATGCCCATGCGTGTTGTCAGGCCTTGTAGGTCCTTGCGGAATGTGGCCATGTCCGCGTGGAGATCCCTCCGGAGGCCCGCCAGCATCCCCCACATGTTGGCTTTTGTCACTGGTGCAGAGTCCGTGCAGGAGACCGCGGGTGGTTGCGGTGGAGGTGGTTCTCGTGGGGCCGGTGAGTGGTGGTCCTCGGGCTCTGGGGCTAGATCGTCTGAATAATCAGAACTCTCAAATATAGGAGGCCATTTTAGGCAGTGAGCCGCCATGTGCCTGCCGCCACATATCTCCGATACTCATCCCCACTTTTGGCTTGTCTGCCTTCTGTTTCTTAGTTTTCCTGCCCATGTTACTTGGGGCTGTCAGAGGATCCAGTTGGGGTAACTGAAGTTGGGGTGAAAATTGTATATAATCGCTAATAGCTTTTGTTACTCTGAGCTCTGCAGACATGCGACCGCTCCGTTCAATAGCTTGACTCCGCTCCTCGTGGCAGTATAATTTGACATACATTCAGATATGTCTGCTTAAAAAAAAAAAATACTTACATTTTGTATTTCCAAAAAAATTTAAAAGCAGCTGTACATTTCAGAGTTTAATGCCATGTGCATACCAACTATACTTCTGTCAAGCACGCATGTGTCATGGCTAACTTTTCTCATTTCTGTATTGCATTTACTTTGCCTCAAATAAAAACAGATTTAAAAAAATTAATTAAAAAAAATGTGTCAATTTAATAGAGTTTCTTCTGCAATAGACAGATACATTACTTCAGGATGGCACTAGGATAGACTTGACACCATTAGCAGTGTTTTGTTTTCTGTATAATGCATTTTTGTAATTTTTTTTATTTTAAGAATTAAATCTACACTGTTCCTTGGTACTGAGATTATTTTTTGTACAACAAAAAGAATATAAAAAGACATATTATAAATGACTTTGTCTTACATCAGCATTTTGGGCATGGTTGATAGAGGAAAGTGAGGATTTAATTTGGCCAAACAGTAAACAGAATAGTTCTCTATAAACATGTCTCTATAAAATGAGGCAAGGGCAAATTACAATATGCATAAATATCAATATAATTTCTGACCATTGTCACAGCCTTCAAACAGTCACGGTTTGGCGAGATGGGGTGGGGAAACTGCTATGCTTTATTCTCATGAAGCAAAGTATGTGTCTCTGAGGTCTTTATAGAAACCCAATATTCCAAAGAGACAATCATGTGACCAGAGCTTTTAGCTCCTGCTGTTTATCCTGTGATGTCCTACTTACAGCATCTCTCAAATCCATCTGTCCATTGTGCAAGAAAACCAGCACCTGCCAGTTACACCACAGCACCACCAATATTTGGCTAAACTGTGTAAGCTAAATTGAATTAGAAATAGCTCACAAAGCCTAGATTTCCCCCCAGCCCCTCAAAAAAGAAAAAGGTTACTGTACTGTGTGTGATAGGAATTGTGTCCCTCTGTATGTTATTTGCAGGCTAGTTTAAAAAAATAAAATGAAAAGTTTAGTTTGCTTTAGCTTTAACTGTCAATGGACATAGAAACATAGAATGTGACGGTAGATGAGAACCATTTGGCCCATCTAGTCTGCCCAATTTTATAAATATTTTCTAAATACTTAAGTCTAGGACCTAAACTGCAACTATAGAACAACATAATTTTGCATGGCCAGAAAAGGCATGGCAAGCAACACTCTTGGTATCTAGCATATATAATGAACAACCTGGTCAGCTGCGTAACGTCCCTCCCCCACCATACAGTATTTCCTCATAGGAGTTAACGCTTGCCACTCACCAGAACACACTGCAGTGGTTTGACAGTTTGCCTGAGGTATGCCAGCATCTGCCACAAGTGCCTGCAAGGAGCTTCCAGTTGGCTCTACTGAACTAAGCCAGTTTATGCTCACTCGCTGCACAACCAAGCTTAGTTCAGAGCATACAATTCTGGTAGCAGGTACCCGCAACACCCAGCGGAGCGGTCAAACAATTACTTTCCCTCCTCCCCCTCCATTTTTGGTTCCAATTCACATAAAAGATTGTCACGAAAAAAAGTTTTGAAAGATAAGTGTGCGTGGTACCTAAAGTTGGGTATCTCGTTAAGGCAACATACAGATGTAAAGTACAGTACATTAATTGAATAATTTTTATGTTATGATAACTTCTCTAGCTTAAGACTCTGATAGGGGGTATCAGACTAAACTTCACCGTGGGGGTCAGTGCCCAGGTTTCGCGTTCCATAGTGGAAGTGGCTGTGGTGTAATACTGGATGACCGATATGGTCTACAATTGTACCGCCTGAGACAATTACGGCTATATCATCATTTGTTACTGCATTAAAAATGGGGTGGGGAGGGAAGTGTGGACAGGGCATAAATACCCAATACAAACTATGGCATTGAAACAAAAGCTTAACAGAAAAGAAATGTTAAAGTAAACAAAATTATGTGCACAGTGTGCCCGAATAAGTAAGTCAGGTAGTGTCCACTACAGGAGGGTCCAGAGGAGACTTCCTGGGAATGAACTGTGTCACTGTCACCGGGTTCCACTGACTGTATTTGAGCTGCTGCTCGGAGTCCCTTGAGGACCAGGAGCGCATGAGCTGAACGCCATCGGTATGGAATTTGAGGTTTTCGGAGTAAAGTTGTGACAGGAGCTAGTGTACGCCTACACGCCATAGTGCCACCTGAGAGGTCTACATAGAAAGTGAGAGATATAGCCTGCTGCTACCACTATGGCTTTGTCCTTGTGTTGGAAGCGGACCACTAGATTTTGGGTTGTCCCATCTGGAGCTTTGGGAGACTTGGGGACCCAAAAGAATACCTCCAGCCCCACCGCTTTTCCCTCCCTGGGGGCAAAAGCGCAGCGAACAGGCGTCTCAGGAGATGGGGCAACTCTGCTGCTGAAATATATCTTCCCTGGTGCCTCTGATCTTCGAATTCGTTCTGCGCCTCATGTCTTTTGTCTCTGCAAAACGTTAGTCATACCCTTTGTTTTGGTTCTGCAGATCTTTGATCTTCTGCTGTAGAGAGCCGATGTGTTGGGCTTGCTCCCCAGCCCTGGTCTCCAGGGTCCCCATTCTGCTAGACAGTCCCCAGATGTCTGTGCGTATTTTGGCAGTGGCCTGGAGTTCAACAGTTGACTAGCTACTCTAAAAGGGTATCTTCGGCAACTAAACCTGCTCAAGTGGTTATAGTGCTAAGGTGCTTGGAGAATTCCTTTACGCAGCTGTGCATGCAATAACATCCATTCTCAAGCTGAAAGCAACAGAACAGTTGCAGGTCCCTGGAGTTAAATTACCAAATAGTTGCAAGAACATTTTAAATAATATTCATCTTCCCTTTTTTAAGGTTTAACACCTAAAATTTTTAGCAGGCCTGCTTTGGGGGGAGTGGGTTGTCGGACAGGGAGTGCATCTCAGGCAGGTGTAGCGCCTGAATGCACACCCCCCAAAAAAAAAATCCTTACCTGGATGTCGTAGCTGGGGCCAGCTGCAGCCCAAATGCTCAGCACCCCAGAGTGTTATGGGTTAAAAATCAATTTAAAACACTTACCTCTTTCTGGCTTTTTCTCCGCTTGTACAGATTTCAGCAATGTGGGAGAAGCTAGTGTGCAAGCCCATAGGAAAGCATTGAATCAATGCTTTCCAATGGAGAATTTGAAGAAGCATTATGTCCTCCAGCGTCATTTCACAGAGTTCAATGCCATGTAAATACAGTAACCGCTTCTAGTGCCTGAGAGAAGGCCAGTAGAGGCAGTTTTAACTCTGCAATATAAATATTACAGTTTATCTGAAACTGCAATAGTTTGCACTGTCCTAAGTGGACAGGGACAATAAAATGAAGTGTTCTGAATGCCTAGTGTCCCTGTAATGGGCAGAGAGCATGGGACAGGCTGCACATCAGCTGCTGCTAATCTGTGTCAGAGAACAGTTTGCATGTGTATAGTTTGGTCAGTGAGAGTGTTCGTGGTTGTGTGTGCGTGTCAGTGTATCACAGCAACAGACAGCCAACACACACCATACTTGCAACTCTCACAGTCATCCCTACACCGGTCACACGCACACACCACATAACGTTATGCAGAAAAACTCTTGCATTTTTGTGCAGATGTACTTCCATAACATGATGTGCAGTTTTTGTTGGTCACAGATACAATTTGTGGTTTGGCCTTCCTATAATTTTTTTTTGTGTTAAACACATGCAAAACTACAGGTGGTACAGAGCTCTGTTGATGTCAAGTAGTACATTTGCATACACCATAGAGTCTACCGCTTCTAAGATGTATTCTAAGGTTATTGTTTGTACAATTTTTCATTAAAAATAAATCAACTCTGTCAGAGTGTTTACAGGACTAAAATGCGACAGGTTCTCCGGACAACAGAAACAGTTTAAATCTACTAAAGTGAAGGGTCGTTGAGAAAAATAAGACCAGCAACGAACGGTTGCATGTAATTTACAATGTTTTACTTCAATGTGCATCAGAAGTCTCAGCAGGCTATTTCAGTAACCTCTTTTTACAATGCTGAACATCTGGCCAGCGATACTGGTGGGGCAACAGACTGAAGACTAAATAAAACATCAGTAACAGTAACCAGAATATACATACATACACAATTCTTTGTTTAACTAATATGTATATGCCCACCCAGGATCCTTTGCAGTAGAAAAATCACTGCAAATGGGAGATTTCTGTGGGAAAAGCAAGTCTTGACTGGTGTGCAGATCTGTGTTTAACTATGTATTGACTATCCACCGACTTTAGGAGGAAGGTGTTTCCAATAACTTTCATAAAAAAATAAATAGACCAAAAGAGTAGATATAGATATAGATATAGATATAGATATATGGATGAAAAGCCCTTCCACCTGAAATGGATATTTAATACTTTGCTAAACACAAATACACACACCAGTCAAGCCATTGCTTTTCCCACAGAAATCTCACTTTTCAAGTAACGCCAAACCTCCATAGCAAGCCAGTAACCAACCTCATGCTGATGAGTTGCATTAACAACGAAACAGCTGTCCATGAGTGGTTCACTGGCTTTGCTCCTCTTCCAGAGTTGTGTTTCAAAGCTGTTGTATACGGCAGATACATACTCCAAGGAATCCATGTATAAAGTGGAATTATGCGACAAAAATTTTGTTCTTTGTTGAGCTCATTTGCATACACCTACCCAGAATCCCTTGCAGTAGTGAGAGCACTGTTAAAGTGAGATTTCTGTGGGAAAAGCAAGTCTTATGGCTTGACTGGCGTGTTTAGCAATGAGAGAGAGATAGATAATAAAATTATCTCCAAGGGAAGTATTTTCTTATATGAATTATTTCTACTTTTCCCACTACATGCACATGAGTTGTGATGGTTACATTTTGTTGATTATTAGAATTCCTTCATCAGGTTTTATTCCTGACAATCTTAGAATGCAGAACAATTTGTAATTCAGATCAACTGACTGGCAGAGTGCGTGCCCGGTAAGGGGTGGAAGGGGATATTTTTAGGGAGACCGGGATGGCAAGTGAACTTGAGAGAAAGAAGGGAAGGAAGGGAGATGCACATTTCTACCTTGCAAGCAGGGGCCTGAGAAGATTATACATGTTGCCAGCACCCTCATGACAGACATTTTTGCACAGTATTGATATTAGGTAGGCCAGAACAGAGTATCATGTGGCAGGGATGCAACTAACACCTGGAGCAGAAGCGATTATATCTCTGCATGTACAGAATTTCAAGCAGAAATAATGCACATACAGATTGCTAAACCAAGACCAGCTCTAATAGTCATGGTGGTTGGAGTAACTCTTTAATTAGAAAATAATTGGAGATGAATGTTTTGCTTACTATAGAACATTGGCTAGCATTGCTCTGTACAGCTCTGTAGGAATTACAACTGAATGATGCACAGCCAACCAGTGGTAATAAAAAGTAAATATGTAATCAGAGGCATCTCTAAACAGACTTACAACTTTAAAACATGAAACGTCTCATGAAATATACAAATGATTGAGGAATAATGCCAGTAATGCATATTACACAACAAAGCGCTATTCACCTTTTGTTGACTGGTTTCTCATCTTTCTCATAGGGCTTCACAAACCACTTCCCAATACGCACAAAGTTACGGTTCATTAAACACCTTTCCAACAGGTTGTGGATAGCCTTGAAGAGTAGAGTTCGACATTCATACGACAGTCCATTATCCCAAATGCCATCTTCCGCCTCTATTTAATTAAAAAAAAAAAAGTTCTCATTACAGGTGGAAAAAGATAAAATATATAGGCTTTGCTGTAAAATGCCACAACTGGAAATATTCTGCAATTTGGAAAATACATTAAATTCATATTCTGCATCTCTGTGAATGGAATTAAAATATTTAGCATTTTTGATACATAAATTTTCACTCTGAGCACCATAATGACTTTAATCTCAATAAATTAGTTCTTAAGTATGATCCTGGGTGCTGCTTTACCTTAAGGGGTTAAACCATTTTCAAACAGTTTAATCAGCCCCTTTTTCTGGCCCCAGCTCCAATTTAGAAACCTTTACCTTGGGCATTGGTGCTAGTAGGAGAGATTACGTTGTTCTAATAAACAGATTGGTCCATTAACAATTCTAGATTCTTCCACATGGTTTAAAGGGACACTCCAGGCACCCAGACCACTTCTAACCATTGGAGTGGTCTGGGTGCCAACTCCCATCACCCTTAACCTTGCAAGTGTAATTATTGCAGTGTTTTTAAAACTGCAATAATTACCTCGCAGGGTTAAGTCGTTTTTTTAGTGGCAGTCGGTCTTAAAACAAGAAAAGTGTTTTAAACGACGCTGGACGACCTAATGCATGAGTACCTCCAGCGTCGCCGGAATCCCCATAGGAAAGCATTGAACAATGAATTCCTATGGGGAGGTCTGGTGCGCGCGGCCATTGCCACGCATGCGCATTAGGTCTCCCCGCCGGCTGACGTCTGAGCCTGACCCAGCGTAGTGGGCCATTGGCGCTGGATTCAGGTAAGTCACTGAAGGGGTCTTAACCCCCTTCAGCAACATGTGATGGGAGGTGGGAGGGAGAGCAGCACTGCAGGATTCTGCAGTGCCAGGAAAACTGGTTTATTTTCCTGTCACTGGAGAGTCCCTTTAAGTTGAAAATCATCAAGTACAACAAAATTTATCAGACACTAAAGCTAGGCAAGATATTATTTATGATTATTATTAATATTATTAATAATTATATGTTGACCCAGATGACAAGATATCCCACAGAATAAAACTTGCAAAACATCTCACTAACTGAGCATAAAAAGACACCCATTCATGTCCAAGCAATTTTAAAATTAATCAAGAAGATCGCCCCTTGGAAGAGCCGACTTTTTGCGAAACGCGCGTCAGACAGGGACGATGCTGCAGCTGTGATTTCTCTACACTAATACAGCCACCCTCTTTATTTTGATTTTATCCGGATTGATTTTTTAGACGCTTAGGTAGCAATTTCTATGTCAATCTAACGTCAGACTTTATCCGTTTAGTATTAAAGAGTTGGGGGGTATTTAGTCATTACGGTGATACTGGGCTACAGGAGTGGGGTGATAACGCTGGGCTATTCTGCACAGATCACGATTTAACCCCTTAATTCCCTAATCACCAGTGCCACTATTCGACCAATATGGCACGTTCTGACTAATATCCTTATCACTTTTTCTTTTTCCTCTTACTATTTATTTCTGTCTATATGGCGATTGTGCCTTTTTTGGTTTTAAAATTGATTATTAAAAGTTATATTTTATTTAGACATGGATTGCTGTAATTGTACAAGTAATCTGTAGGTGTACTACCTAGATGTAGTGTATCCTCCAGGTGTACTTGTACCTTTTCTCTTTAGTTGCTATTCAGTATTACCCCCCATTTCGCTTCAGCAATCTGACACTATCTTTTTCTTTCCAACAAATAGGTCTCCTCAATTCATTTCATAGTGTCCCTTATCAGTTTTTTTTTTTTGCTTTAATTTTTCTAGCCAGCAGAAAATATTTAGTAACCGGTGAAGACATGACCATTAGCAAGGAGGAATAAATTATCCTAGAGTATATAAAGAAAGAATAAGGAAGGCCGCAAAAAAAAACAACTCACCAACAAAACCTAATAAAAGTACCTAAAAAAAGTTTGCTATGCAAAGCAATATACAGACCTAAGTGATTATAGGGCATGGCCTTGACTCTGGGCGCTGGATGGGAAAAGCATCTACTTAGGACAGCTGAACACATACAATTTTGAAGGAAGAAAAACGGTTTGGGGGTGGGGGGAGTTAAA
Organism: Pelobates fuscus; assembly: GCF_036172605.1. NCBI lineage: Eukaryota > Metazoa > Chordata > Amphibia > Anura > Pelobatidae > Pelobates > Pelobates fuscus. Next base: position 235,636,423 of record NC_086317.1, read on the forward strand.
ATATATTACTATTGTGGGTGAGAGATTATCCACCACTATTTTTTTGTAGCATGTTACAGATTGTGCAAGTGTCCAAAAAACACATGCAAGAAAGGCAGCTGTCACATATTTAGTTGAATCAATGCTTTCCTATAGGGTTTTTCAACACACTTAACGTCCTTGTGCAAAGTGTGAGGATGTCCAGCACTGTTTCACAGTGTTAAACTCTGTAAAACTGCAAAATGTGCCTCTAATGGCTGTCGGTTTTGCACGTCAGCATTAAAGGAACAGGGACACTGGAGCCTTTGGTGTCGCTTTAAATAGTCAACGGATAAAAAAAACTTTACTATACTACAATGTACAGTTATTCTACATGCTTAAATTAAAATATATATATTTTTTTCTTTAAATGGTAAGATATATAGATATACAATAGATATTCCCCCAAGGCAGAAATTTACCTAGCACAAATTTACTTATTTAAATAAACACAGAGGCAGATTCTACAACTGAAAAGTGCAATGCTGTACTAAGTACTTGCAAGATGACTGCACTCCCTAAAAATAACTTCATAGAGGAAGAACGTCTGCTTTATCATTAAATAGGTCAGAGATATCCAACGACAGCACAAAATGTACTGCAGGCACAGTATTGCATTTCATTTGAAGCAGGAAGGTTGATGCACCATACATAATATGCAAGTCAGTTTATTAAAGAAAATAATGCAGCATAGCACGCAAATCAGGTTACAGAAAACATTTTCTAAAATGTGATCATTCATAAGGCTGCAAATATAGCAAACATGTTAATGAAATACATGCAGTACCACAATTTTCTCTTTTGACATCCTAAATTTTCTGTTTTCAATTTGTTTTGTTTTTTTAAATTGTGTTTGATAAATTCCCTCCACACTTGAACAACAAATACAGATTGAGATAATGCAATAGTAAAGCAAATGTGAAACTTATTTTCCCCAGAGAAGAAAAACCTCACCCCTGAAGCACTTTATCTTGCAGAAATGCTTTATTTGTATCGAGTGCTTCCCCCCCATTTTGCAAAAAGTGCAGATTTCAATTGAAATTGAGACACATGGAGTCTCTACGTGGTACTTTAAACAGCAGGTTACAACTGGGCACTTGATGTTTGCCAATTGCCATAGTGGCTCAGTGTTGCCCTGCTGTTTTACATAAGATTCTTCGGTTCTACCTTTAGAAATAGTTTATTTTTTCAAAATGGTAAATGTACAGAATATCGGTAAGTTATCAGCCTGAAAGTTCACAGATTATAAGTATTTGCTCTAAAAAAAATAAAATCAATATCGGTCGATGTCTAATCTGTATATCTACTAAACAGCCATTTTTATATATTTTGTATTTGGACAATGGAGTATCGCTTTAATCATCCCTGTCCATTAAAAACACCAAGACATAACTATCTGAAGTTATCAAGGCAAAGGAGTAGTAGGTACAACTTAATAAAGCCCCAGGGATCTCTCGACCAGATGTTCCAAAAAAAACAAAAAAAGCTTGTAGTTACAAGAAAGTCTACACACCCAATGCTGGAGGTCACACAGTTAAAGGAACACTTCACACAAATCCCTTCAGCTTGCTGAAGTGCTTTCTTTGTCAGGATATGCTCATATCCATTTGAAATCTGCACTTTTATAAGTGATTGCAGAAACGCCTCGCCAGGGAGGTTATCCTCCCACCAGTTCCACAGAGCTAAAAGCAGAAGGCACACTCTACTACAACGCACCTGCATTCTCCCCATGTCTGAACTCCCTAGCTTCCTCTACTAACTCAACAAATAGAAAGCTGAGCTTATTTTTGGGGATGTCTTCTTTTCAGGGAAACATTGTATAGTTTGTATTAGGGAAAGATGAAAAACATACATATGTATCAATTATAGATGTGTGTGCGCGCGCGCACTTTTACGCAATTTGTACAGCTTTATTTTATTTGCACAGTTGTGACAGACTTTACATTATGATACAAATTATCGGGCGGGAAAATAAATAAAAATATTTGGAAGTTTTCTCTGCATACACATATCCCCAATATTATGCAACTGTAGGAGATTCCTGGTAATTCCACTTAATTTTTCTTTAAAAATCTCTAGTAAAAAATGCTAAATTATAAAACTGCATTATGCAAAGTAAAAAAAAAAAAAAAAAAAAGTAATATTAGGTTGACTCTACATTAATGAAAACATAGCAATTCATTACAAGAGGGCTCGAAATATCACAGGCACCGACGAATATTGTCCAGGTGCCTGGGTGTTTGTCAGCCCTGAGGCAGGCGGCTGTGAGCCATGGAAGCAAGCGGTGAGGGAGCAGTCATCGTTCTGCTCTTCTTCCTCACGCTCCCTATTGTGACGACGGAAGTGGAGATAGAGTAAGAAGAGCAGGAAGAGAACAGCATCCACACTGGTCCCCAGGGAAAGGATCCACTACAGTTCTTTCAAAGGTAGGGAGGCTGGGTGGATGTAAATTGAATTAAAACAAATAATCATATGCGAGGGTGTGTGTGTCAGTGAGTGTACCTGCTTATAACCAGCCCCCCATCGATCACACGGGAAAAGTATTTTTTACTCATTCTTTTCCCATGTTGTGCCAGCCTCACTGTGGCTGGCTCCGCCTTCCTGGCTAAGATCAATCTTGATCTTATCCAATACTATGTTTTCCCACAGGAAAGCATTTGGTTCACAGAAAAAAACGTGTCAATCAGCATCTCTTTATAGAAATGCATTGAATCTATGCACCTCTATAAGGAACGTTCAGTGCCTCTATGCATAGTGCAGAGACACTGAATTTAGGTGCTGAATATTGTGCAGCACAGACAATGTGTATCTGTGTGACAAATGTATGTCACTGTAGGTCTGAATAGTCGTTTAGTGCACCGGCCCACCATGTACCCAGGTAAAAACGTGATTTACTCACCTTTTTCCAGTGCAGTGTGTGTCAAATTGCAGCTGGTCACGCCCATGCTCCGCCCACTTGGATGAGAATCAAACTTTATGATCTCAGCAAATCCAATGCTTTCCCAGTTCTCTAAAAATGCAGTGTTTACACTAAAATGCCTGCAGGCATTATATACAGCAGAACCACTACATTAAGCTGTTGTTCTGGCGAATATAGTGTCCCTTTCAGCTGTAGTGGTTCTGGTAACTATAGTGTCCCTTTAAGAACTGTATTTTTGTCGCTAAAAATAAAACTTGCTCTTTGATTCAAAGCAAATTTGTCAAGCCCTGTATCACAATGACTTTTATATGGGCCAGAACATTTCTAATACAGATTAATTGCATTCATAAAAAAAGAGAAAATATATGTATTCTATTGTGTAATGCAATAGTATGACTGTTTGGGTAGTCTGATAAACAGATCGTTCCCTGCTCTATTTGTGAAACCAGAAAAAGGAGCTTCTATAAAGCACATTAGACAAATAGACCAAAAAAAAAAAAAAATTATAGAAAAGTCAAAGCTGAGTGAAAAAAAAAAAATACATGTGGCTTATAAAAAGAAACAGAAGAATGCAAACTGATGCATAAAATATCTGGATAGAAGTGTAACCTAACAATTATTGCGGACAATGGCATTTAAGGAAATAAAAATAGAACTCAGACAATAACGTAAGAGATTCATCTATTTATCTATTTTTTAACGCATGGCAGAAAGATAGGAGGGGATGTAATGCTGTGGATCTTTCAAAGTACATTTTCCAGTGGTTATAGTTAAAGGAGTGCCTCTCCCAACCCCCCCAATTGTAAGTTGTTAAACCATGTAGTAAGCCAGATCATTTAAAATGAAGTCCACTGGGCGCAGTTCCTACTTCTACTACCTTAGACAGAGCAAGAATTTCTGAGCGAAGTCTGGTAGTGTTGGGAGATGATACATTGACATTTTAAGCTAATGAGATCGCACCGGACAGTGAACAGTAGCTAGTGGTTATGAACAATCCAACTCTCCATCTGAAGTAGTGGTGGCAGGGAGCAAAATCTTGGACACCATGTGAGAAAATCTATTCTGAAATGATTTAACCACTTTCAAAGGGGTGAGGGCATGGCACTCCTGGATACATAACCACTACAGGGCACTTTATTGGTTATTATGCCTAGAGTGTTATTAGAAGGCATCCCTTGATTTAGTTAGGGACTCTTAAAAGCTCATCTGTTTCGTTTAAATGTCAATACATTGTGTCTCTACAATGTACTTTGTTAACCAAGATCTTAAATAGGTTACATCTGTAAATGTGCAATTTGTTTCCAGGTTGCCTATTTAAAGGAACACTGTAGCCCCCCCCCCCCCCCCCTCCCCCCGACCACATCAGCTCGATGTTTACATTGCAGCTCTAAGTCTGCCCTCACAGACATCCAGCGTCCGATTTTCCCCACAGGAAAGCATTGACTAATCCATGGGGAGGTCTAATGCGTACGGGCATTGCCGCGCATACGCATTACATCTCCCTTGCCAACTGACGTCGGCGGGGAGGAGCATGGGCAGAGCCCGACCCAGTGCCGAGGGACATAGGCGCTGGGTTCAGCAAAGTGGCTGAAGGGGTGGGCTATTAACCCTATAGTGCCAGGAACTTTGTTTTCCTGGCACTATAGGATCCCTTTAGGAATGTTAAACCAGCTACTGTACCTGCCATCTAGTCTGATTATTGGATGTATGTTACTTTACTTCTAAATGTATTATGATTGGAGAGTTACTACATCATCATAAAATGGAGAAAAAGTAAACAGATTGCAGGTCAGGAGCCCGGATACAAGTCAAGGGCTTGTGAGCTGCACCACTGTAAGAGAAAATTATGTACAGAGTCCCACAAGAGGGGAAACCAACATCAGGAGAGCTTCATGGGTATATAAAAATAAATAAATAGAGGAAGGGGTGCCCTACCTTAAATCAATCTAAAGATAAAAAGGATATGCAAACAAAGTATACCATGAAAAAATCCATTATCTGGAGTACTAAATTGCATCTAACTTCTAGTTCCTGTAGTGTCCGACTGACTGGAAGGTAGTGTAAACAAGGTTAGGGAGAGAGAAAAGCACAGGGTCCACAGAGAACAAGGGATCAGATACTCTGGTCTAAAAACACAGATGAAAAGCCTCAATTCACTCCAAGAGGTACCTCAAAACCATGGTCTGACCACTTGTCTCTACCTAAACTAACTTTCCCTACTAAAAGTTATAAACAAACACCTAAAAATCAACCATACTGGTGACAAAAAATAAAAAAAATAAAAAAAAATAAAAAAAAGAGCCAGACGGCATTTTCAACAAGCCGAAACACATTAAGCGTTTTCTTTTTCTTCAATCACTGCACTTGGTAGCACTTTTTGATTTGTTTTACCACTACTAATTTATAGTTTTTTCCCCTTTATTTATAACTTTAGTAGGGAGAGTTGGTTCAGGTAGACACTAGTAGTCAGACAATAGTGTCGAGGTAACATTTTTTTTTTTTTTCCTTTGAGGCTTTTCATCTGCGTTTAGACCAGTTTATCTGATCCCTTGTTCTCTGTGGACCCCGTGCCTTTTCTCTCCCTAACCCCGTTTAGAGTACCTTCCCGTTCGTAAGACAATAGGGGAACTGGAACTTAGATGCAATTTAGTACTTCAGATAATGGATCCCCTTGGCACCATTTAGTAGATCTCCCTTTTTTCAAGTTATACTTTTTGTTTGCATATCCTTAGATTGATTTAAGGTGGGGCCCCCCTTCATTTCTTATACCAGTGGAGCTCTCCTGATGTTAGTTTCCTCTTGTGGGATTCTATACATCACTTTCTCCTATTTCCTACTACTACATCATGTAGATATTCTCATAAGATGAAAATGGACAATATGCAGTTTCTTCTTTTGCTGTGCCCAATGTGTATACTTTTTTCCCCATCTCACATGCCAAAGTGTTTAATCCACTCTAAAATTTTGGAAGTTACACACATTCCTCAATATTTATAACTATGATGTTACTCCAAGTATTTCAGCTTACAAGAGTCACAAAGATTATAAAAAAAAACAAAAACAAACAAAAAACAGCATGTCAAATACAATAGGGAAAACGTAAAATGAGCACAATTAAAATACTACATCTTTGTACTTAGAGATTTTGCTTTAGCATAAAAATACTATTTTGGTCATGCTCACCAGAATATAAAAGCCTGTTTCCACGTCGCAGGACTTTGAAATTCAGATTCCAAAATGCTATATAAACAAGGCAGACCACTAAGGAAACTATGCAAAACTTTGTAGCAGTTTAGCTAAATCTGTTTTTAGAATAAAAAAAATATATATAGGATGTTTCAATAGAAATGAGTATTAAATAGCCTAGAAAGTCATAATTGAGAGGTAGGTATGCAGTTTAAATGTGAAAAAAAAATGTATATATATATATATATATATATATATATATATATATATATATATATATATATAAACTTGGTGTTTAGTTACCCATAAAAGCTAATATATACCTAGTTCTAAAGTGGGAGGAGTAGAAATATACAAACATTACAGAGGGCAAGGAAGTGTAAATGCATGTAACTGGACACCAGAGTTAGTAGCAAGCATATGGCACTGACAGACCAAGCTGCAAGGCATTCCCTAACTACAGCAGCTTTTTAATTTAGGGGCAGATCATGTTGCTCACATTCAATACCATTAGAGAAAAAACTTTTTTTTTTTCCCCCAAACACTGTAGAAGGGAATTACGCAAAGAAAATAGAACGCTATACACATATACACACACACACACACACACTTATTTTGTATAATATGAAGCTTTCTAGAAACCGTTAGAGAAAGGTAATGGACATTTGTTAAAAGACATAAAATCATACTATTTTTCAAAATATATCACAATTTTTTTAAAATTTTGGGAGATGGTAAACAATTAAAGGGCAACCATAATCCTTTTGAGAGGGGGAACCTACATGGTGTAATTTACCCTACTGAGTACTATGGAGAAAGATCCCACCTCTCAAAATCACAGTAAAAACTGGAGGGTGGAGGGGGGGATAAATCAAAACAGTTCTTCCGTGCCCCCCTCCTGAGGTCACTGGGGCCACAGGCGGGCCAATCACAGGTTCTCCTAGAGAAGCTTGTGATTAGATAATTTCACTGGCTCAGAGCACATGCACACACTATGGGAATGCGAGAGGGAATACATAGAAACATAGAATGTGACAGCAGATAAGAACCATTCGGCCCATCTAGTCTGCCCAATTTTCTAAATACCTAATCTTTTAGTTAGGATAGCATTATGCCTATCCCACGCATGCTTAAACTCCTTTACTGTGTTAACCTCTACCACTTCAGCTGGAAGGTTATTCCATGCATCCACTACCCACTAAGTAATACTTCCTGACTTTATTTTTAAACCTTTGCCCCTCTAATTTAAGACTGTCCTTTTGTTGTGGTAGTTTTTCTTCTTTTAAATATGGTCTCCTCCTTTACTGTGTTGAAAATGCTAAGAGCTGAAGACAGTCCATGCGAGAAAGATGGCAACATCCACGAGGGAGAAATTCTGTAAAAGATATGTGCTGTTAGCTTCTCCCTGACATGGTCGCCCCATAAGTACCCAACAGGGGATTTGGACATCCAGCATCCAGTACCCAACAAGGGATTTGAACCTGGGCACGCCTCCATTTCGCTCCTATTCTGCACAGCCGGCTGCCCGCCCCTTACCCTGCACAGCCTCAGAGCAAGGAGAAAGTAATTAAAGTTCACTTCCTCCCGGCGAACAGAGAGGCAGCCCACTCCCATCAGCCGCAGCTAGCCCTACTGCAACCACCTGCTGCCCAGTCCTACTAGACCCCAGGGAAGCCACCCTCCTGAACCCAAAAGGTAGGAAACAGAAGGGTGGCTAAAAATATGTATTTTAAAGAAAAACTTTGTGGGTGTGGGTATATAGAAATCTGTGTGTGGGTCTGCCAGTCAGTGAGTGTGTGGGTATGGCTCCTAACTTTTTAACCCCTTAAGGACACATGACATGTGTGACATGTCATGATTCCCTTTTATTCCAGAAGTTTGGTCCTTAAGGGGTTAAGCAGGCTCCTAGATCCCAAGCAAATTTGTCAAGCCAAGTGTTAATATCACATTAGTGTAAGTATTCATTTGTAACAATTGTTTTAGATATCAGACCCTTCGGTACCATAACAATTTCCAACTATAGCAAAGATTATAAATTAGGAAGTCCTCCGCGGTCTAAAAAGCACAATCGCTTAAAACTACAGTGATGTAGGAGAAGCTTTGCAGCTATAAGCTCCTCACCTCATTAAGACATATGAGGAAGCAAAGCAGCCATTCAAAGTAATCATATAGCATGTCTATCAACTGTAAGATCACAATTAACCAAACCCATTCCTGTATTGCTGTAACTCTGCATGCTGTTAGACTCAGAAAAACAAGCAGTCTGACATCATTAGAAGTGGTGTCCTGATCCAATCACAAAGCTTCCCCATAGGATTGGCTGATACCGACAAAGAGGTAGATCAGGGGCAGAGCCAGCATGATTCAAACACAGCCCTGGCCAATCAGCATCTCCTCATAGAGATGAATGACATCAATGAATCTCTATGGAGGAAAGTTCAGTGTCTGCATGCAGAGGGAGGATATACTGAATGTTTGGATGCATTTTAGGCAGCCATGACCCAGGAAGAATCTCTAGCAATCATCTAAGGAGTGGCCAGTAAAGTTATCACTAGGCTGTAATGTAAACACTGCAATTTCTCTGAAAATACAGTGTTTATAGCAAAAAGCCTGAAGGTAATGATTCTACTCAGCAAAACAAATTCAATAAGCTGTAGTTCTGGTGACTATAATGTCCCTTTAAAACCTTACAAAATTGATTTTTTATTTTTTTTAAATCTTAACATCATAACATCTAATTTTAAATGTTGGACCTAGCTACAGAAAAGGTTAAAACATCTGAAGACTAAATTAAATTTTTTTTGCTTTGGTATATTCAGCTAAAAGAGCCAAGAGAGAAGCCCATAATGCACTTTCAACAACACATTATGAAAAGTCACAGTGAGGTACACACATATCTAAACAATCTGAAAATTCTTAAGCAAGTCTCAGAGCACGGGCAATAATGTTTGATACATTTTGCAGAAGATATTCATGTAGCCTACGTCTAAGGCAAATTAAAGGTTTTTTTTTACTGTAAGAACAATAATGATGTAGAATTCTCTGCCTGAAGAAGTGGTTTTATCAGAGTCCATACATATGTTCAAACAGCTACTAGATGCATACTTGCAAAAACAGAATATTCAAGGATATAATCTTTCAATGTAGGGCAGTCAGTAACTGCTTGATCCAAGGATAAATCTGACTGCCATTCTGGGGTCAAGAAGGATTTTTTTTTTTCCTAGCTTGTTGCAAAATTGTGCTTCAGACTGGGTTTTTTGCCTTCTTTTGGATCAACAGCAAAAGACAAATGTGAGGAAGGCTGAACTTGATGGACGCAAGTCTCTTTTCAGCTATGTAACTATGCAACCCTGTGAGCCAAACAGCATTGCCATCTTAATGTTTTATAATGAAAAATCAAGTTGTGGACTCTAATTCAATAATCCTCTTTGTAGGGCTGTGGTTTACCACAAGTCTGTATTTACTAAATCATGAGTCCTTTTAAATGCTCAATATCACAGAAGCAACAACTTGTCCTGCATTTAATAATGTTATATAACGGATTAACACATAGAAATATAACAGCAGAATCCTCTTTGGCAAGTTATTTACAATCTTATCAGTAAAATATATTAATAGGAAAAGTAAAAATCAAGCAACTACTACAGAATGCAATAACAGATCAATAATTATTAAAAGGACACTATAGTCACCAGACCAACTACAGCTTAATGCAGTTGTTCTGGTGTCTTCAGAGAAATGATAGTATTTACATTGCTGCCTAGGGACACCTCCAGTGGCAATTATTCAGACGAGCTGCATGGAGACGCTGAACTAACACGGATTCAATGCATCTCTATGAGGAGATGCTGATTGGCCAGAGTGGCAATTGGCTTTTGCTTTGTTATATTCATGTAGATCAAAAGAACAGAGTGTGCCTGAAGAAGTCAGGTGTCAAACTATAGCAAAATGTTGTAATTGCTTATTGTGGAATGACACCATGGGACTCATGTCAGCATAACCACTACAGAGAGTTGTAGTGGTTATGGTGCAAAGAGTGGCCCTTCTAAAACGAATGAACAAGGAATAACCACTCTAGCTTAAGCAGTTTTTGTGTATAGATCATGGCCCTGTAGTCTCCTGTTCACTGCTATTTAGGAGCTAAATCACTTTTGTTTCTGTCCATGCAGCTGTAGCCACGCCTCACCTGGCTTTGACACTCACATTCTACATGAAAACAAAACGTTTCATTTTCAATCAGATGTAACTTACTTTAAACATTGTTATCTCCTACTCTGTAAATTAAACTTTCATTACATAAAGGAGGCCCCTGCAAAGGCCAAGCAAGCTATTAACATGGAAGGAGATAAATTCTAAATTAAATAGAAAAAGTGTTAACATTAGATTACTTTTTACAGGAAGTGTTTAGGAAAGCTGTGTAAATCACATGCAGGGAGGTGTGACTAGGGCTGCATAAACAAAGTGCTTTAACTCCTAAATGTAATGATCTATATACCAAAACTGCATAATTAAGCTAAAGTAGTTTTGATGGCTAAAGTGTCGCTTTGGGGGGGCGGGGCCTGACCGCCATGCTGACCGGTCGCATGGCCCAGAGGCTCCAGCAACTATCACCTACAACCGATGGAAAACATGGGCTTACCGCTGCAAATTAGGCGGAATAGCCCGCAGAAGTGTGCAGGGTAGAGGTGGGCACCACCGTGGACCCCGAGATCGGGAGTTTCGGGGCCCCAGAGGTACGGGACTTCGGGGCCTGCGGCCTACTCGGGGTAGACGCGGGGCAGACGGCCGCTGCCCGGCGGTAACCTGGTCGCCCTACCACGGTCCTGTAACACACCTCACAGGCCCCGGTCCCCCCCCTTAGGCCGGGGGGGTTATCCCGGCCCCCACAGAGGAGAGCCAGGGTGGCACGACAGGCTCCCCGACCAGCAAGCAGAGTGCGTACGCAGGTACTCTGTGCCTCCAATATGGCGACCTGAAGGCCTCAGCCAGGCGCGAGGACACAAACCGCCGGTGGGCAGCAAGATAAAACCATAGCCCAGCTACACACCGCAGCAACCTCCTGGCTTACCCGGCTCACATACCCTGGATCTGGATCCGGTCTCCACAGCAGCCTTCCTGAGCCTTGAGCCCCTTAAGGATGTCCCTCTAACCGCAGCCCTAAGCCCACGCACACTCCATCAGCCAGGCAACCCGTTACCGGCCAGAAGTGGAACCGGAACCGAGGACACAGGCGGCCGCTCAAACAGAGCCCGGGGCTGGCACAGTGGAATACACCGGACCGGCCCTCCAACCAATCCTCCACTCACAACAACACCGGGCTGGAGGCGGGTGAGCCGCAAGATCGAAGGACTCAGCAAGCCCTGCTTTATAACCTGCTCAGCAGCACGATGAAGAGGAGCATGAGAGACAGTGTGATTTCTACGGTGAGATTACAGTGGAGCCCAACATATGACACACAGATCACACAGCTAGATGTCGGATTTCGGATCGACCCCACGTAGAACAACCGCCTGTTGCATGCTGACACACACTCACACAAGCATTCTTGCATCACTCCAACTAGGGAATGTCCTCCCATGGCATGCCCTCTATCAGCTACATGCCCAGCTGGACACTTACTACACAGCTCACAGCACAGAAAGGTGCAGGGGTTAGAGAACGGACAATTAATCCTGAATATGCAGCGTGAACAATAGCACCTAACATATGCCTATATTTTCCTTGTCCTGCTGTCACTCCTCTTGTACATCACACTGTCTCTCCCTGATGTAAGTCTTGCATCTTTGCATCGCCACTCAGACAGGCCTGTTAAAAATATGCTGTTAAATTTCTCTAAGCAGCCTACACTAGCTAATGTTGATTACAACTGTAAGCGAGACTAAACGTTTGTCTAGCCTTTTCACCTATATCACGACACAGAACGAAAATTTACAAGACCCAAGTTTATTAAGCATGCCATTAGTTTAATTACTGCTCCTATCTTGTGTATTAACTATTGGTAGTATATCAGACCTGTTCTGTTTTCCTTTTTACTATGTCTCAACACACTAAGCACTGAACCATTTGTCCTCGACTCAAATCTATAAAGCGATGTCTTAGCATGTTTATCTACTCCTACCTTTCCCTAACGTTTATTCCTTCTTGACTATCTTTAAAAAAAAAAATGTGCAACTATATCCTGTGCCACAATTGTAAAATCTTGTTTTAATCTGGTACATGCTACTGCTGTTGTGGCAAAGCATGAAAGCTTGTAATATTAACTCTTGCACTAAAAAATAAAGAATTTAAAGTAAAGTGTCGCTTTAATTAAGTAGTTTTGGTATAAACATCATGCCCCTGCAGTTTCAGTGCTCAATTCTCTGCCACCGAGTTCAATTACTTTTGTATTAGTTTATGCAGAAATAGTCATGCCTACTCTGATTGTGAATCATGAAAAAAATAAAAAACATAATATATATCTCTATCTCACATCTTTCAACCAGATGTTACCTTGCTTTGAAAGTCTTTATTTCCTGCTACTGTTCTGTAAACTGGCTTTTGATTGTACACAAGAGGCTCCTGCAGGGTCTAGCAAACTTAACAGAGCAGGAGATAATTTGGTTAAATTTAGAATTTAAATTAAAAAATACGTGATTTAACTCCTAAATGGCTAAGAATTGAGCAGAGAGGCAGTATGGGCATGACCTATACACCAAAACTTCTTAATTAGGCTAAAGTTGTTTTAATAACTATAGTCCCTTTAAGTAAATTGGGTAAACTGAGAAGCATACAATCCATGTATTGGGGGAAAAAAAAGAAACACTAAATGAAAGCGATCATAAACACAAGATAGCTTAATCAACACACTTGTTACATGCATCCTATTCAACAATGGAATTGACACATGGGCAATTTTCAAAAGCCCTCAGAATGCCTCAAAGAAAATTCTACTTCTGCAGCTGTGGGAGTGCTAATAAGCATGACTCCTCTCCTCTGACATATATTTCACATGCAAAACTTAAAGGGACACTCATAACTGCTACTTCTTGTTCTAGTAGTTATGGTGTCAGCATATGCTGGAGCACAGGAACTTGGGTGACTTTCAGTGTCTAGCAGCAAAATCATGCTTATAAAAATAAATACTGTACCATAACAGAATTTCTATAGTGGTTGGGGCGCTTAGAATGCTCCTTTAAATATAATTGTATTTTTTATTGATCTATACTCCACTCAGAACGTAAGACACACTAAGCACTTACCTGCTAAGTCATGATGTATTAGATCAGCAAAGTTTGGGTCCTCTCCCCACCAAAATATCCACAACTCTCTGCGTCCTGGACGCTGATCACGTCTCCAGACACTCAGCACATCTGCCTTTAGGCATCGACTGAAGCTGCTCAAAATCGGGTCCTCTTCGGTCACTGGAAAGAGGATTGGGGCAGATGTCGGGCCATTCCATTGGTATCGTCTCCATTTGATTCCGGTCAGATCAGCCTTAAAAAAAAAAAAAAAGAATTACTAACTAAACTAAAACCACTTAAACAATTACAATGCAAGTCAATCTATAAATTGCTATTGTTGCTGTAAATTATTACAATTTTCCCCACACATGCTGGCAATGAACAGAAACCATCCACAAACGAGCATGACTAAACAGATTGTAAATCCATCCAGGTAATTTCTTACTAAGAAATTAAAGGGATAGCAAAACAAATATCATGCTTGAACTTGTAGCTGTACTCTTGTACAATAAGCCTTTAAAGTGGTGACCACATGCATTTAAAAACTAAAATATGTGGAACACTTTCAGACAGTAGATGTAATATCTACAGTAAAGTGAATTACATGTATTCTTCTGTGGTAATAATTTTAAACATCCACGTTCCTTTATTTTAAGCACCTCAAAAGAGCAGACAAAAATCTGGCTTTAAAAAAAATAAGAATATATATATACTTTCAGTTTTGCTCTGGTTTAAAATTGCACATATTGTTACAAAATCACAGGTGTGTATATATATATATATATATATATATATATATATATATACACACACATACATACATATACACACCTGTGATTTTGTAACAATATGTGCAATTTTGCAATTTTAAACCAGAGCAAAACTGAAAGTGAGATATCAGGTTTAGCACCCTATGACAGCCCCCACACCTTCTTCTACAGTTAGCATGTTGGCCAGAAAGATGAGCTGTAGAGCTTGGAGAAGCACATTCCTAAACTATAATTACTTGAAAGGCAACAATACCAAGTTTTCAAGGTTTAACACTGCAATCACTTAGTAACAGTTGGAATGCCAGCCTCATTTAAACTTCCCTTCTAGGGACACAAAAGAGTGGGGGTGGGGAGTAGATGCATTCATCTCATTAATCAAACTAAGGATAACCAATAGTAAAACTAAATCTGAATACAAATATCCATTTGATCTTGCAACCCAGCCATTCGGCCACTAAATCCACCGTGTATGCCGAAGTGGTTCAATAACTTTCCTTTCAAACTTTGTATTAACAATTTTGTGAAGGAAAAAAAAAAAAAGAAATATGGCAATAAGATATTATATTTTTCTATGCTGCACTCCTTAAATGTATTGTGAAGGTTGTACACTGTGCATGAGGAAAACAAACAATGCATGAATGGGAAAAAATTCTGCAAACACCTGTATCTCTCTTTAAAAGGGGAACATTAAACACCAACAAAAAGGATAAGAACACTGAAAGTGGGTAGCTTAGCACTCGAAACCTATCACTGCCACACAAATCTGTTCAAGCCAACACAAAAGTTTTTTCAAAGCACTTCAGAAATAGTCCACCTACAAGTGGCAAGCAAAGAACCAGGCGAGACCCAGATTTTGTCAAACTGCATGAAAACAATTTGATATGCATCAAGGAGGAAGGGATCTTACAGTGTCCACATTATATCTACTAAGCTTCAGAGGTTAAAGTGCTTTGCTAATGCTTAAGAAATACAGAATGCATGTTACATAGCTTTAAAAAAAAACAAAAAAACAAAAAAAAAACACACATATATATATATATATATATACACACACACATATACACACACACACACATATATATATATATATATATTTAGAGATAGAGAGAGCGCGGTAACAATTTATAACTATGCTGGTTATTTCACCAGTGTAATTTTAAACTAAATTACCTACCTGAAGAAGCTAGTAACACATGCCCAATTAAAGACATTAAAAAAAAAAAAAAAATTTAAAGCCATATGTCGTGTTTTTTTTTTTTTTTTTTGCAACTGCTTCTTTTGTGAAGCGGTAGTATTTATTTATCAATGGAAAGGCTGAGATCTTTCACCCAATCCTGGTTCTCTAACTTCTATTATCAAGTGCATCATTTGTAAAGCCATAAACAGCAGAGGTTTATGGGATACATCCTAAGCTTTCAGACAGAGGAGGAACATTTGAAGGGAAAAAGCCCTACATCACAAGCATCAACCAAGCTCCTACAAATTTAGTTGTCTTTTTCCTTCCAGGATAGAAAAAAAACCTATAAACTGTCCATCTCACCAATCATTGTAAAACTTGCTAAATGGGGGGGCGGGAGGGTGCATGGGTTTAATTCCTAAGTTTCATAAAGCACTATAACTTCATTTTAATGGAGTTATGATGTCCAAAGTGGCCCTTTAGGTTACTTTCTATACAATGTGTGTTTATATAAAATCAGTAGAGGAAACCTTAAAGGGACACTATAGTCACCAGAACAACTACAGCTTATTGAATTTGTTCTGGTGAGTAGAATCGTTCCCTTCAGGCTTTTTGCTGTAAGCACTGACTTTTCAGAGAAAATGCACTGTTTACATTACAGCCTAGTGACAACTTCACTGGCCACTCCTCAGATGGCTGTTAGAGATCCTTCCTGGGTCATGTCTGCCTAAAATGCATCCAAACATTCAGTATCTCCTCCCTCTGCATGCAGACACTGAACTTTCCTCCATAGAGATTCATTGATTCAATGCATCTCTATGAGGAGATGCTGATTGGCCAGGGCTATGTTTGAATCATGCTGGCTCTGCGCCTGATCTGCATCTTTGTCAGTCTCAGCCAATACTATGGGGAAGCATTGTGATTGGATCAGGCCACCACTTCTAATGATGTCAGCAGACTGCTTGTTTTTCTGAGTCTAACAGCATGCAGAGTTACAGCTTCAGGCTTGAATACAGTAAGATCTTTACTCAGGGCACTATAGTGTCAGGAAAACTGATTTGTTTTCCTGACACTATAGTGATCCTTTAAGGTAAAAATGCCTCTAGTGGCGGTCAGACCGCCCCAAGAGGTGCTTACGCCAACATAGAGTAAAAAAACAAAAAAAAAAAAAAAAAAACACTTTGGTATTTCAATGAGATGGTCTCATGGAGACCATTTGATTAGTGCAGCACAGTATTTTGTCACGCGTGCACACTAGCCTCTCAGTGTATTCTTATAGATAGCACTAGATTGGATAAGATCATCAATCTCTAACTCAACCAAAGAGGCAAGGACAGCCAAAGACTGCCGCCGCAAGGAGAAAAAAAAAAAGTTAAAGTACCTTTTTTCTTCAAGCTGGTGGGGGCTGGTAACCTAAACAGCTACCTGGGCTCAATAGTGTTAGGAATATACATTAGTATCTGTATACAGATTTGTATTCCGAACACTACAGTGTCCCACAGGCCTGCGTCCGCAGCTTCACAAAAAAAAAATAAAAAAAAATTATATTCTACCACTCACCTGATTCCACTCTCCGCCTCCTGAAACGTCACAACGATCGGGGTACCAAATGTGCATGAGGACTTCTCTATAGGAAATCACTAACTCAATGCTTTCCTATGGAGATTTTCAAGATGCTGGGTGTCTTCATGCGCAGTGTGAGGGTGTTCAGCATTGTTTCATGGAGTTAACCCCCGTATTTCAAGGAAGCACCCTCTAATGCCTGTCTGGGAGATATTCACATTAGGCAGTCTTAACCATGCAATGTAAACATTGCAATGTTTTACATTGCAGGGTTAAAGAGAAAGGGTGAGATGAGATTAAGTGGTTTGGGTGTGCCTGTAGTGTCCCTTTAAATTTGCCTTTGTTTTTCACAAATACAAAAATAAAGTGAGACAGGCCATTTTCATGTATATGCAGAAATTAACATTGACTTCTCATCTCAAAGTGTGCTAGAAATGAAGTATATTCAACCACTAACATTAAAAGTTTAATCGTCTAGGCAAAAATCGATCAAGCCCACTTTGCTAAATGCACACTAGGTTGAATATTATCTGACTCAAATGCAATGTCCAGTTTGTCCAAATGTTAATAAAGAGATGCACTAGACTAAAATTACAAGTGTTTCTAATGTTTACCAAAACATACCTTTATGAAGATTAAGTATTTATAACGAAATGCCAAGTATACACTGTCCTAATGCATATGTGCTCATTAAATTCCACAAATATAAGGCTATTAAGGAATATTCTAATCTCTAACATTATGCCTGTGATGAATGGGACTTCAAATGCTGTAAGCTACAGAGCAACAGGAAGTGACAATCACTATACAATCATTTAAACCCTAAACTGTGGTATATTGTGTGGGCAATAGATGAAATTGTGTGGTGATACAATGAAAACAAACCTACATTAACTCACATAAAATGTTACACTTAGTAGCCATGAAATAAGCAGAGGGGTAAAACCAAACTAGTGAAGAAGTATCTTACACAGGTGTAAAAGACAAAGAAAAGAAAAAGAGGCAAATGAAAACATGGATCACCAGCAAAAATGACAATCGTGGTTTTAAACAAATAACGTGAGTGAATCAAGACTAGAAACAGGCAAAAGAAGGCAATGTTAAGGCATAGAACTGGCAAGTGTACTTGAAAGAGGCATGGTCTGTGGATCTTAATACTAGGGCCTGGCCCAGCAAGCCAGCTTGGAAAATGGCTGCTTCCTGCCTCCTCCTTCCCAGACTCCACTCCCCCTGAGAAGACAGGGAGGGCTAAACAGAGACTTTGCAAAGACAGGTCTACACAGACACAGAAAATAACACAGACGAAGATAGTTTAAATGTGTGTTTGAAAACCAATAAACTATACATGCCACCTTTAATCTGTGTAAGAATTTAATGAACAGAAAATAAAATAGGGCACACTGTCATTTTTGGAAGAGGTTAAAAATTTTATTAAAAGCACAGAGATCAACTAATACTGCATGAAATAAAAACTTGCAGAAGGTCAAAAGGGTCGAAAATCAAGGGCAAACATTGAAGACTATGTATGATTTACTATCTATAGATCTGGAGATAACCTAATTGACTCATTCTACATAATACAATCAGGTAACACTGGTCAACAGTTCTGTAAAATGAAGAAAAGAAAGAATACTGATGAGACAGCGTCTGGCACTAGGTGTTGGAGCTTTAGGGAAGTTAAATATGGGAGACAGACATATGTGTAGGTGCCAACAGAAATTGACCACTAACCCTAGAGGGGAAAAGAAGTGCAAGACTAGAACTACAGTTCATTCTTGGTATTTACATCGTATCTAGTGCTTTGTCATTCACATGTGAAGTAGACAGACGAGGGACTTGGAGTGTGTTTACATTTGGTGTGTGTGTGTACACACAACAGATGCATTCACGCATTAACAGAGGTATTTATATGTACACACAAAATGCATTAATATACGCAGCACTGTGAGTGTGCGTGTAAATATATCGCTAAAACACACAGGTGCTGCTCACGGTAACTCTATCCCACCCACTCCTACTAACCCTGGCCTGTCCCACAGTGAGTGCCCACACAGGCATGTGGCTGTACCCCGGGGCATGGCTGGGGGTGGACACACGTTCCCCTCACTCATACTCACCAGACAGAAGAGGTTGGAGTGGCAATCCTCCAGACTGGCCCCGTTAGGCACAAAACATGAACTCATCCTCACAGCCAGAGCACACCCGCCATCATCCCGCCCCGAACAAGAAAGACAGACCGTGAAGCCGGCAGCACAGCCCGCCCCGGACACGGGCTCCCTAGCGGCTCGTGCGGCCGGTCAGTCCGGGGGCGCGGGGTGTCGGAGAGCGGCCGCTCGGGATGGTGCCGGCAGGCGGGCCGGTGAGGATGGGGGGGGCGGTCGCGGTGCTGGCGGTGTGGCCGGCGTTACATGCCCCGGTATCCGGGCGGTGTCTGAGTCCTCCCTCCGCCGCCGCTGGTCCCCCGGCTCGGGGCGCAGTGCATGGCGGGAACCGCCCGGACACCGGAGTGCAGGGAGGCCGCGGGGCCCCAGCGGACACACACTCTGCCTGGGGGGCCGGTGGTGAGATCGAGGCCGGCCGCTGCGATCCTCGGCTTCCTCCCCTCACAGGATCGCCATTTTCCTCCGCCTCCTCCTCCGGGTGTCTCTCCTCTGGCGTAGATAGCAGGAGGCGGCTGTGCTAGTCCAGCTCGCCGCTCACACCGGCCGTCCGAGCTCCCGAACCGGGCCGACACCGAATAACCGGTAATAATAAATAAAGGGCTCAGGGCTGGGGGAGCCTTCCCATTTGAATTTACAGATTCCTTTCTTTAATGGCGGCCGAGGTGCCTGCTTGGCCTCTTGCCCGTGATTGGTCTGCACACAGTCATGTGACGCGCAGTCGGCGCTGCTGATTGGCCGTTGCTGGCTGTGGCTCAGAACGAACGGAGTGGGGGGGAGGAGCGGAGGAGTTGCGATGGAAAACAGCCGCTGGATGTCGCCTTCGCGCTGCGAGAAATGGTTTCTCACGGCAGCGCCACACGCTGGTGATTCCGTGGTAGTGCACGCTGAAGAAGAAAAAAAAACTTGCTAGCCCCGCCCACATACAAAATATTTCATAAATAAATTGTTTACATACAAGTGTTGTAAAGCATGGTATGCAGTTTATAGTCTGGGTTTTGTCAATTAAGGATAAAGTGACACTTTATAAGCAATGTAACCACTTCAGTTCACTTTAGTGGTTATCCTGCTTATCTGGGCACTGTCTCAGGTTTAGTGGTAACATTCTCTGCATCTTTTGCGTTATCGGGGCCAATTTTATCCAAACTGATGGTAATAATTGGCTCTGGGTGGGTTAGCCCAATACTTTCGGCAAATTAATGCCATCTAGGTCGGACAATGTTGAAACCATTTGATATTAAAAGGATACTTCAAGCGCCAAAACAACTTAATGAAGCAGTTTTAGCAGATTATGCCCCTGCAGTCCCATTGCTAAAAATGACTTTTGTTTCTGTTTATGCAGCCTTAGTCACACGTCCCCTGCTGTGACTCACAAGGCCTGCATGAAAAAAAAAATGGTTTCATTTTCAATCAGATCTTCAGCACACAGTGTTTACTTTATCTCCTGCTCTGTTAATTATACTTTTATTACACACTTGATTCAGTTCTGGAACTCAGGTGCAGTAACAGCTCTCTCTTAGTACAATCCCCAGATATCCTGAGGGTGAGAACAGGATTCTGTTGGGTCATTGATGGCACAGGGGCTTTAATACAAATAACAGAAAAATCCAAGGCAAAGGTATTCAAAGAAGAGTCAGGCAGAAATCAGAGTCAAACGGTCCAGAGGTCAGGGCCAGGGGTGTCGCTAGGGTGGGGGCAGAGGGAGCCATGCCCCCCGCCCCCCTATATCAGGTTGTGCCCCTCCCTTGTGCCCCTCCAACTGAAACTCAAGCTATGGTTCACTGGGTTCCCTCGATGTTAGTGAGAGCCCAGCCCCTGAGCAGATAGATCCTACAGACATGACTTGGTATCTGTAGCGGAGCTGCAATATTAAAATCAATATCTCCGCTGGTAGACTGTAGAACATCAAAGAAAAGTGCAGTGTAGTAATATAATCCCAATTTCCCCAGTAACCGGACGATACACAGTTCTGGTAGTCAACTGATTTTTATTCAGCCACAGCTGGCTTTTATGCAACTCCCCATGCAAGGGGTTTCTTAATTCACATTCCAGTGGTTTTCCCCTGGTGGACTTGAGTGGAGACATGCAACGAATAAACTTTTCACAAACTCCTCCTCTGTACTTTGGAGATGATTGAGTAAGAACAACTCTTTAATTACATTATCTCCCAGGTACAGAAAATATACAATATTTATAACATCCTAAAATCCCATTTTAATACTTCAGAACCCCCCAAAAGTTACTTTGTCGAATAGCTGGGATCTGAGCGCCCACTTTGTCAAAATATCACTCAGATCCGTTTGGTGGTTTCGGAACTCCATTCGAGTAAAGTTAAGACCGGTCGACCACGAGGTGAAGCCCCAAAACAGTTCCAGAGATTATTATGCTTTGATTGCTCTTCTTTCGGGAGTATCAAACAAAGAAAATAACGAATGGAACCATTCGTATAGCAGGGGATTGTGTGCCCCTCGTTCGGGAGTTTGTTTTATACGAATGCAGTGCTTTCCAGGTGAACTGAACCGAACACACGAAGGGGTGGTAGTTCAGCAGTCTTTGTACCGACGAGTGTCCCATTATAGTTCCATGCACTCGACGACCAAACACCGCTGTCTGTGTTCATGGAGAAAGATGGCCGCCACCACGTGTTTGGTCATACGAACGACGGCCACCCAGCCGACCGCCAAGAACCTTGCAGTTTCTAAGTGTAAATAAGGTTAATAGGGTCAATTGGAAGCACACGACTCCCCTGGGTGGTCCAACTGTTGGTAGATGGTTCGGTATACGAACAATATAGCTCCAGTCTGTTTGGGGGACCCCAATTGTCAAACCAGATAAGTCTTTGACATGAACAGAACAGTCTACAATACAAATAAGTGTCTGGTTCCGCCACAGTATCCTGGCTGCCCCCTGCCTGTAAACAGCGGACACACGCTGGAGGGAGCAGGAAGCAGCCTGTGCTCACTGTGCACCGCTCTCCTGCTCCCACAGCAGAAACAAGAGGAGACTTCCTGCAGGCTGGAGAATGGATCCTCCTCCACAGAATAGGTGTGGCTCACATGGAGCCTCAGGGGGCTTATTATTTTGTGTATGTTTGTGTGTGTGTAAATAAAGTGTGACTGTAAACTGGTGTGAGTGACATTGTGTGTATTTTTCAGTAAGAGTGTGTTAGTGAAAGTGTGTGTATATTTAATAATAGTGTGTGTTAGTGAGAGTGTGTATACTTAAAGGAACACTATAGTCACCTAAACAACTTCAGCTTAATGAAGCAGTTTTAGTGTATAGATCAATCTCTCAGGCTTTACTGCTCAATTCACTGCCATTTAGGAGTTAAATCCCTTTGCTTCTGTTTATGCAGCCCTTGTCACACCTCCCTTGACTCTGACACAGCCTGCATGAAAAAAAAAAACTGGTTTCACTTTCAAGCAGATGTAATTTACCTAAAACAATTGTATCTCTTGTTCTGTAAATTAACCTATAATCACATACAGGAGGCGTTTGCATGGTCTAGCAAGCTATTAACATAGCAGGGGATAAGAAAATCTAAATTTAACAGAGCTTGCAAAAAAAAGAAAGGATAAACTTTAGATGACTATTTACAGGAAGTGTTTAGGAAGGCTGTGCAAGTCACATGCAGGAAGGTGTGACTAGGGTTCATAAACAAGTGATTTAACTCCTAAATTGCAGAGAATTGAACAGTGAGGCTGCAGGGGCAGGTTCTATACATCAAAACTGCTTCATTAAGCTACAGTTGTTTTGGTGACTATAGTGTCCCTTTAATTATAGTGTGTGTTAGTGAGCGTGTGTGTATACTTTATAATAGTGTGTGTTAGTGAGAGTGTGTGTATACTTCATAATAGTGTGTGTTAGTGAGAGTGTGTGTATACTTAATAATAGTGTGTGTTAGTGAGAGTGTGTGTATACTTCATAATAGTGTGTGTTAGTGAGAGTGTGTGTATACTTCATAATAGTGTGTGTTAGTGAGAGTGTGTGTATACTTCATAATAGTGTGTGTTAGTGAGAGTGTGTGTATACTTAATAATAGTGTGTGTTATTGAGCATGTGTGTATACTTAATAATAGTGTGTGTTAGTGAGAGTGTGTGTTTACTTCATAATAGTGTGTGTTAGTGAGAGTGTGCCGGTGACATTGTGTGTATACTTAATAATAGTGTATGTTAGTGCGAGTGTCAGTGACATTGTGTGTATACTTCAATAAAAGTGTGTGTGCTAGTGAGAGTGTCGGTATAATTAATAAAAGTGTGTTTTAGTGAGTGTGTCAGTGACATTGTGTGTATACTTAAGTAAGAGTGCGTGAGTGACCATGTGACCAATTATATTCATAATACATATTATAGATGATATTGAAAAAAATGTTTTACTTACAGTAAACCTGTCAGACAGGTTCACTGTAACATTAATTAAATTAAAGGCCAAAATATTATAAATAAAATCCCACCAAATGAATTAACCCATCGTTAGTGATGTCCCGAACGGTTCGCTGGCGAATAGTTCCTGGCGAACATAGCTTGTTCTCGTTCGCCACGGATGGCGAACATATGCGATGTTTGGTCCGCCCCCTATTCATCATCATTGAGGAAACTTTGACCCTGTACCTCACAGTCAGCAGACACATTCCAGCCAATCAGCAGCAGACCCTCCCTCCAGGACCCTCCCACCTCCTGGAAAGCATCCATTTTAGATTCATTCTGAAGCTGCATTCTTAGTGAGAGGAGGGACAGTGTGCTGCTGCTGATTTAATAGGGAAATTGATAGCTAGGCTAGTGTATTCAGTGTCCACTACAGTCCTGAAGGACTCATCTGATCTCTGCTGTAAGGACAGCACCCCAAAAAGCCCTTTTTGGGGCTAGAACATCAGTCTGCTTTTTCTTTTTTTTTTTCCTGTGTAATCTAATTACAGTTGCCTGCCTGCCAGCGTGTGTGTCAGGCTCACAGCGTATACTGTGCCCACTTGCCCAGTGCCACCACTCACATCTGGTGTCACAATAGCTAGCATTTAACAAAAAACAAACCTTTTTTGACTGTAATATAATAGCAGTCAGTTTCCTTCACATGTATGCGTTTCAGGGCCTGCCAGGGCACAGTGTCACACCAGTGCAACTCATATCTGGTGTAACAGTAGTGTACATTTAAAAAAAAAAAATGACAGGCAGAGGCAGGCCACCCCGCAGGGGCCGTCGTGGTCGTGGTGCTGTGATTTTTGTTTAAAGGGGAAACCTGTTATATTTATGGTTTAGTTGTGTTGCTGTGTGGACTGGATTATATGAAAACCAAAGGACTGTGCCTGTTGTTTACCCTAGAGGACCGTGCTACCTGTTGACAAGGATCACAACATCAACGGCATCCCCCCCAGCTCCCCAGGTACTATTCCACATCCCGGATACAGCAGTGTCACACCGTCCTGAGGTTGACTTGCCTGAAAGCAGAGAGTCACACCGGACCAGCACTCCTGTCCGCCCTGAATGCACAGGTGGATCAGTGGCTGACTCCGCACCAACTGGAGATCGGCAAAGTGGTTTGTGACAACGGAAGAAATTTGTTGGCGCCATTGAATTTGGGCAAGTTGACACATGGCACATGTGTGTAATCTGATTGTACAACGCGTTGTGCTTAAGTACCCAGGCTTACAGGACGTCCTGAAGCAGGCCTGGAAGGTTTGTGGCCATTTCAGGCGTTCCTACACGGCCATGACGCACTTTTCAGATATCCAGCGGCGAAACAACATGCCAGTGAGGCGCTTGATTTGCGACAGCCCGATACATTGGAATTCAACACTCCTAATGTTTGACCGCCTGCTCCAACAAGAAAAAGCCTTTAACGAGTATTTGTATGACCGGGGTGCTAGGACAGCCTCTGCGGAGCTGGGAATTTTTTTGCCACGTTACTGGACGCTCATGCGCAATGCCTGTAGGCTCATGCGTCCTTTTGAGGAGGTGACAAACCTAGTCAGTCGCACCGAAGGCACCATCAGCGACATCATACCATTTGTTTTCTTCCTGGAGCGTGCCCTGCGAAGAGTGCTGGATCAGGCCGTAGATAAGCGTGAAGAGGAAGAGGAAGAGTTGTGGTCACCATCACAACCAGAAACAGCCTTATCAGCATCGCTTGCTGGACCTGCGGCAACGCTGGAAGAGGATTGTGAGGAAGAGGAGTCAGAGGAGGAATGTGGCTTTGAGGAGGAGGAGGAAGACCAACCACAACAGGCATCCCAGGGTGCTCGTTGTCACCTATCTGGTACCCGTGGTGTTGTACGTGGCTGGTGGGAAGAACATACCTTCAGTGAGATCACTGAGGACGAGGAACGGGACATGAGTAGCTCGGCATCCATCCTTGTGCAAATGGGGTCTTTCATGCTGTCGTGCTGATACCGGAGAAACTGACGGAAGCCAAGCTAAGAGAGATGGACACAGGTTTCTTCAGGAAGGAAGAGATTCTTTATTCGGTTCACCGATCGGGACTCAGAGGGACTAATGTCACCAAAATACAACAAGATCTGAGCCCCGGACAATAGTGTAGGCTCCTTATATAGGCATGTAACTCCTCCCATAATAAGCTCCACCCACACATTCTCTTACCCAATCAATCGAACAAGAACTAACTTCCTGTTTGACCGCATGGCTTGCCCAGCACAATGGAGGAGGGGAATACTACATCCGGTATGCTCGCACATGCTCCGTACACTACTGATCGGATCTTTGCCACGTGCAACCAACCGACCGATACACCAGTATATACACGTACACATGCCACGTGGTGATCTCGGCCTACTAAATTTATTTTTACCGAGATTCCACCACATTCCCCCCTTTGATGCCTCTGATATTTTCACAATTACGGAGGCATCACTTAACCATACTTTGCATATACCTCAGGTTGCCATGAACCAGACCAGACTTTGCGATTTATGATATGAATCCCTCAACATTCCTCTTCCTGCACTGGTTCTCCCTGATTTAGAGCCTCATATCTATATATGGCCATTATCTGTGCAGCAGCCTTTCTCTCTGCTATATTTTCTATGATGCTCTGCACAGACCTAACTACCAAAGGAACAAGACATGGTAGGCCAAGACACAGCATTAAGATTAGCATGACTCCACCTACCAATGCCTTAAGTCCTCCAAACTGCTCATACCAATTACCAAACCAACTACTTGGATTATACCCTTTCCATACCTGAGTAGGCACATGTGCTAGTTTAACCATATGGCTAGTAAGCTCAGCTATTGCTTGCCCTTCATCATCTATTTGAAGACAGCAATTGCTTAGGTTAAACTTCCCACATACACCTCCCTCTACTGCCAATAGGTAATCCAAAGCTAATCTATTTTGGTAAACGGCTGTCCTCATCCTAGTATTATGCTTCGCTAGGAGATTGAGCGCTTGTGAGGTCTCATTGGTAATTATCTCAACCACCGCCTGTAACCTTATAATGCGGTTGAGCATATATATTGGGGTTCTATATCCAAACGTACCATCCCCTGCCCAAGTGGCTGGCCCATAATAATCTATAATACGCTGGGGAGGCCATTCATTATCTTCCCAGGTACCTATCTCTAGGGGTCCCCTTTTCTTCCTATGATTCACATCATACACTTTAACTCCCAAAGTCTCTCCTGTTTCAATAGGCAACAAGAAGAAGGATGGTTTGAGCATACCTAACACACATGCCCCTTCCCAGTCCTGTGGTAACTCCGAATAGGCTTTCTTACCACAGATCCAGTACAAATTTGCTGGGGCTTTCCAACTAGATGTGATAGATAGATCAAACCACACGTCCTTTAAATTGGCATAACTTGCAAACTAGTTAGGTGGTTCTGAGACATTTGAAGCCGACCACAAGGTTGTATTCTTTGTATTATCATCATAAGCTTTTTGCCCTAGACAAGTTAATTCTCCTACAGAAGTATTATACATTATTCCTTTCCTTGCTATGCAAACATAACCTATGATGGAGGTCTTTAATCGCCACTCAGATTTACCTCTAACACTCATTTGATAATCGGCTTGAGAAGATATTATTTGTTCAATTGTCTCAGAATCAGAATACATTACCTCCTTTGCTTCCCAGGGCCATTGGTCTCCCATGTTAGTACCTCCACACACATAGCAGTTGGTCACATTAAGACTACCAGCAATACTCTCAGCTAGATCAATAAACAGGTTTTTAGCATTATGGGGGATCTTATTTTCTACACTCATCTCTTCATAAAAAGAATGGAAAACCTGATGAGTTTGGGATGCTACGGTATCGGTCTCTATCCCTATAAATAATATTGTCCCAGGATCCAAACCCGTCCCATATATCTGGAACCCAAATAAGTTTCCGAACCTATCTATGAATTGTTCAGGATTATTGCTAAGTATATGGACTGGGTTACATTCCATAGACTTACAATATGGTTTGGTAGGCAACTTAGTAACAATCATATCCTTATCTACTGTCTGTCCCCAAGTTGCCCATCCCACACAAGACCAATATGGGCAATAATTATAATCCTTATCTGGGCATTTTGGACTTACATACTTGTTTTTACTACTGGGACAAATATACTTATCGTTAGACACATACGTTCTCTCCCACTTAAGATCCCCGCATACATTCCACGGTTTTCTACCACTTGATATCGCCTTACATGCATCAAATAGCAGAACACCCGAAGAATGTACGGTTTCTAATACTGTTTTATTTATTAGGGTCCCCTGTGGGTCTCCATTCCGGAGGGTCAACCAAATTGTACGGGGTTGATACTCTGGATTGAAGCACTTAGGTTCTACTCCTAAATGGCATACACTATACTCTATACCTAAGTATCTACACCTGGATACATATCCTTTACACTCATATTGTGAATGCCAAATTAGGGTCTGGGAAATATGATTACCTGTTATAGTAGTCTTAATGCAAACCTCACAGCTAGGTGTGTTGGTACCTCTACCTTCCTGAATAATAAAAAACATAAAAATACACATTATCAAGAGCACTTCTTTCGACGTCTTCATCCTCAGTCTTCGTCCGTGCGATGGCACCTCAGCTTCCAGGATGTAAGGGCTGCAAGGAATGGAGTTCTGCTCTTCCCTTCACAGAGGTCCCTTCGAGACACCCTGGCTATGACACGTGGGTAAGTGGTCAGGCTTTATTATGGACGTCAAAAACACTCACTTGCTGATCTCTTTAAACACACTTGTAATCCCGATATATCCTCGTCACTCAGACATGCGCTTTAACCGGATCTTGCAGGGATTCTCTGGATCTGGTGTAGCTTGCCAAGAATCTACTGCTGCTGGTTTAACCCTGGAGTGATGAATCCACGGAGTCACTTCAGCCACCTTTATTGCTGTAGGGGTACACAAAAGAACAACATAAGGACCCCTCCACTTAGGCTCTAACGGTATACTGTTCCACTCTTTAATCCATACTTGATCTCCTGGATGATAGCTATGAACAGGGGGATAAATATTCACAGGTAATCTATCTTGTACCCATTTCTGTACCTCCTCCATAGTTTTACCCAACTCTACAACCTGCTGCCGGGTAATTCCTTCTCCCAACTGACTCAAATACCCCCTTAAGTTACCAAGTACGGGAGGTGGACGCCCATACATGATTTCAAAAGGTGAGAGACCCATCCTTCTGGTAGGTGTACTACGAATACGTAACAGAGCTATGGGCAAAAGAACATTCCACTTAAGCTGAGTCTCTTGACACATCTTTGCCAATTGGTTCTTAATAGTTCTGTTCATCCTTTGTACTTTCCCAGAGCTCTGAGGTCTATATGCTGTATGAAGCTTCCACTTAATACCAAGCATATGAGTCAGTTGTTGTAGGCACTGATGAACAAAGGCTGGACCATTATCCGATCCTATAGAGCATGGTAGTCCATATCGGGGTATTATTTCTCGCAACAGGAATCGTACAACTTCTCCTGCTTTCTCTGTGCGAGTAGGACATGCTTCTACCCAACCTGAATAGGTACACACAACTACTAGTAGGTAGAGATGTCCACCGGTTTTGGGCATTACTGTATAGTCTATTTGAAGATCGGACATAGGGAGTCCCCCCATATACTGGACTCCTGGTGGTTTCACTGGTCCTTGCCTTGCATTATTCTTAGCACATATTACACATCTTCGTACAATGGCTTGAGTCAAGTTGGACAATATTGGTATGCAGAAATGTTTTCTGAGAGATTCTTCCATACTATCTCTTCCAGAATGTGTCCCGTTGTGATAGTTCTGGACAATTTCTACAGCTAGTGATGCTGGAATAACTATTCTTCCATCTTCTAACTGATACCATTTGTTCTCCAGGTATTTCCCAGTTTCAGTCTTTAACCACTCTTCTTCTTGAGCTGTATAAACTGGAGTCCATTGAGACAGTGGAGTCGGTATAAGAGCAGCTATATGTTCCACATACTCCTGTCTTCCTGATTCAGCGGCACGCTTAGCTGCATTATCTGCCATCCGATTTCCTTTGGTTACGTCACCATCACCTTTCAGATGCGCCCGACAATGTATAATACCAACTTCTTTAGGTTCCCATATGGCTTCCAGTAGTTGCAATATTTCAGCTGCGTACTTGATTTCTTTACCCTCTGAGTTCAATAATCCTCTTTCTTTATACAGAGCTCCGTGGGCATGAGTGGTTAGAAACGCATATTTGGAGTCCGTGTAGATGTTCACTCTTAAACCTTCAGCCAATTGTAACGCTCGTGTAAGTGCAATTAATTCTGCCTTCTGTGCCGATGTTCCTTTTGACAATGGCCGTGCTTCTATCACCTTGTCTATGGTAGTCACTGCATATCCTGCATAGCGAATCCCTTCTTTCACATAACTACTGCCGTCCGTATAGTACTGAACATCAGGGTTCTGGATGGGAAAGTCACGAAGGTCTGGTCTACTTGAGAACACTTCATCCATCACCTCCAGGCAATCATGTTGACTCTCAGTAGGTTGTGGCAAAAGGGTAGCTGGATTTAAGGTGTTAACAGTCTCTAAATGCACTCTTGGGTTTTCACACAACATAGCTTGATACTTAGTCATGCGGCTGTTACTAAACCAATGATTGCCTTTATAGTATAGCAACGTTTGTACTGCGTGCGGGACTCGCACATAGAGTTCTTGACCCAGAGTGAGTTTATCAGCTTCGGCTACCAGCAGGGCGGCGGCAGCTACGGCTCTAAGACAAGGTGGAAGACCACTGGCTTCTGCATCCAGTTGTTTTGACATATATGCAACAGGTCTTTGCCATGATCCCAAGTACTGCGTCAATACTCCCACAGCCATTCTTCTTTGCTCGTGTACATATAAGTAGAATGGACGTGTATGATCAGGTAGACCTAATGCTGGGGCACTCATCAAAGCCTTCTTCACATCTTCAAATGCCTTTTGCTGTTCAGGGGTCCATAGGAAGGGATCGTGTTCTGTACCTTTTATAGCTGCGTAAAGAGGTTTCGCCAATATCGTATAACTGGGAATCCATATCCTACAGAAGCCTGCTGCCCCCAAGAATTCCTGCACTTGTCTTCTATTCTTGGGTATTGGTATTTGGCATACAGCTTCTTTTCTCTCTGGCCCCATTATTCTTTGACCTTCAGAGATATGGAATCCCAGATACTTGACAGTCGGCTGACACAACTGAACTTTCTTCCCGGACACCTTGTATCCTGCCTTCCAGAGAATGTGTAGTAGATCATGTGTTGCTTGCTGACATATTTCTCTTGTAACTGCCGCTATCAACAAATCATCTACATATTGCAATAGTACACACTCTCCTGGGATGGACTTGAAATCCAGTAAGTCTTGACTTAAAGCTGATCCAAATAGGGTAGGTGAATTTTTAAACCCTTGGGGCAGTCTTGTCCAAGTCATCTGGCGTTTTTAGCCCGTTACAGCATTTTCCCATTGGAATGCGAAGATACACTGGCTTTCCGCAGCAATTCGAAGGCAAAAGAAGGCATCTTTGAGATCTAGGACAGTGAAATAGGTAGCCCCGCCCGGAATTAAAGCAAGCAGGTTATATGGATTGGGCACAACTGGGTGTATACTTACGACCACATCATTGACTGCTCTCAAGTCCTGCACAGGGCGATACTCATCTGTACCGGGCTTTTGAACAGGCAACAATGGGGTGTTCCAGGGGGAAGTACAGAATTTTAGGATACCATACCGTATGAACTTATCCAAATACGATTGTATATTCTTCTTGGCCTTTTGTGGGATATGATATTGCCTTAAGCTCACTGGATAGACCCCAAGTTTCAGTTTGATTCGAATTGGTGGGATATTGCGAGCAAGTCCTGATGGGTTGTTCTCTGCCCACACTCCTGGTATATTGAACAAGGATTCATCACTCTTAGGGTTTTGGCTAGTCAACGCTGTATAAAGTCGCCACTCTTCTTCCTTTGGTACAGATATTGTCATTATACCTGAAGGTCCATTGAACTTTAAAGATGTTGTTCCATTAGGTAGAAACGTTATCTGCGCTTGTAGTTTTGACAACAAATCACGTCCTAGCAGTTGGACTGGACATTCAGGCATATAAAGGAATTGATGTTTCACCACGTGGCCTCCCAATGTACAGAGTCGACTTTTAAGAACCGGTTTAGCAGCACTCCTTCCAGTTGCTCCTATTACAGTGATGGTTCTTCCAGATGGAGGAGCAACTAGGTCAGTCACCACCGAATGTTCCGCACCAGTATCGATCATGAACGCACTCCTTTTTCCCCCTATTGATACATTGACCATAGGCTCCGCTCGGCCAAGGGGGATGGAGCCCGGTCGGTATCAATAGTCCTCCATGACCGTGTCAGCCAATCCTACAAAGTCCGTATCTTCTCTATCGCGGGATCTCTGTGCTGCTGGATAGTACTTATCTTCTCTAACATTTCCTCTATTGCTACCATTATTCCCTCCAGGACCTCCTCTACCTCTCGCTCTGCCTCTATAATTACCATATCCTGCCCTAGGTCTGTCTCTCTCATACTGTTCCCTTTGTGGACACTCACTTCTCCAATGCCCTTCTTCCCTACAGTACGCGCATTGATTCCTACTCAGGGGTTCCCTATTCCATTTACTCTCGCCTTTCTCAGTTCCCCTATACACTTCCTTCTCCCTTCTATCTATGCCTGCGATCGCTATCGCTAGCATATCTGCCTTTCTACGCATCTTGCGCTCTTCCTCTTTCTTTGTCTCTGTTTCCCTGTTCATATATACTTTATTCGCTACCTCCATTAGTTGGGTTATAGAAATTCCTACAAACCCTTCTAACTTCTGTAGCTTGCGCTTTATATCTCCGTAGGCTTGACTGACAAAGGCAGAGTTAACCATCCGGGAATTCTCAAGAGCCTCCGGATTAAAGGGGGTATACAAACGGTATGCCTCCAATAATCGGTCATAAAAGACACTGGGCGATTCATCACATTTCTGTAATACCTCAGCTGTCTTAGACATATTAATCGCCTTCTTTCCTCCGGCTTTCATGCCAGCAATAATAGCGTCTCTGTAAGCTTTTAAATGGACCATGTCTGCGCCATTGACATTCCAATTTGGATCGGTATTTGGATAATGGGCTGCGGCCCATGCTGCCGGGTTGGCCTGATTCTGTGTACGGGCCTCTTCTTCCAGCGCTTTAATTGCCGCTTGATTTATCCTAGTCCTTTCCTCGTTATTAAACAATGTCATTAATAATTGCTGGCAATCAGCCCAAGTGGGATTGTGTGTCTGGACTATTGAGGTAAACAAATCCGTCATGGCTAGAGGCTTTTCAGTGTAAGAGGAGTTATGGGTCTTCCAATTAAAGAGATCGGTGGTTGTGAAAGGGACATAGACGTAGACTTGGTCAGCATATTGTATCTGGCCGTCATCGTTAATGTGTGTCAGGAGTCAATCGAAGAGGCATTTGATAATGTCAGGGTTGGAGGGTACCGGTCAGTTGTCGGGTTAGTATGGGGCTTCGTAGAGATGAGTCCGTTAGGGGTTCCGGTCGAGGGGTAGTAAGGCATGGGGATGGGGAAGCTTTACTAAGGGGAAGGTTGGTGAGTAGAATATTCCGGGCCGGGCTAGGAAGAGCCTGACCGGAAGCTAGATATGGCGCCAAATCTGGGTATGTGGAGTTAACGGAAGCAGGTACCGGAAGGGGAGGGTTTGAAACAAGAGGGCTGGACTCTGAGCTAGAGGAGGGAGTAGGTGGGGACAACGGGGCAAGGGGAGGAGCGTTTCCAATAGCAACTCCTCTTCCTCTTCCGGTAGAGGAGGAGTAAGAAGGCGGCATAGGGATCTCAGACTCAGGGGGCGTGTCCAAAATGGGCGTAATTACGGCCTTAGTGGACAAGCGAGTCCTGGCCACCATGAGGCGACATTGCTCCTCGTGGCATACTTGGATCCATTTTGGCGAGTCATTTACGGCCTGCCTCCAACAATCAATATATGGAAACTGGCCGTAAAGTTCAGGCCTACCTGATACAGCCACGTGTACACGCTGTACCAGATTAGGATCCAAACTGCCACGTGGTGGCCATGCGGCAACCAAAGTAGGCCATTCCCTACTACACAATGTAATCAGGCGTGCTGGAGACATCTTTACCCCAAAATCACATACTGTATATCCCTTTTTAAAGTTTTTAATCATACATCCTAAGGGATCTAAAATCGTCTAATCCGACGCGCCCATACTTAACAATGGAGCGTCGTTTCCAACAGAAACTATACAAACACTCTACCAACGGTCACACCCGTTCCCTCGGCAACAGCACCACGTGGTACAGTTACTAAGTGAAACGGACACAACAAAACACTCAGGGAATTCCCGTACACACAGCTGTTACACCAGTCACTAAGTAACTAATACTGTGCCCTTTTGCGAAACTATACGGTCACCCACACTATAATTCCCTATATCTGAATTACCCGTCTATAACATACCCCAGTAACATCGTCTTCACAAACAGTAGTTATAGTACGGTTAGCATAGGTTAGAATACAAGTTAAAGTCACAGTACAATTAGTAGTGATTATGGTGTTAAAACATGCAACATAGACGACAATTATTAGTACTTATTTACAGTATCAGTAATTATACATGGTTATGGTACCGTGCGCTATAATACAGTTACACACTATTCACACTCTCGCTAGACGGCAGAGCTCACGCTATCTAGCAAGATATACACGCTACTACAACAATCTTTAACACATTTACAATTCCCAACTAATCTATTGGCCAGTACCTTGATGGACTACCTAAAACTATCTACATACGTTTTGGTTAGCCACACTGCCCAAGCACCACATATAGCGAACTAGAGGGCTGAATTTACAACAGTACCCTCTTAGTCTATCTACTCTATCAATAGTCTAGTGGGTTCCAAATTTACACGCCTTCCCACTTAGCCAAGATAGGTTGAGATCTAGCGAACCGAATTTACACAGGCGCCGCTTAGTCTCCCGGTCCCTCCGACCTAGCGAACAAAATATACACCCTAGAACGCTAGGGCTATTTACACCAGAACCCCGCCTGACTCCAAACCAAAATTAAACGGGCTGACTACAGGGCGTTTAATTGAGCGGTGCGCCTTCGCTCCTTCCCTCCACTGGAGGGGGCAGATTCCATACACAAATAACCCCTTATGGGCCTACCGCACAATCGGTATCCAATACCCCTAGTGGGTCCGCCGTCTAAAACAGCGGTTGTCTTACCTCCTCGTTCCTCCTCGAACCTGAGTTCACACTCATCGACGGGGACACCCCAGCACTTACTACGTAGAGGCCGATGATCTCCTGGACAACAGACCAGTGGCGCCGAGACGAAGGGAGGTCCATGCAGAAGTTCAGGGGTGCAGCCGTAGAGAACGTGGGCAAAGATAGACCGTCTCACGCCTCTGCTTCTCAGCTACCGTTGAACGATGAGCTTCCCGGCTGTGGCGAAACCGACCTCGCCACGTGTCCTTGGAGGGGGCTGATTGCCCGCCTCTTGCCTTTGGACTATGGACCAGACTTTATGGGAATGTGATACCCCAGATAGCCATACCATGGAGCCTATTCATATAATGAAAGACTATGGGAAAGACTTTAGCTCCATGGCAATTTTACTGTGTGAGTAGGATCTGCGCGCTATTCGGTAGTTTTGTGCGCGCAGATCCCAGCTATCTGGGGATAGGTGAAATGTCTGTGTGTTATGTGTAAATGTGACTTTATGTATTTTAAAGTGTTTTATGTTGTTTTGCAACCATGTGGTTAATGGAGTCTGCTTTTAGTCCTGGGTAATTGGATTACTTCTCCAATTAACTCCAGGGCAGAAGGGAGGAAACCAGGGTGCATTGTGGGGATGTTTTTCTGCCAGCCAGAAAGGAACAAAAGATACTTTTAGTAACTTTTGAACCCCTGGTCGGATTCATGCCATTTTTTAATATGTTGTTCCCCTGAATGGATTGATTGTGGATATGTATTTTTATGTGAATGTGATGTATGGTTTTAAAGTTATGAAAGTTGTGTAAAAGTATATTTTACACTGTATGCATAATGGGATTATGTGTCACACTAAGGGGAGGGGATGTGTGGGAGGTAACATCTATGTCATTGGTTCTTTTATGCCTCCCCCTGGGTGTGGCCTGTATGTGTGAGTTGGAAATAAAAGCCAGGCTGGATGAGCCAGTCCAGAGTTCCTGTTTTACCCTCAAAGTGATGTGTTGTCTCATTATTGGGGGGAAGGATTTATTGCATGCTGTTCCAGTTGACTGCTAGGAGTACAAGCCTATTCGTATGGTTCCTATTCAATGGTCTACAGCATTCATATGCTTGGGAGAATTTAAAAGGTTTCTCGGATTCGGTGATTGTGGTGTCTGCCAGAGTGCTTGGAGTCCTCAGGAAGCACTAGGAGCATCCATTAACGGAGGTACTCAGTCGGGGTGCCAGGCGATCCGTTACATTGGTGGCAAGCGGTGGGATGGCGTCCTAGTGCGAGGTAAAGCAGCTCAGAGACACTGTTTGGATTTACAAATTGAGGGCAACGCTAGCACTCGTGCAGCGCCCCTGGGAGCAAACTAGTATGGAAGGTTCTGGCTCTGGAGATGATTGGCTGGCCGAGGTGAGGCAGCGAGTGGCCGAGTATGGGGATGATATACACATGGAGACACGCCGGGTGATCTGGAACCAGGTCATGGCCGAGCGAAACACAAGGCTGGACCGAGAATTCCGGTTGGCGAAAGAGAGGAAGTATGCTCAGCAGCAGGAGCATTACAGCAGCCGAGTAGAGGCTGCATCCGAGGAGGTTAGCCGTCTTTCCCTGAGGCGGCGGGAGGAACCCGAAGTGGGGGTCCTTATAGACTGGTCCTGTGAGGAACCACAACAGGCAGGTAGAGATGGGACCAAGGTCTCTCCACCGGGATGCTGGGCAGCCGACCCAGATCCCCAGCAGCAGCCAGAGTTGCCAGGTGGGGAAGCAGGTGGCCCTTACTCACAAATGTTGAGGGGCCTCACGGATTGGTCCTGGGAAGACCCACAGATGGCAGGTGGAGATGGGACTGCGGTCTCTCTACCGGCCCTACAGGGATGCTGGGCAGTCGGCCCAGATCCCCAGCGGCAGTGTGCGTTACAGGGAGCTGAAGGTGCCGTTCTTGCTCCCCAGCGGCAGTCTACGGTGCAGGGAGAGGAGCCTGTTATCCCCTCTCCCCAGCGGCTGAAGGTGTGTAAGGGAGAGGAGTTTGTTATTCCCTCTCCACAGCGGCAGCGCAGCTCACCAAGGGGAGACAGTAAGCCCCTCACCAGCACAGATGGGACCGTGGTCTCTGCGCCCAAGTTACAGGGAGCTGAAGGGGCCGTCCTCCCTCCCCAGCGGCAGTGTGATTTGTTGGGAATTGGGAGCCCAGTCTCCTTTCCCCAGCGGCAGAGTATCCAGCAGGGAATAGAGAGCCCAGCTTCCTTTCCCCAACAGCAGGACTCTGTGTTGGGAGGAGAGACAGTCGGTCTCCCTCCGCAGAGACTGGAAGTATGTATGGGAGAGGAGATTGTTACCACCTCTCCCCAGCGGCAGATCATCAATGAGCAGAGTGTTCTAATGGGAGAGGAGCTGGTTACCACCTCTCCCCAGCGGCAGCTTAATGTACCAGGGGGAGACTGTAAGCCCCACACCTGTGCAGATGGGACCGTGGTCTCTGCACTTCCAGCACAGGGGGTAGGGACGGTCGGTCCTC
This sequence comes from Pelobates fuscus, assembly GCF_036172605.1. NCBI lineage: Eukaryota > Metazoa > Chordata > Amphibia > Anura > Pelobatidae > Pelobates > Pelobates fuscus. The sequence continues at coordinate 235,673,640 of NC_086317.1, forward strand.
CCCCCCCACAACAGGGCTGTTTAGCCAAACGGGAGACAGTCTGTCTCCAGCAGCAGAGCTGTGTAACTCAAGGGGAGACAGTCGGTCTCCAGCAGCAGAGTTGTGTAACTCAAGGGGAGACAGTCGGTCTCCAGCAGCAGAGCGGTGTATTTAAAGGGGAGACAGTCTGTCTCCAGCAGCAGAGCTGTGTAACTAAAGGGGAGACAGTCGGTCTCCAGCAGCAGAGCTGTGTAACTCAAGGGGAGACAGTCGGTCTCCAGCAGCAGAGCGGTGTATTTAAAGGGGAGACAGTCGGTCTCCAGCAACCAGGCTCCAACCAGACTACTCCCGTGGTAGTGCTGGCAACAGGACAGAGTACCGCTGGTCTCTGCCCCCTCAGCAACCTACCAAGGCAGCCTACCAGTCCCCCACACAGCCGTGGTGAGGCACCTGAACCTGGACAAGATTCTCCCTCACCCAGGTGTAGTAACTGTTTATTGTGGGTGGGCTGCTCTGCTGTTTCTGTCTTGTGGGTGGGCTGCTGGACTAACAAGGGCACTGACCGGCAGGAGGTCAAGTACCCTGTTAGTCTGGGGGGTAAAGGGGAGAAGTGTGGCGAAACCGACCTCGCCACGTGTCCTTGGAGGGGGCTGATTGCCCGCCTCTTGCCTTTGGACTATGGACCAGACTTTATGGGAATGTGATACCCCAGATAGCCATACCATGGAGCCTATTCATATAATGAAAGACTATGGGAAAGACTTTAGCTCCATGGCAATTTTACTGTGTGAGTAGGATCTGCGCGCTATTCGGTAGTTTTGTGCGCGCAGATCCCAGCTATCTGGGGATAGGTGAAATGTCTGTGTGTTATGTGTAAATGTGACTTTATGTATTTTAAAGTGTTTTATGTTGTTTTGCAACCATGTGGTTAATGGAGTCTGCTTTTAGTCCTGGGTAATTGGATTACTTCTCCAATTAACTCCAGGGCAGAAGGGAGGAAACCAGGGTGCATTGTGGGGATGTTTTTCTGCCAGCCAGAAAGGAACAAAAGATACTTTTAGTAACTTTTGAACCCCTGGTCGGATTCATGCCATTTTTTAATATGTTGTTCCCCTGAATGGATTGATTGTGGATATGTATTTTTATGTGAATGTGATGTATGGTTTTAAAGTTATGAAAGTTGTGTAAAAGTATATTTTACACTGTATGCATAATGGGATTATGTGTCACACTAAGGGGAGGGGATGTGTGGGAGGTAACATCTATGTCATTGGTTCTTTTATGCCTCCCCCTGGGTGTGGCCTGTATGTGTGAGTTGGAAATAAAAGCCAGGCTGGATGAGCCAGTCCAGAGTTCCTGTTTTACCCTCAAAGTGATGTGTTGTCTCATTATTGGGGGGAAGGATTTATTGCATGCTGTTCCAGTTGACTGCTAGGAGTACAAGCCTATTCGTATGGTTCCTATTCAATGGTCTACAGCATTCATATGCTTGGGAGAATTTAAAAGGTTTCTCGGATTCGGTGATTGTGGTGTCTGCCAGAGTGCTTGGAGTCCTCAGGAAGCACTAGGAGCATCCATTAACGGAGGTACTCAGTCGGGGTGCCAGGCGATCCGTTACATTGGTGGCAAGCGGTGGGATGGCGTCCTAGTGCGAGGTAAAGCAGCTCAGAGACACTGTTTGGATTTACAAATTGAGGGCAACGCTAGCACTCGTGCAGCGCCCCTGGGAGCAAACTAGTATGGAAGGTTCTGGCTCTGGAGATGATTGGCTGGCCGAGGTGAGGCAGCGAGTGGCCGAGTATGGGGATGATATACACATGGAGACACGCCGGGTGATCTGGAACCAGGTCATGGCCGAGCGAAACACAAGGCTGGACCGAGAATTCCGGTTGGCGAAAGAGAGGAAGTATGCTCAGCAGCAGGAGCATTACAGCAGCCGAGTAGAGGCTGCATCCGAGGAGGTTAGCCGTCTTTCCCTGAGGCGGCGGGAGGAACCCGAAGTGGGGGTCCTCATAGACTGGTCCTGTGAGGAACCACAACAGGCAGGTAGAGATGGGACCAAGGTCTCTCCACCGGGATGCTGGGCAGCCGACCCAGATCCCCAGCAGCAGCCAGAGTTGCCAGGTGGGGAAGCAGGTGGCCCTTACTCACAAATGTTGAGGGGCCTCACGGATTGGTCCTGGGAAGACCCACAGATGGCAGGTGGAGATGGGACTGCGGTCTCTCTACCGGCCCTACAGGGATGCTGGGCAGTCGGCCCAGATCCCCAGCGGCAGTGTGCGTTACAGGGAGCTGAAGGTGCCGTTCTTGCTCCCCAGCGGCAGTCTACGGTGCAGGGAGAGGAGCCTGTTATCCCCTCTCCCCAGCGGCTGAAGGTGTGTAAGGGAGAGGAGTTTGTTATTCCCTCTCCACAGCGGCAGCGCAGCTCACCAAGGGGAGACAGTAAGCCCCTCACCAGCACAGATGGGACCGTGGTCTCTGCGCCCAAGTTACAGGGAGCTGAAGGGGCCGTCCTCCCTCCCCAGCGGCAGTGTGATTTGTTGGGAATTGGGAGCCCAGTCTCCTTTCCCCAGCGGCAGAGTATCCAGCAGGGAATAGAGAGCCCAGCTTCCTTTCCCCAACAGCAGGACTCTGTGTTGGGAGGAGAGACAGTCGGTCTCCCTCCGCAGAGACTGGAAGTATGTATGGGAGAGGAGATTGTTACCACCTCTCCCCAGCGGCAGATCATCAATGAGCAGAGTGTTCTAATGGGAGAGGAGCTGGTTACCACCTCTCCCCAGCGGCAGCTTAATGTACCAGGGGGAGACTGTAAGCCCCACACCTGTGCAGATGGGACCGTGGTCTCTGCACTTCCAGCACAGGGGGTAGGGACGGTCGGTCCTGCCCCCCCACAACAGGGCTGTTTAGCCAAACGGGAGACAGTCTGTCTCCAGCAGCAGAGCTGTGTAACTCAAGGGGAGACAGTCGGTCTCCAGCAGCAGAGTTGTGTAACTCAAGGGGAGACAGTCGGTCTCCAGCAGCAGAGCGGTGTATTTAAAGGGGAGACAGTCTGTCTCCAGCAGCAGAGCTGTGTAACTAAAGGGGAGACAGTCGGTCTCCAGCAGCAGAGCTGTGTAACTCAAGGGGAGACAGTCGGTCTCCAGCAGCAGAGCGGTGTATTTAAAGGGGAGACAGTCGGTCTCCAGCAACCAGGCTCCAACCAGACTACTCCCGTGGTAGTGCTGGCAACAGGACAGAGTACCGCTGGTCTCTGCCCCCTCAGCAACCTACCAAGGCAGCCTACCAGTCCCCCACACAGCCGTGGTGAGGCACCTGAACCTGGACAAGATTCTCCCTCACCCAGGTGTAGTAACTGTTTATTGTGGGTGGGCTGCTCTGCTGTTTCTGTCTTGTGGGTGGGCTGCTGGACTAACAAGGGCACTGACCGGCAGGAGGTCAAGTACCCTGTTAGTCTGGGGGGTAAAGGGGAGAAGTGTGGCGAAACCGACCTCGCCACGTGTCCTTGGAGGGGGCTGATTGCCCGCCTCTTGCCTTTGGACTATGGACCAGACTTTATGGGAATGTGATACCCCAGATAGCCATACCATGGAGCCTATTCATATAATGAAAGACTATGGGAAAGACTTTAGCTCCATGGCAATTTTACTGTGTGAGTAGGATCTGCGCGCTATTCGGTAGTTTTGTGCGCGCAGATCCCAGCTATCTGGGGATAGGTGAAATGTCTGTGTGTTATGTGTAAATGTGACTTTATGTATTTTAAAGTGTTTTATGTTGTTTTGCAACCATGTGGTTAATGGAGTCTGCTTTTAGTCCTGGGTAATTGGATTACTTCTCCAATTAACTCCAGGGCAGAAGGGAGGAAACCAGGGTGCATTGTGGGGATGTTTTTCTGCCAGCCAGAAAGGAACAAAAGATACTTTTAGTAACTTTTGAACCCCTGGTCGGATTCATGCCATTTTTTAATATGTTGTTCCCCTGAATGGATTGATTGTGGATATGTATTTTTATGTGAATGTGATGTATGGTTTTAAAGTTATGAAAGTTGTGTAAAAGTATATTTTACACTGTATGCATAATGGGATTATGTGTCACACTAAGGGGAGGGGATGTGTGGGAGGTAACATCTATGTCATTGGTTCTTTTATGCCTCCCCCTGGGTGTGGCCTGTATGTGTGAGTTGGAAATAAAAGCCAGGCTGGATGAGCCAGTCCAGAGTTCCTGTTTTACCCTCAAAGTGATGTGTTGTCTCATTATTGGGGGGAAGGATTTATTGCATGCTGTTCCAGTTGACTGCTAGGAGTACAAGCCTATTCGTATGGTTCCTATTCAATGGTCTACAGCATTCATATGCTTGGGAGAATTTAAAAGGTTTCTCGGATTCGGTGATTGTGGTGTCTGCCAGAGTGCTTGGAGTCCTCAGGAAGCACTAGGAGCATCCATTAACGGAGGTACTCAGTCGGGGTGCCAGGCGATCCGTTACACCGGCCAATGCACCAAATGATACAGAAGAAACTGACGGAAGCCAAGCACAGAGAGATGGACACAGGTTTCTTCAGGAAGGAAGAGATTCTTTATTCGGTTCACCGATCGGGACTCAGAGGGACTAATGTCACCAGAATACAACAAGATCTGAGCCCCAGACAATAGTGTAGGCTCCTTATATAGGCATGTAACTCCTCCCATAATAAGCTCCACCCACACATTCTCTTACCCAATCAATCGAACAAGAACTAACTTCCTGTTTGACCGCTGTCAGGGTACCTGTAGTCTCTACCTCAGAGGAGGTGAGAGACTTAGACGTTTATCCTCCCAGAGGGGTTGTTTCTTCCGTTCCTCGCGGTCCTCTCGGCCATTTACAAGCCGACCGCGAGGGATCCACTTCCTTATATGACGCGACGCTCAGAAGTCGACGTCATGACGCCAACCCGGGTCGACCTGTCAGTCAAGTCCCGAGCACTAATCAGGACTCGTCGGGGGCGTGATTACCCTCTAGAATCAAGGTATAAAGTAAGGCTTTCGGCATCTGCTCATTGCCCTGTCGTGGTTCTAGCCTGTCTAGTCCCTCAGTGCTCTTGTATTCTAGTTGTCTCTTTGGTTCTGACCCGGCTTGTTTGTACTACCCTGTTTACCTCTGTTATCCTTTGACTCGGCTTGTCTCTCGCTTACCTGTCCTCTCGTTCCCTCGACCTCGGCTTGTTCTTAGACCATTCTCTACTTACTCCTTACGTTAAGTCCGGCCATTCTAAGGTCCGGTATACGTACCTACCACCTGTTTGTACTCTGCGTGTTGGATCCCTGTCCCGATCCTGACAACCGCATGGCTTGCCCAGGACAATGGAGGAGGGGAATACTACATCCGGGATGCTCGCACATGCTCCGTAAACTACTGATCGTATCTTTGCCACGTGCAACCAACCGACCGATACACCAGTATATGCACGTACACATGCCACGTGGTAATCTCGGCCTACTAAATTTATTTTTACCGAGATTCCACCACAGTGCCTGTTGAGGGACCCTCGTATAAAAAAGCTGAAGGAGAATGACCTGTACTGGGTGTCCACGCTACTAGACCCCCGGTATAAGCAGAAAGTGCCTGAAATGTTACCAAATTACCGCAAGTCGGAAAGGATGCAGCAGTTCCAAAATAAATTAAAAAGTATGCTTTACACAGCGTATAAGGGTGATGTCACAGCACAACGGGAATCTAATAGGGGAAGAGGTGAAAGTACTCCTCCCACGACCACGCCGACAAGGACAGGACGCTTTACAGACGTGTTGTTGATGGAGGACATGCAGAGCTTTTTAAGTCCTACGCATTGCCATAGCCCTTCGGGGTCCACCCTCAGAGAACGACTCGACTGACAGGTAGCAGACTACCTTGCCTTAACTGCAGATATCGACACTCTGAGGAGCGATGAACCCCTTGACAACTGGGTGTGCAGGTTTGACCTGTGGCCTGAGCTATCCCAATTTGCGATAGAACTTCTGGCCTGCCCTGCTTCAAGTGTCCTGTCAGAAAGGACCTTCAGTGCAGCAGGAGGTATTGTCACTGAGAAGAGAAGTCGCCTAGGTCAAAAAAGTCTAGATTACCTCACCTTTATTAAGATGAATGAGGGATGGATCCCGAAGGGACTGACAGTGGGCAATAAAAAAGGCCTGATGAGGGGGACTACTTAACACACCACTCCTATCTGGTGGCATATTATATTACATGTGCAGTGCCCCAAATTTGAAGTAGGAGGACCAACTGATAGGAATAGTACTACTTAACACACCTTATAATAACTCAGAGAGAGGCAACGCAGAGAGAGGAGTCTGAAGAAGAGGAGTCAGAGGAGGAAGGTGGCTTTGAGGAGGTGGAAGACCAAACACAGCAGGCGTCCCAGGGGGCTTGTTGTCACCTTTCGGGGACCCTTGGTGTTGTACGTGGCTGGGTGGAGAAAGAGACCTTCAATGACATCAGTGAGGACAAGGAACATCAGCGGGACATGGCTAGCTTGGTATCCAACCTTGTGCAAATGGGGAGTTTGCGGTTGTGCAAATGGACTGTTTGCAGTTGTTTGCGGTGCGTTAAACGGGGAGTTTGGTCTGTCACTGTGAAGCGGGCGTAACCCTTACACTACCTGATCGATACAACATCATACCTGATGTTGTAAAGCACGTTATTCCAAACAATTTAGGAATGTTAGGTGATTTATGCCCTTTATGGATTAAAACCAGACTCTGCATCAACTGTGTAATTTTCCATGGGAGTTTTGCCATGGATCCACCTCCGGCATGCCACAGTCCAGGTGTTAGTCCCCTTGAAACAACTTTTCCATCACTATTGTGGCCAGAAAGAGTCCCTGTGGGTTTTAAAATTTGCCTGCCCATTGAAGTCTATGGCGGTTCGCCCGGTTCGCCCGTTTGCGAACATTTGCGGAAATTCGCATTCGCCACGAACGGAAAATTTTATGTTCGTGACATCACTACACGCAGCTATAAATTATATATTCAATGTAAAATATATGTATTAGGCAGTATGTGTGCATGGATAAATGTATTAGGCAGCATATATGTATTGATGTATGTATTAGGCAGTGTGTGTGTATAGATGTATGTATTGGGCAGTATATGTGTATGGATGTATGAGGCAGTGTGCGTGTATGTATGGGTGTGTACGTATTAGGCCAGCATTTCCCAACTGGTGTTCAACACAATTGGGGTTTCCGGGAGGCGGAGCCTGGCTTCCAGGCTGCAAGGACGTGCTGAATTAGAGCTCCTGAGCATCATGGCACGATTTGGGGCAAATAAAACCACACGTTAAACGCCTGGAAGGTGACAGCACAACCGGGGGCACCCGTCAAATCGATGGATACCAGCCGTTCACCAATTGCTTACCGGTAACCGGCACCAGCATCAAGAGGCCTACTCGAGGCCCTGTCGGGGAGAGACGGCCGCTCTTCTCGTGGGAGACTCGGCAGAGAGATCCTCCAAGCGACTCACCTCCTACCCCCCCCCTCTGGACCGGCGGGGGTCATCGCGGTCCGCACAGTGGATTCGGAGCCGCCAGCCAGCGAGGTGGAGATAGAGCACTGTTGGTGCTCACGAGGTGCCCACGAGGCAGCACCCCTAAGATGGCGGATGGTAACACGCCGCCCGCGCCGAATCAACCCTAGCACACGCTGATCTCCCAAGACACCACACAGCGCTTGGATGTAATATTCAGCTGCTTCTGGGCAAACCTTAGAGACAGCATGAGAACAGCATAAACCGTTCAAAGTCCAGCACAGATGACGGGTGGAGGAGGCAGACAGCGGCGGGGAGAGGAGAGCATACCCTTGGGCAAAGCGACCGGCGCCCCAAACCACAGTGCCCACCTGGGATGGAGGCCAAAAGGGCAAAGTCCTGGACGCATCGTCCACACGCAAGGAGGCTTCACTGCCGCAAAGGGCCAAAGACCACCAGGCCCTCCATTGCCCCCGTCAGGGGAAGAAACTCAGGCTCCAGCAGCTGCAGAGTTCGTGGCACCGTGATGCAGGCCTACACAACAGCCTGGGGCTGGAAGGATGTCCCCACACCCACCGCTGCAGCAGCCTCTGACGCTACCCCAACCACTGCCCACTGCTTCACAAGAGATGGCATTGGATAAAAGAGACTCTCTACACAAAGCCTCCATACAGGTCAGCGCCAGGCTCATCATCATTCAGCCTAAGCCTGTTATACTGTGTGACCAGGCTTGACACCCCTGGAGAAAAGGAGGCATCACCACACACAGCTCCGACCCACAGTGACCCACAAGCTAACAGTCATACTAATTGTTGAGCCAAGGTTATTGTTTCTTTTCCTCTACTCTTATGACTTTCCATCACGTAATCTATATAATACATATTAAGCGTAAACATAACCAACGTTAATATAAGCATCATGAATATCTAGCTAGCATGTTGACCACAAGCTACTGAAAACCTACAACCTATCTTACCATGTTATTGTTGCATGCAATCACACCCTATACCCTAAAAAATGTGCAAGATATATCAGATACCCGCTGGTATTATTGTTTATTTGCCGATACAGTGATACAGTGATACAGTTCTCACTCATACCAAAATCAATCCCATAAGTCACTTAGTGCACAAGGGGCGTAGAAGCTGAGCAAGCAGTTGTGATCCCTCATAATTATCTTTTTCTATCTCTTCCTTTCAATTTCTTTTAGGGGGGAGAGGGGTATATTTGTTTTGGAGTGTGGTGTACGATACTTGGGCTCGAATTGTTCTGGTTCCCTTTTTTTTTTTTTTTTTCTTGTTTCTTTAAGTGGCGGTGGTGGGTTCCATGAGCCACATATCCCATATTTTGTTACAGTGTGTTGTGGTGTCATGAATGAGTGCTGATAAACTATCCATTGACCTGGCTTCATTCATTTTCTTCTTTATGTCAGTGAGTGACGGGTTGTGGGTGCACCCCAGTGGGAGGCTATAGCTCTGCTAGTGGCCAAGGCTAGTTTGGCCAGTAGTTTGTTATGAGCTCGTGGTGTACCCTCTAGCGGTTTGGATAGTAGCCACAGCCACGGGTCCCTTGGGATGGCGTCGTGTAGGACTCTTGAGGCCAGGGCTACTATGTCTGTCCAGATTTGTGTGATATATGGGCATTCCCACCACATGTGGTAGTACGTTCCTTTTTGGCCGCACCCCTTCCAGCATCTATCCGATGCGGAAAGTCCCATTTGTTCGTGTTTTAGCGGAGTGTGGTACCAGCGCATCAGGGTTTTGTATGCCTGCTCTTTATGTGTTACGCATATTGTCACCGTCGCTGTGGCTTCCCATATTGCGGTCCAGTCTGTGGGGTCTGCGGGGGGTCCAAGATCCCTTTCCCATGCTATGATGTACCCTGGTGGTCGGGTCCCTGTCGTTTTGAGCAGTTGTGTGTAGGTTGTGGAGATCTGGCTTTTTTTGTAAGGGGGCATGGATACATGCTTTCTCAAAGGCGGTGAGGGGTGTAAGACCGGCTTGTTTATATGTAGGGGTATCCAGGAGATTTTTGATTTGCAAGTAGCGGAAGAAGTCGTGTGTGGTGAGTGGTGTGGTTTGAGGTAAGTCCGTGAACGCAATGATTTTTTGGTTAAGGAAGAATTGATATGTCCTGACGAGGTCATTGTCTTCATAGTGAGCGAAGTCTTTTGGGGTCATGCCCGGTGTGAAGTGTTTGTTTCTCAGGATTGGTGTCAAGGGCAAGGGGTTCTTTGTGAGTGCATGTTTTATAGAGAGTTTGTTCCAGAGTGCAATGGAGGTGTCAAGTGCTGGTGTGGTGAGTGGGGGTTGTGGTCTTGCTTGTTTTGGGACCCAAATATAGAGGGAAGGGAAATCTTGGCCAATTAAGTCATGTTCAAGGTCTATCCATCTATGGGGGCGTGTAGTGCCTTAATCTGTGCTAGTTGTGCTGCATGGAAATAATGGAGGAAGTAGGGTAAGCCAAGGCCCCCGGATCGTGTGGGGAGGTAGAGGATGTCTCTTCGTATCCTGGCACGCTTATTGGCCCAAACGAAGCGATCTATTTGTGTTTGTAATAGTTTAAAGTCCTTGGCAACTACTTGAACTGGTAGCGTCTGGTATAGGTATAAAAATCTCAGTAGGAGATTCATCTTTATGCATGCTACCCTTCCTAGCCAAGAGATAGAGTGGGATTCCCAAGTTTTGAGGTCGGCCGTCGCTTTTAGCAGTAGGGGGGAATAGTTGAGTCGGTATGTCTGGGAGACATCCTAGATAGTGTTTGTGCGTGGGGTTGAAGCGGAACGGGTAGTTTGTTTTTAGTGTGTCTAGATCCTCCTGGGGGATTCGTACTGGAAGTGCTTCCGTTTTGTCCAGGTTGAGGCGGTAGCCTGAGACCTGTGCATATTCGTGTATGGTGTGTAGTAGAGGTGGGAGCGAGTTCGTCGGGTCTGTGATGGTGAGGAGTAGGTCGTCTGCGTAGCACGCCACTTTATATTCTTCTTCTCTGATGCGTACTCCCTTTATTGTTGGGTCTAGGCGTAGGGCTTGAAGTAGGGGTTCTAATGAGAGGGCAAACAGGAGTGGGGAAAGGGGGCAAGCCCTGTCTCGTCCCGTTGAAGATGCAAAAAGAGGGGGGGTTGAGCATTTGGGATTAGGAGGTTCGCTTCCGGTGCGGAGTATAAAATGTTGAGCGCATTTAGAATTGGGTCTGGGAACCGGAATTTGTGTAGGGTGGCGAAGAGGAAAGGCCATAATAAACGGTTGAATGCCTTTTCGGCGTCTAGTGATAGGAATAGGGTGGGAATTCGTTGGTGTGAGGTCGTCCATAGGAGGTCGAAGGTCCGTCTGGTGTTGTCATATGCCTGTCTGAAGGGTATGAAGCCCACTTGGTCTTGGTGTATAAGTTTATGTACGTGGGGGTTTATCCTGTCTGCAAGTAGCTTTGTTAGTAGTTTTATGTCTACATTTAGTAAGGATATTGGTCTTTAGTGGCTTGGGTCCAGGTGGGTTTTATTTGGTTTGGGAAGAAGGCACACATTTGCTCTTAGGATGTCGGGAGGTATGGGGTTTCCCTGTAGTATTGCGTTAAAGAGGTTGCAAAGGTGGGGGAGGAGGATGGCAGGGAATGTTTTGTAATAGAGTCCCATGAAGCCATCCGGTCCCGGACTTTTATTGGGTTTGGTGTTTTTGATGGCTTTGGCGATTTCTTCGACGGTGACTGGTTCACTTATTTTGGATATAGCTTCCGTTTTTAAGGCTGGTAAGGGTATTTTCTGTAGGTATTCGTCTATGGATTGCCTGGTCTTTTCGGGATGTAGTCGGGTGTTGGGGCTATGGTCATATAGTGTGGAAAAATATTTTTGGAAGACCTCACCGATTTTAGACGGCGTGTGGTGTTTGGTGCCGTCTGGTGATTGTATTATGCCTATTTGTTTTCGGTCAGTCCTGCGTTGCAGCTTCCTGGCTAGTCAGGTGTCGGCTTTATTAGATTTTTCATAGTAGGTTTGTTTTTTGTCCATTGCATGGCTTTGTGTGTGTCTCTAGTCATGAAGTCCTTAATTTTGGTTCGGCATTCTGTTATTTCTGTATGGATGTCCTGCGTGGGGTTTTGTTTGTGGCTTGTTTCCAGGGACCTGAGGTTTGTAAGAGCTGTTGCTAACTAAGCTAGTTGAGTTTTTTCAGGTGTGATGCTAGGCTTATAATTTTCCCCCTTAGGACTGTCTTGTGGGCAACCCACAATATGCCTGGTGAGGGCGCCGTGGGTGCGTTTAGTGTGAAATAGTTCGTCAGTTCTGTTTGGATTGCTTCCGTTATCAACGGATTGTGTAGTAGTGTGAGGTTAAGTTTCCAGGAGCATGGCCTGGCTACGTCTGGGACCTTGATTGATAATGTGATGTCCGCGTGGTCCGACCACGTGATGTTGCCTATGTCGGCCGTTTGGGTCATGTGCGTAAGGGGGGGTGAAATCAGAAAAAGGTCAATGCGGGAGTACGAGTTGTGAGGGTGGGAATAGAATGTGTAATCCCTGGTGGTCGGGTGGAGCAGGCGCCAGACGTCTACCAGTCTCTGTCTTTGCACGAAGTCTTGCAATAGTCTGTCTATTTTGGGTATTGGGTTGGGAAGTTTTTGGGTTCGTAGTCTGTCTACCGTCGGAGACATTGTGGCATTGTAGTCGCCGCCTACGATTGTGAGGTGGCCTGGGGTTAGAGCTAAGTGTGCTTGGAACGTGTCCCAGAATTCTCTATCCGGGGTGTTCGGGGCATATAGTGAGGTTATGGCATATTGGGTGTGTCCTGCTTGACCCGTGAGCGTGATGAATCTGGCTTGTGGGTCTTTCAGTATTTGTTTAGTGCTGAGTGGACAAGTTTTTCGCATCAGGATAGCAACTCCATTTTGTTTGGTCGTGGGGGAGTTTGCCGTGTGACACTCCCGGTAATGTCTGCTGGTAAGGGGAAAAGGTTTGGCCTGTGTAAAATGGGTTTCTTGCAATAGTATTATATCTGCGTTTGTACGGTTTGCCCATCTCATTAGTTTATGTCTTGTTGCGGGGTTATTGAGGCCTTTGCAGTTGATAGATACGCATGTCAGTTTGGTGTTCATGGTGTCCCGTTATGTGTGGAGTAGGTCAGTTCTCCGATTGTCTGTAGTATGTAGCGGCTGGGTGCCTCTTGGTTGGTATGTGGGGTGTCGGTGGGAGGGGGGGGGTATGTGTAGTTCCGGAATGGAAGGGTTATCTGTATCTTCGGTGGCTGTTATACTTGGGGAATCGGGTCCTTGGGTGTGTGAGGTCAGGGGTTCGCCTTTTAATTGGGGTGAGGGTCGGGTGTTTCCTGGTCTCATACCCAAGCTGCCAGGTGTGGTGGGGGCGGAGGTTGAGGGGGTGTAGGTACCTGCGTGTCGGTGCGGTCCTATTCCTGTTCCCTCGTGGGTGGTCTGTTGTCCCGATGGTAGGGAAGCAGGCGTGGTCGTCTGCTACTGGGGGGTTGTTGTAGGTAGGTTGTGTGAGTCGGGTCGGAGGTGCCTGGAGGGGGGATAGACCTCACCTCCCGTCCTCCCTGAGCCGTGAGTGTGTTACCTTAGTCGTGGTCATTTGTCGGGTCACTATATACCGGTGGCTGGGGTGTCACTTAGGAGGAGGCCGCGGTATGGCCCGTTATGTAGAGGTGTTGAGGGTTCCGGGGATCTGCGGAGAGAATGTGCATATCATTAGTTGTTTCTGCCGGTTTTGGTGTGTTCTTGGGTCATGGGGGGCCCATGTTGGCCGGTACTCAGGGGCTTCCCTCATGATGTCAGCTGTGTGTCGAAATTGTGAATCGTGCGTGTTGGGATAGTCGTCAGACTCTTGGGTACTAGGACTGTGAAGGGTCAGTAAGTCGGGAGGGGGGAAGCGCCATTTGCTTTGAGAATGCCGGGGTAACCTGGGACCGCTGTCTCTATGCCTTTGGTCAAGGGGTCTGTCCTGGGTGCCCCTTAGGTTTCGTGTGCTTGCCCCTTCAGGGGTGTCTAGTGATTGTATGGCTTGGCTGAGTGTTCGTCTGTATGTCGGCTGCTCCGCCGTGGCCTAATGGTAGTACCCATATGGTCCCTATGTTTCGTGTTCCCTTTTCTGCTTTCACTTTGCTGCCTGGCTACCCTACTTCCTCTCTTCCAACATTCCATCCCTAATTCTTGGAGACTTCAATATTCCCATTAACCCACCTTTAACCCCAGCAGCCTCTAAACTACTTTCAATTACTTCCTCCCTTGGACTATTGCAGTGGGCTAATTCTCCCACTCATGTAGCTGGCAATACCCTCGACCTTATTTTCTCCTATTCATGTACATTATCTAATATCTGCAATACTCCATTTCCTCTCTCTGATCACCACCTCTTATCGTTTGCTCTCAATTACCCCCTCACCCAACAACCTCAGCCTAACCCCCCTCAGCTCAGGAGGAACCTTAACTCTATTGACCTCCAGCAGCTGTCGGCTGACATTGATTCACAACTGCTATCCATCCCTTCCCTCTCCTGTCCCTCACTGGCCATCTCCACATATAACACTACCCTCACATCTGCCTTGAACACTGCAGCCCCACTCCAAACATGCACCACGAGGAGAACACGACCCCAACCTTGGCATAATAAATCAACACGCTATCTGCAGAGTTGCTCCCGCTGTGCTGAACGCTCCTGGAGGAAGTCCCGCACCCAGGCAGACTATCTTCATTATAGATTCATGTTGCTTTCGTACAGCGCAGCCCTTGCCCTCGCCAAACAGTCCTACTTTTCCTCTCTCATTAGTTCATGCTCCCGCAATCCCAGACGTCTCTTTGACACTTTTAATTCCCTTCTCCGCCCTGCTGTGGCCACCCCCCAAACTAACCTTACAGCTGATAGCTTTGCATATTACTTTACTGACAAGATTGAACAGCTAAGGAAACAATTCTCCCCTCCTTGCCGTTCTCTTTCTCAACCACACATAAATCATGCTTTCCCTACCCTTCAGACTTTCTCCCCAGCTACTGAACAAGAGGTGGCTGCACTTCTCCATTCCTCTCGCCCCACCACTTGCCCACTTGATCCTGTCCCATCTCACCTCATCAGATCTCTCTCCCCTTGTCTTGTGCCTATCCTAACACACATCTTTAACTGCTCTCTCTCTTCTGGCACTGTTCCTGCTGACCTTAAACATGCCACTGTAATACCTATCCTGAAAAAAACATCTCTTGACCCGTCCTCCCCCTCGAACTATCGTCCCATATCCCTGCTCCCTTACTCATCAAAGCTTTTGGAAAGACTTGTCTTTACCCGTGTGTCTCACTTCCTTAATTCCAACTCTCTCCTTGACCCTCTTCAGTCTGGCTTCCGCCCTCTCCACTCTACTGAGACCGCTCTTATCAAAGTGACTAATGACCTAATCTCCGCTAAATCCAAAGGTCACTACTCCATATTAATTCTCCTTGACCTCTCTGCTGCCTTTGACACAGTTGATCATTCTCTCCTCCTTCAAACTCTTCAATCACTCGGTCTCTGTGACTCTGTCCTCTCTTGGTTTTCCTCCTATCTCTCCCAACGCTCATTTAGTGTCTCCTTTTCCAAGGATACCTCCTCCCCTCGCCCTGTCTCGGTTGGAGTTCCCCAAGGCTCTGTCCTTGGTCCCCTTCTATTTTCTCTTTATACTGCCTCTCTTGGAAAACTTATTGCCTCTTTTGGATTCAACTACCACCTGTACGCTGATGACACTCAGATATACCTCTCCTCACCGGACCTCTCCCCGGCCGTCCTGCAACGTGTCACTGCTTGCCTCTCTTCCATCTCTGACTGGATGTCGTCACGCTTTCTCAAACTTAACCTCTCTAAAACTGAACTCCTTGTCTTTCCTCCTCCTAATACTGATCCTCCTCTCTCACTCTCCCTTCAAGTCAGTGATATCCACATAAGTCCATCCCTACAAGCGCGCTGTCTTGGCGTCATACTTGACTCTGGTCTCACCTTTGAGTCTCACATCCAGTTTGTTGCCAAGTCCTGTAGGTTCCAACTCAAAAACATAGCCCGCATCCGCCCCTTTCTTACGCAAGATGCTACCAAGGAGCTTGTCCATGCTCTAGTAATTTCCCGCATGGATTACTGTAACCCTCTCCTGATTGGTCTCCCCAAAAGCCGTACTGCCCCGCTACAGTCTGTAATGAATGCTGCAGCTAGACTGATTTTCCTATCCAGTCGGTCCTCTCACACCTCGCCCCTCTGCCAGTCCTTACATTGGCTCCCTGTATCCTATAGGAGTCAATTCAAAGTGCTAACCCATACATTTAAAGCACTGAACAATTCCAGCCCCTCTTATATCTCTTCACTGATCCAGAGGTATGCCCCTCCTCGTACCCTCCGCTCTGCCCGCGACCACCTCCTGACCGCTGCTCGCACCCGTACGGCCAACTCACGCTTGCAGGACTTCTCACGGGCGGCTCCTCTCCTATGGAATAACTTGCCTACTGCCATCAGACTCTCCCCTAGTCTTCAATCATTTAAGAAGGGCCTTAAATCCCATCTCTTCAGGAAAGCGTATGGCCTCCCAGAGTAATCTCTCCCTTACATACCTGTCCCTATGGGATAGTGCTTTGCTCTCTCCTCCAGCTCTGCTTCACTCCTACTTGATATTTCCTATCCTAATGTTTCTAATACCCCACCTCCTATAGACTGTAAGCTCATTTGAGCAGGGTCCTCTTCAACCTATTATTCCTGTAAGTTTTCTTGTAATTGTCTTATTTATTGTTACATCCCCCCCCCTCTCAAAATATTGTAAAGCGCTACGGAATCTGTTGGCGCTATATAAATGGCAATAATAATAATAATAATAATAATAATGGTAGTACCCATATGGTCCCTATGTTTCGTGTTCCCTTTTCTCTCTTTTATTGTTGTTCTCCCTATTTTTTGTTGTTGTTTTTTTTTTTTTTTTTTTTTTTTTTGTGTCCCCCTTTCTCAGTTTTTCTATGCAGTCCCTTTCTACCTTTTAGGGTGGTCCCTATATAACGGTGATCTTGTGAGAACAGTGTAATTTAGTTTCTTTGCCGCAGTAAGGGGAGATCAGTGCAGTTTAACACCTATGCCGTAATATAGGGGGAACAGTGCCTTTTAATACTCATGTCATAGCAAAGGGAGAGTGGCGCACTGTGACATCTGTGCCACAATAAAGGGAGAGCAGTGCTCTGTAACACCTGCGGCTTATTAAAGGGAGAACAGTGCACTCTAGTACCTATGCCTTAGTGAAAGGCGGCCAGTGTGATGTAACATCATTACCAGGGAGATGGGAGAACAATGCAATTTAACCTTTATGCCATGTTAATAGGAGAACAATGCAATTTAACATTTATGTTATCGCCAAGGGAGAGTAGCGCATGTTGACCCTTGTGCCATAGTAATGGGGGAGCAGTGCCCTTTAACACCTGTGTCTCAGGAAGGGGAGAACATTGCTTGTGAATACCCATGTCTCGGTGAGGGGGGGGGGGGCTGCGCTATGTAACCTCAGTATCATTGTAAAGAGAGAAGAGTGTTCATTAACATCCATGCCATAGTAAAGGGAGGGCTGTGCAGTTTTAACATCTGAATCCCAGTAAAGGGAGAGCAGCGCTATTTGTTACCCATGTCATAGTAAAGGGGGAATAGTGCAATAACACTCATATGCCATATTAAAGGTAGCGTAGAGTTTCCAGGCTTTTTTAATCCCATGGCTTTTTAGTTGTCTAGCAATATGGTTTAATAGTCGTGTTGGGCCGTGGCACGGAGTGGGCCTGCTTGCTGTGATGGCGGATTGTGCCATGGCTTGCCGGGTAACAAGAGTGTGGTTTGGGTTTTATAATGGCTTCTGCCAGACCCTCGCCATTTTAGTGGTATAGTGTTGTGGGAGGTTGTGAGAATAGTAAAAGAGGGGGATGGTCGGGGATTTTCTGTGGCATTGGTAGCTTAGGCCTAGTCCCCTGGTCTGGCTTGTTTAGTGCACAAGTGCGCCAGCATGTTAACATCATAGCAGGAATGAGCGCAAACAGTAAAACAATAAAACATTTCAACATTTTAGGGTATACAGGCCTGAGTCCTAGTTTGGTTTACAGCGGTAGGTTCCGCTGGGTAAAGAGAGAGTCCAAGGGCCGTGTGGGCTGGGTTCAGGTCACAGTGGCCTGGCTGGTAGTCCCGGTTGTCAGGGGGGGCCCTTTCCTGGCTTGGTGTTGGTGTGTCTGTTGAGGACGTTCGGTCGTGTAGGCCTCCCTGGTTTCGTTGTTGTTGCGACGGTCTCTTGCTGGTGCTATGGTGGCGAGCTGTAGCCCCAGGGCCGCTGCAAAGTCTTCCATTGCAGCTGGATGATGTAGGACATGTTCCTGTTCTCCCACGCAGACTTGGAGTTTGAAGGGATGGCCCCATCTGTACCTTAGTCCTTGTTGGGTTAGTGCTGTAGTAAGGGGCTTTAAGTCTCTTCTTTTCCTCAGTGTGGTAGGGGCTAGGTCCTGGAAGAAGGCAAGCGTGTGAGTCCCATGTTTTGGTTGTGCGGTTCTGGCTGCCGCCATGATTTTTTCTTTCGTGGCAAAGTGTAAGAGGCGGACGATAACGTCTCTGGGGACTGAAGGGTTGAGGGCTACGGGTCGCAGGGCCCTGTGTGCCCTGTCTATCTCCCTGTCTTGGTCTGAGGAGTTTGGGAGCAAGGACCGGAACAGTTCTTGCAGCGTGGGTAATATGGCGTCTGCGTCCACTGTTTCTGGCATACCCCTTATTCTGATATTGTTCCTGCGAAAACGGTTGTTCAGGTCTTCCAGACTATCTTCAAGGAATTGCACTTTATCGCTTAGGTAAAAGATATCTTGTTTGTGCTGGGTGGTGTTCACTTTAATTTGTGTTATGTCAGCTTCTGCCTGGGATGTGCGGTTACTCAGGGCCTCGATTTCCCCTTTTAGGCCTGAGATGTGTTGCTCCAGTTCTGTGGCCGTGTGTGCCTTTATGTCCGTCGTGGCTTCCTGCAGCATTTGGCGGAGGTCGGCTTTGGTAAGCGGCTCTCGCGGTGTGCGGTAGTTTGTAGCTGTTTCTCTTTCAGGGGCTTCACTGTCGTCGGTTTCAGCCCTGGACTCTTGGGCCTCCTGGGTTAAAGATGGCCATCCCTGTTCCCTGGTGACGCGGAACATGGATGCCACCGATAGGGGGATGTCTTTTTTTTTTTGGTGCCCCCAATGGTGATATTGATCGGGGGGTGCTGTGGGTAGCGTGTAACCCTTTTGTGTGGGTGGATGGACGAGAAAAGGTGCCGATGTTAGCTGATTGTGGCTCGTGGACGGGAGAGCTCAGGCTTCACACGTCCTGCTCCATCGGTGTTCAGGCTCCGCCCCCCGAGATCTGTATTTTTTAAAGTGTTTTTTTTTTACCAATAAACAACCATGAATTTGGAAAGCTGGTTAAAGCAGGGGACTCTTCAGAGAAAAAGTATTACTACTTCAATCTGTTCGGCACTTATAGAAACTGAGAAAGAAGATACAACTAAAAATTCCCAGATTTTAATAGTAACATGACGTAAAGTCATGATTTTATTAAAGACACGGAGGCGAGTATTATACATAACTCTTTCTTTTGTTTCCTCAGCAGCAAAGATAGAGGAATATAAATATTATTAAAAATGAAAGAAAAAACTGTACAGGCACAACAGGCAGCCAATCACATAATAGAGGAAGTAGCTATATAAGTCCTGTGTCTCCCACAATCCCCCTCTTTCTTGCGATAACCGAAGACCAGGTAAGAAGAACGATGTCCCACTTGATCCAAACAGGAAACGGGAAACAATGCGATAACTTCAAGCTAAAAAAGATAGAAAAATATGGTAATTTCCAAACTCAAAACTGTAGACTTACCAAACATAACCGTGAGGAGTCATACATAAAAACTGGATTCTGAAATAGAAAATATATAAAATTAGAAACCAGCATAAAACGTTCAAAATCATCCAAAACATGATAAAAATACATGACATAAATACATGATCCAAATACAGACCTAATTGGAAACATACCTGCATAGTATCGAAGCATCTCCTATCCCAAATCCACACCGGGAGGGTGGGAGGGAATAATACTCGCCTCCGTGTCTTTAATAAAATCATGACTTTACGTCATGTTACTAGTAAAATCTGGGAATTTTATTAAAGACACGGAGGCTCATATTATGCAAGTTCAAAGCTGTGCTATCACCTGAGATGCGATGTGTTCAATTGGTCTGAAATAGAAATCCCTGAAGGTTAATTCTCGGGACCAGTCCGCTGCTCGCATGATGTCCTCCAGACGGCAACCAACTGTGGATGCCTTCGAGGCCATAGCACCTCGAACAGAATGAGGTGTAAAGATAGACGTGTCTATACCCGCCAGGGATAAAAGCCAACGACTCCAACGCGCTAGCGTCGGTGTCGAAACCGGCCGATGAGGAGCCTTAAAGGAAATGAATAGGGGATGTCGGTCAGACGAACGCAACATTCGCGTAGCATCCAGATAGGCCTTCAAACAATCCATCGGACAGAGTGCCGGACATACCGAGAATCTAGGATATACGAAGGATTTGGATGCCGACTTAGTCCACCTAGATATGTTGAAAGTAACGCCTTCAGGAGTAAACACGAAGGCACCCCAGTCAAGAGCCCTGACATCGGAGACTCTCTTACAAGAGATCAGGCAAAGCAGCATAACCATCTTGGAGGATAGCTGCTTAAGGGTCAAGTCATGGTTAGGATACCACGCCGACAGGAACCGCAACATTATGTTGACGTCCCAAAAGGCCGAAAAACGCGACCTAGGTGGACGGACGAGGCGAATACCCTTGAGAAGGCGGCATACAAAAGGATGTTTGCCGACGGGTAAACCTTCCAAACCGCCGTGACCGGCAGATATGGCCGAGCGAAAAACATTGATAGTTCTGTACGCCTTGCTCGAGTCGAACAGGGCCGTGAGAAACTCCAAGATCAAATGGAGAGGGGCAGATACGGGATTCATTGCCCGTTCCATGCACCAACCAGACCAAGACTTCCATGCAGCTCGGTAAGCTGATCGCGTGCCCGGAGCCCAGGCGTTATCGAGGAGCAAGAGAGTCGTCTGTGGAACGTCAGGGACAACCCAGCGTCCCCTGAAAGGAACCACGCTACCAGGGGCAACTGGTGCCGTAATACCAATTCGTGTGAGTTCCCATCCGGATCCAGAAGGTCCTGAAAGTTCGGTAATAGACGAGGGAAGTCTATGGACAACTCCATCAGTCGAGGGAACCACGGACGGGATCTCCACAGAGGGGTGATCAGAGCCAGACAGCAGTCGTGACGAACCAGCTTCGAAATTGTGCGAGCAATCATGTTGAATGGAGGAAAGGCATACAGGTGGCCCGGCGGCCATTCCTGAAGAAAGGCATCCGTCGCCACAGCCGCCGGGTCCGGTCTCCAACTGTAGAACTTCGCAAACTGAGTGTTCAGGCGAGAGGCGAATAGGTCCATCTCGAATCGCCCCCACAACCCGGTTAGGCTTTGGAAGACCGAGGCATGCAAGCGCCAGTCTCCCGAGTCTCTTAAATGTCTGGAGTTCCAATCCACACCCGAATTGTCCAAACCCGGAATATGTTCCGCCGTCACCGAAACGTTGTTGAAAAGGCAGAACTGCCAAAAATCCTTCGTCAAGAGAGCCAACATCCTGGACTTGGTGCCGCCCAGGTGATTTATGTACCGGACCGCCGATACGTTGTCCAACTTGAGGAGAACGCAACAGTTCGCCTTTCCAGGGGTAAGGCTGCGAATCGCAAAGGCTCCTGCAAGAAGTTCTAGGCAGTTGATGTGCAACGACTTCTCTGTGTCGGACCATCTGCCTCCTGTGGAAACGTCGCCACAACGAGCACCCCAGCCGTGCAAGCTGGCATCTGATTCTATGATCACGTCCGGAATGGAACCGAAAATCGCCCTGCCGTTCCAGGCTTCCATGTGTGCTAGCCACCATACCAGCTCGTCTCTGGATTCCTCGTCCAAACATATCCGAGATTCGTAGGAGTGACCCGAACGTAGGTGTGACCCCTTGAGCCGCTGGAGGGCCCGGTAATGCAAAGGGCCTGGGAATATCGCCTGAATGGAGGAGGCCAGTAGACCGATGATCCTTGCCAACTGTCGAACCGATAAGTCCAAAGCACAAAGAGCTCGACGAAGCTCCTTCTGGATGGCTTTCATCTTGGATTCCGGCAAGTACAGGAATTGCCGTATGGAGTCCACCTGGAACCCCAAAAACTCCATAGACTGGGCGGGGGTCAGGACCGACTTGTCCCAGTTGATCAGAAAACCTAGGTTCTGTAAAAGGTTGACTGTCCAGTCCAAATGCAGTCTCAGGCATTCCAACGATTGGGACATGATCAGGATGTCGTCCAGGTAAATAATCAGTCGAACCCCTCGGGTACGGAGGTACGACACCACCGGCTTCATCACCTTGGTGAAACACCAAGGGGCCGAGGAGAGACCAAACGGCAGGCATGTAAAACGCCAACGCCGTCCGTGCCAGGTGAAGTGTAAGTAGTCCCTGGACTTTACTGCTATTGGAACCGTGAAGTACGCGTCCTTCAGGTCCAACTTGGCCATCCAATCCGACTGTCTCAGAAGGTCTCTGAGACAATGAATGCCTTCCATCTGAAAGTGTTGGTAGCGTAGGAAGGCGTTGAGAGGGCGAAGATTTATCACTGGGCGGACTCCGCCCCCTTTCTTGGGCACTAGGAAGAGATTGCTCGTAAAGCCTGGAGTGGCGAACGGCAATTCTTCGATTGCGCCTTTCGAGAACATCTCCTCGACTTCTGTGGAGATCATCGCGTCCTGCTCCTGTGGGAGAGACAATTCCCTGGGGGCATACGTTTGAACAGGCAGGGAGACAAACTCCAGTTGATAACCCTTTACGCATTGCAGAACCCAAGCATCTGAGGTTATATCTGCCCACCTTAGGTAGAATAAAGCCAGCCTCCCCGCCACCCGAACCTGATGTAGAGGGGAAGAAAGGGTACTCACCGTAAGGGCGTCTGCCCGAAGACCCACCACGGGGGTGTCTGGAGACCCACGATCTCCCTCTTGCCGGAAAGAAGGGAGGCGTTTTCGGATCTTGGAACCCCGGGAGGGGAAAAAGGAACCTCTGGTGGCACGGAACGAGCCTCGGAAACCACGGCCGGGTGGACGGTTCCTGCTACGCTCGGCCCCTCCGAAAACCTTGGGCGCGAATACGCGCTTCATATTTGCCTGCGCCTTGTCGATCGCCGTAAATGTTTTGACATAAGATCCCATGTCCTTCACGAAGGATGTGCCGAACAACATCCCCTCATCGGCTGAATCAGGTTCAGCTACGGTCATAGCGGCCAGTTTAGGGTCTATTTTTAAGAGAATTGCCTTGCGTCTCTCGGAAGACATGGCCGTGTTAGCATTCCCTATAAGGCAGATAGCCCGCTGGACCCACCCGATGGCCACATCGACATCCAAAACAGAGTCACCAGTACGAGCGGCGTCAAGAAGCTCGTACAGCTTTGACAGGGGGCCCAGCGTATCTAGGATCTTGTCTTGGCACCCTTTCAGGGAGTGATCAAGACACTTTTTAGGTTTCCACCCAGACTTATTTAAAAATTGGGCAATTTGAGGGTCAACGTCTGGGGTCTTACAGGCAGCGCCAGAGAGGGAAGGTCGTGGGCATTCGGCGCGCAATTTATTGCGGCCTTCCTTGTACAGAGGTGTGCGTATTCGCTTAGCCACATATTGGGCGATATGGTCCGGAGGGACCCATTCAGCAGACCGCGGGTGACGTAGGTCGTCCGGGTCAAACAGGGGGTTACCCTGTGGGTCTAAAAGCCCTTTATTATCATCCCCAGCGGGGCCTGGCACTTTCCCTCGGGGATTGGCAGAGGACCCAGAAGGGGTTACACCCGTAGGGGGTTGATCCTCGCCTGACTCGCCCTCAACATAGGAGTCATACTCCATAATATCGGAATCATCTTCCACACTCCGGTCGGTATCCGACCCATCATCCAGGGCTCTAGCCCGTTTCCACAATCTAGCCTTTTTAGCCCGGCCAGGGATGCGCGCTATCTGCGACCGCCAGAGGCGTGTCAGTCATGGCAGGCAAAGCCTGCATCGAGGAGAGGGAGCCGATATGTCGAGATTTTGCCTTCGCCTTACGGGCACCCGGCACAGTTTGGGCAGGGGAAGGGGACCCCACACCCAGGGGGGTAGGGGTAGCCATGGAAGGCAAAAACACAGAATGAAGTGACTGGGTAAAGGAGGATGAAACAGCCCCCATAGCGGAGGCAATAGCCTTTTGAAGGGAGGAAGCCATAGTGGCCTCTAATAAGGCCTGGAACTCCTGGGAGGCCATAGCATCCTCAGGGTTAACTATTGGGAAATCCCAATAGTCAGTAGGCCCATCCTTACTATCCTGCATAATGAGGCACTAGAGAAAAAACGGGCACTAATATAAGCCTAAAAGGAAACACCAGAAATGGGTTGATTAACCCAGCAGAACAGAATACAAGCTAAAACCTGATCGTTGGTGTAGCAGGGGAACCCGGAGAAGAACAGGGACCGACCGCACGGCAGAACAGGGTGATGCGAGTGACCGCCCAAAATGGCCGTCGCACGTGTCAGAGTGCGCTCGCGGACCGGCTCCCGGCGGTGGAAGGGGCGCGTGCACCTACCCGCGCGGGCAGCCCGCGAGAGGGGAACGAGCACACTCAGCCGCGGTCGCAGGGGAAGGACCGCCGCGGCAGAGTAATATCGCTGAGAAGCGAGAAGAGAAACAGGGACGGGAGGGAGGGGAAAAAATAGCCCGCGGCGGCGGGCAAAGTCCCAGGGGAACCCCCAAATACACCAACGATGTAGGTAACAGAAAAATATATCAACAGCGAATAAATACAATAATAATAGTAATAAGCATAAATCAAAAACATGAACCACAAGTAAACATCACAAAACAAAATGCAATGAGTAGGAGAGCTCAAGTAAAATACTTAGCTGTCTGAGGAAGCAGCAAAGAAAGAGGAGGATTGTGGGAGACACAGGACTTATATAGCTACTTCCTCTATTATGTGATTGGCTGCCTGTTGTGCCTGTACAGTTTTTTCTTTCATTTTTGATAATATTTATATTCCTCTATCTTTGCTGCTGAGGAAATAAAAGAAAGAGTTATGCATAATATGAGCCTCTGTGTCTTTAATAAAAGAAAAGCACACCATGCTAGCCAATCTTCTTCTCAAACAAAGAAAGAAAATATGATGATAGCTGCTTGTCATTTGGATTCACAAGTGCCAGAAATGAAGATTGTCCTGAAGCACAATGTGGACTTTGCAATAAAATATTGCCAAACAGTTCATTAGCACCTGCTAAATTACGTCGTCATCTTGAGCAAAACCACGCACAGTACAAAGATAAGAATAAACAATTTATGTGTAAAAAACAATTCAAAATGCTAATGAAAATCCACAGAGGGTTCTTACAGAGTGAGTTACCGCATAGCACTTGCAGGAGAAGCACACACAATTGGGGAATCACTAATAAAACCATGTGCAAAATAAATAGTGTCATGTATTTTAAATTTGTTGAGTAAAAAAATTTAAGCTGGGCCACTTTCCAACAACACAGTTTTGCACCGTATTCATGATCTTGCTGATGACATCCATACTGAATACATTTCTTGACTGCATCAATGTGATGGGTACTCACTGCAATTAGTCAAGTCCACAGATGTTGCAGAACTTTTAATTTTGTTGTTTTTTTGTTTGATATCATTTTGACAAACAAATTAAAGAAGACTTGCTTCTGTGTGAAACCTTGAAAACTCATATCACTGGTGAGAACATCTTTAACCCCTTAAGGACACATGACGTGTGTGACACGTCATGATTCCCTTTTATTCCAGAAGTTTGGTCCTTAAGGGGTTAAAGGACCACTATAGGCACCCAGACCACTTCAGCTCAATGAAGTGGTCTGGGTGCCAGGTCCATCTAGGGTTAACCCTGCAGCTGTAAATATAGTAGTTTCAGAGAAACTGCTATGTTTACATTAGAGTTAATCCAGCCTCTAGTGGCTGTCTCATTGCGCTTCTCACTGTGATTTTCAGTAGAAGAAGACGCCAGTGTCCCTAGGAAAGCATTGAGAAATGCTTTCCTCGGGGCGTGGCCTGGAAGCCGAAAGAAATGGCAGCATAATCTGTGAGCTCCCCGCTGGCTCCGCTTAAATCCTCGCTAAACAACGTGTCGGACCCCACGATGGGGAAATCTCAGAGAGCAACACAAGCGGCCAAGTCTGCCGACACCCCGAGAGGGTCCCCGGCCCCGTCGATCAGGCAATACCTCACCACACCGGCCGACCTTACCTCACAGGCCTCTAACGACTCCGAGGCTGCGGATCCCGCTCCAACACCTACCTGGGGAGGGGACCCTCTCCCCCCCTCCCCCCCTCCCCCCCTCCCCCCCTCCCCCCCTCCCCTCCCCTCCCCCCCCAGACACACACAGCACCCAGACACACACAGCACCCTCAGACACACACAGCACCCCCAGACACACACAGCACCCCCAGACACACACAGCACCCCCAGACACACACAGCACCCCCAGACACACACAGCACCCCCAAACACACACAGCACCCCCAAACACACACAGCACCCCCAAACACACACAGCACCCCCAAACACACACAGCACCCTCAGACACACACAGCACCCCCAGGCACACACAGCACCCCCAGGCACACACAGCACCCCCAGGCACACACAGCACCCCCAGACACACACAGCACCCCCAGACACACACAGCACCCCCAGACACACACAGCACCCCCAGACACACACAGCACCCCCAGACACACACAGCACCCCCAGACACACACAGCACCCCCAGACACACACAGCACCCCCAAACACACACAGCACCCCCAAACACACAGCACCCCCAAACACACACAGCACCCCCAGACACACAGCAACCCCAGACACACACAGCACCCCCAAACACACACACAGCACCCAGACACACACAGCACCCAGACACACACAGCACCCTGCGACACACACAGCACCCCCGGACACACAACACCCCCGGACACACAACACCCCCAAACACACACACAGCACCCAAACACACACACACACACATATATATATATATATATATATATATATATATTATATATAAAATAACCCTCAGTGAGTTAACAGACAAAGAACATTAGAAACCTAGAATGTGACGGCACATAAAAACACCCTCACACACAGCACCCCTCTTACATACACACACACTGCGCCCCTCACACATACAATACGTCCAAATATATATATATATATATATATATATATATATATATATACATACATACATTCTCTAAACACACCCTCTCTACAACCCCTACACACACTACATCACCTATACACACACACTACAGCCCGTATGCACACACTCGCTACATCCCCTGTAACACTATGCCCCCTATACACACACTCTCTACAGCCCCTAGCCACACATATTACACCACAAACACAAATTAAATTGACCTATTTACACAATACCACACCACACTCTACACACACGCAATCCCACAAGCAGGCTCCAAACACATGCACCATACACTTTCCTGGCCCTTTTGTCCTCTGGTATCCCACTTGTGGAGACACCAGAGACAATTTAAAAGCAAACACAGCGCAAGCATGTTATTAAATTTGCTTGCGCTGCACAGAACAAATTCAGGGCCTTTTTCTAATGCCAGAGTTCTTCAGCGTGGCTCTGCGCATTGAACCAACATGCTCACTTTGAGAGGGGCGTGCTTGTCATTAGTGATGACAAAACACACCCTCTCTGGCCCCGCCCCCTTCTTAGGGGGCCGCTCTGATTGAAAAATGCCCGGGCCTAATTTTTTTCCCAGTCCGGCCCTGCTCAAAACTGTGCTAGACGAATCGGTCCGTATTATTCATTTTATAAAAAGTCGACCATTACAGTCATGACTATTTAAAATTATATGTGAAGATATGGGTAGTCACCACTCTGCTTGTTAGAATGTTTGAATTGCGTCAAGAGTTGTTTGCATATTTCCAGGATCATAAATTTAGATTATCTGATCGATTAACAAACACTCTGTGGTTATCCAAAGTAGCATATCTTGCAGACATATTCACAAAATCAAATGACGTATGTTTATCACTCCAAGGAAAAAACACTAATATATATATATTTTTAATTCTTTATTTTTTCATGTGCACAGATTTACAACAGGCATGCAGAGCCACGTCACCTTCTGCACGCTTTTTATACCATTTTGCAGTGTAGACAGCACATTTTTTTATATATAACATGAAGAATACAGGCAGAGAAACGTAAAGGTAGTATGGTTTAGCATGTTAGACTGAACATTCAAATACCATTTCTTAGGTTAGGTCCCTGAATGTCTGGTTAACCCCTTCAGGACGGAGTCAATAAACTGGAATTTGCGCTATATGTCTGTTCACCCGTAGTTCCCCTCTTTCATATTATATGCACCCACACTAATTATATATCATTTTGTTCAGAAGAAACAGGGCTTTAATTTATCATTAACTATTCATATATATGGAACATAATTTATTATGAATAACTTTTTAAAAAATGCGAAAAAAGTTTTCTTTTTAATTTGTATTTCCGTCTGACATTTTAACTGTGAATGTCATAATACTGGTAGGTTTTACTGCAAAAAAAATGCACATATTTGTAATCAGCGATGTCTCACGAGTACAACAGTACCCCCTATTAACAGGTTTTATGGTGTTTTGGAAAGTTACAGGGTCAAATATAGAATGTTCCATTTTCAAATTGAAATTTGCCAGATTAGTAATGTTACCTTTGAGACGGTGTGGTAGCCCAGGAATAAGAATTACCCCCATAATGGCATACCATTTGAAAAAGTAGACAACCAAAGTGTTTGTGACTAAGTGACTACTAAGAAAGACTAGACATACCCCACTTGCAATACCTTGGGTTGTCTCCCGAGTAAAACAGTACCCCCCATGTACAGGTTTTATGGTGTCTTGGAGAGTTATAGGGTCAAATATAGTGCTTGCGAATTAAATTCTCTGTACTTTCTCCCTGTGTTGTCAGGCATGTCAATCAAATGTTAATTAATCAAATCGCCTAATTACTTAAATATACACGTAGAATTTTAATATATATGCATTTATTTTAGGGTATTTAAATTCTACGTGTATACTAATGTAATCTTTTATGTAATTATATGTATTTATCTGTATTTATATCTATTTATGCGGTTATTTGCATTTTATATACAGATAGATATATATATATATATATATATATAGAATGTCATTCTAAGTGTATTTTGTTACCAATATATATATATTAATAACAAAATACAGTTAGAATGAAATTACATATTATTTTATTTATTTATTATTGTAATTATACATCTTTATATATATATATAATATTTGTGTATATATCTATTATATATATATATATATATATATATATATATATGTGATCACATGGCCCCCGGGGGCCTGATTTGCCGTGGGAGGGCTGCCTGGGCTGTGAGGCAGTCCTCCTGAAGCGGAGCGCCGGGAAGGTAAGTAACCCGGGCGCTCCAGGGCTCAAAGCCATTACGGCGTTCTACGCTGCCGCAACGGCTTTAAAGCCCACTTAAAGCGGGACGGCATAGAACGCCGTAACGCCGTTAAGGGGTTAAGGTACACGCTTCAAAAGTCAACGATTATGACATTACTTGCTGAACATAAACATGCTAGGTCAAGTAAATAAAACTTTGCTAGCAATCAAGAG
This sequence comes from Pelobates fuscus, assembly GCF_036172605.1. Classification (NCBI taxonomy): domain Eukaryota; kingdom Metazoa; phylum Chordata; class Amphibia; order Anura; family Pelobatidae; genus Pelobates; species Pelobates fuscus. The sequence continues at coordinate 235,702,896 of NC_086317.1, forward strand.
TGTTATCTATACTGTAGCTAGTTTACATCATTTAAGCATTAGGATGAACAGGAAAGATAAACTAATAACTTGGCTCATTATGATGCTATGAATAATCTTACATTGGTTAGCAAAGGTATTAGGCTGTAGTTAACGTTGAGTCTGCAATATGACCACTGGGTACTAATTGCACCATGAAAGCTCTTAAGGAACAGTGAGTTAAATGTCTCTGTAAGAGAGCTGGTGTATATTACGTGCTGTCCGTTTATCCTATACCACGTATGGGCCATCGGAGCTTGGTAGGCTTCATGGTCGGTAAGGTGATGCTATTCATCCCCGGGAAGGGCTGTGTGTTGGACTAGGCTCCTTGCATGTGGCTCGTGGTGGGTGAGCTGCGCCGGGGGTTCCTTTCTCCTGGGCCCAGGTCTCCCGTGGGTCCCTTGCCGCTTGTCTGGTAGCTTTCCGTTTTGGTTTGGCTGGGTCATGGGTCTGCGGGCTCTTTACGTGTCAGGGGATTCCCCAAGTGCTTGGACGGCGTGTTGGCTGTGCCGCCGGCGAGCTCCATGCTCAGTGCCGGTTGCAGGTGCATCTTTTCTCTGGGTCAGCTGCCCATGTGGGTGTCTGCTTTCGATGCGGTGCCAGAATGCTCGGCATATGCGTTTAAACCGGGCTTCAAAGTCTTCCCGCCAGGACTGAATGTCCGCTCCCTCTGTGGTTTGACGGGGCTGCGGTTCGGCGGCCATCTTGTGCTCACCATGCGGTCCTTGGGTGTGGGAGATCTCATGTTTGCCGGGGGTGACTTTCCCCAGTGGGGACCGGGATAACCCCCTCCGGTCCAGGGGGGTGACGGGGTGACGGGGCTCCGGAGTCTCCAGGTATTGCTGAGCGTCTCGGGTCAGGGGATCTCCCCCGGCCCGCAGGTCGCCATCAGTGTTAGGCCGCGCGGCTGGACGGCTGGATACTGTGTTGGGGCGACTGGCTGCATGAGTGCTTACAGTACCGTGCTGCTTGGTGGCAGAATCTTGCCCATGCCAGGTCTGTGCGTTAGAAGGTCGGATTAGCTGATTTTCAGCCCTGTTTTACAGGAGCTGAGCTGAAACACATCCTGCCATCTTGGCTGCCAGGCCCCGCCCCAACACTAATATTTTTAAAGCAAGATATAAAATATTTTCACTGTCTCATAAGCTGCAGTTTTGGACCTCGCCTGTTAAGCAAAATAATTCGAACTCTTTGCCAACACTTAAGGACTTTCTTGAAGAATTAGAAATTGAACTTGAAGATGAAACTCGCAATGAAATTGTAGATCATCTTCGCCATTTAATCCCATCTATTAATCAGTATTTTCCATTCTTGAATGAAAACAATAATGAGTGGGTTCGAAATCCATTCATAAAAGACAAGCCAGCCAATTGTCCTGATGTAGATTTTGAGAATCTGATTGATATAACTTCTGACAGTCAACTAAGCCAAAAATTTAAAGAAGTTTCTCTTTTAGTGATTTACACAAAGAATACCCAGAGTTGTCCAAGTGGGCAATCAAAGTGTGAAAATGGATTCTAGCTTTCCTCTGCAACAAGAACAAAGTATCAAAATTGACTTGATGCAACTGCAGACATGCGAATACAATTGTCAACAATGAAAACAGATATAAAAAGAATTTGCCAGCAAAAGAGAACATTACTCTCTGCTCATTGAAAGGTTTGTACTGCGCTGCGCTACTCTACGGCACACATTTTTTTTTGTTGGGGTACCAAAGTTTTGCTATACCATGTCAAAGGGTTCCAAGGGAATAATTAATTGGGAAACCCTGTATTAGGCAATATGTGTGTATAGATGTATGTATTATGCAGTATGTGTGTATGGGTTTGTATGTATTAGGCAATATGTGGGTATAGATGTATGTGTTAGGCAGTATGTGTGTATAGGCAGGGACATATTTGCCGTGAGGCAAACAAGGCATTTGCCTTGCGCGCCATTTTCCAGGGGGGCGCCCTCAAATGCCCAGGCAAATACCTTGTTTGCCTCGATTTCTGGGAGCCCAAGAGCTGGCCAGCTGGCCACCTTTGGGCTCCCCCGGGGCAGGCAGGCGGGCGGCCTGCGAGGGAGCACTTTCCCCTGAGCTCTCTGCTTAGCTCCCTCGCGCGACCCGCATTAATGCCGGGAGCCGGAATATGACGTCAAATTCCGGCTCCCGGCATCAATCTGCGGCGCGTGAGGGAGCTGAGCAGAGAGCTCAGGGGAAAGTGCTCCCTCGCCGGCCGCCTGCCTGTACGTCTGGCCGCCTCCCTGCCCAGCAGCGCCACTGGACCCCAGGTGAGAAATCCACCCAGCTATCCCAAACGTAGGGAGGTTGGGTGGATTAAAATAAAAAAATAAAAATTAATATTTATAATAATTGTGAGTGTGGGGAAATGTGTGTGTCAGTGAATTTGAGTGAGTGAGTGTGTGTCAGTGAATGTGAGTGTGTGTGTGTGTCTGTCAGTGAATGTGTGTGTGTGTCTGTCAGTGAGTGCGTGCGTCACAACGGGAAAAGATATGTGATCTAACATTTTATTGCTCAGTTTCCAGTAAGACCCAGGAAAATGCTCTTACACATTACCTACAAAAAAACTCAGAGAGGAACCACAAATGGTACAGATAAAAAATAACACCATAAAAGATAAAAATAACTCAGATGGGGGGCGTGTCCTGAACTTGTCGGTGAGCGGTCGCATGCTGCGAACGCTCCGTGCACCTAAGGCCTTAGTCTGAGCCATTTAGACCGTTAACACCCGACCCCGACAGCAACATACGACATGTCTCAGTCCAAACCCAAAAGGACCTCGGAGAGACAGGAGTAATCATATTTTTTCACCCCAAAAAACGGGCAGAACAAATTCCTGGCGCTGACTGAAGACAGCCAAGATGGCGCAGATGACCCGGAGCTGGAGCACTCGCGAAGCACACAGGCATTACCCTACAATCCTCCCTGGGCGATCTACGCAAGGACTTGCAAGAACTGGGGGCCAGAACAGCTACTGTGGAAAACACCATGGCAGAGTACGCTGAGACCCACGCTGATATGGCTATAAAAATGGAAGGCCTCATGTCCAGAATGGATGACTTTGAAATTAAACAGGCGGATATGGAGGACAGGGTCCGTCGGAACAACTTCCGCATAAGGGGAGTGAAGGAAACTGTCGGTATTAACGACTTGTCAACCTACATCACGGAGCTGTTACATGATATCGCCCCAGAGCTCCCTAGAGATCTCCTCCTCGTGGACCGCATACACAGTGCAACCAGGTTCAGATTCCTACCTCCCAACACACCGCGAGACATCATGCTGTGCCTCCATTACTTTCATGCGAAAGAGGAAATCCTCAAAAGAAGCAGAGCCCAATCGACCTGGTCGGAGAAATACCGGGATGTCACGGTCTATGCGGACATTTCAGCATTCACTCTCAAGCGGAAGAGATGCGTCCAATCCATCACGGAGCAACTCATAGCCCATCGAATCGTCTACTGCTGGGGACACCCCGTGATTGTTGGTACAGCATGAGGGTAAGTCCACTGTACTGCTCACCCCCGACGACGGAACAAAGAAGCTGTGAGAATGGGGAATGGAACCGAAAGAACAACCAAGGCCTACCAGAGAACCTAGGCGCCTTTCTCCAGAATGGAAGTGACCGAGGAGATAAAGGACCAACGAAGGTCCCAGAGACTGTACCACCGTGTCAGAAGAATTGCAAGTATACGCACTGTATGCCTTATGGTCCTAGGGGATCCCTTTAAACTGGTGGTAGGGCAGGAGGGCAGGGTGATACTGAGGTTATTGTATTATTATGTTCCTCTTTGTTACATAGCCTCCCCCTAGGGGGTAAGGGAAACATGGGAATCACTCATGGGGGCAAATGGCTCTGTCGCTGTCTTCCTGCATGTCACGTCCAGACAGTGACCCTGCCGTACAGAAATCTAAATTTAAAAAAAGAAATAAAAAAATACAAAACAACAAAAAATAAAATAAAAAATGGATGGCTAAACAAATAACAATACGGTGAAGGGACCTATTGATAATGATTCCCATAGCTAGGACAGGCTACCTTACTATTGATGGGGTATTTCAGGCCCGCCTAAGCAACATTGGGCAGTAGGGTAATCCCTCTAACATTTGCTTACACCAATCACTCCACTCAAGGGCGGCATAAAACATCCCCTAACTGCAGAGAGAGTTAGGAAGGACTCCCAATAACCAGAGGAAATTACACACATGTACCCGGCATGGCCAGCTTGCTGATTTAGGAGAAGGGGCAGGGACAGCCCCCGCCAGGGGGACCATGAAGATATTAGTTTTTTAATTTTATTTTGTAAATATTTCTTTTATTGAGGCATTTGTTAAATAGGGTACAGAATAGAGAAGAGGGGATGTACATTTTTCATACAGATTGGGATCATGCTAACAGAATGCAACATCTCCTATGATTGACTGCCTTATTTTATGTTATTGAAGCGTTCTACAGTATTGCTAAAAAGAGTAGTGTAATAATAGTACAGCTGTTAGGCATAGGCAAAACATCAAGTGGATTATTACAAGTATGTGACATGAGAAACAATATCACCGAGGCATGGTATTAAGTAGCAGCAATATGAGACCAAGCTGGCGTGTGGGTTTGTATGGGTATGTTTGGAACCTGCATATGTACGATAAGTGTATCTCTGTGAACGTTGTGTGGGCATGTGTGCTCGCCTGCAACGTTGGCAGGATGAGCCTGTGTCTGGGTGACCTTTTGTACAGTGGGACACTGTATGTTGCGAGGATTAGTATTTTGGTGCATGCATTGGTCATTGGATGCAAGTTTAAGTATCAGGCTTGTTATGCAGTGAACATCGTGTAACATGGTAACTGCGGCGCAGGGTTTGAAGCATGTTTATTGTTAAGTTCAGTGTCCACCAGTGTGTCTGGCCGCTCAGTAAATCTTGTGGTCTCGCTGTTATGGCAGGAAGGGGTTAGCATTATGACTGTGTCCCGTTGCAGCGAGTTCACTAGGCCCCCGTCATGGTCTCTTTCACCCGATGCCCTCTTTGTGGATGCAGTGTGTATCCGGTGCTGGGTTTCTGCGCCCCGTGTGGGTGGTCGTTAGGATGTCCTTCCAGCCCCAGGCTGGCATGCAGGCTTGCATCTTCTTGCCGCAAACTTGGCTACCGCTGGGGCCCGGGTTTCCTCCACTTGTGGGAGTGACGGAGGAGCTGGTTGTTTTCCGTCGCTTGCGCTGCTTGTTCCTCCGCCAGTGTGGATGATGCTTTCAGGCTTCCTGCCCTTTGGCCTGCCGCCCGGTTGGGCCATGTTGCGTGTGGGTGAGTAGTTGTGTTGACAATGTGCCCAAGGATATACCCCTCACTCCCCGCTTAACGTGGTTTCGCCCCCCCAACTTCGGTGATGCAGGTATCGGGGCTTGAGCTGCTTGTTGATGCTTCATGAGTGTGTCCCAGAATCGGGTCAAGATCGCCTCTAGGCTCTGTGGGGGTGCCTCCCTGGTGTTGGTGCCGGTGTCGTGTTCACCATGCAGGTCTCGTTGCCGGCCACCATTTGTGAGGGCCTGCAGCTTTGCGTTTCAGGATCCAGCTTGAGTTGCAGCCTCGGCTTGTTGCTATAGGAGTTGAGTGGGGACCGGGATGACCCCCGCCGGTCCAGGGGGGTGGCGGGGGAGGGAGGTGAGTGCACAGATGGGTTTTTACTTGGCTTTACCATCCAGGAGAGCGGCCGTCTCTCCCTGGCTCGGTCGCAGGTAGGCCCCATTTGCTTTGTTTGGGATCCCGGGCGGTGTATGTCTCGTTTGTTGTTTCTTTCGACGCCCCCAGGTTTCCCCGACTCGTTGTGTGCCCTCCGTCTCGGGGTCGTGTCTGTTTTCGGTGTATTTACCCCTTATTTTGTCGCTTTGTGCAGGAGCTGATTCACTTTTTCCAGCACCGCCGAGTCCGGTCACAGCTGGTCTTGCCCACACACCACCACGTTGGCTGAGATCATGAAACCTGATGATCTAAGGCAAGTCAATGCGAGGCAATCGCACATGTGTGGAAAACGCAGCTCTGCGCCAATCAGCATCTCCTCATAGAGTTCAGTACCTCTATGCAGAGCGTGGAGACGCTGACTGATAGTGCTGACACAGGAAGCACATCTAGCCACTAGGGGCGTTAATAGGCAGCAATGTAAATACTGCCTTTTCTCTGAAAAGGTAGTGTTTACAGTGCTAAGGCTGCAAGAACATACTATAAACACCAAAACAACTACATTAAAGGGACACTATAGTCACCTGAACAACTTTAGCTTAATGAAGCAGTTTTGGTGTATAGAACATGCACCTGCAGCCTCACTGCTCAATCCTCTGCCATTTAGGAGTTAAATCCCTTTGTTTATGAACCCTAGTCACACCTCCCTGCATGTGACTTGCACAGCCTTCCATAAACACTTCCTGTAAAGAGAGCCCTATTTAGGCTTTCTTTATTGCAAGTTCTGTTTAATTAAGATTTTCTTATCCCCTGCTATGTTAACAGCTTGCTAGACCCTGCAAGAGCCTCCTGTATGTGATTAAAGTTCAATTTAGAGATTGAGATACAATTATTTAAGGTAAATTACATCTGTTTGAAGCCAGTTTTTTTTTCATGCAGGCTCTGTCAATCATAGCCAGGGGAGGTGTGGCTAGGGCTGCATAAACAGAAACAAAGTGATTTAACTACTAAATGACAGTGAATTGAGCAGTGGATTTGCAGGGGAATGATCTATACACTAAAACTGCTTTATTGTCAGGGTACCTGCGGTCTCTACCTCCGAAAGAGGTAGAGACTTAGCTGTTCCTCCATCCAGACGGCCTGATGGCTCCCTCCCCCAAGGTCTATCCGGTCATGCAAGGCCGGCCGCGAGGGAGTGACTGCCTTTTACAGCATCTAGGCAGGAAGTTGTCATCAGGACACTCCTCCGGAACGACCTGTCAATCAACTGCTGCAGGACCAATCAGGACGCCTCGGAGGCGTGGTTACTGCTCTGAACAGGGTATTTAACAGAGCTTCGTTCATTAGCTCATTGCCCTGTCGTGGTTCTAGCTTGTTCTAGTCATTCAGTGCTTGTGTATTCTATTATCCCTTTTGGTTTTGACCCGGCTTGTTTACCTTACTCTGCTTATCTCTGTTACCCTTGATTCGGCTTGTCTCTCGCTTACCTGTCTTCTGTTACCCTCGACCTCGGCTTGTCTTTGACCATTCTATACTGTACTACTTACGTTAGTCCGGCCATTCTAAGGTCCGGTATACGTATCTGGCTACTGTTTGTACTCTGCGTGTTGGATCCCTGTCCCGATCCTGACATTTATTTAGCTAAAGTAATTTAGGTGACTATAGTGTTCATTTAAGCTGTAGTTTGTTCTGGTGACTATAGTGTATCTTTAAATGTGAAAATTCATACCTCTTTATCCTGCAACTGGATTCTTCCATCTTAGCTTGAAGTAGTCTGGGAGTGACATAAGAGAAAGTTCTGTAAAATCACCTAAAAACTACTCACAGTTTGAGTCTGCTGTATAAATGAATTGCTCCCAGTGTCTCAGTGTCCCTATGTATCACAGTGTCAGTGTCCCCATGTCGCCCAGTCCCATAGTCTCCCAGTGTCCCCATTTCTCCCAGTGTCCCCATGACATGTCCCCATGTCACTAGGATACTAGGGGACACAGTGAGACATGGGGGCACTGAGACACTTGGGGACACTGAGAGACATGGGGGCACTTGTGAATACAGAAATTGGGACACTGGGAGACATGGGGACACAGACACTGGGAGACATGGGGACACTGAAACATTTGGGGACACTAAGACCCTAGGGACATTGAGAGACATGGGAACACAGACACTGGGAGACTAGGGGACACTGGGAGACTAGGGGACACTGAGACACTAGGGACACTTGTGGACATAGACATGGGGACACTGTGAGACATGGGGACACTGAGGACACTGGCTGGGAGACATGGGGACTCTGAGTCACTAGGGACAGTGAGAGACATGGGGACTCAGACACTGGGAGACTAGGGGAAACTGGGAGCCATGTGGACACTGAGCCACTAGGGACACTGGCTGGGGGACATGGGGACACTGGGAGACATGGGGACACTGTGTCCCTAGTGTCTCAGTGTCTCCCAATGTCCCTATGTCTCTCAGCATCCCCATGTCTCACAGTGTCTCCTATTGTCTGTGTCCCCATGTTTTCCAGTGTCCACAAGTATCTCAGTATCCCCAGGTCTCCCAGTGTCCCCTAGTGTCTGTGTCCTCATGTGTTCCCTAGTGTCTCAGTGTTCCCATGCTGCGTTTCCCCCCCCATCCCTCACTTACCTGAGCTGCTGTATGGACTCTCTGTGCTGTGTAGCTGCTCCCCCATGGATCAGTGAGTAGTAGAGAGAGGCAGGGATATGCTGTAACTTCCTATCCCTGCCTCTCTCCACACACAGTGACTCTACTGGCCGGTGCTGGTATTGCAGAGTAATCTCCATTTATACTGAGAAAGATACCTGGATTTGTATTGCCGGTATTACTGCAATACCTGCACAGCCAGGCAGCCTCAAATACTGGCTGTGCCAGTAAAATACCAGTCAGGTGGCAAACCTAGGAGTAGTGTGTAAAAAAATGGGCCTATTCCATGGGCCTGGGCCTGGAGCTGCAGCTCCATCAGCCCCTATGTTAATCTGGCCCTGCTTGCCGATTAATATTCTGTCACTGTGTCCCTCAGCATATAAAGCATTGATCCCGCCATGGGGCAGCTGACCTGCTGGGTGTGTCAGGATATTTATATCGGCAGACATTTTGTGCTATGATAGAAATTAAAAATGTATATTGTCAGAGTCATTCTGAACAGACCAGACTCCATTTTGTTATTTTCAAGTTAACAAAGAGACACAAAATGTCTATCCTTTCTGTAAAACTAACCACTTTGCAAGAGCTAAGGAATGCTTAGTATATACAAACCTGTTGATAAGACATGAGCACGGGGGATGGACAGACTGTCTAAATGCTAATGGAATATAATCAATTCTAAACCCAGACATTTGTGACAGAGAAGATTAAATAATTTAATTTTACTTTCGATATTGTATAACGTCCCATTGTAAGTTTAGGGGTCATACTTAGTTATAACTGTCATATTAGAAATTATAGCAGAATTTGCCAGACACATAGTCCGAAGAAAGCCCAAAGAAACTCTTGAACTGACAAAAAACTTGAGTTATAGACAACTATAAAGATAAGGTAAATGACGTCAAAATAGCCACCAGGAAAAGTTAACTCTTTCCTGGATAGGAATGTTTAGTGGGATGAGACTGCCCTCTATAGACCAAATACTTAAATTGCTATCTGGAAGGTAAACACACCTCCAGTTTTCTATTGGTCTATCACGTAGTGAATTTTCCCTTTAAAAAAAAGTTAAGACAAAGGGAAGAGAGAGGAGAGGTATGCAGAGAAGGGATGCAGAGAAAGCAGTCGGGGGCAAAGAGTTGGAAACAGGCTAAGTCAGGAGACAGAGAAAGAGACCCATGACATTCAAATTCCTGAGAATACCTACTAATCTGATGAAAATATCTACTCAACTGGTAAATATGCTGGATTCATTTAATTAATATAAATTAAATTAAAATTTTCTAATAGCATGATATATGACTGGATAAATCACGATCAGATTTCAATATTTAGAAATCTTAGTTAACTAAGAAGAATATATTTATAACCATTCCATGCTGCAGATGGAATTAGAATAAGTATGTATTTATGTGATATAAAATATCTGTTTAGGCAAGTTAAGATTCTGCTTATAGAACATAGTAGATTACTCTTATTGGATGGTTCCTGGAAATGACTAATTAACTGGTTTAAATGTTATTTTATTTAAAATCACATGAGACTAGGTCTTAATTAATTAGGAGGTCTAGCCAGCATTGAAAGGGTTATTCTAACTGTTAGCTAAAGTTTTATAGCCTTAAGCTGCAAGGTCTGTGTGTGTAAGTTTCACTTTCGAAGCTCTGCGAAGCCCATCATAAATCTTCTTGACAATTAAGACTGTGTTAGCCATTGGAAGATGTTTTTACATTACCATATTGTATTGCATACTATGTTATACTGAATTTTCATTGATCATTGTCACGCATGTTACTTATTATTATTTAAATTGTCACAATAAATTGTATCTATTTTTATAACAAACTGTGATTTTATTTATATGGAATACATTTCACTTACACGATAACAATCTTTGGGATCTGAGAATTGAAATAGTGGGCAATTCTCAACTGTTTACTATTTTTATCCCATAAATATCCCCACAGGTGAGAATTGGGCCTCTATCGATAAAATTAGTTCACACATGTCATGGTTCTAATGTCACCGCAGCCCTCCATACCATTGTCTATACACCTCCCCTCACACACACACACACACACACTGACAGACACACACTCACTAACAGACACACGCACACACACACACTCACATTTTTTTAATTCAACCCCCCACCCTCCTTACCTTTGGGAATGCTGGGGTGGGTTAACACTTTCCCTGGGGTGCTGGGCTGCAGGGCTGGTGACTGCAGTCGGCGAGGGAGCACTAATCCTCCTGTTCAGCTCCCTCGCGCACAGCGTAGTGATGCCGGCGCCGGAATGACGTCATATTACAACTCCGGCATCACTGCGGTGCGCGCAAGAGAGCTGAACAAGAGGATTAGTGCTCCCTCGCCGCCCGCCAAGTGCTGCCGTTGCTAGCCTGGGGGGCCCTGAGGTGGCCACCGGCCAACTCCTGGGCCCCCCAGGACAAGAGCCTAGCAATGCATTTGCCAGGGCGATTGGGGGGTGGCTTTTTTTGCCACCCCCAGAGAGTGCCGCCCAAGGCAAATGCCTTGTTTTCCTCGGGGTAAATACACCCCTGCTCTCTCTCTCTGGGGAGGTGACCACACACAATACAGACAAACATGCCAGATTGGCAGCTCTGGTGGGATGGTTTACCGATGCAAAGATTTTTTACAAATCAGTGCAGTTATGAACCACTCTTAGAGCCGAGATGGTGAAAGGTAAAGCAAAGTTGTTATGGTGCTCAGACTGACAATGTACCTACTTTACAGTGCTGAAGAAAATATTGGTGCTTTAGAAATAAACATTATACTATGTCTAATAGTAATACATTTGTATACACAAAAAGTAATAGAAAGCTTTCATTTCTATACAGTATGATACGATTAGATTACACCGTGTAATCCTTTCTAGAAATCTATTTAAAAATGTTCAGCAAAAATTCATGCTTTTTAACAATGCAGTAACTCTTCAAATGCTTAGCAGTGACACCACTTTTTGGAAAGATAATTGCAAAAAGCATCATGAGTTTGTGCAATATGTTTGTAGCATAAGGGAAATTACCTGCATTTGTCCTGGATCCCAATTTAAAGCTGCCTTCAGCTCCGAGCCAAGTCTCTGTAATTTAATGAAACACAAGGTAAAGGCCAGTGCACATAGCTATAAAGAATCAGATAAAACCACAATGAATAATTTACGATATGAAATCTGAAAGCAAATATTATTTTATGTCAACTTATGTATTTATTGTACTTAAAATAAAGTTATGTAACAGTTTCAGACAAACAAGATTAAGCCCTGTGCTCAAACTCCCACTACTCCTGGGTGGCAGCAATGACTACAGTACACACCAGCCCCAATACATACAATACAAACCAAAGAAAAAAAGTTTATGTAAAATCCCTATGCACTTTTACATAACTGGAGGTTTTTTAGTTTCACTCCAACGGCCATTAAAGTGACCCTGTAACTTTCCAAAAACCCATGAAACCTGTTCATGGGGGTATTGTTCTACTCCTTGCTAAACACAAATAATCAAACGTTATCAGCAGTATATCACAAATATATTGGTGCATAAGAGGCAAGTCAAAAGGGAAAGAGAGTGAACTAAGGTTTTTAAATTAAGTATATGGGAGAAACATTCAAATAATGCGAATGGTAGTATAACATGGAAAATCAGTACAAATTGCTTGAGTAATAACGTGATATCTCAAACAATACGAGCATGCAATAGCGTAAGTGACTTAACTTTTTCTAAGCTATTAAAAACCGAGTAGATAATGTCAGTATGAGTTGGGTTCACAACCCATGTATGCGAATAAAGTAGGTGGAAATGATTTGAAATAATATTGCACTGACTAGGGAGATGGTGCATAGGCTAACACTAGCCTAAATATAAGTGATATGAAAGCCTAGTACTTTGTGATGATGGTTGAGTAAGATTCTAGTGCCAAGCAATAAAATAAAATAAAATGAAGATTACTTGTGAGGGTCACAGGAGTAAATAAACCACTGGCCAGTAAGAAAGCTGCACAGTAGGCATACTATGTAGGCATACAGACACATCAAAGACAGAAATCAGATAAAGCAAATATAGGGAGCATTGCTGTGTAAGGAGTCTGCAGCCTACTCAACCGATGCCTGCAAGGGGAAAGCTGCTGCCACCAGAGCAACCAAGTCCAGCCAACCGCATAGGCGCACACCACTGGCCCCAAGTGTTAATGCAATCCTGCATGATGCTCTCAGGAATCAAGCAACAACTGGGGCCACCACATAGTTAGCCCCATAGCCAGCAAGCAAATAGATTGGATTGACAAAATCCAGGCCAAGATTTTAGCCTTTGCAAGCGTTTGGTATAGCTGAAATCCAGGCCAACTCCGGGTTTATTTGGAGCCTGCATTGCAAAATTCAGACATGATTCAATAGAGTGAACAATGTCCACATTTGGCCATGTGGATGGCACTGTACAGTGTCTGTTTGGTGGGTAACTCTGAAAGTCCTACCATCCACTAGAACAGTGGTTCCTAACCCAGTCCTTGAGTACCCCTTACCAGTCCATGATTTAGGGATTACCCAGTTGTGTCTAAGATATTTTTAGAAAAAAAAAACACTTTAGACACCACTGGGTAATCTCTAAATCATGGACTTGGAGGGGTACTAGAGGACTGGGTTGGGAACCCCTGCACTAGAAGATAGCTGATCTTTTGGTTTTGATGGACTGTTGTACTGTTTACAAGACATACCTCTTCAAGCTGAGCTTGCTCTGTCTCAAGCTGGGACTATATAAATCCTTTAGTTTTTTGGTTAGTTAACAGTACATATCAGAATATCTAAAAACACAACCTGAATATTCATCTTTTTTAAAGTTTTTTAAAAGGTTAACCCACCCCAGCACTTTCAGCCTCTCACTACCACTCAAGTTGAATGGAATTGGCCTGGATAATGCCAAAGTATAAGTTACACATTATGGAAGCAGCTGAAGAGGCGGGGGTGTTTAATGGGTGCTGGGGAGAGACCTGTTTTTGGCAAAATGGTTTAACAGAGAAAATAGAACCTTTAATTGAGCACTTGCATCACCTCCCAAGCAGTGAGGTACTAAGGAGGTGGACATTAACCCCTTAAGGACCAAACTTCTGGAATAAAAGGGAATCATGACATGTCACACATGTCATGTGTCCTTAAGGGGTTAAGTTTTGCTTTGAGATCAAGCCACAGGTGTTTTGGCACTATGGGAACACCCTTGAGGCAGAGCTAGCAGACTCTAATAAAGGTTAGGAAATAAAGGAATCTCAGCAGTGTGCATTATGTTGTCTCTCCTACCCTTTTATATGCTAAAAACTCTGAGTGACCATGATTTTCGACACATACTATTCTGCTGTGTTTATTTTATGCAAATCAGGTATTTTCCAGGTAATTGTGTTTTCATGTTATGTTTGTACTGGAAATTAATTATAATTTGTAAACCTTTATCCGTGGCAGTAATGTACATTGTAATGTACATTCTACAAAATATAATAGGGTAACTAAGCCAAAATAAAAAAGCTATATTTTTTAATTCTATAGATCTATAGCTATATATATAATATATTGTGTATTTATATTAATATTGTTTTTGTATTTTATTGTACCCTATTGTATCAATGCAATGTTTTGTGGACCCAGGACATACGGTACTTGAAAATGAGAGAAACCTCAATGTATCTTTCCTGGTAAAATATTTTATAAATAAATAATGAAAATAAATAAATGTCCTTCATGCTAATTGAGTAAAAGCCATTACTAGTCAGTACACAAATTCATGTCTATGGAAAATTCCTGGGGGGGAGGGAGGGGAGATTTCCACACTGGTACATACACAGTGGTCTACCACATACTGTGCATATGTACGTGTTAGGAATGAGATGGTATCACTCTTCCAGAATACACAGAAAAGGCGAAGAGTGACATTACTTTCTCCACATACAACAACTCACAAGTGCACTGGTCTGTACTTTCTTTGTACAACACAGATGACTGACAAACGGTTAAAGAGATATAAGTCTGTTGTGCTATACTATTGGCTCCGGTGTATTGATTGTTGTTTTAATATATTGATCCTTTAAAGGGACACTCCAGGCACCCAAACCACTTCTGTCACTTATGTCTACTTCACGCTATGCATGATGAACTCCAGCTTTGCCAAAATCCCCACAGGAAAGCATCGAATAATGCTTTCCTATTGGGAGGTGTAATGCGCGCACGTGGCGGCCATTGCCGCGCATGCGCATTAGGTCTCCCCCGCCAGCTGACATCAGCAGGGGAGGAGCATGGGCGGAGCCTGACCCAGCGCCGAGGGACATCGGCGCTGGATTCAGGTGAGTTACTGAAGGGATGGGTGGTGGGAGGGAGGGGGGCACTGCAGTAACCTGCAGTGCCAGGAAAACGGATTTGTTTCCCTGGCACTGGAGAGTCCCTTTAAGCCAATAAGATTCGTGGTACAGTCAGGGACGTATTAGCCGCGAGGCAAACAGGTCATTTGCCTTGGGCGGCATTTTCCAGGGGGCGGCAAAAAAAGCCGCCCCCAAATGCCCAAGGCAGGCGGGCGGCTAAGTAAAAAATCCGTGCGGGCGGAGCTGGCAAGGGAGCACTTTCCCCTGAGCGCTCTGCTCAGCTCCCTGGCGCGCCGCAGAGTGATGCTGGGAGCCGGAATATGATGTCATATTCCGGCTCCCGGCATCACTCTGCGGCACGCCAGTGAGCTGAGCAGAGAGCTCACTAATCAGTGCTCCCTCGCCAGTGCCACCAGCCCACACAGCAGCCTGCCAGCCCAGCAGCCACTGGACCACCAGGGAAAGGGAGAACCTCCCCAGCATTCCCAAAGGTAAGGAGGCTGGGGGGGGGGGTTGAATTTTTTAAAGAAAAAGTGAGTGTGTTAATGTGTGTGTGTGTCTATTAGTGAGTGAGTGAGTGTGTCTGTTAGTGAGTGAGTGAGTGTGTCTGTTAGTGAGTGAGTGTGTGTGTCTGTTAGTATGTGTCTGTTGGTGTGTGTGTGTCAGGGAGTGTGTTACTATTTGTGTGTCTGTTAGTTTGCATGTGTCTGTTAGTGGGAGTGTATGCGTGTCTGTTAGTGAATGTGTGTGTCTGCTAGTGACTGTATGTGTCTGTTAGTGAGTGTGTATGTCTGTTAGCTAGTGTATGCATGTCTGTCAGTGAATGTGTGTGTGTGTGTGTATTTAGAAGGCAGGGAAAGGGGGGTGGCACTGGTGGGATGGGGGTTGGCCTGAGTTTTGGCATGTCTAGGGCGGCACAAAACCAGGATACACCACTGGGTACAGTGGATGAGGTAGATAGAAAGGGAAGAGGTACTGAAATATCTAGGGCAATAGAAGCCTTTATACTACAGATACTTAGTTTTAGCCAAGCGATTGTATTTAACCAATTTGTTTGTTATCCCCACATACAGTAATGTCTGCATTCTAATGACATTTTTTTTCATTACCCAAAATACTGTGTTATTCTTTACAAACACTTCTCTGCAGGATGTTTGAACATTAAATCTGAAAGCGAAACCTGATGCTTTGGGGTATATTTACTAAGCTCAAAGAGAGAATCGAAGAGAATAATTATCCAACTCAGCTGTCCTCACATTTTTGCTATTTATGTTCAGATTTGCTTTTTTCCCCCTTAATTTTAACTCCAAGGGTAATTCTAAAGTTGACATTTTATTTTTATGTGACACAATAAAATAATTTTGTTACTTTTCAAGTTAGCAGTACCTGGGACCCATATCAGTTGTACAGTGGCATGTTATATCTCCTGAAATCAAGCCTTATATTACTGCTTTAAACAATCTAAACAGCAATACATTGAACTAAGTATCACTTCAAAGCACTATAGATGCAAATCCAAGTGAATGGGACTCGTTGGCAGGTGCCCAGAAGGAAACTGACGTTTATGCAAACAGTAGGGGTTGTGATCAAGGCCTATAACATCATTACACTAGGTGTCCCTAATTGCATCTAAAGAGGTACCTGAACTAATCAGAGTGCTTATGTTGTTCTTGCCATGTAAATTGGGTCTCACAGTGTACGGTGTTAGCAGCAGGTTCTGTGTAATTTGTCCTCAGTATGAAACCAGTTATCTTGGGAGGGGCCAGGAAGCAGGATTAAAGAGAGGCTGATTACGGATTCATTTACTTGTGCCAAAAATTCCCCTGACTTGAGCAAGATTGCAGGCACATGTTTTCTATGTTCGGCTTTCTTTGCTCAAAAGAAGAATAAGAAAGGAACTGATCATGGAAACAAAATGTTGCAGTAAGTATAACTGTAATAATATGTAATATTGTCATATGCATTACGAAAATGCTTCCCTTTTCCAAGATATACATCACCAAGTGCAATGGGAAATGCCCTAAGCATTTGTGATTTGTATTTTTTTACATAAGGAGGTTGCTCACACTTCAAGAAACACTAGTCACCCGAACAACTACAGCTTAATGTAGTTGTTATGGTGTCTACTGTCTGTCCTTGCAGGGTTTTTAATGTAAACCCTCCCTTTTAAGATAAAAGGCAGTGTTTACATTGCTGCCTACGAACACCTCTAGTGGCCGTCACACTGTCATTCATCACAACTGAGCGGGGACAGCCGCACGGCGTTGGAAAAAATGACCTGTACGGTAAACTCACTTTTTAGTCTTACGATGGGATGGCCAGCCACAGCAATCTTAGATCTATAGTGTCATGAATACATGTTTTTATTCCTGACACTACAGTGTTCCTTTAAAGATTGCAGGAAGACAGGGGTGCAGTTGTAACCATTCTAAAAGTCTTTTTCTGCTCCATCTCAGTGAGTCACTTGTGGTATTGGTCTACCATGTCATATACTGCTTGGTTTCTGAACCTGTGGTATGCATTCCCCACTTTACTTCTGTGTATGCTTATTCGTGGTTATTTATATTTGCATGGTTTTGTTGGCTTGTCTGTATTATTTTTTCCTTTTGTGTCTTTTTTGCTTCAGAATAATAGTTCATACACTTCTCCTTACATACACAATATTCACATTATGTCATATTTATCAGAAAAATATTCATTATTATTAATATTTTATTATTTATATAGCGCCAGCAAATTCCATAGACTGTACAATGGGTGGACTAACAGACACGTAACTGTAACATGCTAGAAGGAGTGGGGTATAGTGACACAAAAGGTATAAGTAGGGTTAATGAAATAGGTTGCTAGAAAAGTAATGTCTAAGAACTTAGGTTATTTTTGAAAGTTGCAGGAGAGGAGTCATGGGGGCAGCGGGGGGTGAAAACCTGCCAACAGTTTAAATGGTATGATCTCCTGAAGAAGTGTGTTTTCAAAGATTTTTTTGAAGGAGTGGAGACTGGGTAAAAGTATAACAGAGAAGGGAAGAGCATTCCACAGTACGGAGAGAGGATAGGTGTAGGTCTTCGGCAGAACGCAGGGACGGGACATATTTGTGTGTTAGGGAGGATATTATGTTGGAGCAACATTATGTAGGTATTTGTAAGCAAGCACCAGAATCTTACATTGAGCCCTATATCTAACTGGAAACCAATTTAGGGACTGACAGAGGGCAGAGGCGTGGGAGGTGCGGGTGGACAGGAAAATGAGCCTTGCTGCCGCATTCATTATAGATTGCAGCAGTGCAATCTGGGAACACTTGAGACCACTGAGAAGGGAATTGAAGTCAAGGCAAGAAAGAACAAAGGCATGGGCCAGCACCTTAGCCGCGTCTGGTGTTAAATAAGGGCAGATGCAAGCTTTGTTTTTGAGATGGAAGCGGCAGGACTTGGTGATCGACTGGACATGAGAGGTGAAGGAGAGGTCGGAGTCAAAGAGAACACCAAGGCAGCAAGCCTGCGAGGTAGAGGTGATGGTGGTGCAGTTGACTTGTAGGGAGACAGGGGAGTAGCAACACTTGAGGGAAGAAAGACCAGAAGGTCTGTTTTGGACAGGTTGAGTTTAACCCCTTAAGGACACAACTTCTGGAATAAAAGGGAATCATGACGGGGTATTTCCATCATGTGTCCTTAAGGAGTTAAAGAAATGAGCAGTCATCCAGTTGGAAATCACAGAGAGGCAGTCAGAGACACGAGTCAAGATAGGTGAAGAGAGATCAGGAGAGGACAGGTAGATTTGTGTGTCATCTGCTTATAAATGATAAAGGAAGCCAAAGGAGCTGATGAGTTTACCAAGGGAGGCAGTATAGATAGAGAACAGTAGGCGACCAAGGAAAGAACCTTGGGGAATGCCAACAGAGAGGGATTGGGGAGAAGAGGCAGAGCCAGAGAAAGATACACTGAAAAAGCACTAGGTGAGGTAGGAGGAGCACCAGGAGAGAGCAGTATCCCGTAGACCAATATTACAGAAAAAAAAAGCTGTTGATGATCAACAGTGTCAAAGGCAGCAGAAAGATCAAGGAGAATTAGGATAGAGTAATGGCCACGAGATTTAGCAGCGATTAAATCGTTGGATACTTTGGTCACAGCTGTTTCAACAGAGTGACGAGTGCGGAACCCAGAGTGAAGCAATCAAGCAGAGAGTTGGATTCGAGGAAGTCGGTCAATCTTGCATACACAACTCTCTCAAGGATCTTGGAGTCATGATATAAGGAGGTATTTGGATGGGGAGTTGGGGTCAAGGTTGGGCTTTTTCAAAATCGGCGTTATGGTTGCATGCTTGAAAGGTGAGGGAAATGTGCCGGAGGAAAGAGAGAGATTGAAAATTTTAGTGAGAGGAAGAGCAAGAGAGGAAGACAGAGTGCGGATGAGATATGAGGGAATAGGATTGAGGGAACAGGTGGTGGGGCGGGAGGACCAGAGCAGAGCAGAAACCTCTTCCATTGTGGTAGGTGTGTCACGCATTCATCCGCACATGAAAATGTGGTTAATGGCATTAACTGTCCTGGCAGGAAAAATTGTGCCGAGCAACATTACCGTCCTGACAGGAAAAGTTGTGCAAAGCAGCAATCATGCAAACCTGGTAATTACTTGTGGGGTCAAAGGTAATGTGCATGGCCAATCAAATCCACAGGTGGGTTTGTGCTGAGCAGCAATCATGCTCACCTGGTAATTGCCTTTGGGGTCAAAGGCCAGTTACAGCCAATTGGATACCGAGGAGGGGTACTTAAACAGAATTCTCCTCTTGCTCATTGCCCTGTCGTGGTTTCATGTATATGCAGGGATGTATTTACCACAAGGCAAACAAGGCATTTGCCTAGGGCGGCACTTTCAGGGGGACGCCAAAAAATGCCACCCCAAGCTCCCAGGCAAATGCCTTGCTTGACTTGTGTTCTGGGGCTGTCCACCTTACTGTGAGTGAGTGAGTGTAGCTGTCAGTGAGTGTCTGTGAGTGAGTGAAAGTGTGTGTGTCTTCCAGTGAGAATGGGTGTGCCTGTGAGTGTGTGTCAGTGTGTGTATGTCATTTTATGTGTATCTGAGAGTGTGTCTGAGAGTGTGTACCTGTCAGCGAGTGGGTGTGTCAATGTGTGTCTGTCAGTGAAAGTGTGTGTTGGTTAAACAGTGTGTGCTTATGGCTGTATGTGTGTGCCAATCTATCAGTGAGTGTATATCAGTGCATGTATCAATGAGGGCATGTGTCTGTCAGTCAAAAAAGTGGCCTTGACACGAATTGGGGGGGGGGGGCAGACTTAGATTTTGGGGGTGCCCGAATTTAGGGTAGGGTAGCACAAATCCAAAATACACCACTGTGTATATGGTTATCCGAGAGTGCGTTCCTGATCTTGATTTTCTGGTATTTTACTTTGGCTTTGTTTTGACTTCCCTGATATCTGGTATCCCTGACTTTTGGCTTTCCCTCATCGTTGTGTCTGATTCTGTGTCCCTGGCCTCAGCTAGTATTTTGACTATTCTTGGAGACGTTAAGTCCGTCTATTCTAAGGTCCGGTTATACGTTATCCTTAGTCCTAGGTGTGACACAGTACTGCGTGCTGGATCAACTTGTAATCCTGACAAGGTGTGAATGAGCATAGAACAGAAGAGGGAGTGGGGTTGGGTGATGTATTGGAAGTGGAGGAAGAGAGGTTAGAGATCTCTTCCTTAACTGTAGAAGTCTTCTCAGTGAAGTGAGCTGCAAAGCGACCACCCAGTTACAGAGTGGTACGAGGAGGGGGAGCAACAGAGCGAAGAAGGGCATTAAAAGTGTGAAATGGTTGTTTGGTTCGCGGGAGAGTGTGGTTATGAGGGTATTGAAGTAATTAACTTTTGCAGAGGAAAGAGCCAGAGTCTAGGAGCGCAGCATAAATTTATAGCGGAGGAAGTCAGGTGCAGAGTGAGACTTTCTCCAACAGCGTTCAGCAGTTTTTGAACATTTTTGGAGATATTGGGTCAGCTTGGTGTGCCAGGGTTGTAATTGGGAATGCTTGCTGCATTTAAATTTAGGAGGGGACATGATGTCTAGTTGAGAGGAGAGAGTGGATTTGTAGAGTGAGGTTACAGAGTTAGGGCAAGTGAGATTTGAAATGGATAAGAGGAGAGTTTGGAGTTTGGTGAAGAAATGCTTTACTACCTTTAATCAGGCTTGTTCTCCAATATAGGATTAATTTGAATATTCATGTCTACCTAGACATTTAATTTGGAATTTAAATCAACAGAAATTACTGGCAGGAGTACTTAGGAAAATTTTTAGACCGTGCAGGGGTATTTCTCCACAGAAGGTTGAGAAATACTAATATACTAAAGCCTCAGTGACCTTCAGAGAGGTCATCAGAGAACAGAAAACTATATCTCTCATACTCCTGCAAGCCACCATGTTGAGAATTACTGGAGGTGAAGAGCTGCCAGATTGTTTGATCACCCTTTTTCCTCTCAAAGGGACATGCAAATAAATTGGAGGATAGGAGAATATTAATCATTAGTCAGGAACTCTAAATATTATAATAAAGAACTGCCTGCCACCAGCTATGTCCACTACTGAATGCGGGTGTGACGGACTGCCTGGCACCCCGACTGGGTACCTTTGCCCTGATGCCTCCTAGCTGTCAATGAGTACCATAAGCACTGCACCGGACACCATAAGCACTGTAGCCCCTTAGACGCCGCAGCTTGGCTGGGGTCTCGCCATCCCTTCTCACCCTGGACCAAACTCCTGAATCCAGATGCCAGTGAGAAGGCCTCTCCTCCAAGAGAGTATAGCAGGTATAGCAGTGTAGTTCTTACAAGAGCTAGTGATTATGGCAATTCAAAGAACAATCCCAGGAGCAGGGATTATAGCTGGTATAGCTTTCCCCTACAAGCACAAGATGAGACTCTGTGTTGAGGGTTAACTGTAACTTATTTATTGGCAGCCACAACTGGCCTTATATGCCGATCCCCATGCAAGGGGCACTGAGAGTAGACTACAGTAAAAATATACACACAATTACATTGGCTCTCAGGTCCAGGACACTCCCACATAAAACAAGATAATCCCTCCTCTGAGCCTGGGAGATAATTGAGTTAATCATTGTATTAAACTCAATAATCTCCAGGCACTACATCCCCTGATAGCCCTGATCTGGGTTACCAATATATCTCAAAATCACCCAGATCGGTTCAGGGGTTCATGAATTTCCTGGAAGTCATAATTTGACCGACCGCACGCATGGTCCCATGCCCAAAACAGTTCCAGAGAATCAGAGCTTGCGGTTGGTCTAGTTCGGTAGTTTAAAAATCAAACATACTACCTAACATAGTCAATGTTCTTAACCTGGAGCTTGTTCACCTTGTTCGTGGGAGCAATTCCACCGAACAGTGCCCTTCTAAGTGGTGTAGAACCGAACGCAGGCGATCCTGGAAGTCCATCGGTGTTTGGAAGTTTCAGGGTTCGAAAACAGTTAACATAGAAACATAGAAGGTGACGGCAGATAAGAACCATTCGGCCCATCTAGTCTGCCCAGTTTTCTAAATACTTTCATTAGTCCCTGGCATTATCTTATAGTTAGGATAGCCTTATGCCTATCCCACGCATGCTTAAACTCCTTTACTGTGTTAACCTCTACCACTTCAGCTGGAAGGCTATTCCATGCATCCACTACCCTCTCAGTAAAGTCATACTTCCTGATATTATTTTTAAACCTTTGTCCCTCTAATTTTAGACTATGTCCTCTTGTTGTGGTAGTTTTTCTTCTTTTAAATATAGTCTCCTCCTTTACTGTGTTGATTCGCTTTATGTATTTAAATGTTTCTATCATATCCCCTCTGTCTCGTCTTTCCACCAAGCTATACATGTTAAGATCCTTTAACTGGTAAGTTTTATCCTGCAATCCATGAACCAGTTTAGTAGCCCTTCTTTGAACTCTCTCTAAGGTATCAATATCCTTCTGAAGATATGATCTCCAGTACTGTGTACAGTACTCCAAGTGAGGTCTCACCAGTGTTCTGTACAATGGCATGAGCACTTCCCTCTTTCTACTGCTAATACCTCTCCCTATACAATCAAGCATTCTGCTAGCATTTCCTGCTGCTCTATTACATTGTCTGCCTACCTTTAAGTCCTCAGAAATAATCACCCCTAAATCCCTTTCCTCAGATGTTGAGGTTAGGACTCTATCAAATATTCTGTACTCTGCCCTTGGGTTTTTACGTCCAAGATGCATTATCTTGCACTTATCCACATTAAATGTCAGTTGCCACAACTCTGACCATTTTTCTAGTTTACCTAAATCATTTGCCATTTGGCTTATCCCTCCTGGAACATCAACCCTGTTACATATCTTAGTATCATCCGCAAAAAGACACACCTTACCATCAAGACCTTCTGCAATATCACTAATAAAAATATTAAAGAGAATGGGTCCAAGTACAGATCCCTGAGGTACCCCACTGGTGACAAGCCCAAGCTTCGAATATACTCCATTGACTACAACCCTCTGTTGCCTGTCACTCAGCCACTGCCTTACCCATTCAACAATATTGGAATCCAAACTCAAAGATTGCAGTTTATTGATGAGCCTTCTATGTGCAACAGTGTCAAAAGCCTTACTTAAATCTAGGTAAGCAATGTCTACTGCACCACCCTGATCTATAATTTTAGTTACCCAATCAAAAAAATCAATAAGATTAGTTTGGCATGATCTCCCTGAAGTAAACCCATGTTGTCTCTGATCTTGAAATCCATGTGTTTTTAGATGTTTAACAATCCTATCCTTTAACATGGTTTCCATCACTTTCACCACTACTGAAGTAAGGCTTACTGGCCTATAGTTGCCCGGCTCCTCCCTATTACCTTTCTTGTGAATGGGCACAACATTCGCTAACTTCCAATCTTCTGGGGCTACTCCTGTTAACAATGATTGGTTAAATAAATCTGTTAATGGTTTTGCTAGTACACCACTAAGCTCTTTTAATAGCTTTGGGTGTATTCCATCAGGTCCCATTGACTTATTTGTCTTTACTTTTGACAGTTGAAATAGAACCTCTTCCTCTGTAAACTCACGTGTAATAAATGACTAATTTATCCTTTTTTTTAACGGAGGTCCCTTTCCTTCATTTTCAGCTGTAAATACCGAACAAAAATATTCATTGAGGCAGTCAGCTAGACCTTTATCCTCATCTACATACCTTCCTTCTTTTGTTTTTAATCTAACTAATCCTTGTTTTACTTTTCTTTTCTCATTTATGTATCTAAAAAAAGTTTTGTCCCCCTTTTTTACTGACTGTGCTATTTTCACTTCTGTGTGTGATTTGGAAGCTCTCATAACTTGCTTAGCCTCTTTCTGCCTAATCTTATAGGTCATTCTGTCTTCCTCACTCTGGTTTTTTTTATAATTACTAAATGCTAACTTTTTGTTTTTTACTATTTTGGCCACATCTGCGGAGTACCACAGTGGTTTCTTGAATTTTTTGCTTTTACTGACAAGCCTAATGCAATTTTCTGTTGCCTTCAGTAGTGCAGCTTTTAAATAATCCCATTTCTTTTGGACTCCATTTAAGTTGCTCCAGTCTGATAACGACTCCTTTACACATATTCTAATTTTAGAAAAGTCTGTTTTTCTAAAGTCTAAAACTTTAGTTTTTGTGTGGTGTGACTCAATCACTGTTCTTATATTAAACCACACTGACTGATGATCACTGGATCCTAAACTTTCACCTACAGTAATATCTGATACCAAATCTCCATTTGTTAACACTAAATCTAGTATGGCCTCTTTACGAGTTGGCTCCTCAACGACTTGTTTTAGAGACAATCCCAGTAGGGAGTTTAGAATATGTGTGCTTCTGGCACAAGTAGCTATTTTCTGTTTTCCAATTCACATCAGGAAGATTAAAGTCACCCATGATGATAACTTCCCCCTTCATTGTCATTTTAGCTATTTCTTCAACTAGTAGATTATCTAACTCTTCAATTTGTCCTGGGGGCCTATAAATCACACCTACACGAATTACTGTGTGATTACCAAATTCTAACGTAACCCAAATGGACACTATGTTCGTCTCACTAACCTTTATTAGGCTAGATTTTATGCTATCCTTCACATACATGGCCACCCCTCCCCCTTTCTTGCCTTCCCTGTCTTTTCTATATAAAGAGTACCCTGGTATTGCTATGTCCCAGTCATTTTTTTCATTATACCATGTCTCAGTAACAGCGACTAAATCTACACTTTTAGTTGCCATTATTGCCACAAGTTTATGGATCTTATTCCCTAAACTGCGAGCATTTGTAGACATGACTCTAAGCTTATCATTTTTTAACATACTTGCTACAGGCACCTTCTGTCCTTGTTTTGGGGGACAATTGGATTGATGTTTTATCACCCTTTTGCCCCCCTCTCCTAGTTTAAATACATCCTAGCAAAACCTCTAAATTGATCACTGAGAACATTTGTTCCCTTTTGAGAAAGATGCAAACCATCTTTTTTGTACAGTTTATTTCCATTCCAAACAGAGCTACCATGAGCAATAAAGACAAATCCTTGCTCCCGACACCATTCACCAAGCCACAAGTTAAAGTCCCTAATACGCATCCGCCTGTCATTCTGAGTGTTATGCACAGGCAGAACTTCAGAGAATGACAGTGTGGAAGCAACCTGCCGTATATCATTGGCAAAAACACTAAAAACTTCCTTAACCTCTGAAACCTCATTGCAAGCCAAGTCATTTGTCCCTAAATGACAAGTACATCCAATTCCACTTCCAGCTTTGCTTGCTTAACAATATTACATGAACTCGACAACCAAACACCATTGCCTGCGTTCGCAGGAACAAGATGGTCGCCACTTCGTGGTCGTTCATGCAAACAGACAATTAGAACACTGCGGTTAGAGTCATTCCAATTTGTTAATAGGGCTTAACAAGCTCCCGGGTGGTCTCTGGTTCGTTTGGCTGTTCGGTTCCCAAACCAAATCTAAAATCCCACGATTGTTCCTATAGTTTGTAAAGGACCCATAGTCTTTTGGCAGGAGGCTAGCCAGCAGGTCCCTCCAAGAACACATGGCAGAGGCATTTCTGCCACAGCGGGTTCTCTATGTCAGGAATTTTTAGCCAATACCTAATACCTTCAAAGGGGTGGTGAGCATCAGAACTGGACTGATAGAAAGGTGTCAGAACACACATTGTATCACACATATGAGGCTGTGTCGTGCAGACTGGTCAGAGTGCCCATGATAACCCCTGTCTTTTGCCGAAAGTGCCTTCAAAGTGGGCATGAGCATCAGAACTGGGCCATGGAGCAATGGAAGAAGGTTGCCTGGTCTGATGAATCAGGTTTCCTTTTTGATCAGGTGGGTGGCTGGGTGCATGTACGTTGTTTACCTTGGGAAGAGATCACAGCAGGATGCACTATGGGAAGAAGGCATGCCGGAGGAAGCAGTGTTATGCTCTAAGCAATGATATGCTGGAAAACCTTCAGTCCTGGCTTTAACGTGGATGATACTTTGACACATACCATATACCTTGAAATTGTTTCCAACTCCATACAGTCTGTAGCTATTCATGGCAATGGTTTTCCCTGATGGCAGTGGCCTCTTTCAGCATGAAAGCAGAAAGCACCCTGACACACTACAAAAAATGTTCAGGAATGGTTTGAGGAACATGACAAAGAGTTCAAGCAGGTGTTGCCTTGGCATCCAAATTCCCCAGGTCTCAATCTGATTGAACATCTGCAGGATATGGTGGAACAACAAATCCGACCCATGTTGGCCCCACCTCGCAACTTGCAGGACTTAAAGGATCTGCTGCTAATGTCCTGGTGCCAGATACCACAGGACATGTTCAGAGGTCTTGTGGAGTCCATGCTACGACGCATGAGAGCTGTTTTGGCAGCACGAAGAGGACCTAAACAATATTAGGCAGGTAGTTTTAATGTTGTGGAGGATTAGTGTAGAATACATAAGCAGAGCAAAAATGATGAATAATAAAGCAAATGTCATAGCAAGGGACTCAAGACAGAAACAGAGCCCAAACATACATGTTTTGTTAGTGCAGGTATGACCTGCAGAGAGATAATTATTTTGTGCTGCTAAAAAGCTTGCTGTAATTGTAGGTTGTACAATCATTCATTGATGAGGAGCTGTTATGTACTCAGGGCGGGCCTTAGGGGTGGGCAAACTGTGCGGCTGCACAGGGTGCCATAGACCAGAGGGCGCCATGTGGCCGACAAAGCTCGCACATGGCCGGGTGACAGGAGTAAAGGTGAGCTAAAACAGGTACCCGGGTGGAGGATTTCATTATTCTCCACCCGGGTCTATAAAAATGGCAGCGGGCGCGGGGCTTACTGAGTGGCGGGGCTTATCGCGAGGCGGAGCTAATACCTACCCGAACCCCCCGGTAACTGCAGCACAGGAAGAGGGAAGAAGGAATGAGTCAATGCTTCCTCAACAACCAACTGCTTCCACTCCCCCTTCCAGCCATACTGGAAGGAGGTAAGTCAGTGTGTGTGTGTGTGTGTGTGACTTCCTGCCTGTGTGTGTGTGTGACTGTCTGCCTGTGTGTGTGACTATAAAAATAAAAAATATAAAATATATCAATTAAAAATAGGTACAAAAATAGGTAAGTTCCAATAAATATCAGAAGGTAAAATGGATATAGTCACTGATTCCGCTGGAGGGGTATCTTCTCTTGTTTATAGTAGTTCAAACCGTCTCGTGATATGGAAGACACAAGAAGAGAGGACCAATCGTGCGGAGTGTATAAAGTTAATGCAACATAAATTAAAATATAAGTATTACACTCACATTTAGATGAGCTATGGCCAGCTCAGGTATAATAGGCATACAGCGGAATAATCCCCGCTTAAAGGATATGTTGATGCTTGTCCTCCAGGGGGTTTGTCCAATTCTCAGGAGAAGAAAGAGATAAAAATCGCAAATAGTGCTCTCTGATGATATAGTGTAATAATGTATAAAATAAAATAAAATATATTTATTGGAACTTACCTATTTTTGTACCTATTTTTTATTGATATATTTTAAATTTTTTATTTTTATATTTTATTTATTTTTTATTTTTGGCGCAGCCTTTCTTCTTTTTCTTATTGTTCATTTCTCATATAGAGGGTTAGAGGGTTACCCTCTGTAAGGTCGCTGCCTATCTACTATATTATTAGCGCTAACCTACCCTTTCTACTTGGACTGTGTGTGTGTCTGTCTGTCTGACTGCCTGCCTGTGTGTGACTGCTTGCCTGCCTGTGTGCAGACACAGCAAGTCACTTGTCTGTGTGACTGACTGCCTGTGTGTGTGTGTTTGTGTGTGTGTGTGAGACTGTCTGTCTCTGTGACTGCCTCCTCTGTGTGGTACTGTCTGTCTGTGTGTGTGACTGTCTGCCTGTGTGTGTTACTGTCTGCTTGCCTGTGTGTGACTGTCTGCCTGTGTGTGACTGTCTGCCTGTTTGTGTGACTGTCTGCCTGTGCGTGACTGTAACTGTGTGTGTAGCTGTAGCTGTATCGTTGTGTGTGTCTGTATGTGTGACTATCTGCTTTTAACTGAGTGTGTGTGTGCCTATCAGCATGCGTGAATGTCTGCATGCCTGTAAGCGAGTGTGTATAACTGTCTGCTTGTAATGGAATATGTGTGACAGTCTGCTTCTGACTGTGTGTGTGACTGTCTGCCTGTAACTGTGTGTGTGACTGTGTGCCTGTAACTGTGTGTGACTGTCTGCATTTAACTGTGTGTGTTGGCTCTGTGACTGTCTGCCCGTAACTGAGCATGTGTGACTGTCTGCCTGTAACTGTGTGTGTGTGTAACTGTCTGCCTGTAACTGAGCGTGTGTGACTGTCTGCTTGTAACTGTTTGTGTGACTCTGCCTGTGCCAGTGTGTGTGACTGCATACAGGCAACTTGGTGGGGGGGGGCGGGGGGGGGGGGGGAGACCTAAGGCCGGCCCTGTGTGTACTTATTAACATGTTTATAGTGATTCAAGGGTGGCAATGGATACACACTCTCCAAGTGACATAGAATGATGTTAAGATGTTGTTTCCCAACCTGTAAGATGTAATTAATTGTTGTCCTTCTTATTTATGATGATTGACAATTTGGAATACTAAAGCTGATAGGCTGGTAGGCTAGTTTACAACTCCATACAGTCTGTAGCTATTTACATTCTTAAACACGCCAACATCTGACAGAGTCCTGTGCCGTATACAAATATATGTAACCATTTTCTGTGTAACATTTTAAAAATGTACTTCTCCTATAAAAATTGATAATTTTTACTTTTACTTATATAAAGAATAATTTCATGTTTTATATCATATGTCTGACCTTTCTATTTTATTGCTGTTTGATGTAGGTTCATTTGTTTCAGAGTTTTGTATGTAATGCCATATTTAGCCATTATGTATTTTTCCTATAAGGTGTTTGGGGATTTAGCTGTTGTTTACCACCAGACCAGAAGCTGCTGTTTAGTTGTAAAGGTTGACAGTAGTCAGTTTTAAAACCAGTCCAAAACCAATCATCAAAGGCACACTCCATGCAGCAATACAACCTATGTGCATTTGATAGGTTTGGCCTCATTAAAAGGGTGTATTTTTTGCATGCTTAAATCTTTGTAGTTTTTGCACACACACACACACACACACACAAAAAAGATCTTTTACAGAATGCTGCACCTTAAGCCTGCCTATTTAGTCAAGCCCCTCCTGCCAGAAAGACTTCCTTATCTAATGTGGATATCTCAGCCACTGACAGTACTGAATGATCTGAACTACAAAGCAACCTGCATTAGAATGAGAGGACACCCAGGGAGGCATAGAATAAAGATAGTTTCTCTGAAAGTCTGCAGCCAGGTTGTGAATTATTAGCAGCTCTGTCAGTGCTGTTGTTGCTGAGACCTTGTACAGGGGCTTATGTTGCCTTATATATTTTTGCAATACAAAAATGCAATCAAATGCATTAACTTTGTAATGGTACCCAGAGTGTCCCTTTAAGTAACAGTTATCAGCTCCCACAGAGAATAATTGGAACCATTAGCTACTACTTAGCCACTGGCTTTACTGCTGTTGTTACAAGACACGTTTTGAAATTGATAAGCAGCCCCTACTTGCTAACTTTATTGGCAAGCATTTCAATTTAGCAGTTTATTTTGTAAACCTGATATATTCTACTGTACTAAAAATTACTCATTTGTGCTCAGCAATTTATTTTGAGTATAGAATGCCCCCTTTGCATACCCTTATCATGTGCAAATAACATTGCCAGTGCATTTTTATGGTAAATTGAAGATGGGTCTATGGCAATGGCGGATGTAGAGTCTAATCTCGGGAGGGGCACTTGTAGATTATTTAAAGAAATAATCCATGCACAATAACCACTACAGCTCTGTGCAGTGGTTATGGTGCCAGGACCCCCTCCCAGAGTAAGTAGTCAAACTGTTTAAGAACAGTTTGACAACTTACCTGGGATCTGCTGGCATATGGCGCTGTAATAGGGCATAGGAGCAGTGGTGTGTGAGTGGTGCAATGTGTGAGGGGTGCAGCGTATGTGAAAGATTCAGTGTGTGTGTGGGGGAGTGTAGTGTGTGAATGTGTAGGGTGTGTGGGGTAATGTGTGTATGGGGCAGTGTGTGTGTGTGGGGCAACGTGTGTATGGGAAGCTGTGTATGTATGTGTGTATGGGGGGCTCTGTATGTGTGTGTGGGGCACTGTGTGTATGGGAAGCTGTGCATGTGTGTATGGGGGGCTGTGTGTGTGTGGGGCAGTGTGTGTATGGAGGCAGTGTGTGAATGTGTATGGTGTTTGTGGGGCAATGTGTGTGTATGGAGGGCAGTGTGTGAATGTGTATGGTATGTGTGGCGGCAGTGTGTGTATGGGGGGCAGTGTATGTGTGTGTGGGGGCAGTGTTTGTGTGTGTGTGGGGGGGCAGTGTGTCTATGGGGGGAAGTGTGTGTGTGTGTGTGGGGGCAGTGTGTGTATGGGGGGCAGTGCATGTGTGTGTGGGGCAGTGTGTGTATGGGGGCAGTGTATGTGTGTGTGGGGGCAGTGTATGGGGCAGTATATGTGTGTGGGGAGGCAGTGTGTATATGGGGGGGGGCAATGTGTGTGGGGGCAGTGTGTATATGGGGGGCAATGCGTGTGTGGGGCAGTGTAGGGTTGACAGTGTATGAATTGGGGGCAATATATGTGTGTGTGGGGGCAGTGTGTATATGGGGGGGCAATGTGTGTGTGGAGGCAGTGTGTATTATGGGAGGCAATGCGTGTGTGGGGCAGTGTAGAGGGGGGGCAGTGTGTGAATGTGTGGTGAAGAGGGTAGGGGGGCTTTTTAATAATTTTTAAAAAATAAAAATATGTCCTCCCTCCCTTCTTACCTTTACTGAAAGGGGGGACATTTCTCGATCCCTGGTGGTCCGGTGGGGAATCCCTAGTGGTCCCAGTAGTGAGAGTGAACTCTAGCCCGTAGCTCCAGGGCTAGAGTTCACTCTCACGAGATCCGGAGCGTTGCCGTGGTAACCACGGCAACGCTCCATGCTCGCAAGAGAAGGACCCGGAGAAGCTGCAGGCTGAGCACCCGGGCCCTCTGTTCCTCCCTCCCCTGCCGGCTGCCAGCACAGTGCCTGCAGACACCCCTCCCCCCCCCCGTCTGGATCCGCCAGTGGCAGTAATTTTAGTAGCTATCATATTTAAATTACCCCATCAATTCATGATATTTAAAAATGTTGACACCATATGGACTCTCATGATATATTGTGAGTTTTATTGCAGTGTCATTATTTTTACATGCACACTATATTTTTGCTAATTATTTTTAAATCTCATGTATGCCACTTTAATAAAAGTATCTTAACTATACTCAAGATCTCCTAACAACATCTTCTTACAAAGTAACAATTTGTTTTTCAAATGCATTTTTTTAATTGTGAATGCAAGATAGAATCAACATGGTAACATCAATCAAAAACAGGGAGCTGACAACAACAGTGTTGATAGTACATATAAAACATTGTACAATTTTAATCCTATCCCTGATCCAAACCCTAATTCTATACAAAATTATAATCCTAAATCTAACCCTAATACTAAACCTCACCCTAATCCTACCAAATACCCTAACATTAATCCTTCCCTTAATCCTAATCTTAATTAAAACCATAGCAATAGTGTTTGGATTCCCTCTTGTGATGTCAGCTGGGGGATTTCCTTATTCCCTTGCCGGCCCTAATTCTAATTTGAACCCTAATCTGAAACCTAGTCCTAATTCTAAAATTAATACTATACCTATTTCTAATTCTAAATCCAATGCATATTCTAAACCTAATCTAAATCTAAACATAATCTTAATCCATATTCTGTTTTCTTAATCTAATTATAATTCCACGGGTTTCCCTATGCTTATATCAGTACTGATGGTTACAGAGGAATGTCACAGGTTACAAGGTCACTGAGTATCTTTTGGTTGAGGTTTCTGCAGTCCTCCGCTGGTTCTGGATTCAGCTACAGCATACAGTGATTACTGCTACAGGAGACAGTGACTGTAGTCCTCTGGAACAAGCGACTTGTTAAATGCAAGGAAAACACATGTATATATACCCCTACACATCACTGGGGGTCTTTAATCAGAACAATACAAACCACTCCATCGTGTCTTTGTGCCTGGGACAATTAGGTTAAAAAGGGATAATTGTATTGGAAAAGAAAAGAAAATGGGGAAGATCTCCTAAGGAGAGATCCCCATTGGGGTCCATAATGGTAAATAGGCTGTGACAAAAAATACATCATATAACAATTAATGAGGAAGAGATACTATAGTAGATACCATATAGTGACGGGAGAATGACTATATATCCAATAGGTAAACCAACAGGCTATATTTATTTGCCTAAAATGTACTACCCAGAAACCATTTTGTATCCCAATGGGGATTTCTCCTCAGGAGATCTTCCCTATTTTTTTTATTTTTTTTTTTATGTATGTTTTATTGAAAGTTTTACAGTTTGACAATTATATCTGTCATATTCTTTTTAGAGGTACATATACATCAAACACTGTGGGAACATAAAACTAATATAGCGGTATATATGGGCACTTGGGAAGGAGACACACAACATATTGGTTGTCAGCCTAAACAGCAATGACCATTCTCCTGTTCCTCAATCCGGCTGTCTATTTTGCCTGCGTTCTGACTCTCCTCTGAATGCAGGTGTCAGTCTCTTTATTGTGGTACCGGGTGTCTTATCTTGTTTGCGCTTGTTATGTTTGCTGCTCTCCGGTTCTACCGGTAGGTCTTTGGATGGTGGGGGCTCTTGCTGCTGCAATGATGGCAGGCCGGCGAGTCACAGGAAACCGTCGAGATCATCTTTTGAGGTGATCGTGTGCCTTTCACCTTTGATGTCTGTGGTGAGGGATCCCCAGCGGTATCTTGTGTTAGCATCTCTCAACATTCTGGCTATAGGTGCTAGTTTTCTTTTCTCTGTTAGGGCTGAGAACGGTGTGTCTGTGTACACTGCCACTCTGTGTCCTTCGTGAGACACCATTCCCATTTCCCTGGATAGGGTTAATACGGCGGCCCTCACAGAGATGTCCCTGGTAACGATAATAACGTCCCTGGGTGCTTCTTTAGGTGCCGCTGCAGATTTCCGCACCGTGAAAGCTGTGGTAATTTGTGTCTTGTCTGTGGTGTTTTTAATGCCCATGGCAGCTATGAGGGTGTGGACATAGTGTAGGAGCTGCATATTTTCTATGTTTTCAGGGATACCCCTGAGTCACAGTTTTTTTTTGCCTGTGTCTTGCCTCTATGGTGGTCACCGTACGCCTCAGGTCTTGTACCTGCGATGAGAACAGCTGCATGTTCTTGTCTGTATCGCAGAGTTTTCTGTCCCTGGAGGTTTCCCGCGCCTCCAAATCTTGGACCGCGTGGCGGACGCCCTCCACATCTGTCTGGACCTTCTGGAGGTCCTCCCTCCATATCTGCCTCAGTTACACCAGGAGTCTTTTTATATCCCCTTTTATGGCTGGGGTTTCGTCTGCTTCAGATTCTGGTGTGCTGGATCGGGCTTCCGATCTGGGTGAGGGCGGCGATTCTTCTTCCTCTGCTGAGGCTTCAGGTGAGTGATAGGCCGTAGGCGCCATCTTGGGTCTCTGTGGTGTCCCAAAAGATACTCTTATGTCGGGTTGTCTAGGCGTACCGGAGCCCTGATACTTTTTTTTTTTTTCTTATATAATCTTTATTGTAAAGGTTTACCCTTTCTTTTCTCCATTTTTTTTCCATACAGAAAGACAATACAATACGTTACATTACCGTACAATACAATACAATACAGTAATAAAAAAAACAAAAAACAAACAATACTTAGACTTACAGAATTACATTGACAAGACATTGCAGCAAGAGAGAGGGAAAAACATATCGGGTGAGAGTATATATCTTATAATGTATACTGTCCAAAGTATATACAATCAAACACATTTTAACTTTTACTTTTAGTTTGTTTAGAAACCAACTTTAGTAAACCAAATGTTTATTAGGAGCTCTATTTATTAATCAACTCCCAACATTTCTCCCAAACAGTTGTTTTTCTACTTAGTTTTTGTGTACTCAACATGAGTTCCATTTTTATTTGAAACTCAAGCTGAGCTTTAACTTGATCCCAGAGAACGTCTCTATCAATTTTCCATCCTCTCGCAATCACAATTTTAGCTGCTAAAAAAAGATGGATAAGGATGATTTTCAAATCCTGTGCCATTACTGGCCAATTTAAATGTAGTAGGACGACTTCTGGAGAGAGCGTCAAACCTTTGTATATTACACCACAGATTGTTCAATTTGCTGCACTCCCACCAAATATGTTTAAAAGTACCTGTAGCTATACCACATCTCCAGCATAGGTGGCTTATTGAGGGGTACATTTTATTTAATTTATCTGGTACTAAGTACCATCTGTTTAGGACCTTAAAGTGAGTTTCTAATAGATTTAACGAATGATTGTTTTTTGAAACTTCTGTCAATGAGGAACCCCAATGCTTGATATCTATATCTATGTTTAATTCTTCTTACCAAGCAACTATTGCTGTTTTTCGTTTTTTTTCTTTATTGCACATTTTACTCAATATCAAAGCTTTTGAGAGTGGTTTATTTATTATGTCTGCATTAAACAGTATATTTATCGCTTTGTTCAGACTAGATTTTACTACAATTAAGTGTGACATCAAAAAACTTTTGATTCTTAAAAAAATAAACAGCTCTTTTGGTGGTAAATTAAATTCTTGTGTTAATTGAACAAAGGTTTTAATTGTTTCCTCTGCAAGTAGTTGAGACAAACATAAAATTCCCGCTTGTTTTTAAGGTTTATATCTTCCACTTGTTGTTCGACGAAATCCAATTTTATTTTCTAGTTTTAAACTAGTTTTAAACTTTTTTTTATTTTAAACCAGCTATTCATCAAATGTGTTACAATTGTATTAGGATACTGTTGTTTTTGAGGGAGTTTATTAGTGTTCCAAATTAGACAATCCAAACTCGGAACTCCTCCTGCAATAAGTTCTGTATTGTACCATCCTTCAGTTTTATTCTCTTCTACTTGCATCCTATATATATATATATATGTAAAATTACAGCTGCTCTGTAATTATTAAGTATTAAAGGATAAGCCATTCCCCCTTTGCTCAATTTTTGTGTTAATATTGCTTGGCTCAATCTTGGGTTTTTTGCCTTTCCAGATATATTGGGTAAAGCTTTTTTGTATTAAATCCAACCAGTGGTTAGAGATGTATAGTGGTAGCATTTGAAACATATAGTTCCATTTTGGAATAACGTATGAGTTAATCACGTTTATCCTTCCCCAAAAATATATTTCTAAATTTCTTCGGTTTTTTAACCATTTATTGAGGGATTGTAGTAAATCTAAAAAATTTGTCTCCATAGTTCTATTTACACCTCTAGTTAGTTTGACTCCTAGATAATCCATGCTGTTTTCTACCCATATAAAATGATATCTTTCCTTAATCTTATTCTTAGTTGGTTTATCCAAATTAATATCCAGAATCATAGATTTATCTATATTTAATTTATAGTTAGATATTTTACTGTAGTTGTCGATTTCTGTCATTAGATAATTCAATGAGGCATCAGGGTTAGTTATAGTGACTAGAATGTCGTCGGCGTATAAACTTAATTTCTGTTCTACGTCTGCTATTTTGTAGCCGTTTATCTTTTTGTTGTTTCTGATTTTTTTTCTGCTAATGGTTCGATAGAAAGCAAGTACAATAAGGGAGAAAGTGGACACCCTTGACGTGTACCGTTATTCAGTTGGAACCATGGGGTAGTGATATTCGGTCCTTTAATACGTGCTAATGGGTTTGTATAAAGGGCCATAATGGCTTTCTTAATCCAACCGTCAAAACCATAATGTGATAGTACAGCATCTAAATAGTTCCAGTTGACTCTGTCGAATGCTTTCTCAGCATCAATCGACAGAGCCAAAACTGGAACGTTGGTTCTTTTGGCACTATCCAAAATATTAATAATTTTCCTAATACTTGTGTATGAGTTTCTACCTGGGACGTATCCTAATTGGTCTTGATGTATCATCAGTGGTAAAGGTTTTTTGACTCTAGCAGCCAACACTGAGGCATACAATTTAGTGTCAACATCTATCAAAGATATTGGACGGTAATTTTTGACGTCAGTTGGATTTTTGTTTTGTTTTAGGATTGGTAGGATGTTAGCTTTTAACATCTCTGTTGGAAGGAAGCCTCACGCTATTACAAGTATTAGTCATATAGGGGCAGATTAATTATTTGAATGTTTTATAGAATAGATTGCTGAATCCATCTGGACCTGGGGTTTTAAACGCTTCTAGATTATTTATAGCCTGCAATATTTCATCCTTAGTTATTTCTTTATTTATAGCTACCTTTTGTAATTCTGTTAACTGAAACTTGTTAGTTTTTTCTAAGTATTTTTTTATATCTTCATCTGTTGTAGTTTGAGGAATATTATATAGCTTGCTATAAAAATCATTAAATTGTTGCCCTATGTCTTTAGGAATTATTGCAGATATTCCATCATTTGTTAATTTTTCTACTTTATTTAAGCCTTTTTGTTTTCTAAGTTTTTGTGATAGCAATTTGTCAGCTCTATTACCTTAAGAATAATATTTTAATTTTAGTCTGTCTAAACTTTTAACCGTTCTTTCCATTAATTTTTGATTGATCTTATCTTTTTTTTTTTTTTTTTTTTTTTTTTAAATTCTTTATTTTTGATGTGCATGTATAAACAATCGTATGACTGTAATGCCACAACAGCATTCTTAAGTAATAAAAACATTCAAGAGTTCGGACAGTTGTTAAGCATTAATAAGTGCGCACATATTTTTTTATATAGTAAATAATAAAACAGGTTGGGTACATGCTGGCTATACAAGATGAAGTACACAAACGTGTAGGGACAATAGCTGAAGAAGAGATAATGAATCTTAGTCGTTGCATGCAGTTAGACAACACATTTTTGTTTTAAAGGATGCAAGCTAAAGTCTACTCTGGTAGAAACGGTGCAGAGCATAGTGTGTTTTGTTAGACAGTTTGAGTAGCACACAGGATTTGGAGGAGGAAAAGGGAACAGGGAAGAGGAGTAGGCTCCCTAGACTGACCATTTATGTAACACTAAATTTGTTCATGCAGGGTACTGCTTTAAACACGATCTGCTGAGTGCGTTTAGATGTGGGCACATCATTAGCTAATCACCTTGTAGAGATCTTTTAGACGGCATCAAAATAATGTGTCACAGGGTGCATGTGCCTATCATGGCAGATAAGGGTGAAATCAAAGATAAGTGGCAACATAATATTAGACATACAGTCCTCTAGGTAAGCCAAGTTACCGACAAAGTCCACCGGTGCCCTGCAAGATGGGTCAGCTGGTCTGGCAGCCTGATGTCGCTGGGGTATCCCCGCAAGCAGATCTGCTGTGTGGTACTTTCATGCCCTCCGCCGGCGATCAGAAGTCCCTCAGTGCTGTGTGTTCAGGGTACCATGTTGCTGGTTCCTCGTGGCCATCAGTTGGGGTCCTGTTCAAGCTGATGTTAAGGCCCAGGGAGGCATTCGCGGCAGCTGAGCCTCAGCCGTGGGTAGGTGGTCGGGGACTTCCCATACGGGTCATCTCTTGTGGTCATGCTTGTGATTCGCAGGTAGCTGTTGTTTCTGCCTGCGGGCAGGTATAGCTGTGTAACGCTGTATTGGTCGTGTTGCCGCCATTTTGGTGTCGACGTGCACGGTGCACTGTAGGCTGGTTGGTGGACGGTGGTATTTTCCTCCATTGCGGGCCGGGATAACCCCCCCGGTCCAGAGGGGGGGGAACGGGGCCAGTACCGGACGGGTCTGGCCTTGGTTGAGCGCCGACGGGCAGGATAGTGGGGCAGCGGCCGTCTGCCCCACTCACCGCCGGAGTAGGCCTCGTTTTCGCCAGTGAGGATTCTTCCTCCAGGGGACTGAAACCGGGCCGGCCAGCCTCACCCTGGGTCCGGTGCTCTCCACCCGATAAGGTCCACCGCCACTGGCTGGCTCTTCAAGCCAAAAGTCTGGTTTTCATGTTTATTTTGTTGTGGATGCCAGGAGCTGGTCTAACATGCGACCATCTTGCTTGGCGGCCTGGCCCCGCCCCCCGATTGATCTTATCTTTTATTACTGATATTTTTTTGAATTTTCAACTGTTGGATTTTGTTTGTTGCTTTGGGTCAGTTTCCCTAATTGCCTATAGAGGTAAGTTAGACTGATGTTTTTGTCGTTTTGACTTTGAAGTTTGATAAAATGGCCTCTTATTACTGCCTTAAAGGCACACCACAAAGTAGATGGATCAATATCTTCTGTCTTGTTTTCTTTAAAATAATTACTTATGTTTGTTTCCATATATTTTTTATTAGCTTCAGAGCAGAGCAAACTATCGTTTAGACGCCAACTATATGGCTCTTTTATATTTTTACCAGTATCTATTGCACATACTACACCATTATGATCTGTCCAAACTATTTCTTTTATATTAACTTTTTGTACTTTATCAATGAGTTTGGGGTCTATCCAAATCATGTCTAGCCTTGAGTAGGAAAAGTGGACTTTTGAGAGATTATACACATTTTTCCAATTTGGATTATGTATTCTCCAAATGTCAAACAAATTGAATTCATCTTTGATGTTTTTTAGAGATTTAGCTTGTTTAACTACCATTTTATTTATTTTAACGCTTTTCATTACTTTCTTATCTAATTGTGGATCAATAACCGCGTTGAAGTCTCCAGCCAAAATTAAATTTCTTACTTTTATTTCCTCTATTTTTTCTAGAATAGATCTTAAGTAAGAAGCTGGTGAATGATTTGGGAGGTAGATGTTACAGAGTGTAAATATTTTAGAGTTGATTTTACATATAATTATTAGGTATCTACCATCTGTGTCTTGTAATTGTTGGATTATTTCTACGTCTATTTTTTCGCCAAATATTATGGCTACACCACATTTTCTTTTATCTTTATTTGAGGCTTGTATAATAAGCGGAAATTTTTTCCCTCCCCATGTTTGTTTGTCTAATTGCCTCCAGTGGGTTTCTTGAAGAAATCCCAAATCTATATGTTCAGCAACTAAATATTTGTATACTAAGGACCTCTTTGATATTGTGTTCATACCTTGGACATTAAGAGTTAACATTCTTATCATTAAAATTTTCCAGAGCTCTCACCCTCCCTCGATACTGATACACCAGCCCTGATACTTTTTATTATTCTTCCCCATTGTCTCTGCGTGGGGGTAATCTGTTGTTTTCGGGTGTATTCCCTGTTTTTTCCGTGGTTTCACTAGTTTGTGTCTTTGATTCCGAGCGGAGCTCTGCAAGGAGATGTCCGCTCGGTTCAGCTGCTGGCCACGCCCCCTATTTTCTTTTTTAACGTTATTAGGGTTCATGCCCAGAGTGGGTGGGTATTTCCCATACAGGAGTTATTATTAGATATTTTTATAATAACTATATTATTATAATCCACAATAACTTCATGTAAATACAACATGTCCCCACAATATCACTTTACATCACTTTAAAGCTGGTGACCAATTGCACATACTGTCCAAAAAGCAACATGATCGGAGAATTCACACCTGCGTTACAGCATATTAAAGTTTTATTGATCCGCCTCAGCGTTCCAGGTATGCGGCTTTTCCCAGTCTTGCAAAACAGGGTTTCTGGGGCTCCAGCGAGGTACCCCCACACGCTATATGTCATTGGAAAGCTTTCCTCTGACCGCCCATGCTGATCAGTGGTCTTGTGGCTGATAGTTATCCCGGTTGATTTTTGCTGGCAGCGTCACTCCTGCAATACGATCTATAGTTGCACGTGACTCACGGGTAGCTCCTGGACAGGCGATCTTTGCTGTACCAAGTCTCCTGGAGGTCCCTTGGGAAGTACTTTGATTGGTAAGGGCACAGCATGGAAGGGGTATTTAGAGGTCATTTGGTCCTTCAGGGAGGAAATGACTGGAAGTCCAGCTCCAGTTGTTAGAATAGCAATTTGGGAACACAATAACACAAATCAACAGGAAAAGGGATCTCTGGGACTGGGCCCATATCAGGAGGCTTCCATGATAATGGAATTCTAAGCTAAAACAGAGAGTGGTATGTTGCTGCCATCTAAGGCTATTTTCAGTATGACATGCAGATGAATGTTAAACCTAAAATACTATGCCCAATGCATTGTAATATGTGCTGAGCAACTGCAACTGGCAAGCCCAGCATAGGGCTGGGGACAGACTCTCCATGGTCTGTTCAGACTCTGAGTGTCTTTCAAGCACCAGCTGCATAGAGAGAATCACCAGGCTGATTTTGATCAGTAAACCATGAGATTTTCAATGTGACTTCCAGTACTGCATAAAGTTCATCAATCAGTCTGAGGCCATTAAAAATGACCCCATGTGATAGAGGGGAACCCCAACTAGTATCAACTAGTATCTGGGACTCCCTGGTGCAAGCAGGGATTTAACCCCGCTTACATAAGTTTGTAGCAATTTTGTTTTAAAACCCCATTTAAATGCCGGTTTGCATTGCTCACTTTGAGTGCTGCTAACAGAAAGCCACTAAATCTGTCCCCAGCTGACAGAGGGGAGCCTCACATATCACATTGATACATCTGGTCCCCAGTTACCAGTAGGACAATGGTCCCTGCTGGTAAAATACCACATGATGGAATTATTCCTTCATGGGTTCGAAAGGGAAGGACAACCATGACAGAATAATTATGTCATGCATCGTTAAAGGTTTAACTTCAAGTAAAATAGATTATGTTTGGCTTCCAAACTAGAGGGAATAAAATAGACACACTGTTTCAGAGGGAATTCCACTTATTGAAAGATCAGTTTAGATTCCTGATATCTCAATCTTAGGTGCAGTCCTGACAAGATCTTAGATGGTCATTTTCTGTATAACCTATGCAAGAGATTTCTCTCTACCTCCAAATAAGTTTCATGTACTAAAGTCTAGCAAATAACTGTTTACAAGCCATCTCTTTAACTATTCCTATCAGGGAAGGACAAGCAACCTTTGACTTAGAGGTTCAAGTAGAAGTAGATATCCCTTTTGAAACTATATCAACCCACTACCTCACACCTCCTCATAATTTATGAGATTTCTACCACCAGCCCAAGCACAGAAGACACATTTAATCAGCACAATTCATGCTTGCCGTCTCTCCTCTGTATTACTGTGCCACTGCCAGCACACCATACTTATTACTGGAGCTGTGAAGTTGCACCCCCAAACATCCTGTAAGCTTGTGACACATGCCTCTCGTCAACCCTTCCCTGGTTTCAATCCAGACATATTTGTGTTTATCTTAACTGTTGTTATTGACCCTATGAGAAATATGTCACCAAGAAAAGTCTTTTTATCTCTAGCTCCATCTAATAATGAGTCTTTACGAGTCTTTACGAGCAAGTGTAAAGTGTTTTATACAAATTAATCAATAATTCATAACACTTGCACTAGCTATCTGCAAGGTTTATATATGTCTACTACTATTGGAACCATAAAAAAAAAACTTATCAATTTACACAAATGTACAGTTTATTACTGAGTTAAACATAGTGTGAATATTTAAAGGGACACTACTTTACCCTAATAAAGCAGTTTTGGTGTATAGATCATGCTCCTGCAGTCTAACTGCTCAATTCTCTGCAATTTAGGAGTTAAATCATGTTTTTTTTCTGTGCATACTGCCCTAGTCACACTTCCCATGTCTATGACTGACACAGCCTGCATGAAAAAATGGTTTCCTTTTCAATTACATATTAACTTGCTTTAGAAGTTTTTATCCTACTCTATAAATTGAACTTTAAATACACACAAGAAGCTCCTGCAGGGTCTAGGAGAGCAGGTAATAGACATTCTAGATTAAACAGACTGTGCAATAAAGGATCCTTAAAGTCACATCCAAGGAGGTGTGACTAGGGCTGCATAAACAAAGTGATTTAACGCAAAAAATGAAGACAATTGAACATGGAGACTGCAGGGGCATGATCTATACACCAAGATTGTTTCACTAAGCTAAAGTTGTTTAGGTTCCTAAAGTATACCTTTAAACAGATGCACAAAATATATTTGTTCTAAATTGTATACAGTAAAATATATTATTGAAGCTATTTCATAGTAAAACTTATTTTATAGAATTGACATCTTTAATGAAATTAAAAATATATACTTGTATACTCCTCTAAATTAGGTGCATGTAGTATGATATATTAGAATATTTTAGAGGTTTTTGTCTTCTTTACTTTTCACATTTCTTTATGTTCCAGGTATCATAGCAGAATATGAACAGATGGCTTATAAAGGACCATATCCAGCATTCAGCAGGGCAATCTCCTGCAAAGAATTCAAAACAAATTAGTTTAATAAACAGATAATGGAAAAAAAGATCTAAATATACATATTGCAAAGCTAGTGCCAGATGTAAGTAAAATACTTGAAAAAAGAAACAGGTTTTGCATAGAGCTTTAAACCAACAAAATAAAACATTATGGTCATTAAGGCAGAAGTACTGAACCAATGGAGTTAGATGGAATTAAGATTACAAACATATTCCAAATCCTATAGTGCTAGAGTACATGTTTAAGTTACCCCCACCCCCTTCAGAATGGAGTAAAATACTTCTAATTACCTTTTCTCCTTTGCTGTGTTGCTCTCGCCAATCTTGATGATCTCAGCCAATCGAATGCAAACATCACACTAATCAAATGGTCTTTATGAAACCATCTGAGTGCAATAGTCAAGTTTTACCTGGCTATTTTGGGGTGACAACCACTAGGGGCATTTTAACCTAGACCGGTTGTAGGGTTAAAACGAGTGTAACATGTCTAGGGAGTCCCTTTAATGCAGCATGTTAGTAATAATCACTGGTGCTTGGTTTGGATGTGCTGGAAAAATTGCTGTTGCTGGTAACATTTGGCTGTTTGTCTTAAGGTTCTCTGTGGTCCTGGAGAGGAGGTATGTTGGCTTCTTCTTTCCTCACTCCCTCTGTCTCTTGCACTGCAGCTATTTTGCCTATGAGATTTCTATATGTATGCCCTGTCCTGACTTCTAAATGCTGCTGCTGTGCTAATACAATTCTGCTACATTTCAACACAGTTTAACAACCTATTTTGTATTCTATTACCAGGTCTGTACTAAGAATAATCAAAAATGTCACATTGTCTTGCTTTTTGCCCACTTTCTAAAACACAACTGTTTCAATGCACAATACTTTCCAACACTGGCGTACATACCGCGGTCGTAGGGGTCGCGGCTCTGACTGGGCCCGGCCGCCCTGCGACCCGGTATGTACGCCAGTGCGGCCACGGGCGCATTTTTCCAGCCTCTTCTCCCTGGGGGCCCAGGAGCTGGCCAGCCACAGGGCCCCCTGAGGCTGGCAGTGGCGTAATTTTGCGCACTGCAGTGATGCTGTAGCCGGAATATGACGTCACTCCGGCTCCAGCATCAGTAAGCGGCGCGCAAGGGAGCTGAACAGGAGGATCAGTGCTCCCGCGCTGCCTGCAGGACCGGCCACCCAGCAGCCCCACTGGACCCCAAGGAAAGGTGGAATCCCCTCAGCACTCCCAAAGGTAGGGAGGCTGGGGGATTAAATAAAATAAAATAAAAAAAATGTGCACGTGTATCTGTGTTAGTGTGTGTCTGCTAGTGAGTGTGTTATTTTGTGTGTGTCTGTAATTGATTGTGTGTCTGTTAGTGAGTCTGTTTGGTGTCTGTTAGTGAGTGTGTGTTTGTCAGTGAGAGTGTATGTTTTACAAGTGAGTGTGTATGTGTGTCTGTCAGTGAGTGTGTATATATGTCTGTCACTAAGTGTGTGTCTGTCAGTAAATGTGTGTGTCTGTTAGCTAGTGTGTATGCGTCTGTTCGTGAGTGTGTGTGTCTGTTAGTGAGTGTTTGTGTGTAATTGAGTGTGTTACTTTGTGTGTGTCTGTTACTGAGTGTGTTATTTTGTGTGTGTCTGTAATTGGTTGTGTGTCTGTTAGTGAGTCTGTTTGGTGTCTGTTAGTGAGTGTGTGTTTGTCAGTGAGAGTGTAAGTTTTACAAGTGAGTGTGTATGTGTGTCTGTCAGTGAGTGTGTATGTATGTCCTTGGGCGGCATTTTCCAGGGGGCGGCAAAAAACGCCGCCCCCAAATGCCCAGGGCAAATGCCTTGTTAGCCTTGCGGCTAACTGGGCTGCTGGTCGGGCTGCTGGGCTGGTTGCTGGGCGGGCGGCTGGCGAGGGAGCTCTTCCTCTGAGCTCTCTGCTCAGCACCCTCGCGCGCCGCAGAGTGAGGCTGGGAGCCGGAAGATGACTGTAACGGATCGCCTGGCACCCCGACTGGGTACCTCCGTTAATGGATGCTCCTAGCGCTTCCTGAGGACTCCAAGCACTCTGGCAGACACCACAATCACTGAATCCGAGAAACCTTTAAATTTCTCCCAAGCATGTGAATGCTGTAGACCATTGAATAGGAACCATACGAATAGGCTTGTACTCCTAGCAGTCAACTGGAACAGCATGCAATAAATCCTTCCCCCCCAATAATGAGACGACACATCACTTTGAGGGTAAAACAGGAACTCTGGACTGGCTCATCCAGCCTGGCTT
The DNA here is from genome assembly GCF_036172605.1 of Pelobates fuscus. Classification (NCBI taxonomy): domain Eukaryota; kingdom Metazoa; phylum Chordata; class Amphibia; order Anura; family Pelobatidae; genus Pelobates; species Pelobates fuscus. The sequence goes on from NC_086317.1 coordinate 235,747,733, forward strand.
TTATTCACAAACAGGTACATACAGGACACTCCCAGGGGGAGGATGATATTGACCAATCACATGGATGTACCTCCCACACATTTCCTCCCCTTAGATTAACACTTAACCCAATTATACAGTACACACTTTTCCCCAATTCCTGGATGTACCCCAAAAACAGGGGGTACACCTTTAAATCCAGCATCGCTGGATAGCCCTTATTCAGGGGGGAAACATATCCAAAATTCAAGTCATTCGGATGAACAGTTCGGCAGATATGGGTTTTCAAAGATTTGACCGACCGCATGGGTAAAGTATCCGAAAACAGTTCCATGCATTTTGGCCCTGCGGTCGGTCACAAACAAGGGAATGAAAACAGACGAATTGCCTGTGTTATAGAGCCTGGAGAGGGTTTGAATGAATTCCCTTGTTTGTGGGGTTCTTTCTACCGAACGGCGGGTCATTCGGTAGTTTCCATACGAATTTCTGGAAGTATGGAGGTCTCAGCGGTGTTTGCCTAGTCAAGTGTCCGATTTTAGTTCCAGACACTCGACGGCAAAACACCGCTGTTCGGTAGTTTAAGATGGCCGCCGCCACGTGTTTGTTTCCCGAATGGCGGCCACCCAGAGGACAAAGAATACATTACACTGATTGCTAATTACCCGTTTGCAACATTGTTGCAAACTGTAATTGGAGGCACACTTATTCCTGGGTGGTCTGGTTGTTCGGTAGTTTCACTCAATATAATGAATAGAGTGATTCTACCGAACAATCAGTTGAATGCTGCATACATATCACCCAGGTTAAACTTAACACATGAATACATATACAATATTACAGGCAGCACACTAGAACATGCTTCACAGTCTTAAAGGGACAGTAGTCCCAAAAGTCCCAATGTGTCCATAGATGCTGTTAAAAGGGCCAGTAGCAGCAATATACAGTACAATATGCCCAAATATAAATCTTTAACTGTACCAATTTTCCAGGGGCCATAGTCAGCAGGAAAGAGGCAGGCAGCCAGGCCCCTCCAATGCCCAGTGGCGAGGTAGGTTCCGCCACAATGACGTCATCTTCCGGCTCCCAGCCTCACTCTGCGGCGCGCGAGGGAGCTGAGCAGACAGCTCAGAGGAAGAGCTCCCTCGCCAGCCGCCCGCCCGCCCGCCCAGCAACCAGCCCAGCAACCAGCCCAGCAACCCGACCGGCAGCCCCACTAGACCCCAGGGAGGTAAAGAAACCCCCCCCCCCAGCATTCCCAAAGGTAAGGAGGCTGGGGGGGTAGGTTAAATTAATGATATATTATATATATATATATTATATATTATATATTATTATATATATATATATATTATATATATATATTATTATTATATATATTATTATTATATATATTATTATTATATATATATTATTATATATATTATTATTTATTTATATATATTATTTATATATATATTATATTATATATTATATTATATATATATTATATTATATATATATTATATTATATATATATATTATATAATATATTATATATATATATATATATATATATATATATAATTATATATATTTTATATATATATTTTATATATTTTATATATTTATTATATATATTTTATATATATATTTTATATATTTATTATATATATTATATTGTATATATTATTATTATATATATATTATTTATATATTATATTATATATATATATATTATATATTATATTATATATTATATTATATATATATATATTATATATATATATTATATTATATATCAGAGAGTGTATGTGTCTGACAGTGAGTGTGTGTCTGCTAGTGAGTGTGTGTGTGTGTGTGTCTGTTAGCTAGTGTATGCGTATCTGTCAGTGAATTTGTGTGTGTGTGTGTGTATTTAGAGGGCGGGACGGGGGGGGAGGGTTGGGTGGGGGGGCGCGCGCGGGGGGGGGGGGGCGCCTGAGTTTTGTCCTGCCTAGGGCAGCACAAAACCAGGATACACCACTGTGTATGTCTGTCACTTAGTGTGTGTCTGTCAGTAAATGTGTGTGTCTGTTAGCTAGTGTGTATGCGTCTGTTCGTGAGAGTGTGTGTGTCTGTTAGTGAGTGTTTGTGTGTATACTTGTCTGTTAGTGAATGTGTTGTGGTGGAATCTCGGTAAAAATAAATTTAGTAGGCCGAGATTGCCACGTGGTATGTGTACGTGCATATACTGATGTATCGGTCGGTTGGTTGCACGTGGCAACGATACAATCAGTAGTGTACGGAGCATGTGTAGGAATACAGGATATAGAATTCCCCTCCTCCATTGTGCTGGGCAAGCCATGTGGTCAAACACGAAGTTAGTCTTTGTTCGGTTGATTGGATAAGAATACATGTGGGTGGAGCTGATTATGGGAGGAGTTATATGCCTATATAAGGAACCTACACTGTATGTTCGGGGCTCAGACTTTGCTGTTTTTTGGTGACATTAGTCCCTCTGAGTCCCGGTCGGTGAATCGAATAAAGAATCTCTTCCTTCCTGAAGAAACCTGTGTCCATCTCTCTGTGCTTGGCTTCCGTCAGTTTCTCCGGTATCATTGTGTTTGTTAGTGAGAGTGTATATCTGTTTGTCATTGAGTGTGTATGTGGGTCTGTCACTATGAGTGTGTGTCTGTATGTATGTGTGTGTGTGTGCATGTATGTGTATCTCTGTGTGTCTGGGTGTGTGCCTCTATGTGGGTCTGTATGTGTATCTCTTGGTCCGCATGGGTATTTGTTTGTCTGTATGTGTATCTGAATGTTTGTCATTAAAGGACCACTATAGAGCCAGGAAAACAAACTTGTTTTCCTGGCACTATATGGTCCTTAGGCCCCCCCCCATCCTTGTGGCCCCTTCCCGCTGGGCTGAAGGGGTTAAAAACAGGCTCCGTTGGCGCTCTCCAACCCAATCCGTCTCTCAGCTCCGAATGTGCATGCGCGGCAAGAGTGTGCGCGCGCGATCAAACCGCCCATAGGAAAGCATTACTCAATGCTTTCCTATGGACGTCCAGCGTCTTCTCACTGTGATTTTCACAATGAGAATCGCAAAAGCGCCTCTAGCGGCCAGGGCCGGACTGGGGATACAAAGCAGCCCTGGAAAAAAATGTATGCCAGCCCCATACACAATAAAATATATATATATATATATATATAAATGTATATGTATATATGTGTGTGTATATATGTGTATATATATGTGTATGTGTATATATATATGTGTATATATGTGTGTGTGTGTGTGTGTATATATATATATATATATATATATATATATATATATATATATATATATATATACATACACACATACATACACACATACACACACACACACACACACACACACCAGCACTCTGGGTCGTCCAATACACAGAAAAAAACAAAAAACACTATAGGGCTATTCAGCAAAGCAATAAAAAGATAAATACTATATATACACGCGCGTATATATAGTATGTATTATCTTTTTATTGTCCTGATAAATGACCCTATAGATTTTTTTTATTTTTATTAATTGGACGACCCAGAGTCCTGGTATGGATTGAAAAGTGTGTGTGTGTGTGTGTGTGTGTGTATATATATATATATATATATATATATATATATATATATATATATATATATATATATATATATATATATATATATATATATATATATATATATATTTATATATATATATATATGTGCATATATATATATATTATTGGTATGTTCCTTTCTCTAATTCAAAATATTGGGTCGTTCAGGGTAAAAAGTTTAATTATACAGTAAGCATACTCACATGCATGCAGACACATGCAAGCATGCAGACAGACATTCTCACTGACTCATTGATACAGCTCATTGATACTCTGGCTCACAGACAGACAATCTCATTGATACACATAAGCTCACTGATATACACAAATATGCTCACTGACAGACAATCTCACTGACACACACAGACAAACTTACTGGTACACACACAAACTTAGTACAAACTCTAACACTCACACAAGCTTACTACTGAGAAACTCATTCATATACACACGCTGACTACAGACAAACTCACTGACACACACTCAGTACAGAAAAGCTCACTGACACACACACAAGCTCACTCACTAGCAGCAGGGCCGCCACCAGAAATTTTGGGGCCCCTAACTCAGCTCAGGGTCTGGGCCCCCTGGGGCCCGCCTCCAATCCCGCCCACAGGGTCCGCCTCCAAATCCCGCCCACAGGAATACACACAGACACAAAAACACACACTGATACAAAAGGACACAGACACACACACACACACACACAAAAATACATACTAACAGACACACATACTGAAACAGAAATACACGCATATAGGCATACGTACTGACACACACATACTGAGACATACACACATATACAGACACACAGGCATACATAGTGACAGATAGACACATACTAACATACATACATACAGACACACATGCATGAGGACTTACACACACATACACCGACATCACATACATACACACAGACATACATTAATTCATACTGGCATACATACATATAGACATACCGACATACTGACATACACACACAGACAGTCACAGACATTCTGACATACACACAGACATTCTGACATACATACAGACATACTAACATACACACAGACATACGTACAGACATTCTGACATACTGACATACGTACAGACATACTGACATACAGACATTCTTACATACATACTGACATACGTACAGACATACTGACATACGTACAGACATACTGACATACACACAGACATTCTGACATACACACAGACATTCTGGCATACACACAGACATTCTGACATACGTACAGACATTCTAACATACGTACAGACATTCTAACATACATACAGACATTCTAACATACACACAGACATTCTAACATACATACAGACATTCTAACATACATACAGACATTCTAACATACACACAGACATTCTAACATACATACAGACATCCTAACATACACACAGACATCCTAACATACACACAGACATTCTAACATACATACAGACATTCTAACATACATACAGACATTCTAACACACACAGACATACTGACATACACACAGACATACTGACATACACACAGACATACTGACATACACACAGACATACTGACATACACACAGACATACTGACATACACACAGACATTCTGACATACACACAGACATTCAGACATACTGACATACACACAGACATTCTAACATACATACAGACATTCTAACATACATACAGACATTCTAACATACATACAGACATTCTAACATACACACAGACATTCTAACATACATACAGACATTCTAACATACACACAGACATTCTAACATACACACAGACATTCTAACATACACACAGACATTCTAACATACATACAGACATTCTAACATACATACAGACAGACATTCTGACATACACACAGACATACATACACAAATACAGCTAATTTTTCTTACCTTTTTTTGCAGGTGGAAGGCTGTGGCTGATGGGAGTCGGCGTGGCTCCTGCGGGCTGCAGGCCTGTCCTTCTTGCCTCCCGCGCGGTGCTGAGGGGAGGGGAGGGAGCTGGGAGGAAGTGACGGCCACTTCCTCCCAGCAGTACTTTGCGGTTGGGATTTTTTTTTAAGGGGCCCGGTCGCGCTATTGCACGGCCGCAGCGCTGACCGGGCCCCTGAAGATACAGGGCCCATGGGGTGGCCCTAAGTGAGTGGGCCACCCGATGGGCCCCATCAGCATGCGCTACACGTGGGGCCCGGGCGGCCGGGCCCCCCAGGGCCGCCGGGCCCGTGACAACCGTTATGGTTGTCACCCCCTGATGGCGGCCCTGACTAGCAGACACACACACACACACACAATCACTGTCATGGGCTGAAGCAGAGAGTGTAGACTTTGTTTAGTGTGTGTACAGGGGCGTACCTGGAGCATTTGGCACCCGGGGCGGATCCTTTATTTGGCACCCACCCCTTCCCCCCTCAACTTTAACATGTAAAAACCAACCAGTTTTTTAAAATGTATTTAGCACTGAGCAGTGTTTGTATATTTTTTATGTAAGCATGTTTTTGTATGGAGTATGTGTGAGTGAATGTACTGGTGCGTTTGTACGTATTGGCATTTGAATGCAGGCGTGCATTTTTCTGTAGTGTGGTTTTTGAATATGGTGGTGTGTTTTTATGTAGTTTTGACATTTGGATGCAGGGTTGTATTTGTGTGTAGTGTAGATGAAATGCTAAGATGTATGCACATATACACATATACTCACATATACACACACACTGGCACACATACAGATACACAGACACATAGGTACACACATGCAGTTACATAGAAACACAGTCATACACAGATACAGACAAATACTGACACACATACACATACAAACACACATATTACGGCACACAGAGAGAGACACACAGGCACACATACAGATACACAGACACACCGAAACAAACACAGACACACAAACAGATACACATACAGATACACAGACATGCAGATACACATGTATAAGTGCGTTTATGCATAGTGAATACATATTCACGCATTTGTATAGTGGATGCAGTCTGTGTATAGTGCATGCAGTGTGTGTATAGTGCATGCAGTGTGTGTATAGTGTATGCAGTGTGTGTATAGTGAATGCAGCTTGTGTGTATAGTGTATGGAGTGTGTGTATAGTGGAGCAGCTTGTGTGTATAATGTATGCAGTGTGTGTATAATGTATGCAGTGTTTGTATAGTGTATGGAGTGTGTGTATAATGTATGGAGTGTGTGTATAATTTATGCAGTGTGTGTATAGTGTATGTTGTGTGGAATAAGTGCTGGGATAGTGAGCAGTGTGTATGGTTTGCCCCTCCCTGACACTTACCTGGTCCTGGTGGTCCGGTGGCACAGCATAGATGGGCAGTGAAGAGGGGCCCAGAACTCTGCATGCTCGTTTCCCATCCAGCAGCAGGGACCTCTGTTCTCGCAATCCGCAAGAGCGTTGACGCGGGTTATCCTGCTGCTGCTGGATGGGAAACAAGCATGGATACTCGAACACGGCACACCGGACCCTTTTCATAAGACACAGGGGTGGCGAAATGCCGCCCCTGTGTAAGTGCGCCCTGGGCACCCCCCTAGTGAGTGGCACCCGGGACGGACCGCCCCCCCCCTCCCCCTTAGTACGCCATTGTGTGTGTATGTATTAAAATAATAATAAATCACTATTTATTTATTTTATTACAATTATGTATTTATTTATTTTTTGGCTTTTTGAAAAATCCTACCCCCCAGCCTTTGGAATATTAGATAAAATTGCAGATAAAATTGTTTATAGAGTTGGTTAACACACACACACACACACACACATATACACTGCGTGCAGAATTATTAGGCAAATGAGTATTTTGACCACATCATCCTCTTTATGCATGTTGTCTTACTCCAAGCTGTATAGGCTCGAAAGCCTACTACCAATTAAGCATATTAGGTGATGTGCATCTCTGTAATGAGAAGGGGTGTGGTCTAATGACATCAACACCCTATATCAGGTGTGCATAATTATTAGGCAACCTCCTTTCCTTTGGCAAAATGGGTCAAAAGAAGGACTTGACAGGCTCAGAAAAGTTAAAAATAGTGAGATATCTTGCAGAGGGATGCAGCACTCTTAAAATTGGAAAGCTTCTGAAGCGTGATCATCGAACAATCAAGCGTTTCATTCAAAATAGTCAACAGGGTCGCAAGAAGCGTGTGGAGAAACCAAGGCGCAAAATAACTGCCCATGAACTGAGAAAAGTCAAGCGTGCAGCTGCCAAGATGCCACTTGCCACCAGTTTGGCCATATTTCAGAGCTGCAACATCACTGGAGTGCCCGAAAGCACAAGGTGTGCAATACTCAGAGACATGGCCAAGGTAAGAAAGGCTGAAAGACGACCACCACTGAACAAGACACACATGCTGAAACGTCAAGACTGGGCCAAGAAATATCTCAAGACTGATTTTTCTAAGGTTTTATGGACTGATGAAATGAGAGTGAGTCTTGATGGGCCAGATGGATGGATTGGTAAAGGGCAGAGAGCTCCAGTCCGACTCAGACGCCAGCAAGGTGGAGGTGGAGTACTGGTTTGGGCTGGTATCATCAAAGATGAGCTTGTGGGGCCTTTTCGGGTTGAGGATGGAGTCAAGCTCAACTCCCAGTTTCTGGAAGACACCTTCTTCAAGCAGTGGTACAGGAAGAAGTCTGCATCCTTCAAGAAAAACATGATTTTCATGCAGGACAATGCTCCATCACACGCGTCCAAGTACTCCACAGCGTGGCTGGCAAGAAAGGGTATAACAGAAGAAAATCTAATGACATGGCCTCCTTGTTCACCTGATCTGAACCCCATTGAGAACCTGTGGTCCATCATCAAATGTGAGATTTACAAGGAGGGAAAACAGTACACCTCTCTGAACAGTGTCTGGGAGGCTGTGGTTGCTTCTGCACGCAATGTTGATGGTGAACAGATCAAAACACTGACAGAATCCATGGATGGCAGGCTTTTGAGTGTCCTTGCAAAGAAAGGTGGCTATATTGGTCACTGATTTGTTTTTGTTATGTTTTTGAATGTCAGAAATGTATATTTGTGAATGTTGAGATGTTATATTGGTTTCACTGGTAAAAATAAATAATTGAAATGGGTATATATTTGTTTTTTGTTAAGTTGCCTAATAATTATGCACAGTAATAGTCACCTGCACACACAGATATCCCCCTAAAATAGCTATAACTAAAAACAAACTAAAAACTACTTCCAAAAATATTCAGCTTTGATATTAATGAGTTTTTTGGGTTCATTGAGAACATGGTTGTTGTTCAATAATAAAATTAATCCTCAAAAATACAACTTGCCTAATAATTCTGCACTCCCTGTGTATATATATATATATATATATATATATATATATATATATTATATATACACACCTTGATTAGTGAAACTCCCCATTGTTTCTATTGGGGTATATCAAAACTAAATATGTATTTATACTCTGTTTACACTCAAAAAAAAAGTTATTTAAAAAAAAAAAAAATAATAATTCTAATAAATTATTGTTACTAAGTGGCCAAGCAGTAACTCTCCCAAGGCTTAGTCTTAGACAGGATTCTAGATTCCACATCACAATATTTTAAAAATATATATTTTTTTTCCAGCCTAGTAAATTATCTTGTATATAGAGATTAATTCCCCAGGAGCTATAGGCAAGTTTTAAGTAACTTTGCACTCTAAAGCACCATAGCCACTTCACCTTACTTACCTGTCACAGAAGGCTGTGGGAGACAAGGAGCACTGGGAGGTGATGTCTCTATTTTCTGACCTCTTCCTTCCAGGTCAGCAGCATGTGGGGGGAGGAGTTTGCTCACTGGAGGCGGGGCTTGAGTCCGGGGGCGGAGCATAGAGGCACGAATTGCTGAAGGTAGGTAGGTTTAGAACTCCCTCCAGCCCCCTGGCAGCCTAAATGGGCCGCACCAGGACCTCCCTCCAGCCTCAGCCCCTCCCTGCAGCCTCAGCCCCTCCCTCCCTTATTTCCCTCGGACTGACACAGGCTATTACAGTCCGAGGGAAAATTATTTAAATTACACATCAGGGCTTCCGGCCCGGCCCCAGGTGCTGCGGCCCACCGGGAAATTCCGCGGTATCCCGGTGGGCCAGTCCGGCCCTGCTAGCGGCTGTCAGTGAGACAGCTACTAGAGGCTGGATTAACCTTCAGTGAAACATAGCAGTTTCTCTGAAACTACTATGTTTTCAGCTGCAGGGTTAAAACTAGAGGGACCTAGCAACAAACTATCTCCCCACCGGCCCACGGGCACTGAGATGCGGCTGGGGAGGGAGACCCCGTTACTATGGCAGCGCTTCGATCTCGCAAGAGTGAACTCTACCCCAGGAACTACAGGGTACAGTTCACTCCACACTGGACCACCAGGGATTTCCCACCTGTCCTCCAGGATCAGCAACAAGGTCCCCCTCCCAGACAAAGGTAAGAGGGACATAAATATTATAATAATAAAAAAATTAAAAAAAAAACCACACATACATATTTTTTAGTTTTACCCCACATCACACTACACCCCCAAACAACACACCACACCCCAAACACCCCACTGCACCCCTCACATACACACACCACACCCCAAACACCCCACTGCACCCCTCACATACACACACTAAACCCCAAACACCCCACTGCACCCCTCACATACACACACTAAACCCCAAACATCACACTACACCCCAAACACCACACTGCACCCCTCATACACACACACACACACACACTGCACCCCAAACACCACAGAGCACCCCCCACACAACACACAGCACCCCAAACACCACAGAGCACCCCCCACACAACACACAGCACCCCAAACACCACAGAGCACCCTTCACACAACACACATCACCCCAAACACCACAGAGCACCCCTCACACTCACACACCACACAGCACCACAAACACCACAGAGCACCCCACACACACCCCACACAGCACCCCAAACACCACAGAGAACCCTTTACACACACTGCACCCCAAACAACACACCCAGCACCCCAAACACAAACTCACACACACTACATCCCATACATAACTATAAATCCTCTACACACCTACACACTAGAATCCCTATACACACTCAGAATCCTCTACACACACACACACTAAATCTCCTATGCACACTCTGGGTTCTCCACACACACTAGATCCCCTATCGGCACACACTTCACCACCTACACACACTAAATTAAAGACATACACAGTCTGGGTCTCCTATTATTATTATGATTGCCATTTATATAGCGCCGACAGATTCCGTAGCGCTTTACAATATTTTGAGGGGGGGGGGGGGGGGGGGATGTAACAATAAATAGGACAATTACAAGAAAACTTACAGGTACAATAGGTTGAAGAGGACCCTGCTCAAACGAGCTTACAGACTATAGACTCCAATGAACACACTAGATCTCCTGTAAGCAAAAACACACTACTTTCCCTAAACACACACACTTTACAACCCCTACACACACTACATAATCTATACACACATACACTACATCCCCTATGCACACACTCGCTACATCACATATACTCGCACTCTCTACAGCCCCTAGCCATACATATTACACCACAAACACAAAACAAATTAAACCGACATTTACACAAAACAACACACCACAATGAACTGACTCTACACACACTCAATCCCACAAGCAGGCTCTAAACACATGTACAATACGCTTTCCTTACACTATTGTCCTCTGGTATCCCACTTATGGAGACACAGGAGAAATGTAGCCCCATGTAGCTAGAGCGCAGCTAAGCGGAAAAAGGCCTTGACAGGGGTTAGGAGGCGGGCTTAGGAGGAAGTAAGCAAGGGTTGGATTATGGGTAAGTAGGATTGGCTATTTAAATGAGCAGCCATTTTAGGTGAGTCATTCTAACTTTCTACCTGGTTGAGTTTGTGTTCACCTCGGTGTGAGCGGACTTTGCTTGGTTGGATTTTATTTGTCTCCTCTGCAGGGCCAATGGACGACGTGGAGCGTTTGCTGGAGGGGATCAGGTCGGCAGCACGGCATCAGGGTGTGGACTGGCTACGGGCACAGCTCGGCCCTGCCCTGGCGGAGGCGGCGGATCGGGACGGTGATGGCGGGAGACCGGTCAGGGCCCGGAGGCCCCCAAGGAGGCTAAGCCCGGGCACGGGGCACGGTGAAGTTGTCCCCGGAAGCAGTGGGGTTTCGGTTGCGACCGGCAGCAGGCCCGGGAGCCGCGTGGTCGAGGCCTTGCCTCCCCGCGTGCGGACGGAGCCTCGGATGAGCACTCGGCGGCAGAAGGATGTCGCGGACGGGGGCGCTGCTGCTTTCGGGTCGGAAGTGGCCGGGCGGCCCCCTGGTGTCGCAGGACCCACGGAGGGGAGGTCTGGGAGGGCTTCCCCTCCATCGGAGAGTGACGAGGATGACGAGGCTGGATCCGGGAGACCGCATGGCCGGCCTGGGAGGCAACAGGCAAGTGCAGGGGGCTCCGGCCGGGGCCCTCTTGGCGGGAAGGTCGTTAAGGGGAGCTCTGCCACGGAGAGAGGCGGGAGTAGGCCAGTGGGGGGCGCCCAAGCCATAGTCCAAAGGGGGGAGGGTCCTGGGGCCCCTAAGCGTAAATGTGGATCGAAAGGAGTGAGTTCCAGGGGCGGGGGGGGGGTCTCGGGATGTGGCCAGGTCTGAGAGCGGGTCCCCCGTAGGGGTGGTAGGTAGGCCTGAGTCTAGTAAGCAGGGGGGTAAAGGTAAAGGGGCGGTGGTGGTAGGCACGGGAAAAGGGGTTCCGGGGGCAGTCAGTCGGAGGAATAAGGGAGGTCGGGGACTGGGATCCTCAGTAGTAGTCGAGCGGCGGGGGGGCCCGGGTTCTGGGAGTAGTAGCGGTAGTCCATCACCCGTTAGATCGCAGGGGTCCCGGGAGGCGCCGGGGAGGTCGGGGCGGCACTGCTCCCCCTCGGACAGCTCGGCAGGGGAATGTGCGGCAGCCCCTAGGTATGGTCGGCAGGGGCGGCCTACTAGTAGAGACGGGAGGAGTCGTAGCCCCAGGGGTTCCCGGGTGCCACGTGGTGGTAGAGGTCAGCGGGAGGCTTCGGTACAGAGCAGGCGCTCCCGGGGTCGTGACGGGAGGGGTATTGATGTCCGTTACACCCTACCCAGGACTTCTTCTCCTTGTCCTAGATCTCGGAGCCGTTCCGCCTCCTCGCAGGCTGGTCACCGGGTGGGCTCCCCGGTCGGCGAGACAGCAGCGGAAGTTCCTCTTCCTGGATGTCGGGCGATCTGCACTGCAGCCCCCACCGTCCCGGTGTCGGGGGGCTTGGCCGGTGAGTCCAGTGGGTCAATACACTCTAGCGTTTTAATTACCACACTTCAGGCACTACTCCACTCATTGGGGGCGGGGGGTGACACTAGCGGCTTTGGTCAGGTGTGGGCTCCCGGTGCTGTGGCTACGGGCTCTCGGGTTGGGAATTCCACAGGGCCTAGTTCGGGCGGGGACATGGTGGTGCCGCAGGAAGTAGGGGAGACTGGGGGCGAGCGGGCTGAGTTGACCGGGGGTATTCCCGACGCGGCTAAACAGCACGCGTATGTGTCTTTTGCGGGCCCGTTGGGGGTTCATTTGAAGCAGGACGTGAAGGATAAGATATGGAAGGGGGAGTTCTGTGAGATCTTCTCCCTCCTCCCATTGGAGGACTTTATAGACCTCAAGGAGAAGGATAAGAAGGACGAGAAGAAGGAGGAGGAGGAGAAGAGGAAGCGGTATCGCAAGATTCCGAAATCCTTTGGGAATTGGCTGAGGGCTTTTTGTGTGCTGGCTAGCGTGCTCGGCGAGAAATCGCCGGGGTTATGCTCCTCCCTGTTTTGCTATTTGGATGGCATTTGGGAAGCGTACCGGACTTACGGGGGGTTGGCGTGGTGGCGGTATGACGAGCAGTTTAGGCAGCGGCTGGCGGCTAACCCGGGTATGCGGTGGGACCAAATGGACCTGCCGCTCTGGATGAAGCTAATGATGGCGCAAAAGGCGCAGCCCTTTCAGAACTCAGCCGGCGCTAGGGGGCAGTCCGCCTCGTCGGCCGCCTTACCAAAGGGCTTATGTTGGCTCTATAATGAGGGCCAATGCAAGTGGGGGACCACCTGTCGCTTCAAGCACGAGTGCTCCGGCTGCGGAGGCGCTCATGGGCTCAACCGCTGCTTCAAGAAGGGGAAGTCCGGTGGCGCCAGTGCTGCTGGCGCGGCCGGGGGAGGGGGTGCATCCGCTTCCCCTGGGCTTAACCCCAGTGAGGCTAAGCGCGATGGAGCCATGGCTAAGCCGCTACGATAACAGGGCGGATGCCGCTGTGCTCCTGGCGGGTTTTGCGAAGGGGTTTTTCATTCCGTTTCAGGAGCGGGAGGGGGGATCGGGGAGGCTGCGCAACCTGAAGTCTGTGGCTGACTTCCCGGACGTGGTTAGGGAGAAGCTGGGCAAGGAAGTCGGGCTGGGCCGCATGGCGGGCCCGTTCGCAGTGCCTCCGCTGGAAGGCCTGCGGATTTCTCCACTTGGGGTGGTTCCCAAGAAGGAGCCGGGTAAATTTAGACTCATTCACCATCTCTCGTACCCGAAAGGGGAGTCGGTGAATGACGGTATTCATAAGGACTTGTGCTCGGTGTCATATGCATCTTTCGACCGGGCGGTCGATCTGGTACGGCGGGCCGGGCGTGGGGCTCTGATGGCGAAGGTGGACATTGAGGCCGCGTTTCGGCTGCTGCCGGTCCACCGGGACTGTCATCACCTGCTGGGGTGTTTCTTCGAAGGGGACTACTTCGTGGACTTGTGCCTGCCCATGGGTTGTTCCATTTCGTGCTCCTATTTTGAGAAATTTAGCACTTTTCTCGAATGGGTGGTACGGGTGGAAGCGGGGAATCGTTTTATTGTACATTATCTGGATGATTTTCTGTGCGTGGGGCAGGCTGATTCCTTGGATTGCCTGCGCCTGCTCCGGACGGTTGACTGGGTGGCGGGCCACTTCAGGGTTCCGCTGGCGGCGGATAAAACTGAAGGCCGACCACGTGTCTGAGTTTCCTGGGTCTGGAGATTGACTCTGGGTTGGGCGAATGTCGGCTGCCCCGAGATAAGCTGGACAGGCTTCGAGGGGCGGTGGCTGCTGTGGCGGGGGCGCGCAAGGTTACTCTGCGGCAGCTCCAGTCTTTGATGGGGCTGCTCAATTTTGCGTGTCGGGTCATTCCGATGGGAAGGGTCTTCAGTCGCAGCTTGTCGGCCGCTACTGCGGGGGTTCGGTCCCCGCACCATTTCATCCGGGTGTCGGCGGCCATGAAAGCGGACTTGGGCATTTGGGATGCCTTCTTGCGGGATTTTAATGGGACGGTGTTGTTCAGGCAGGAGGGCCAGTCGTCGGCCGAGCTTGAGCTTTTCACGGATGCATCGGGCAGCGTGGGTTTTGGGGCATATTTTGGTGGCTGCTGGTGTGCGGAGAGGTGGCCAGACTCTTGGGGTTCGAGCCCTCTTATGCGCAACTTGGCTTTCCTTGAGTTGTTCCCGTTAGTCGTTGCGATGGCACTATGGGGCGACAGGCTGCGTGATCAGAAAGTGGTCTTTTTCTCGGATAACATGGCGGTGGTTCACGCGGTGAATCGTCAGTCTGCGGCCTCAAGGCCGGTGGTTAGGCTGCTTAGGCGACTGGTATTGCTGTGTATGTCTCGGAATGTTGTTTTTCGCGCGCGGCATGTTCCCGGTTATTTGAATGAGGTGGCTGATGCTCTGTCTCGTTTTCAGTGGTCCCGATTCTGTCTGGTGGCGCCGGGTGCTTCGAAGGATGGGCAGGCTTGCCCGAACGAGATTTGGCAGCTGGGAACATCCTGCTTGGAGGACTTGTGAAGGCTTCCCTGGCGCCGGCCACTTGGGCCTCGTACAGTAAGGTTTGGGGCTTGTGGGAGCGGTCGCTGGACGGGCTGGCCGTGGACAGCGGGGAGGCCCTGCGGGATGCTTTCCTGTGGTACACCTGTCAGTTGCTGGCAAAAGGGGCGTCGCCTGCCATGGTGGACAGGTCCATGGCGGCGATGGCATTTTGGTTCAGATGGCATGGGAAGGAGGACTTTACTAAGACCTTCCTTATCAGGCAGGCCCTGAAGGGCTATCGCAAGGGACGCAGGTCGCCGGATACCAGGCGCCCGGTGTCGGTTCGACTATTGGGGGATTTGGTGGGTTTACTGCCTGATATCTGTTTCGATGGGTTCGAGGCTTCGCTGTTCAAGGTGGCGTTTATTTTGGCGTTTTTTGGGGCATTCCGAATTGGGGAGCTGGTGAGCGCTAATAAGAGGGTGCAGGGGGGCCTGCAATTTTCGGGGGTTCGTGTATTGGATGGGAAGGTGGTGGTGCACCTCGGCAGATCCAAAACGGACGTCCGCGGCGTGGGCCGGGACGTGGCACTGGGGGCCTTGCCGGGCTCGGCTTTGTGCCCGTTGGCTGCTACGGCAGAGTACCTGGCGCGGAGGCCAGCGATGGGGGGTTCCTTGTTGGTGCATGCCGACGGATCCTCCCTCTCTCGGTTTCAGTTCTCGAAAGTTTTTCGGTTGGGCTTGGGCAAGTTAGGGCTTCGTGCTGAACAATTTGGAACGCACTCGTTCCGTATTGGGGCTGCCACGGAGGCGGCTCGGTTGGGATTGGGGGACGAGGTGGTGAAGCGGATCGGGAGGTGGGAATCGGTAAGATTCCGTTCCTATGTCCGATTGGGTCTGTTGGAGTAATGAAATTGGGGACCGTTTATGCAAAAAAAAATAAAAAAAAATTTGGGAATAAGAGACTTGTAACTGGCTGTACTGAAATGGTTCACTGGGTTGTTTGGGCTGGGGTGGGGGTCTCCGTCGGACTTCCCTCATCATTTGTTTCTTCCCCCCAGGGCGTGAGGCATGGATCGTGGGCCATTCGTTTGTCTTCTGGGCCGAGAGGAGGGCCGCAGCTCGAGCGCAAGGCCAGCAGCTGGGTTTTCCGAGAGGCCAGTTGGCAGTTCGCTGGTTTGGGTATCGGGGTTTCTGCTGGGGGGATGTTTGTGGTAAACTGTTTGGGATGCTGGCGGCGGGATACACGCCAGACTTACTGGTCCTACATGTTGGGGGTAATGACCTGGGCCTTACGCCGCAACGCCGGCTGGTGAAGTGGATGAAGCAGGACATCAATAAGTTGAGGGACCTGCTTCCGGGGGTCATGTTGGTTTGGTCGGAGATTGTCCCGAGGCGCCGGTGGCGGCACGCTCGGGATCCGGTGGCTATGGATAGGTGCAGGAAGAAAGTGAATAGCTTGATGGCAAGCTTTGTGCGGAAGGTAGGGGGTGTGGTGGTAAGGCACCTTGAGCTGGAGGAAGGGTTGCCAGGATACTACCGCTCGGATGGTGTTCACCTCTCGGAGGTGGATTTGGACCTGCTCAACTTGGGTTGGCAGGATGGTATACGGATGGCTCTGTTTCTTCGGGGTGGCGGAGCTCAGACAGCTTAAGGGGTCAAGGTCTGAGCTTGTGGCGGGACGGGGAGCCGAAGGAGAGGAAATAGGCTCCCCTGGATGAACGTGAGGTGGAATAAACAGATTGTGGTCATCGGTGGTTGAGAGGTTTCGAGTCCTGGAGGTGACTCAGAACCTGGTGGGGCAGGGGTATCCGGGTATACCCCTGCCGTGGTTAATGGATGGTTGGCACTTTGGAATGTTGGTGTATGTTATAAATATGTTATAAATATGTATAGGTGTTATTATATGGGGGTCATTGCCTTTTGTATGGTAGCCGAAGGAACAGGATGCGAGGGGGCGGAGTATGGGGAGCAATGACCCATGTTTATATGTTAATTTATTATTGTTATTATCATTATTATTAATTATTGGTTAATAAAGCTGTGGACAAATTTCCCCATAATATTTAGTGTCTGTGTGTTATTGGGTTAGGAGATGGGGGTGGTTTGTCCTGGATTCCGACTGCCCAAATGGCGACTATACACCTGTCATGTAGCCCCATGTAGCTAGAGCGCAGCTAAGCGGAAAAAGGCCTTGACAGGGGTTAGGAGGCGGGCTTAGGAGGAAGTAAGCAAGGGTTGGATTATGGGTAAGTAGGATTGGCTATTTAAATGAGCAGCCATTTTAGGTGAGTCATTCTAACTTTCTACCTGGTTGAGTTTGTCCCACCCACCCTCCCTTTGTTTGTTATGTGTTTATTTAACCCGTTTCTTTCACAGCGGCGGGACGGGGAGCCGAAGGAGAGGAAATAGGCTCCCCTGGATGAACGTGAGGTGGAATAAACAGATTGTGGTCATCGGTGGTTGAGAGGTTTCGAGTCCTGGAGGTGACTCAGAACCTGGTGGGGCAGGGGTATCCGGGTATACCCCTGCCGTGGTTAATGGATGGTTGGCACTTTGGAATGTTGGTGTATGTTATAAATATGTTATAAATATGTATAGGTGTTATTATATGGGTGTCATTGCCTTTTGTATGGTAGCCGAAGGAACAGGATGCGAGGGGGCGGAGTATGGGGGGCAATGACCCATGTTTATATGTTAATTTATTATTGTTATTATTATTATTATTATTATTAATTATTGGTTAATAAAGCTGTGGACAAATTTCCCCATAATATTTAGTGTCTGTGTGTTATTGGGTTAGGAGATGGGGGTGGTTTGTCCTGGATTCCGACTGCCCAAATGGCGACTATACACCTGTCATGTAGCCCCATGTAGCTAGAGCGCAGCTAAGCGGAAAAAGGCCTTGACAGGGGTTAGGAGGCGGGCTTAGGAGGAAGTAAGCAAGGGTTGGATTATGGGTAAGTAGGATTGGCTATTTAAATGAGCAGCCATTTTAGGTGAGTCATTCTAACTTTCTACCTGGTTGAGTTTGTCCCACCCACCCTCCCTTTGTTTGTTATGTGTTTATTTAACCCGTTTCTTTCACAGCGGCGGGACGGGGAGCCGAAGGAGAGGAAATAGGCTCCCCTGGATGAACGTGAGGTGGAATAAACAGATTGTGGTCATCGGTGGTTGAGAGGTTTCGAGTCCTGGAGGTGACTCAGAACCTGGTGGGGCAGGGGTATCCGGGTATACCCCTGCCGTGGTTAATGGATGGTTGGCACTTTGGAATGTTGGTGTATGTTATAAATATGTTATAAATATGTATAGGTGTTATTATATGGGGGTCATTGCCTTTTGTATGGTAGCCGAAGGAACAGGATGCGAGGGGGCGGAGTATGGGGGGCAATGACCCATGTTTATATGTTAATTTATTATTGTTATTATTATTATTATTATTATTATTATTATTAATTATTGGTTAATAAAGCTGTGGACAAATTTCCCCATAATATTTAGTGTCTGTGTGTTATTGGGTTAGGAGATCGGGGTGGTTTGTCCTGGATTCCGACTGCCCAAATGGCGACTATACACCTGTCATGTCACAAGCAAACAGCACAAGCATCTTAATAAATTTGCTTGCCCTGCATAGAACAAATACAGGGCTTTTTTTCATACAAGAGCTCTTCAGCAGGGCTCTGCACATTGAACCAACCTGCTCACTTTGAGAGGGGGCATGCTTGTCATTGGAGATAACAAAACACCCCCCTCTCTGGCCCGCCCCCTTCTCGGTGGGCCGCTGTGATTCAAAAATGCCCGGGCCGAATTTTTTCCCCAGTCCGGCCCTGCTTTTACGAATTCTTTTTTGTTCATTTATAGTTTCAAAAATTACATCTGCTTAATTAAAAATAACTGCTCTACATAATGAAAATGAAAGCATACCGTGTATATTGCAAACCTCAGATTTTTATACTTACAATAAGATCATAAAATTTCTCTGCCATTGCCTGTTCAAAGAATTGTTGATGTCGCTGATATTCAGGGCTGGTTGTTTTAAACTTTTGCTGTTTTTTGTCCAAACTTGAAAGAACTAGCATAGACATTTCTTTTCCTTTTTTGCTAGTTTGGGTTTTCAAAAATTTCTTCATGTTATCCACTGCGAGAAGGTCATTGACAATCTAGTTTTAGAAAATAAATTCATGAAAGGATTTTTGAAGGAAACACACTGAAGTCTCTTAGTGGAATCAATAATTCTAGATTATTTTTTCCTGTGATAACTGCATCACTGATTCAGTTGGCAAATTACTGCATTAACTTCAGTCTTCACAAAAAACAAAAACAATTTTAAAGGCATTGTAGTTCTAATGGTGGACATGCTTGCTTATAACGTAATGAATGCTTACAATACACAGTTTTTAATGGGAAATAGAAAATGAAATTCCATTGGTTCTGGAAAATGTTAATCTCTTGACAGATATTGTATGTCCATAAAAGGATTACCGGTAATTCAATGATTAGTTAAGATTTTTTTTTTTGTGGGGGGGCGGAGCCTAGCATCCAGGCTGAGTGGTTGTGCTGAACCTCAGCTCCCGCTTACACATGCACATTTCGGGGATAATCCCCCTAAAGAACGGCGCACCTACTCCCTGGAGTGGAGCTATGATGAAAGGGACACCGGGAGGATCACATAGATACCCAGAACGAGCATGCAACCCCCGGGGAACCCCACATCACACCCTGAGGCCTAACGGGAGTCGAGTGATGGGGAGACGGCCGCTCCCCGAGCTAACGACCCTGAATATGGATTCCTCGGAGCTCTCATCTCCTACCCCCCCCCCCTCTGGACCGATGGGGGTCATCTCGGTCTAACACAAGCAACTGGGGTAACAGATACGAGCGGCACTTACAGCCGGGTGACTGGCAAAACCAAGGCAGCAGAGCACATGGAGCGTCTAAAATGGCGGCTACAGATACAACAAGCAACGTAAAACTCCTGCCTGAGCTGGAGGACTCCTGCACCATTCAGCAACGTCTTGAAGCCACCTTTGCCCGATTCTGGTGCAAGCTATGGAGAAGGTTGCGGGCGCCTGCGGCAGGAGAACAAAGTAAGCTAAATGGGACTCCACCGCTAGCTCACAAGTCTGGGGCTGTGGTCGGGGGGAAGAGGCACCCTACTCCGGGCAGATCGACAAACCCCAAGCTAACCACACACACGTTGCCCGTCCAGGCTGAGGGCCACACGGAGAGAGCCTCCGAAGCATCCGCCACCCTGCGGGAAGACTGCCCGCCGCTGGCGGCGACGGAACACCGGCAGCGTCCGCTACACCCACAAAGGGTCTGCCTCGAACTCGCCGAGCTCTCGAGCCAGTGGCAAGAAGATGCCACCCTCTATACAGGCCTGGGGCTGGAGGGGATCCTCACCCCACGATTGCCGCTCCGAAACCTTGCGCCATCCCGCCCAAGACGACAATCTGCCACGAACCGGCATGGGATGACAGAGACTGGTTTGTAGGCCCGCAGCCTCCGATCCTCTTAGGTCGTCTCGAAACATCTCATTAAAAGGACTCTGTGCTTCTTACACTATACCCTAATCACATAGTCAGCAGAGCTCATCAGTTATGTTTTACCTATACCAAAGCTGGCAAGTTAATGTTTTTCTTTATATATGATTAGTACTCCGCATGATTAACCCATAGCGACATTATTTTCAACAGCATAAATGTGTTCAAGCACACCACTCCATGTCTCACTAGTCGCAAGCTCCCACACTGTAAGCGAGTAATCTCTGCTCTAACTCATTGCTCATAACCTAGACGGAGTCACTCTCATAATGTTTACTTAACCTAGTATGAAATGCCGGCACTAAAATATAGCTAAGGGTACGAGACTACTGACTGTTAAGTAACTCTGTTAGCCTATCGACCCCTGCATTACTTTAGCTGAGTAAAATTCTGTGGCTAGCATCTCGTGTAACTGTTAGTCGGCTTAAATTAGCCTGTCCATGGTTACCAGCCATCCCCATCATTGTTGAAAGCATGTTTATCTTTTATCCTTGTTCTCTTATCGCTCTGTGAACCATTTACAATGAAAAATGCTTAGTCTAACTTGTCTATATTAACTATAAAATGTGCAGTCCTGTTTAAAACAGCCATGAAAATTTATACTGCTTATTCTTGTTCGTGCTATCGTGGCACACCATGCATGATTGTAATTCCCTGCACGCTATAAATAAAGAATTTAAAAAAAAAAAAAAAAAAAAAAAAGATTTTTTTTTGTGAACACAAAACAGAAAAACTGGAGGAAAAGACTAAAGTATCCAAAATTGGCACCACAAACTGTAAAAAAACTAAATAAAAAATTCAAGCAGAAGAATATAGAACAATAACTTCTGCACAGCTTAGCTCATAGTCCTCTGTGGATCCAACAGTGGTAGAATAATTGTCATCAAAAATAGAACCAGTGCAAACAAGAATTTGTAATGCACCTCAGTGCTTTTTTAAATCAAGGACATACAAAATACAAATATTTCGGGTCACAGACCCGTTCTCAATGTGAAATTATTCAGGCAAATAGTTTTGCATGTTTCTTACAGGTTTTTTTTTCCGATTTCAAAGCCATTTGCCTAAATAACATGCACCCAGGCCACTTAGGAAAGTGTCTCCTTCTCACAAATAGCCAATCAGGCAACCCTAGAATGTGTCTCCTGCTGCAATAAACAAACAGGTTTCCTTTGAACGTGGCTCCTTAATTGCCAATAATCGCCTATAATCCCCTCGAGGAAAGTGTCCCATGCTCGTAAATAAGCAATCAAGAATCCCAGAAAGTTGATCCCTGCTTGCCAATAAAGCCCCCAGAAAAGTAGCCCCTGCTCGCAAACATATGGGGAAAGTGACCCTTGCTTGCCAATAGACACCCAGGTTCTACAGGAAAATGGCACAAAATATTATAGTGAATGCTCAAATGATACAGGTAAGTTTAGTGAAGCATGCAGTTAAGAACTTCCCATCTAGGGTGCTAGATGGAAAAGACCTGTTCCACTGTCAGATACATATTAGTCATACAATAATTCCCAAGCACACCAATAGTTATTGCACAGAGATTGTTTTTATTTATTTTAAGAATGCTTAATAACAAAGAACAAATGTGCATGCAAAACAATAAAGTGCTCTATCACCATAAACCCATTTAAAACATACAAGGTATACTGACCTAGAGCTGGAAACCACAAAGGCCACATTTGCACTTTGTTATTAAGCATACATTAAAGAAATAAAAACTATCTTTGTGCAATAACTATTGGTGTGCTTGGGAATTATATAGGAAAATGGCCCCTGCTCACCAGTACATACCCAGATACATCAGTAAAGTGGCCCTTGTTTACCAATATGTGCCTAGGCTCCGCAGGAAAATGGCCCTTGGTTGCCAATACCCACCTAAGATCCGGCTTCAAGGAAAGTGACCAATGCTCGCCAATATGCTTCCATGAACCCCGCTCATCAAAAGGAACCTAGACAACCCTGGGAAAGTCGCCCCTGCTCACTAAAACATGCCTAACCACCCTGGGAAAGTGTCCCCTGCTAGACAATAGCATTACAGACATCCCAGTAAAATGGTTGATGATCACCAAAACATGACCAATCATCCATGACAAAGTGGCCCATGCTAGCCAATATGTGCCGGGTCACTCCTAGAGATTAAGAAAAAAGATTTATGCCAAGGGAAATGTTTTTGCCTGAACACTACTTGATTAAACTTTGAAGTTTAGCAAATTAAAATCCAAATGGAAATAAATAAATAAATAAACAAAGCTGTGATTATGGCTGAGTTGGAGAATTTCTTCAAACCAGTTATTACTGCTTAAATTTTGCCATTAGATTTACAATTCACTATAATACAGAGTTCAGTAAACAACTATGAAAAACATACAAACAGGAAAGGTTTTATGCACACTCACCGGCAAGGTATAATGTTCCTCATCTAGGTAATGCCCATCCCATATTTCCACTGTCACACTTCCATAACTTTTAAAAAGTGTTAAGATATTTTCCTTTAAGCCTTTTTGTATAGCTGTTTTCAACGGATGTAAAGATAAGGATTGCAAAAATGCCTGCAAAGGATAGTATTGAAAATAGTGTTAATATTTAAAGTGATTAGCCCTACAATTAAGATTTTACAATGTAAACAATATATCCTAGGAGTTACAAATTACACAGTTACATATTTTTAAAGGGACACTCTAAGCACCAAAATAACTGTAGCTTCACAAAGCAGTTTTGGTGTATAGATCATTCCATATGCAGTTTCATTGATCAATTCTTTGCCATTTAGGATGTTAATTACTTTTGTTTCTGTTTCTTACGTAGCCATAGCCACACCTCCCCTGGCTGAGACTCACATAGCCAATATGAAGCATTACAGCATAGTGTATTTACTTTAGAAGCTCTTATCTCCTTTTTTTTGGTTTTAAAGTAACTTTAATTACACACTAAATACTGGCTCTAGCAGGCAGTTAACAGAGAAGGCAATATGAAATTCTAAAGTAAAAGAACTTAAAAATGTTTGGTATTTTTTCAGGAAGTGTGTAAGATGCTTGTGTGACTCTCAGCCAGGAGAGTTGTGGTCAGGGCTGCATAAAAAAATTAGTTAATACCTAAATGGCAGAGAACTGAACAGTGAAAAAGAAAGGGCATGATCTATACACTAAAGCCACATCCTTAACCTAGAGTTGTTTTGGTGATTAGAATGTCCCTGTAATGTATATAACCAAGGGGAACTTAATAGGTATCTCTCCAGTGGCATCTCCAGTCAGCATGTGTCTAAATAAACGTGAATTGCCATAAAAATATAGTGTATAACATGAACCGAACTACAGTCAACAGGGTTATTCACTAAAGTGAGAATTCAAGGTGAATTGAAATTTAAGGTCAAAATAGCTGAAATGGAAACATTTTCTAAGTCAGCTATGCTTTCAGTTCAGTTCTCACCTTAAATTTGAAATTCAACTTAAAATCTCACTTTAGTGAATAACTCTGATAGCTTATTCATGTTCAATGAATTAAATAATTACTCCAAGCACCATGACCACTGCAGCACATATAGTGGTTTGAAGTGGTCATGTTGCCTGGAGTCTGTATGTGCTGCATTGCAATATGAAATTGTAGATTAAGTTAGCTTTAGTGTAGCTATAAATCTTAATTTTATTAATGACAGGAGCAAATATTTTGCTTAAGTCTCTCTTTACTCAAAGGGACACTTTAGTCACCTCAACAACTTCAGCTTAATGAGGTTGTTCAGGTGAGAACTATAGCTCCCTGCAGCCTTTCTCATATAAACACTGTATTTTCTGAGAAAATACAGTGTTTACATTGAAAGCTAGGAACACCTCCAGTTGCAGTCACTCAGAGTGAACCAGAGGGACTTCTGAGTTGATAGAGGCATAATATGCCTCCATCCACTCAGATCTGCTGTGAACAAGCATCCTGTGATTCAGTATCTCCTCCCACTGCATGCAGACACTGAACTTTCCTCATAGAGATTCATTGATTCAATTCATCTCTATGAGGAGATGCTGATTGGCCAGGGCTGTGTTTGAATCATGCTGGATCTGCCCCTGATCTGCCTCCTTTTCAGTCTCAGCCAATCCTATGGGGAAGCACTGTGATTGGATCAGGCTATCACATGTCAGCAGACTGCTTGTTTTTCTAACAGCATGCAGATTTACAGCTTCTGGCTTGAATACAGTAAGATTTTTACTATATTTATTGAGGCATGAGGGGCCCAGGGGGGCTAGATGGTCGTGTTAACACTATAGGGTCAGGAATACATGTAGTTGCACTGGTGACTATTGTGTCCCTTTAAGCTCCACAGCAGCACAGTTTAACATAGAAACAGTGAGAACCAATAAAAAACGAGTAATACAGTATAAGACTCTGCGCTCTATGCCACCCCACTCCCCTTTTCGAGCTGCAAATTCATTAGAAACAGAATAACCAATGAAGATAACCGACCAAGACAACGAGATGAATCTAAACTGGAACCAAGGCCTTCAAATCTGAGGATTATATTCACATCCCAGAGGTGAGTATATTGTATATGAGTAGATGGCCTGTACTGAGGATGGCCTGTAATGTGTGCCAGCGTGAGGAGGAAACCTGATCTAGACGAAATGTCCTGCGGAGTTCCTTCCGCATTGCCAACATTTTTGATTAAGGGATGCGGAGGATGCACTTTGAAGCGTCGACCTCGAAACCCAGAAGCTGAACCACGTGGGAAGGAGTAAGTGAAGATTTCTCTCGGTTGACCACGAAATCCAAGGACTCTTGTAAGGAGATCGTAAATTGTGTCTGGATCGTAGTCTGGAGACATTGTTGTAGAAAAGTAAGAGATCGTCTAGATAAATAATGCACGATCTGATCTATGAATGAAGGAGCAACGTGGGTGGTGATTTGGGAAGAATGAAGGAGAGTGGGATCTTCTGTGGCAGGAAGGCCAGAAGCGGCTGGCAGTTCGATCCCTTTGTTAAGGCATAACTCCTACCCTCCAGGCCTTGCAATTTTTTTTAATATGCTAATTTAGACACTTGTCCTACTTGTTTTGAAGTTAATTAGCAATTATTACCTGCACCATACTAAGGTAAATATAATTTGTATTGTGGGTACTAGTCTATTTTGCTACATAAAACAAAAGCGGGCATGTGTTTAGGCCATATCCTAAGTCAAGCTTCACAGTAGAGTTGTGGATATTGTGTTCACCACCCATTGTGTTTAGCAGATGAAGGTAATTGAGATTTTTGTTTTCTTCTATTTACACCTGGCCTACTGAATAGCCACTAACTATGGTTGGCCATTCAGAAGCATGCTACTTGCTAGTTGCAAATTGATTTAAATTGTGTTCTTACTTGGGTGAGTGAAAGAGGTGAGTGAAAGAGTAGGAATGTCTTTTCAAGGGGCCAAATACTTTTCCACAGAAGTACGTGAGTACTTTAGGAAACATGTTCAAAAACAGGATGGTGCCTGGAAGCACAGCGGCAGTGGTTTTGTCGCGGTTCTCACCGCGACATACAGACAGCCAGACGTGGTTGTCCCAGGAGTGTGGTCCTGGGGCTGCTATTTTGCCTCTGAGCCACCATACAGCTGAACTAATAACCAGAAGTCTATCATGCCTTGTATCCAGCACTGGGGGCTGGACGTTATTCTGTGGCTGCTCCAACATTCTCAGCACACCTGAAACTGATGGCCTCATTACCCAGGTATAAAACACTGCCTCTCCCAGAAGGCAGTGTCAGTTCCTTGACTCTGGTAATCGGTTTACTGTTTTCCAGTTTGCTATTGACTCCGGCTTGTGTTTTAGTTTATTCTGACTTCTGGCATCCTCTGACCCTTGGCTTCCCATGACTATTCTCCTGGTTTATCCGTTCCTGTACCGCGACTTGGAATTATCCTGCACAGCCCCCGTGCACCGACTCACAGGCCAGGTGAATTCTTGCGTGACCACCTCGGCCTGTGTTTTCTTGCAAGGGTGAGCATACATCTCTGCCTGCCGGACTCCCAACCCAGGTAAGCCCTGACAGGTTTAAGCAAAGAATACAAGAGACCATTACTGAGTGGACCGGAGCAGGGAGTAGGAAAAACGGGACACACTTGCAGCCCTTATAGGAGGAGACGGAACTGGATTGGGAGTATGGAATTCAGCAGACATCATTGGACTTAACAGCAGGATGAACTCCCTTACTGATGGCATGGGACATGCTATGAAAATAGGTGGGGGTAGCTGACTCCCTTATAGTGAGTAGATTAACAGACAATGTTGATGACATACACACCATTGCCAACAACCTGCATCTAGTTAAGGAAAATATTGCTTCCATATATAACAGCATTAAGAATGAAATAGTGGGAACTGCCATTTTCTGTTCTTTGATTGGAGGTAAGCTGTTGGCAGATTTAAAGGCAACTTTTAAAGACATTCAAAAAAACAATTGGGCAATACAACTCAACGCAACAAGGCTTATCATGTCATTGAAAAGAAAAGGAGTGGACATCACTGAGGAGAACCTTCAATACAGCTCTATTGAAGACCCAGATCAATGGTGCCACATGGACTACAATCTGCGACAATATGACTAATCCTGAAAATTCCCCGTTGGGAGGGGCAGGCAGAGCAACTGAACTTTATACATAGCATTGGCACTTTAAGTGAGGGAATCTACAAGCAACACTTCCCATCTAAAAGACTGGCCACTATTACAGGATTGGAGATGGATGAAAGCTGTTGCAGGAAATCTCTACACCGATGGCTGTGCAGTTGTGTTTGGGAGAAAGGAGCTGAGGAGGATGGCTGGATGCAGTTAATAAAAGCAAACCTGGTGCGAGAGGTGATTCGTATAGGGGACTTTGCATGTTTTATAGGTCAAACTGAATATAGGACAGTTGATGAAATATGTTTGGTGGAAGAAGGGTCTTGTATCATGGTAACCACCACTATACATGTAGGAACTCATACACTATTTCCATCAAGAAACCTTACCACTGAACTGATCAATTTTACTGCAAATGCGGATTGGACAAATTTGACAATGAAGCTTTTTCCCCCAATTCCAAAGCTTACCTTGGAACTTCATGAGTTAGTAAAACGTACCAAACAACAACTACACCCCTTCAGCTTACTGCTGGAACAACAGCAAAAGGAAATAGAAATTAAAAAAAAAAAAACATTGAGCATCCCTGGTGGGGAATTCTTACCAATGCAGAGACACATCCAGTCCTATGAGCACGGTCGCCAATACTCATGTTCATTCAAGTATTAACAACAGTTATAATAATATACTTTTGTGTGGCAATGAAACAGATGATGAAGAAGCTTGCAAGGAGGATATACAACAATGAATTTTAAATGTTTTTTTTTTCTCTTATTTCTCTCTCTCATATATTCTTCAATAAAGTTTTACATTGCATATACATAAACATTTATCACACATAAAAACAGAAAATAAGAGTAAGCGCTAAATACCCAAAAGGCAGCAACCCTATAAGGGGATCTCTCAAAAAAACCCTTAAACAGATGGCGGATACAAGAAATAGGGGGAAGGGCTGCGCCACAAAACGTCAGTGTATAAATAGTCCAAGTAAAAAAAGGAAAGTCTTATCTGGAACAGGTCCAATAGGGGACGTAGGGTCTATAGATGTTGGTCCGGAGCGGATATCCTCTTTCTCCTCCTTCTTAGGGATTCACTCAGATATAGGGAAAAATAGAGAAAAAAATAGTGCAATACGTCTGATAAAGAGATACAACAGTCTAAAAGCTGGTATAGAACTCACATGTGGAGGAGCTGTAACTCGCTCTAGTTTGAAAGGCGTGCAGCGGTACAATCCCCGCTTATGGGATATATGGGAGGTTCCTCCGTCAGTGGTCAAATATATAAAAAAAGGAGACAACAAATAGTGCTCACTGGGTAAAATCCACGGATAAAAGAGAAATAAAAATAATACTCACAAGAATGGAGCAGACCAACTGCTCCTTGATGATAGCGTTGGTGGTATTATCCCCACCTAGGTATTTTCTAATACTGATATTTTCTAAGGCTCATAGAGCCTATTGCAATGTATGCTGTATACAATCAGTTTATTTTAATATGTTATTTTATTACTGCACATTATTTTAATTTTGATTGGCTATTCCTAATTTTTGGCGCCAATTTTAATTATCTGAATTGCTATTTAAACTTTTCCTTGCCAGTGGAATTTTACTGTGTATTTTATTATATTAAAGATTATTTGGTCACTTTTTTTACTGGTACCATCTATCTTTTTAATACACTGAGCACTGTTTTATACCTGTTTGTTACCTGGCATCATTTTGGACCCCAAGCAATCCCTAGGTGGGGATAATACCACCAACGCTATCATCAAGGAGCAGTTGGTCTGCTCCATTCTTGTGAGTATTATTTTAATTTCTCTTTTATCCGTGGATTTTACCCAGTGAGCACTATTTGTTGTCTCCTTTTTTTATATATTTGACCACTGACGAAGGAACCTCCCATATATCCCATAAGCGGGGATTGTACCGCTGCACGCCTTTCAAACTAGAGCGAGTTACAGCTCCTCCACATGTGAGTTCTATACCAGCTTTTAG
The DNA here is from genome assembly GCF_036172605.1 of Pelobates fuscus. Lineage (NCBI taxonomy): Eukaryota > Metazoa > Chordata > Amphibia > Anura > Pelobatidae > Pelobates > Pelobates fuscus. The sequence goes on from NC_086317.1 coordinate 235,777,212, forward strand.
ACTGTTGTATCTCTTTATCAGACATATTGCACTATTTTTTTCTCTATTTTTCCCTATATCTGAGTGAATCCCTAAGAAGGAGGAGAAAGAGGATATCCGCTCCGGACCAACATCTATAGACCCTACGTCCCCTATTGGACCTGTTCCAGATAAGACTTTCTTTCCTTTTTTTACTTGGACTATTTATACACTGACGTTTTGTGGCGCAGCCCTTCCCCCTATTTCTTGTATTTATCACACATACTCACCTAAATTCTGTCAACTATATACTAATGCTTAAAGTTCTGTTTTGTGTGTGACAATTTGTATAATATGTGAATTGACAGCCATAGGAAAGTACAGGAGAACTTATGTCACTGAGGGAACTATTCCGGAGGGACGGTGGGTTGAATTTCTCCTGTATATCAGGTTTCTTCTCCCACTAGGTTCTCTTCACCTGCCTTACGAGACTTCCTAGAGGATCCAACCCCAACTTTATTGGAGTCATTTTAATATCACCAACTAAAACACTTTTACTCCACAATATCTCACTTACTGACTCTACGCAGGTTGCTTCTACTGTTTGAGGACATCTGCTCCACTTAAGTTTAAAACATTGGAAAGATGCTCTACATGAATCATTCTCAGATCAAGAATGGCTAAAGATTATATCATTAGCACACTCAGGCTCTAAATGCTCTCGCCTGTGGGGCTAGGGTTCACTCTCGCGAGACATGAGTGAGCCATGGCAACGCTCCGAATCTCGCGAGAGGAACCCGGCGGAGCTGCAAGTTAGAGCTCCGCCGGGTTCCTCTGCTGGCGGACGGAATATCCTGCATGTGGGCCGGTGAGGGAGATCTTTGATCTCCCCACCGGCCCGCCAGGGACTACTGCAGGGTCGGCGCTCAGATAGAGCTGGCCCTGCAAAGACCGGCAGGGGAGATCCTGTGATCTGCCTGCCGGCCTTGGCCCATGGCCACCGCGGCCCACCGGGCATTTGCCCGGTGTGCCCGATGGCCAGTCCGGGCCTGTCCTCAACCAAGGCCAAAGCAATGCAATTGGACTATTACTTTTGTTTCCCTAAATCACCTAAAGCCCTGGCCATGGTCCCGAGGGACTTATTGCTCTGTTGCCAGTCATTTCAGAGCAAACAACTCATACAGGCCTAGACTAAAAACGCACCTACCTACCAGTTCAAAGGCTCAGACCTCTCTTTCTTCAAATACCTATCCAGGTCTGCTATGTTCTGGAGACACTCTATGCAACCTGTGAGATAAAGGCGTCAGGTATCGATGGGAACCGGGACAAAAATTGACAGTGCTACACGAAGATAAGTGTTTGCAACTTACTCACATCTCTGAAGCGGAATAGCTCTTTAGGGCAATGGACATAACAAATTTCATCCTGAGGCCTATGTTAATTGCATCACAAGCCTGCCGCATTGTGGGACGTCTACCCAAAGCCATCTACCGAAATTTGAGTCCCGTTGGACGTGACGGAGAGCAACTGCATCTTACTATTACTCCACAAAATGTCTTGTGTTTCTGATTATGTATTTTCTTTTTTCATGTCTGCTTATTTTTTTTCGTGATTTCATTTGTTGATTGTCTTTTCACAATCTGAATTAGAGAACTTTAACTTTAACACAATTCAGGCTGTTCCCAGTTTGAAATTTAATCTTGATACATTCTCTCGAGCATCCCGTACCAACGTATAAAGAGTTTTGATTAAAAGTGTCTACCTAGCTTACTTTAAAACAGTGCATACAGCATTAGCCACAATTAAGCTAGACAGTACCACTGTACCTTTGTTGAATGACTTATATTGGTTTGCATACACTTAATATGTAGCTTACTACGCTCTTACAAATGTGTACTAATATGGAATGCTACAATAAAAAAATATAAAATAGAAAAACTAAAAATTGCTTAAAAAAACAACATATATATATATACATATATATATATATATATATATATATATATATATACATACATACATACATACTGATAAGCCACAACATTAAAAAAATGAGTAAGTGAAAAGATCTGAGTGCCTTTGACAAGGGACAAATAGTAATGGCTAAACAACTGGTTCAAAGCATTTCCAAAATTAAGATGTGGAGTGTTCCCGGTATGCAGTGATTAGTACCTACAAGACGTGGTCTGATGAATCACATTTTCTTTTTGATCAGGTGGATGGCCGGTTGTGTGTCTCATTTACTTGGGGAAGAGATGGAACGAGCACTATGGGAAGAAGGCAGGCAGACAGAGGCAGTGCTATACTCTGGGCAATGTTCTGCGTTACTTTGACACGTACCACCTACTTAGAGGTTGTTGCATAGCATGCACACCCATTCATGGTGATTGTATTCACTGATGGCTTTAGCCTCTTTCAGCACTCTACCACTGGCGTACATACCGCGGTCGCAGGGGTCGCAGCTGTGACCATGCCCGGCCCACCAGGGGGCCCAGCCGTACGTACGCCAGTTTGCCAGCCTCTTCTCCTGGGGAGCCCAGTAGCTAGCCACCTCAGGGCCCCCCCAAAGCTGGCAGTGGAATCACTTTGACGTTATTCCAGTTCCGGCATCAGTAAGCGGTGGGCGAGGGTGCTGGGCAGAGAGCACTCAGGGGAGAATACTCCCTCGCGCGCCTGCAGTGACCGGCTTCCCAGCAGCAGCACTGGACCCCAGGGAATCCCCTCAGCACCCCCAACGGTAGGGAGGCTCGGGATACAATTTAAGTGTGTGTGTGTATATGTGTGTTAGTGTGTGTGTGAATTTTTGTGTCAGTGTGTGTCTGTCACTGAGTGTGTTAGTTGTGTGTTTGTGTGTGTCTGCTAGTGTGTTAGTTTTTGTGTGTGTGTGTGTGTTACTATGTGTGTTACTGTGTGTGTTAGTGGTGTGTTAGTTTTTGTGTGCTTGTTATTGAGTGTGTGTCTGGTAGTGAGGGTCAGTGTGTGTGTGTCTGTTACTGAGCGTGTTAGTTTGTGGTCCTTTGTGTATGGATCTGCATGCAGTGGCGTACATACAGGGCAGCCATGTGTTGCGGCTCCAGCCCGCACAGAGTAAGTGCATGGGGGGGGGACCCACGGATCAATTTTCGCACCGGGGCCTCATGGATCGTGTGTACGCCACTGCACTCTACCACACTGCATTCTTGGCCCCCAAATTCCCTAGATCTTAATCCAATCGAGCATCTGTGGGATGTGCTGAAATATCAAATCCGATCCGATCCCACCTCGCTACTCACAGGACTTAAAGGATCTTCTGCTAATGTCTTGGTGCCAGATACCACAGGACACGTTAAGAGGAGTCCATGCCTTGACGCATCAAGCTGTTTTGGAAGCACGAGGTCAGTCTACACAATATTAGGGAGGTGGTTTAACTGTTGTGGCTGATCAGTATATATATATATATATATATATATATATATATATATACAGTTCCAAGCACTTGCACTCACAATTATATACAGCAGTTGATACTCGGTGCCTAGTCACAAATTAAAAATAAATCCAAAAAAATACCAGCCCCCTGGTTTTCCAAATCTTCTTTCTTTATTATGTTTGCTTTGTATGTCCTGATGAAAGCTCCGTCTAGGAGCTGAAACATTGACTTGGATCTGCTATAATAAAGAAAGAAGATTGAAAACCCAGAGTGCCGGTATTTTTTTGGAAATTTCCTCTGATGGTTAAATGTAGACGAAGTGGTCTGTGTACCTTAATCAAGTCTGGTGTGTACAGAAATTCCACAGAGAAGTTGCCCCACAGTTGGAATTGTAATTAATAATTAAATGGTTACACCAAGCACTGTGACAACTTTGCTGTGATTAATCCAGTCCTAAAGGAGTTAGTAATTTTCTGATCTACAACATAGTTTGAAGTGGTCGTGAATGATGCCTAGAGTCTGTGTAAGCAGCCTTTTACTATGAAATGCTGCATGTAAAGAGCTGCTGGAAATGTAATTCTATATCCAGCCCTGTCATTGGGGAATCACTAGCCAGGGTCAGGTGAATCCTTTACAAACTTGGCATCTGAATCCAGCACACAATATGCTGGTGTCAGCCACTGGCGGCATGCCCCCCCACTCCCTGTGCCATTCTTGTCCTTCCCCTAGTGTGCTCTTTCTGACCTATCTCCCATTTTGGTAAGTGGAAGTGACATGAACCATCAAGGATCTGGCTGCAGGGAGAACTTGGCTTCACTGCCGAATCAAGCTGACTTTTAGCTATTTTAGAAAGCACAGCAAAGGTTACTCTAACTACAACTAGTGTCTTATGAAGTCTGTATGAGAAACCCTTCAAGGACTGTAAGCTTGTTTGAGCAGGGTCTTCATCTACCTATTGTTCCTGTGTCACTGTGTAATTGACTCATTTATTGTAAATTTCCCCCTTTCATAACATTGTAAAGTGCTGCGGAATTAGTTGATGATAAATACAACTAATAAAGAGCAGGACAAATGAAATGGAACTCAAAAGCCTCTAAATTGTCAGGCATATAGCAAAATGAACCACAATATACTGAGTGATTTCACATTCAATCAATGTGATAAATGTAATGATAGTAAGTCAATCTTGGTGACATCATTATTACAGAAAAACACAAAACATACCCACCAAATTATTTAATTTAATAATAAATTGACCTCTAAACAACTTGATCTTAAAGGAGAACTGTCATTTAGCTGACTTGTATGTAAAGGGCAAATTACAATCTAATCTTTAATAATTATCAACATGTTAAAAGCCGCTGATGAGCAGCTTCACTTTCCGAAAAGTTACAGCTCGTCGCTAATAATGTCAGAGAGACTTCCATGACTTTACCAGAAATACGCCATACCATAATATGACAAATCTAAAAAGTGGTCATTTGGTTCAATCAGGTAGCAATGAATAAAAATGTGTTGCTATCTGATTAGTCTAATAAAAAAGGAGCCAGTAGTCTGCGATAATTAGCACTAACTTATGGAGCTGCTGAGTTTGAGGTCGTTTTTTTGCTAAACAGTACACTTCAAAATTGTTATATAATCCTGACAGGCACTCAATATTGCTATACTGCACCCGGTATGCTGTATATATGTCAATGGATATGCACTATGTGATGTTCTCGATGCATGTGCACTGCTTCCCGTCAACAAAATCGACTTATTGCACCATGTATGCTGTTTCTATGTCAATGAATGTGCATCTTGTGATGTTCCCGATGTAGGTGCATTATTTCCCGCCAACAAAACCTAATTATTGCACCATGGAAGCTGTATATATGTCAATCGTTGTGCGTTATGCAATGTTTTTGATGTATGTGCATTATATCCTGTCAACAAAATCGAATTACTGCACCCTGTATGCTGTATATATGTCAATGGATATGCACTATGTGATGTTCTCGACACATGTGCACTGTTTCCCGTCAACAAAATCGACTTATTGCACCATGTATGCTGTTTCTATGTCAATGAATGTGCATCTTGTGATGTTCCCGATGTAGGTGCATTATTTCCCGCCAATTAATTACTGCACCATGGAAGCTGTATATATGTCAATGGTTGTGCGATATGCGATGTTTTCAATGTATGTGCATTATATCCCGTCAACAAAATCGAATTACTGCACCATGTATGCTGTATATATGTCAATGGATGTGCATTCTGTGATGTTCTCGATGTATGTGCATTATTTCCTGTCAACGAAAATAAAGAATAAAAAAAAAAATTAAAAAAAATTGTTATATAAAATGGGATTATTTAAAAGTTGCACTACTGAAGGCAACAGAAAATTGCATTAGGCTTGTCAGTAAAAGCAAAAAATTCAAGAAACCACGGTGGTACTCTGCAGATGTCGCCAAAATAGTACAAAACAAAAAGTTAGCATTTAGTAATTATAAAAAAAACCAGAGTGAGGAAGACAGAATGACCTATAAGATTAGGCAGAAAGAGGCTAAGCAAGTTATAAGAGCTTCCAAATCACACACAGAAGAGAAAACAGCACAGTCTGTAAAAAAGGGGGACAATACTTTTTTTAGATACATAAATGAGAAAAGAAAAGTAAAACAATGATTAGTTAGATTAAAAACAAAAGAAGGAAGGTATGTAGATGAGGATAAAGGTCTAGCTGACTGCCTCAATGAATATTTTTGTTCGGTATTTCCAGATGAAAATGAAGGAAAGGGGCCTCAGTTAAGAAAAAGGATAAATGAGTTATTTATTACACGTGAGTTTACAGAGGAAGAGGTTCTATTTCAACTGTCAAAAGTAAGACAAATAAGTCAATGGGACCTGATGGAATACACCCAAAGCTATTAAAAGAGCTTAGTGGTGTACTAGCAAAACCATTAACAGATTTATTTAACCAATTATTGAAAACAGGAGTAGTCCCAGAAGATTGGAAGTTGGCGAATGTTGTGCTCATTCACAAGAAAGGAAATAGGGAGGAGTCAGGCAACTATAGGCCAGTAAGCCTTACTTCAGTAATGGGGAAAGTGATGGAAACAATGTTAAAAGATAGGATTGTTGAACATCTAAAAACACATGGATTTCAAGATCAGAGACAACATGGGTTTACTTCAGGGAGATCATGCCAAACTAATCTTATTGATTTTTTTGATTGGGTAACTAAAATTTATAGATCAGGGTGGTGCAGTAGACATTGCTTAAATAGATTTCAGTAAGGCTTTTGACACTGTGCACATAGAAGGCTTACCAATAAACTACAATCTTTGAGTTTGGATTCCAATATTGTTGAATGGGTAAGGCAGTGGCTGAGTGACAGGCAACAGAGGGTTGTAGTCAATGGAGTATATTTGAAGCTTGGGTTTGTCACCAGTGGGATACCTCAGGGATCTGTACTTGGACCCATTCTCTTTAATATTTTTATTAGTGATATTGCAGAAGGTCTTGATGGTAAGGTTTGTCTTTTTGCTGATGATACTAAGATATGTAACAGGGTTGATGTTCCAGGAGGGATAAGCCAAATGGCTAATGATTTAGGTAAACTAGAAAAATGGTCAGAGTTGTGGCAACTGACATTTAATGTGGATAAGTGCAAGATAATGCATCTTGGACGTAAAAACCCAAGGGCAGAGTACAGAATATTTGATAGAGTCCAAACCTCAACATCTGAGGAAAGGGATTTAGGGGTGATTATTTCTGATGACTTAAAGGCAGGCAGACAATGTAATAGAGCAGCAGGAAATGCTAGCAGAATGCTTGATTGTATAGGGAGAGGTATTAGCAGTAGAAAGAGGGAAGTGCTCATGCTATTGTACAGAACACTGGTGAGACCTCACTTGGAGTATTGTACGCAGTACTGGAGACCGTATCTTCAGAAGGATATTGATACCTTAGAGAGAGTTCAGAGAAGGGCTACTAAACTGGTTCATGGATTGCAGGATAAAACTTACCAGGAAAGGTTAAAGGATCTTTACATGTATAGCTTGGAGGAAAGACGAGACAGGGAGGATATGATAGAAACATTTAAATACATAAAGGGAATCAACACAGTAAAGGGGGAGACTATATTTAAAAGAAGAAAAACTACCACAACAAGAGGACATAGTCTTAAATTAGAGGGACAAAGGTTTAAAAATAATATCAGGAAGTATCACTTTACTGAGAGGGTAGTGGATGCATGGAATAGCCTTCCATCTGAAGTGGTAGAGGTTAACACAGTAAAGGAGTTTAAGCATGCGTGGAATAGGCATAAGGCTATCCGAACTTTAAGATAAGGCCAGAGACTAATGAAAGTATTTAGAAAATTGGGCAGACTAGATGGGCCGAATGGTTCTTATCTGCCGTCACATTCTATGTTTCTATGTTCCTATGTTTCTATATATATATATTGTATGTTATAGACTATTAACCCCTTAAGGACACATGACATGTGTGACATGTCATGATTCCCTTTTATTCCAGAAGTTTGGTCCTTAAGGGGTTAAATAAATTATAATAATGATAATAGAACATTTAAAAATGATCCATAAAGAAAAATAATACAATTCTATAGGTAATCATCTTTGATAGGTCACTAAAATAAATTGTCTTTCAAGAATTACGCACTCTGGGATCATATTTGCCGTTAGGGAAAAAAGAACATCTTGGGAGTCCAATTAGATTCAAGCAGGTGTTCTATAGATTGATGTACATAGAAAATCAGTACTGCTTTGTGCAACTTGACATTTAGAGGTTGTTTTGGAATTTTAAACAGAATGTCATTACACAGCTGAAGTGAGAAAAGGTATAATCTTATGCATAAGCTAAAAAAATAAAATAAATTTATTTTTAAAGATTTGCAGTGCTCATATTAAGCGGAAAATTTTGTGTTATCAATATAGTATTTCAAGAAACCTTTACCTGAAAACGTCCATATCTATAAACAAAAAATAGCACTCGTCTAATTGCTGATAATTTTTTTTGTTCTCAGTCAAGTATTAGACAAAATCACAAGCATCAGAGCAGCATTAAAAGTTCACAGTCTATTAAATTTGAGGTGAAAGTGTTAAAGACTTTTTTTCCTGACTATTTCAATTCCAGTAGTATATTCTATCACTTTTTTTTCTTTCTTTTAAATGAGATTTTTTTTCTTGGCTATTTTGCAAATGTATGCATACACAGCCATTCATAGGCAGTGTAAGAGGTTTATGGCATAAGACCAGACAGAGGAATTGAGCTTGGATTTATGGCTCCCCCCCCCCCCAAACTAGATATCTTTAACGCGGCATATTAATCCATGAAAACAGTAGTGTCATGAGTTTAACCCGTTAAGGACCAAACTTCTGGAATAAAAGGGAATCATGACATGTCACACATGTCATGTGTCCTTAAGGGGTTAAATTTGCTTGACAATTGTCCCAGTGCCTAAAATCAACTTTTAAACTTAACATTAGCAACTGCCTAGATTCTAGAACATGTAACGTTGAAAGCTATGTTACCCAACTGATTCTAACAAACTTGTGCAATATTGTGCATATTAAACTAGTGAGCTACATAAAAGAGAAACTCTAATATGATTCCAGCTCTTTCAATACTGGACTGAATATTTCAATCCTGCGCTTGCTTGTGTATGCAGTTGGAGATTATCCTGCAATGAATTTATATGCCTCCAACGTAATGTTAAAATATGCATGTCAACATTATTTTATATATACCTACAATCTCAAATTAATTCATTACTCATTACTAGGACCATTAAACATTTTTGCTCCTGACCCATGATTCCCCTAAAGCGATACTCCAAGCAGCATAATCACTACAGAGATAATGCCAGAAGTCCCCAATCCCCCACCGGGACTGGTCACTGCTTCTGACAGCTAGATGCTTTCTGTTCCAAGCTAAGCCCATCTTTACAAGGCTTAGATCACTGGCTAAAAGTGATCAGTTGATGCTCTATTCCAATGAGCAAGCCTTACAGATCAGGGTTTAACTCGGGAGAGCTAAAGGAAGCTCCTCGTAGGAGCTTTCAGCTCTCCATAGATTTGACTACACTACTTCCATTATGGGGGCACTTCTGCTTCACTGAGTTTAATTCTGTTAATCATGAACTGTCCTCACAATAACTTTACCGAACCTGGAAAATAATTAAACAGCACTTTACAGCACTGATTCCAATGGATGACAGAAGAAGAGTGGTTAGTAATTATTGTCATGAGAGACCACAAACAAAATATTTTCTATAATTTCACACCTGATGCAGGCAAATCGTTGCTGTAAAAGATTTAATACTACTGCTAATGTACCTGCTTGGCTCAAAACAGGTGCATATTGTTCAATTGCCACTATAACTACATGAAATGAAGCCAGTCAAGTGGTTCTAAAAAAAAAGAGTGAAAAGAAAAAAAGTCCGGAAGCCAAAACATGGCATTCCAGCCTGTGGCATATGGGTCTTGCTTCTGCCAGCAGTTGGATCAGAATCAAATTGGAGGGAATAAGAGAACATGCTCTATTCTGCCAGCAAATATTGTTTTTATTGCCAGGAGTGAATCATGCAAATATGTTAATTGTATTGCCTGGTAATTGCCTCTGACATAAGAGAGGAGGCTTTAAGTAGGCAACAACATGGATGATAAATCAGAGAAGAAAAGCATATGATGGGAAAAGATCCCAGATGCCATCAAATACTTATCCCCTTTGGTTTTGGCTTGATCACTAGATATATTCTCTGCAAGTGACATAACACACATCATTCTCAAAATCACAAAGCCAGTCAGCAGCCAGGTACATTATATCTCCATATAAGTGTGCATCAATGTGACATAATTATCACACAGGTCCTTTTGAAATTATGTGGAAGTGGTAAATACTACTAATTTATATTTAAGGTAACAACAATATTTACTTGATAAAAAAAGAAAAGAAATATATTTGTTCCTGGAACTGTATAAATAGACTCCTAAACTGGCTTGATGGCAACACTACCTGCACTGTATATAATCCTGCCACAGTACAGCAATATGTTCACACCAAAAAAACAAAACATAACCAAAATGGTGCACTTCACCTTGTGAAAAGTGTTCTGTGATTTGCCATTTCAGAAGGTAAAGTAGTACCTGATGCACCTGTACCATTACAGATTAGCCTGCTGATAGCTTCTGCAAACCTTCCATTTTTCTTACTCCTCTCTTTAATAAGAAAAGTGTTAAGCTCATAATGTAAAGACATATTAAAAATTGATTTCTTGGTTTGTTAAAACATTATTTTCGTGTTTCAGAAAGAATATAACAATTCTAATTATAATGTTGATAATAGCTATGCCATGTTGATTCTACAGTATATCATCTGCTGCAGTTATCAACCTACTCATTCAGGGACCACATCTCAGCAGCAGACTGCTTACTGCTTCATGGCTCCTGGTGTGTGTGTAATCATTGTTTTCATTCTGTTCCCTTATGCTGCTTCAGTTCAGCTTTGTCTATCCTATTTAAACCTCTTGAGTGCCAAATTGCAGCAGTATATAATTTACTGCAAAGACTTTTAGACATAAATGAATTAAAAGGACACTGTAGGTACTGTAGCGATTTAAATTAATTGAATTGGTTATAGTGGCGGGAGTCCTCTAGCATGGCCCATCCATTCAGTGTTACATCATGTTTCAAGAAATGTTACACTAAATAAGGGTCCCACAGTCCAGCCCCTACTTGAGGTATGGCTAAGGTAGATATGCACTTCCTTCTAGCCATATCAATTTATAGCAGCAATAGGTGCAGTGCAAAGGCTGAAAGCGGTCAACTGACATTCTTGGCCAATCACAGCCACCCATCGCTGCCCAGGCTAATGCTTACTTATTATCCCAAGCATTATTTCCTTACTGCACAGCCTCAATAATATATTTTTTACAGCCTGAGGTTCCTCTGACTATTTCACCTCTGCCTAGTGTACCTCCACCTATAGTATATAAGGCACCTACTGTCTCCCTATTTCCCCCCCCCCCCACATTATGATGGCAATATTCCAGAATGTCGGGGATTTCTCAATCAGATTGAGTACCATTTTGAGACCTCACCTGGGTCTTTTCCCACGGATAGAGCTAAAATTGTGTACTTGATGAACCAACTTAAAGATAAAGCCTTAGCTTGGGCCAATCCATTATGGGAGAGTAATAGGAGTATTGCTTATAATTACCAGGAATTCTTTGCGGAATTCAAATTAACGATTGAACCATTAGGCAGGGAAGATGACGCTTCCACTGCCTTAATACGTATTAAACAAGGGAACCGGTCTGTCTCGGATTATGCCATAGAATTCCACACCTTGGCTTCTGAGGTAGACTGGACTAATAGCGGATTAATCTCTGCATTTAAAGAAGGATTATCCAAAGCTACTGCCAAAGATCTACCTAAAAGGTTAAATTAATTTATCACATATGTGATGCAAATTGATAACTGACTTAGGAACAGGGAAATTTCTAGAAATAGAACCAGACGTGTGACTATTTCATTGGTACCTCATTTCTCCAAACCTATTGTCCCTGGCCTCTCTGTACAGTCTGAACCTGAACCCATGCAGTTAGGGGTCACAAGACTGTCAGAGGCAGAGAAACAATATGAGAAAAAAAGGCCTTTGTTTATACGGTGGAAAGAAAGGACATATGAGAGATGCTTGTCCCATACGTCATATGTCCCGCACCTAAGAACCTTAAGGGGACAGGTCTTAGGTGTGATGGCTATGTCCTCTGGTAATACCCAAAGTAGATTTCTCATTGATATCACCGCCCTTTGCAACAAGAAAAGCTATTCATGCAAAGCCCTGATGGACTCCGGTGCGGCAGGAAACCTTATCGGCATGTATTTTGTTACAAAACACTTCCTACCTATCAGGGAGAGATCATCACCTCTGGCCGTTGAGGCTATTGACGGGAGACTTCTCTCTCAACCTCTGATTACCCACAAAACCATACCTATTAGCATTACAATAGGAGCCTTACACAAGGAAGATATGACATTTCAGATAATTGCTTCCCCTTTTTGTCCCATCATAATATGATTTCCATGGCTCATCAAGCACAACCCTCATATTGACTGGGCTAAGGGGGAAATACTGGAATGAGGTAAAGACTGTATTGGGAGATGCATGTTACCCATTGCTAAGAGAGCGGACATCATTAATTTGCCTGCTTCTACACCTCAGACTTCCGAAATTCCTATGCAGTACTGGGAGGTTAGAGTCAGATGAATACTCTAACTCCTCATAGATCTTATAATTGCTTCATAGATCTGCTACCCGGCACTATGCCTCCTAAGGGGGCAGTATATGCCCTATCCCTGCAGGAGAGTAGAATCATGGAAGAGTACACCAAAGATTCTTTAATTAAAGGCCACATACGCAAGTTGTCCTCACCTGCTAGAGCAGGGTTCTTTTTTTTATCCAAAAAAGATGGAGAATTACGCCCATGCATTGATTATAGGGCATTAAACAAGATCACCATAAAAAATGCCTTTCCCATTCCCTTTATCTCCAAGTTGTTTGACAGACTCCAGGATGCTAAGATATTTACTAATCTTGACCTTAGGAGTGCTTACAATTTGGTAAGAATTAAGGAGGGTCACGAGTGGAGAACGGCATTTAACACTAGAAGTGGCCACTATGAGTACCTTGTCATGACCTTCGGCTTATGCAATGCTCTGGCCGTATTCCAGGACTTTATTAATGATGTGCTCAGAGACTACATTTATTCTTTTGTACTAGTATACCTGGATTCTATCCTTATTTATTTCCCCGTCCTCCAGACCCATCATAAACAAGTCAAACAAGTACTGAAAACTTTGCTTGAAAATGGGCTTTACTGCAAACTCGAAAAGTGCATATTGATCAAACGGAGGTACAGTTTTTGAGATATAATATTTCGGCCTCTGGGTTTCAGATGGAACCTCGCAAACTAGAAGTCGTTCTACACTGGCCTTTACCTAATGGGTTAAAAGCCATTCAAAGGTTTATTGGGTTTGCCAATTATTTTAGGAGATTCATCAAAGGTTTTTCTTCTGTAATAGCTACCATCACCAATATGACACATAAGGGCACTAATTGTACTACTTGGTCAAAAGAAGCTAAAGAGGCTTTTAAAGCTTCTTAAAAAGTAGTTCGCATCTGCTGACATATTGGTACATCTTGACACTAGCAAATCTTTCATACTTGAAGTTGATGCCCTCTGCATCCTTGCGGGTACTTCTCCAGAAAGTTATCTCCAGCTGAGCGTAACTATGATATTGGTAACAGAGAATTGTTAGCCAGCGACATCTTTTAGAGGGTTCCAAGGACCCCCTTCTTATCATAACCGATCACAAGAATCTAGCATATATTGGTGATGCCAAACGATTGTCTTTGTTCTTGTCCCGCTTTAACTTTATTATCACGTACAGACCTGGTCCCAAAAACATTAAAGCCGATACCTTATCTAGGCAATTAGACATTGAATCAGACCTAGAACAAAAGATGTTCCCTATTGTTCCTCCTGAGTGTATCATTGTATCCACTGTTCTTTCCTTATCGTCCCCTCTGCTTTGTGCTATCATGGCGACTCAATCCCAGGCACCTTGCAATAAATTGTTTATTTCATTGTTTAAAAGAGAGGTGCTTCAACAACAATGTGACTGCGGGGGATCCGGGTTATTAATAAGACTATATCCGCTGTCTCGAGATCATTTTGGTGTGATTCACTCAGGAAAGATATCAAAGAGTATGTGAAGGCCTGTTCTGTTTGTGCAGTTTCTAAGGTTCCTCATAAACTTCCATGTGGATTATTACATCCGCTTCCTATACCCAGTGTTCCATGGTCTCATTTGTCTATGGATTTCATCGTTGAACTTCCGAATTCCAATGGTTATATCACCGTCCTTATGCTAGTTGACCGCTGTTCAAAAATGGCACATTTTATTCCACTCAAAAAATTGCCGTCTTCCCAAGATCTGGTTCATATATTTATACGCAACATTGTCAGACTGCATGGTATTCCTCAAAATATTGTATCTGACAGGGGTTCCCAGTTTGTGTTACGATTTTGGAGAGCATTCAATAAACAGTTGGGTATTTGTCAGGATTACTAGTTGATCCAGCACGCAGAACTGTATCACACCTAGGACTAAAAGGTAACGTATTACCGGGCCTTAGAATGGCCGGACTTAACATACCAGAGAGTAGTCAGAATACTTGCCGAGGTCAGGGACACAGAATGAGACACAATGATGAGGGAAAGCCAAAAGTCAAGAATACCAGAATACAGGGAAGTCAAAACGAAGCCAGTCAATAACCAGAAATAAATGCTCAGGAACGCACTCTCGGACAACCACTAAGGGAAACCACGACAGGGCAATGAGGGAAGGCAAGAAAGGAGTTTAAGTAAGTCTCCTTAAATTCCGATTGGCCGTACCCGGCCTATGTCCCCAGAACGTGCGTGCGCGTCCTTTGCGTGATATCACACGCACGTTGACGTCGTCAATACTATGGGCGGACGTGGGGCTACAAATTGGTATGGATCCACAGTGACTGGCCTTTCAGCATGCTGCAGGAGCCAGCTACACCAGCACAGGGCCGCCGACCAGCATCTCCACCAATGCCAGGAAGGTAGTTAATCTCACGGACACCACAAGGTGAGGACGAACATGTGACAGTATTGAACGATCATTTTCTTCTTATTATCATCCCCAAACCAATGGTGCGGCTAAGAGGGCTAACCAATCATTGGAACTATATGTACATTGTTTTGTGAATAGCACGCAGAATAACTGGTCTGATTTGCTGCCCTGGGCCGAACTTGACAGGAATAATGCTACCCATGACTCGTCTGGACATAGTTCTTTCTTTGTCAATAACAATCGTCACCCTACTGTTCTACCTGCTGTATTCTCTGACACGGCTATCCCTGCTCTGGATGATCGCCTTACTTCTATTTGTAAGGTTTGGACTAAAGTTCCCTCCACTCTTGAGACTGTGGCTGCTCGTTTCAAATTTCATGCTGATAAACGGATGGGTGCCAACCCTTTTTACCAGGTGGGTGATCGGATGTGGTTATCCTCATGCAACATCAAACTCACAGTTCGTAGCATGAAGTTTGCTCCCAGATTTCTTGGTCCATTTCATATTATTTGGAGAATTAACCCTGTTTCCTATTCTCTGGCTCTTCCTGCCTCCTTGAGAATACCTAATTAATTTAATGTTTCCTTACTCAAACCACTTATATGCAATAGGTATACTGTTCCTGTTATCCCCCCTCCTCCTTTAGTCATTTCTGGACAGGAGGAGTATGAAGTCTCCTCCATAATGGATTCCTGGTTTTCTCGTGGTTCCTTGCAGTACTTAGTTGATTGGAAGGGGTATGGGCCTGCCGATTGTTCATGGGTTCTGGCTTCTGATAACCATGCTTGTCGCAAAATTCGCTATTTCCACACCAAGTTTCTGACATTCTTGGACAGCTCTTTGGTCTTGGCCATGGTGGAGAGTTTGGAATTTGATTGATTGCTTTTGTGGACAGGTGCCTTTTATACAGGTAACAAGCTGAGATTAGGAGCACTCCCTTTAAGAGGAGTCAGAAATCCTGGGAGTCAGAAATCTTGCTGATTGATAGGGGATAAAATACTAATTTCACTCATTGACATGCAAATCAATATATAACTTTTTTGACATGCGTTTTTCTGGATTTTTTTTTTTAATTCTGTCTCTCACTGTTAAAATACACCCACCATTAAAATTATAGACTGATCACTTCTTTGTCAGTGGGAAAACGTTCAAAATCAGCAGGGGATCAAATACTTTTTTCCCTCACTGTAGGTGGAGAGTGTAGCGGTACTTATCCTTTCCAGGTGCCGGCCGGGGTTCTCTGTTCAAGCCACGCGCGGCTCTGCTGCTGCAGGAGCCGCACGCGGCTCATCCGACGGCTGGAACTGGAAGGCGGGCAGTGACCGCGAGAAGCGGTCACTTGTCCCGCCTGACTATAAGAGCGCGCCGCGAGTCTTGGGCGCGCTCTTAAAGGGACAGTGGGAGCCTAAATTAGAAAAGGCCTCCCATTGGTCCCTGTCATGCCACACTCCCCATACAATTACCTTTTGGGGGCGTGGATATGACAGGGATCAATCAAAATAGATGTTTAGTTATATATACTTTACTTTTTCACTTAGTTCCTTGCCCTATCGTGGTTTCTGTTACAGTTCCCTTTAGCGCTTGTTGTGTTCAGTTGTGTTCCTTCGTTTTTGACCTTGGCTTTGTATTCTAACTTCATTTACTCTTTATCCTTATCTGTTCTGTTTGCCGTTTACTGTGTACCAGACCCCGGCTAGTCCTAGTTTACGCTGTCTCTTTGTGCCCTTGACCTCGGATCGTTCCTGACTCTGTACTTCTCCTATTTACGTCGAGTCCAGCCACTCTAAGGACTGGTAGACGTATCTCCCCTCTGTATTGTCTTCTGTTTAGCTGGATCCTGCGTGTTGGGGTATATTCTCGTTACATTACGATAGGGCCATGGACCCCGCAGATTTAGCTCAGCAGATGGCGTCCCATGAGGCTAGATTTGTAAAGCAGGATCACTGTATGGATCATATAGCCCAGGCTCTCCAGACGCTCTTATCTAGAACCATTCCAGCAACCACACCTAACCCTCTAACACCACTTCTTCCGGAAGTATCTACTTTGTCTAATACTTCGGCCCATTTAACACCTCCTCCTAGGTATGGAGGGGACTCTAAGACATGCAGAGGTTTCATTAATCAAATAGAATTCCACTTTGAGATGTATCCACGTTCCTTTCCCACAGAGAGGTCTAAGGTTGGGTTCCTTATGCACCAACTTACCGATAAAGCACTTGAGTGGGCAAATCCTATTTGGGAAGCTAATGGACCTATGGTGCATGATTTCAATAGTTTTCTTACGGCTTTTCCTAGAACTTTTGACACAACTAAAAGGTAAAAAAATGCCGCAAGAGCATTAATGAGAATTAAACAGGGTTCTAGGTCTGTGGCTGATTATGCTATTCAGTTTCGTACCCTTGCATCACAGGTAGATTGGACCAACAATGGGTTAACTACTGCCTTCATGGAAGGTTTATCAGACACTATATTGGATGAGGTAGCAGCTAAGGAGCTTCCTATTGCATTAGAGGACCTTATTGACTACCTCATTGATATAGATAATAGCAGGGCCGCCATCAGGGGGTGACAACCGTGACGGTTGTCACGGGCCCGGCGGTCCTGGGGGGCCCGGACTGCTTTGGCAGTCCAGGGCCCCACAATTACACTCTGCACATATATATAGCGATCATCGCTATATATATGTGCAGCCGCGGGCCCCCCGGCTCCCTGTATTTGCAGAGGGGGCCCAGCGGACTGCAGGAGCACTTTCCAGCATTTGCCTGTCTCTAACTCCCGCGAGATGTGCGGTCGGTAGAGCGTTGCCATGGGTTACCATGGCAACGCTCCGCGCGACGCGCAAACCACGTCTCGCGGGAGTAAGAGACAGGCAAATGCTGGAAAGTGCTCCTGCAGTCCGCTGGGCCCCCTCTGCAAATACAGGGAGCCGGGGGGCCCCAGAATGCCATCGGACCACCAGGGATCAAAGGATCTTCCCCCCTCCCTGAACCAGGTAAGAAACAGGGAGGGGGAATAACTTTCATTACATTCATACATGCACTACTAAACACACTAACACACACTGCATCCACTACACTAACACACACACACTGCATCCACTACACTAACACACATACACTGCATCCACTGCACTAACACACACACTGCATCCACTGCACTAACACACACACTGCATCCACTACACTAACACACACACACTGCATCCACTACACTAACACACATACACTGCATCCACTGCACTAACACACACACTGCATCCACTGCACTAACACACACACTGCATCCACTACACTAACACACACACTGCATCCACTACACTAACACACACACTGCATCCACTGCACTAACACACACACTGCATCCACTGCACTAACACACACACTGCATCCACTGCACTAACACACACTGCATCCACTGCACTAACACACACACTGCATCCACTGCACTAACACACACACACTGCATCCACTGCACTAACACACACACACTGCATCCACTGCACTAACACACACACTGCATCCACTACACTAACACACACACTGCATCCACTGCACTAACACACACACTGCATCCACTGCACTAACACACACACTGCATCCACTGCACTAACACACACACTGCATCCACTACACTAACACACACACACTGCATCCACTGCACTAACACACACACTGCATCCACTGCACTAACACACACTGCATCCACTACACTAACACACACACTGCATCCACTGCACTAACACACACACTGCATCCACTGCACTAACACACACACTGCATCCACTACACTAACATACACACTGCATCCACTACACTAACACACACACTGCATTCACTACACTAACACACACACACTGCATTCACTACACTAACACACACACTGCATCCACTACACTAACACACACTCTGCATTCATTACACTAACACACACTCTGCATCCACAACACTAACATACACACTGCATTCACTACACTAACACACACACACTGCATTCACTACACTAACACACACACTGCATTCACTACACTAACACACACACACTGCATTCACTACACTAACACACACACTGCATCCACTACACTAACACACACTCTGCATTCATTACACTAACACACACTCTGCATCCACAACACTAACATACACACTGCATTCACTACACTAACACACACACACTGCATTCACTACACTAACACACACACTGCATCCACTGCACTAACACACACACTGCATCCACTACACTAACACACACACTGCATCCACTACACTAACACACACTGCATCCACTACATTAACACACACACTGCATCCACTACACTGACACACACACTGTATTCACTACACTGACACACACTCTGCATCCACTACACTAACACACACACTGCATTCACTACACTAACACACACACTGCATCTACTAAACACACTGTATTCACTACACTGACACACACACTGTATTCACTACACTAACACACACGCTGTATTCACTACACTGACACACAAGCTTTATTCACTACACTGACACACGCTTTATTCACTACACTAACACACATGCTTTATTCACTACACTAACACACACACTGCATCCACTACACTAACACACACATACTGTATTCATTACACTGACACACACATACTGTATTCACTACACTGACACACTCTGCATTCACTACACTGACACACACTCTGCATCCACTACACTAACACACACACTGCATCCACTGCACTAACACACACACTGCATCCACTACACTAACATACACACTGCATCCACTACACTAACACACACACTGCATTCACTACACTAACACACACACACTGCATTCACTACACTAACACACACACTGCATCCACTACACTAACACACACTCTGCATTCATTACACTAACACACACTCTGCATCCACAACACTAACATACACACTGCATTCACTACACTAACACACACACACTGCATCCACTACACTAACACACACACTCTGCATTCACTACACTGACACACACACTCTGCATTCACTACACTGACACACACACTGAATTTATTACACTAACACACACTCTGCATTCACTACACTGACACACACTCTGCATTAACTATACACACAGCATCCACTGCACAAACATCCTGTATTCACAGTACACGCACTACATCCACCACACATTTAAACATTCTGCATTCACTATACAGAGACACTGCGTCTAAAACACTCACTACATCCACTAAACACATTGCATCTAGTACACACAAAAACTACATCCACTACACAAACACACCACATCCACTACACACACTGCATCCGCTACACAAACACACACTCTGCATTCACTGCACAAACAGTATCTAATACACACAAACACTACATCCATTACACACATTCTAATTCACTTCCACTATACACACCACATTCAGTCCTGCATCATTGTCTGCGGACTAGGTAAGAGTCCTGTGGGCGGACTCGTGGGCGGGCCTGGGGGGATGGGGCGGGATGGCCCAGACCTTGTGCTTTGTCAGGGGCCCCAAAATTTCTGGTGGCGGCCCTGGATAATAGGATTCGTGACAGGCTCTATACTAAGAACAGGAATAGACGTTTTGTTACACCTATTAACCCCAGAGTTGATAAACTTGAGGGTGTTAAAGTATCTGAGGATGAACCCATGCAATTAGGGGTTGCCAAACTCTCTGATACTGAAAAATTACATAAGAGAAGGGACGGACTCTGCCTATACTGTGGTAGGAGAGACCATATGGTAAAGGAATGTCCTTTGCTTCCGGAAAACTCTCGCACCTAAGACCTTATAGGGGACTGGCCTTGGGTGTGATATCTAAGTCTCCTAAATTGCCTCCTAACCGTTTGCTTCTCCCTGTATAGCTGAGCACATATACGCTCTGGTTGACTCCGGGGCAGCTGAAAATTTTATAGACTCTGGTTTTGTTAAGAAAAACAACATTCCCATCAGAGAAAAGGAGATACCCTTGGCCGTTGAGGCCATAGATGGTAGACCATTAAGTTCTCCAGTTGTTACTCATGAAACCATTACACATGTATACAGGGGTTTTACACTTTGAAACCATTCGGTTCCAGGTCATCACCTCTCCCTCTTCACACTTAGTGTTAGGATACCCATGGTTACGTGCTCACAATCCCATTTTCGACTGGGAATCAGGGCAAATAAAATCATGGAGCGAAGCCTGCCACGAGTCTTGTACTATTGAAGTCACACATTTGAATTCCATTAATGTTCCTACCACTCCTCCTTTGTCTACGGTTATACCCCCTCAGTACTTATTTCTCAAGACTGTCTTCGATAAAAGGGAGGCTGACAAATTACCGCCTCACAGACCCTACGATTGTGCTATCGACTTATTACCTGGCACGATACCTCCAAAGGGCATGGTGTACCCTTTATCGGTTCAAGAAAACCGTGTCATGGAGGAATATATTAAGGAATCACTAGACAAGGGATTTATTAGGAGATCCTCTTCTCCGTCTGGAGCGGGGTTCTTCTTTGTATCGAAGAAAGAAGGTGATTTAAGACCGTGTATCGATTATAGAGGTCTAAATAAAATCACCATCAAAAATGCATACCCTATACCATTAATCACGGAATTGTTCGACGGGCTCAAACATGCTACTGTATTCTCCAAATTGGATCTTAGAGGTGCATACAATTTAATACGTATTAAGAAAGACCACAAATGGAAGACGGCATTCAACACTAGATCAGGCCATTACGAGTATACTGTTATGCCATTTGGTCTATGTAATGCCCCAGCAGTATTTCAAGAATTTATTAATGACGTCTTAAGAGAATTTATTCACACATTTGTAATTGTGTTCTTGGATGACATTAATTTATTCTACATATTTACACACTCATCACAGACATGTTACAACAGTTCTGAAGACCCTTCTTGCTAATGGTCTTTATTGTAAACTGGAAAAATGTCTATTTGACCAATCCGAAGTCCAGTTTTTGGGGTATTTGATTTCTGCTAAACGTTTTCGTATGGATCCCCAAAAGCTTTCTGCTATCATAGAATGGCCTTTACCACAAGGTCTGAAAGCCATTCAGCGTTTTCTTGGTTTCTCTAATTATTATAGACGTTTTATTAAAGGTTTCTCGTCTATTGTAGCACCTATTACCCGTATGACTAAAAAGGATGGCAATACTCGTGTCTGGTCTCCCGAGGCACTTCAGGCTTTTGAATTTCTTAAAACTACATTTGCCTCTGCACCTATTTTACAGCATCCTGTCCCCTCACTGCCCTATATTCTTGAAGTTGATGCTTCCGATATCGGGGTAGGAGCTGTCTTATCCCAAAGAGAGTCGCCTGAAAAGCCATTGCATCCTTGTGGCTTCTTTTCCAAACAAATGTCCAAAGCGGAAAAAAATTATGATGTGGGTAATTGCGAACTCCTTGCTATTATTTTAGCACTTAAAGAATGGAGGCATTTGCTTGAAGGAACCAAGGATCCTATCCTCATATTTACGGATCACAAGAATCTATCCTACCTTAGTGAGGCTAAAAGATTGTCTTCTAGGCAGGCTAGGTGGTCACTGTTTTTGTCCCATTTCAATTATATTATCACCTATAGGCCGGGTGATCGTAACACTAAAGCGGACGCCCTGTCCAGACAGTTCGAAACTACTGACAAACAGGAGATTGATGTTACTCCCATCATTCCCCCAGACATGATAATAGCTACTACTATTTTGTCTATTTCCTCGTCCCTCTTGCAGGCCATACAAGCGAAACAAAGCATGGCCCCTAGCGAGAGGCCTACTGATAAACTATTCGTTGATGTTCCCGAGAGATGGGATATTCTGTCGTTATATCATGACACTAAGACTGCTGGACATCCTGGTATTTCCAAAACGGTGTCGGCTATTTCTCGGTATTTCTGGTGGGATTCCTTACGCAAGGATGTCACCGACTATATAGGTGCCACTTGTGCCTGTAAGAAATCTTCTCGTAGGGTTCCTTGTGGGCTGTTGCATCCGTTACCCATTCCCGAGAGGCCTTGGTCTCACCTGTCCATGGATTTTATTGTTGAATTAACCCCTTCGAATGGTAACACTGTTATCTTAATGATAGTTGATCGGTTTTCCAAGATGGCCCACTTTGTGTCTCTTCGCAAGCTGCCAACGTCTAGGGAACTGGCACTTCTCTCTCATTTTCTTCCGCATACCACCCCCAATCTAATGGAGCTGCTGAACGTGCCAATCAGTCTCTGGAGCAATACCTTTGTTGTTTCGTGTCCCACCATCAGAATAATTGGTCTGACCTTCTTCCTTGGGCTGAGTTTGCTCGGAATAACGCTACTCATGATTCTTCCGGCAAAAGTCCTTTTTACGATGTCTATGGCCAGCATCCCGTTGTTCTTCCGGCTGCTTTCTCCTCACAGGGAATGCCAGTTCTGGATGAGCATTTAGCTGGTTTGCGTAATACTTGGGAGCAGGTTCAGCGTTCTTTGGTGGATTCCGCTGCTCGCCAGAAGGTACAGGCTGACAAGCATCGCAGGGCGGCTCCTTCTTATGTCGTGGGGGACAGGGTTTTGCTTTCCACACGAAATATTCGCCTCCGGGTGCCTTCAATGAAATTGGCTCATATTTTGCATAAGGTTAATCCTGTCTCGTATGCCTTGAGTCTTCCTAAGAATCTGCGTATTTCTAATGTCTTTCATACTTCTTTGTTGAAGCCTTACGTATGCAACCGCTATACATGGCATACTCCTCCTCCCCCTCCTGTCTCTGTGGAGGGTCATGAGGAGTTTGAAGTTTCTGGCGTTCTTGACTCTCGTTTCCTTAGAAGTCGACTTCAGTACCTAGTGCATTGGAAGGGCTATGGGCCTGAAGAGCATAGTTGGATTTCTGCTGAAGGTGTTCACGCTCCTCGCCTGGTCCGTTCCTTCCATTCTCGTTTTCCTGCCAGGCCTGGCCCTCCCCGTCCGGAGGGCGTGTCCTCGGGGGGGGGGGGGGGGGGGTTTGTAGGGGTACTTACCCTTTCCAGGTGCCGGCCGGGGTCCTCTGTTCAAGCCGCGCGCGGCTCTACTGCTGCACGAGCCTCGCGCGGCTCATCCGACGGCTGGAAATGGAAGGCGGGCAGTGACCGCGAGAAGCGGTCACGTGTCCCGCCTGACTCTAAGAGTGCGCCCCGAGTCTCGGGCGCGCTCTTAAAGGGACAGTGGGAGCCTAAATTAGAAAAGACCTCCCATTGGTCCCTGTCATGCCACACTCCCCATACAATTACCTTTTGGGGGCGTGGATATGACAGGGATCAATCAAAATAGATGTTTAGTTATATATACTTTACTTTTTCCCTTAGTTCCTTGCCCTATCGTGGTTTCTGTTACAGTTCCCTTTAGCGCTTGTTGTGTTCAGTTGTGTTCCTTCGTTTTTGACCTTGGCTTTGTATTCTGACTTCGTTTACTCTTTATCCTTATCTGTTCTGTTTGCTGTTTACTGTGTACCAGACCCCGGCTAGTCCTAGTTTACGTTGTCTCTTTGTGCCCTTGACCTCGGATCGTTCCTGACTCTGTACTTCTCCTATTTATGTAGAGTCCGGCCACTCTAAGGACCGGTAGACGTATCTCCCCTCTGTGTTGTCTTCTGTTTAGCTGGATCCTGCGTGTTGGGGTATATTCTCGTTACAGAGAGGAACTTAAGTAGCCTACTCAAAACACTCACCTCAACCCTACTGAACATGTTTGGGATAAATCTGAATGCTCATTGCAAGCCAGACCTTCTCATCCAACATCAGTGTCTGACCTCACAAATGCTCTTTTGGCTTAATGGGAACAAATGCCCACAGCTACAATCCAAAATCTTGTGAAAATCTTTCCCTATAATGTGGTAGCTGTTATAAGCACGAAAAAGGACCAAACTCCATATTAATGCTCATGATGATAAAAATTTAAAGGGCTATCATTTTATTAAAAATTTTGCACTATAAGCATTGTAAATTGCACATTTACAATGTCGATTTTCAATGCATGTAATTTATGGGAAGCAGTTACATGTCAACAACTATTGGACACATTGTATAATACTAGACTTAATATTAATTTAGATGTCAAACTATATTGAATATGATTTGTTACATTCTAGTATAATGTGGCTACTTTTCAATACACGAGATGCTGTAGATGATGAGCCTAGTCCAATATGACTTTATTGTACAGAAAGGCCTTTCGAGCTTGTTTTGCAGATGCACCACCCATTCATGATAATCATATGCTAAAAATTATTTTGAATTGTTTATAATTCTTTCTGTTTTGTTTTTAAACCTAAAGTCATAATTCGCCATGGCAAACTATCTTAACACGTCCACTTTACATCTCCCAAGAGAAATGACTATTCATTATTTCTGCTATACAAAATTTATTTAAAGGTATCTTCTGGGCAATTTCAAAAGGCTAAACATTGGGGGGCAGAGCCTGCGCTCAAGCTAAATGGTCGCATAGGGACTGAGCTACCCGGCTGAAGGCTAGATCAGCATAAAAAACAGTGGCAAAACAACAAAAACCACCACACAAACCTGTTGTACCCACATCACAAAGGGGGGCACGGAAAACGGTGGATGCCAAGAGAAACACTCCTTTTTCGCAGCAAAACCGGCGAGTTTATGGACAGCAGTGCAGACATCACAAGATGGCAATGGCAGTGGAGAAGATATGGATCTGTCTGGGCCGCAATACCCGCAAGAAACTATACAAATACAGGAGGAGCTGTCCCAGAAAATGCTGGTTGACATGGCTGTTAAAATCCAAACTACAGTACAGTCAGCAATATCAGATCTCCGGCAAGACATAATGGACCTACGCAACCGCACGGCCCACATGGAAAATAAGATGGCGGAATACGCCGAAGCACACAACGACTTCGCGGCAAAATTGGAGCCGATGGAAGATAGGTTGGAGAAGCAGGAATTGAAAGCCATTGATCCCGACGTCAAAACCTGAGGGTAAGAGGTGTCCTTGAAGACATTCAAGCCGCAGACCTCACCGTCTTTTTGACAGGGCTATTCCAGGCCCTAGCCCCTGATATACAACCATCAATGTTCCTAATGGATAGGGCACACAGGGTGGCAAAACCACAACACCTACCCGCTTCCACTACAAGGGATGTGCTAACTAAACTGCACTACTACCATATAAAAGAAGCTCTCCTCCGCTCCAAACGGCCGCAGCTAGACATACCGGAGCAATATAAGACCATCCAGGTATTTGTGGACCTACCTGCGGTAACACTATGATGAAGAAGGGCATTTAGGGACATAACCTCTGAGCTGCGCAACAGGAGAATCCAATATCATTGGGGCTTCCAGACAAAATTACTGATCTCTAGAGAAGGCAAGACGCAAGTGGTCTCGGACATAGCAGAAGGCGATCACCTACTACGCAGCTGGGGCATCACCGCAGGGTCACCAGGAGAAGGCTCCAAATGACATGAAGAGATCCAACCGTCAGGCACTCCAAAGCCTCCAAGACCACGACAAAAAAGTGAAAGCAACAAGAGATGAAGATTACCACTCTCCCGACACACCAGGGACTTGGCTCCTTAAGAGAGAGATGAGGTCACAGCATTACACCAAGTTTCTATCAGGCTGTGCGGTACGGCGCAGAATGGACACTGGTCGGAAGTTGGTAATATGCATTCCATCACTGTCTTAAAAGTCAGTTTGAACTCTGAAGGGGGAATCACCTGTAAGGTTTAGGGATATGTTTAAGGGTGCAAGGGGGGCAGAACTAGTTAGGTGCGCCCAAACAGCTGGGGCGACAGGATAACAACCCATAAAAGCCCGTAGGCGACCTGGGCCAAGTCAGTGGCACATAACCGGTCAACCAACCTCACACAAATTGCCCCATTTGGCTTCCTTCCCCCGACCATCCCCCACCCCTCCTCCCCCCACCTGCTATGCTCTTCACCTTGCATGCTTGCAATATAGCTGCAGGGATAACACAGCCTAATGGGTCACCAGGTGTCCACCTTAACGTGGGTTAAAGGGTTCACACACCAACTTTTTTAAACCAGGAGACTAATTCCAAAGCCAGAAGCAGAGGGGCTGTGGTTCACTGGGTGGCCTGCAAGCCGGAGCTGACTCCTTACACTCCCCGCAGGTCGTAGCTAGTGGGATTAACTAGTGGGATGTAGTTCTAGCAGGGAGACCATTAAGGTCCAGATGTTTAAGTTTTTTTTTTTTTAAATTCTTTATTTTTGTGAGTATCGGCAAACAATACAACATATTTTGTGATTAGCAGGTAAGACAGTTTTACAGTACTAAAATTTATTTTGCCACTTAGCGTAGTCTACTCAGTTTTATTTTTGGTATATGCGGGTTCACCCAGGTGGCCCTAGCGGCGTTCCTGGAGCTTGCAGCAGGGTGGGGCGATAAACTTGGGCCGTATGTGCCTTATGGCTAGTGTACCGTACGCCTTGATTCCAAGGCCAGCTGGAGGCACGTTATGGTTTTATTGGGTAGGGGAGCCCTTGGGTCCGGGTGTGGGTTCCCATTTTGTTTTGCTATATCTGAGGGTGGGCGTTATGCTCTGGGCACCCGGAGGGCTGCTATTTTTAAGCTAGTATGTCGCATGGTGTCGCTTGGGGGGTGCTATGGGGTTGAGCTAGGTCTAAGGCTTTCGGAGCCGGCAACATTAAATAACAGATATAAAATATAACATAAACAAAAAGTAACATAAACATAGACCACTTCCTTTCCCTGTTAAGTTAGAGAAGGAAAAAGGCAACAGGTATAGGGTTTTGTGAAAGGCAAAACTCAGTCCCTAGGTTCAGGGTGGCTGTGCTGCTGTCGTGGGTGCTCCCCCTCTTGGCACGAATGGAGTAATGTCCGCCACATTCCAGGCTGGGTGGGTTGTGGCCTGTGGCTGTGCTGTCGGTAGGCCGAGGGCATGCAGGAAAGTAGAGGCTTCGGCCGGGTGTGAGATAGCGTGTGTTTTCCCTGCCTTATGAGCAAGTAGTCTGCGGGGGCCCCACTTGTAGGTAATGGATTTCTCCTGAAGCACTTGGGTTATGGGCTTGAGAGAGCGCCGCCAGGACAGGGTATATCTGGAGAAGTCCCGATAAAATGCCAGCTGGTCGCCCTCAAAGGGCACCGTGGGAGTACCTCGTATAGCCCCCATAATAATGCCACGGTCCGCGTCACGTACCAGTTTAAGCAGTACTTCCTTAGGCGTCTCCTGGGGTGCAGCGGCAGGTCTATTAAGTCTGTAGCAGGAGTCCACTATTGTCTGTTTAGAGTGCTTGGGCATTAGGAGGGTGGCAAGGAGTCTCCTGCAGTAGTGGGGGAGTTCTGTGTCAGTTACAGTCTCTGGGATGCCTTTTATACGTAGGTTGCGTGCCCTGGCCTTGTCCTCTAGGTTAGCCAGTTGGGCTTGCTGAGCAGCGCTTTGTTTCTGCAGTGCTTCAATGGCAGCATCTGTGGCTGTCTGAGCGAGCGCGTGGCCTGCCAAACCTTCCTCCATCTTGTGCATGCGGGTGGTGAGCGTGGATACCTCCTCCCGTATCGGCGCCAAGTCCGCCTTGAACATGGCTTGGATCTCTGCTACCAGGGCTTTGATATCTGCCCTCGTGGCCGGAGCAGAGTCCCCCAGCGCTGTGGTCGCCCTCGGCTCCGTTCGTCTCCTCGGCGGAGGGGAGAGGTCATCAGCCGTGTTGCTGTCCTCGTCCGAGGACAGATGCGTGTGGGCCGCTGCGGGCGCCATCTTGGTGTGTGTCGGCCTCGCTGCAGTCAGCATGTAAGTGCCGATATCCTGAGAACCCGAGCCCGGGTCTGGACGCAGCTTCTTGCTTTTTTTCCCCATGTCGTCGGAAACCAGACTGCTTACAGTGGAGGTCTAGTTGCGGGGTATACTCGGGGTTTGCTATCTTTTTCTCAGGCTGAGTAGCGGAGCAGCTCCGAGACGCGTCTAGCTCGTTTGGGCGCCGGCTCCGCCGTTTAAGTTATTTTTATGTTTATATGTTAAGTTTGTTTCTATGGTCATGAATGTGATTACATGCTCAGTTGCCTGTGACCGCTTGCTATGAAGTAACGACAAGGGGCCACAACCGGGGTGGGACTCAAACATAATACAACATGGATACTGGAATACAGAGGACACACACAAAATCAGTGGTACACCTCTCCAGAACACAGAGACTAAGGCCCAGCGAGGGGATAACATCAGGCGCAAACCCTATATCAAAACCAAAGGACACAGTGATACGCCTCCGCATCTAATCAACACCCTCATTCAGAATGAAAATATACTCACATTATGTGCAAGGACTGAATATCCCTTACAAAAGACATATCTTAGCTAGGGAACTCAAAAAGGTACAGGTAGATATAATTTGCAGGAAACACATTTTCGCACGAACGCGCACCTACAACAGGGAACACACCTATACCCCCACCAACTTCACGCCACTACAGAGCAAAAATCCAAAGGGGTGTCAATACTCCTCAGCAAAGACCTCACGGTGGCCTCACACAACCACATCATAGATCCAGGGGGAAGATACGTCATATGGCAGTGCACAATAAATTAATTGGAATACACATTGGTAAATATGTATTCCCCGAATACCAATCAAAAAAACTTCCTACATAGGGTCCTCACCAAAACCTAAAAACTGAGGAAAGGCACCCTCATAGTGTGTGGTGACTATAACCACATATTTGATCCAACACTAGACTCCACCAAGCCCACTTCCTCCCCAAATTACAGCACTCTAAAAAAACAAAGCAAAGCCCTTAAGACACTAGTGTTGACATTTGGGCTGCGAGACATATGGAGAGCACTTCGCCCGGGTGACAGGGTATACACCCACCACTTAAAGGTGCAGAACACATCCTCAAGGATCGATAGGTGTCTCATGCACGAATCCACCATGACCAGAATACAAGACTGTGACATCACATCCACAGGCTGGTCGGACCACGCAACAGTAACACTGACGATAACAAACGCGTTTGAATACAAACACAGAAATCTCTGGCACCTCAACAAGAGCCTATTAACAGACCAACAGTTCTGCACTCAAATAGAAAAAGAATTATGCCACTATTTTGACACAAACACCAAGTCAGTCCAGAACCCACACATGCTTTAGCTGGCATACAAGGCAGTGGTGAGGGGTACACTAATAAGTAGAGCTACATATATCAGAAGACAATCAGAAAAATAAATACCACAGTACAGACATCAGTTAGAGAAACTACATAGAGAAAACCAAACACAACCCTCTGCAGAACATAAAATGCAAATAACCGCCCTACAAAATAAGATAAACGTGATCCAACTAAATAAGTTTGGACTAATGTTGAAACGTACAGGGCAACAAGGCGAGCAAACTTCTAGCCCAAAGACTAAAGGACAGACAACAACAAACACGCATAGCTCACATAATAAACAAAGGGGGCCAAAAATGAATTCTGTCCGTACAGATATGCACTGAATTCGCACAATACTATAGCCAGCTCTACAACCTTAAGGACGACCCGAACACCCCGAGCCCCACAGCCTCAAGCATAAGGGCTTACCTGGCTGAGATCCCCTTACCAACACTGACAGCAGCCCAAAAGCAAATATTAGCAGCCCCCATTACAGAGGATGAAATACTAGACTGCATCAACTCCCTACCTAAAGGGAAGGCCCCTGGCCCTGACGTGTACACAAACACTTATTAAGGAAAAATGTAAACACCTCCTAACCCCACACCTCACCACGACATTCAACCAAGCGACCCATACGGGGTCTTTCACCTCAGAATTCCTAGCGGCTAGGGTAATCACCCTCCCAAAACCAGGCAAACCACCTACGCATTGCCAGAACTTTCGCCCGTTATCACCCGACTCAAGACAATCCTCCCAACAATCATATCAGATGGCCAAGTGGGTTTCGTGCAAGGGAGACAGGGACCGGATAACACGAGGAAAGTGGTAGACATCTTACATTTTCACAAAGACCAGAAACAAGGACTAGTGATTTCCCTTGACGCTGAGAAAGCATTTGACAGACTGAATTGGCTATTTCTAGACGCAGTCATTACAAAATTTGACTTCCTGCAAGAATATCTGACAGCTATTAAAGCTCTATACAGACTCTAAAGCGCTTCCGTATAAACGTCAGGGTTCCTGTCAGACCCATTCAACAATATTAATGGAACGTGAAAAGGTTGCCCCCTATCACCACTCCGAAACGTACTGGCACTAGAACCGCTAGCAGAATCTATAAGACGCAATCCAAATATCCACGGCATACAGACAGGGGACCACGAATACAAACTCAACCTATTCGCAGACGATGTCCTGCTGACACTATCCCAACCAACCTCCAAAAAAAACTGCAACATTACAGCACATAATCATACTATAAACTCAACATCACAAAAACCCAAGCGATGGGAATAGGCATAGAAGAAAGTACCATGGAGAGACTTCGAAGGGCGTTTAATTTTTACTGGAGTCAGGAATACCTCACATTTTTAGGTCTCAGATTGACGAAATCACAACACTATTTAAAATGAAGTATCAAAAACTATATACAGGAAAGAAAACACATTGAAGGCATGGGACGGGAAATTCCTATCCTGGGTGGGAAGATGCGCAGCAATCAAAATGGTGATATTGCCGAAAATCCTGTTCCTTTTCTGCACACTACAAATCCCCGTCCCTATGAAGTTCCTTAAGACCTTACAGACGGCTTTGGTGAGGTTTAGCTGGCAAAATAAAAAAACCGAGGGTCCACTGGAGGCTACTGTCTTCTACAGTACAGGAAGGGTGGGCTGGGATACCCCAATATACAGGGCCACGCAGATGGCTAATGTTCTCATGTGCCACTCCCAGACCCAAACCCCTAGATGGGACACACTTACCACACTTTTTATGGATACCCAAAGAGCTGAGACCCTTGCCCCCCAGATGTTACCTACCAAAAAAATCATTCTTTCCATATGGGACAATAACAGACACAGGGTATGCTCACCCGCCAAATGGTCCACTCCACTGAAAACCCTACACATACTTAACCCCTCATTCAACTTCAAACTATGGGCAGCACATAACGTGACCCACATACACCAAATAACCCACCAGGGAGCAACTAGGAGCTTCCCAGACCTGAAAGCGCAGTACCATCTCCCGCACACAGCCCAATTCTTGTATTTCCAAATACACCACACACTTAGCCCCTTAACGCCGTTACGGCGTTCTATGCCAAATAAATTAAATATACATATATATTATATATATATAATATATATTTTATAAATATATATATGTGATGTAATTCCAGTAAAATACAAGTTTAGCAGGCTAAGATTGCCACAAGGCATATGTATGTATATGTGTTTGTAGTATCAGTTGGTTAATTACACGTAGCTAAGATACTGTCATCACTGTACTGACCAGGTGCAGGAATGTAAGAACTGGAATTACGCGTCCCTCTCCTTTGTATCAGATGAGCCACGTGGTTAGACCGGATGGATGAGTTTAGACTCTATTCATTAAATAGGTTAAGGGTATGTGTGGGTGTAGTTAATTGTGGGAGGAGCTACAGTGCTATATAAGGAATGTACTCTATGTATTCAGTACTCAGACTTTGCTGTATTTTGGTGACGCTAGTCCCTCTGAGTCCCGATCGGTGATCCAATAAAGAATCTCTTCCTTCCTGAAGAAACCTGTGTCCATCTCTCTGTGCTTGGCTTCCGTCAGTTTCTCCGGTATCATATATATATATAAAATATATACATCTTATATATATATGTAACGTCATACGTCGTGTATTTTAATATAAGTACATATATTAGTATTAAAATACACTTAGAATTGAAGTTACATATATATATATATATATATATAATACACAAGATCCAGCGCACTCACCTATCCACTAAACAGCAACTTCAATGTTGAAAGATTTTATTTGTTTTTGTTTTTAAAAACACCTAATCTAGGCAAAAATAATGGGGGTTTAGTTACATCATATAATCATACATTGCATAAGCCTGCCACAATGTCAATGTACCCCATCTTCAGCAGGTCCTACACTAAAAGCCTAATGTCTGCTCTTATGAAATTAACCCACTTGGGGAAAAAAATCCATCTGGGGCTCTCTGCAGCACAAGGCTAAATAGGGCCCTGGGATGAGGCACCTGTGACACCCCACCCCTTGTTAGAGACAGGAGCACAAACCAAAAGAAATGTAATGCAACTGATTTAAAGCTATACAATGGTACCATTCCCCTTTTCTTTTCTGTACCCCAATATCCATGCTTACTCATGAAAAACAATAAAAATGGTCAATTATGAAAAAAAAGGCTAAACATTGAGGAGTCATTTATTTTTTTTACTAGGAAGTAGCTGCTTTTCCAAAGCTGATGACGTTTCTGAAAGTTACAGAGGCCATCCGTACACAACATGAACATTCAGAGAGGTTATTGGCATGATATTGCCAATGACATTGAGTAATGTTTCAATATAGAGAGAAACTGGACATGGATTTTGAATCTAATGTCCCAGTGCTTATGTAGTGGAAGTACTAATTTTCAGAGTTCTACTTCTCAGGCATATAATCCAAGTGTGAAATGTGTTAGTAACTGGGTGAGCTTTGTAAATGGCTAGTTATATACAGAGATATTTTACACGTTTTTATAGATATAGCCTTGTCATACTGATTAACGTCACAGAGAGAAGACAGAGGCTGAAGGGAAGATGCTATAAAAGGCTATAACCAGACTGAAGGGAACATTCTGTCAGATGGTTTATAGTTTTAACTCAACAAATCAGCACAATGTTTTTTTTTCCAGCCAAGAAAAATAGAGGTCAAACAAAATGTTTCCCTTCAACAGCAAATTATCTGTAAGGATATTTGTATAATTTCAGTCAATATTTCAAATGATTAGAGTTTTAACCCCTTAAGGACACATGACGTGTGTGACACGTCATGATGCCCTTTTATTCCAGAAGTTTGGTCCTTAAGGGGTTAAATAATGAATACTTGAAACTATTAACAAGTGTAGACTAAACAACGCATCAATAATACACTGAAGCTTAATAAAAGGCAACATTCTTGATTATAAGTTTGGGCAATTATGATCACCATAATAAGCTACATTTCAGAAAGCTTCATTGAAATTCCCTACTTTTCAGACTTTAATTATTACTATTTCTGCAGTGCTCTATGTATATTTAATGGGCTTTTCTAACGGCTATTTGAAGAGCTATTTCATTGCCCTCCTCCCAACTGCTATTCCCACAGGTATATAGTTTAGTATGAATGAATGAATGGCTGAATGTAAAGATGAATGAATGACAATTCCAAAAAAATAACAGATGTGCACCCCTCCCAAAAAAGCTTACATTTAACATGAATACATGAACACAAAAACAATGAAGTAATACACTGCACCATAACCTATACAACAGTACAAAAATAAATCAGCAGGAAAGCTAGCAGTATGATTCTGAATCTTGCCTTCATTACAAGTACATTTAAATTAAAGATAAAGTGTTTTTTTAGTGATCCTTAATTCTTTATAATCCAACCCCCCCACCCCCCAATTTAGAACAGAAAGGGTTAACATTAATTAAACTCCCTTGTATTCTAGCTAGAATTAATTAAACTCTTCACTGCAGCTTCAGTCCTGTCCCTGGGAAGTCCTCATTACTGATGACTACTGTCCAATCAGATGCTTCCATTAAGTGTAAAACAGTTTTAATAGTTTTACACAAAACAGTCCCCAGCAACCTATCCCCTCTGTGCTGCTTGGGCTATTGAAGAAGCTTTCAACCAAAAAGAAGTGGGTGGCAGTGATTGGCTGAGAGTTTCATCTTACTGCATTCAACCTATCCTTAAAAGGATACATAACATGATGCAAATAAATTAAAATTGTATTGTGCTGAAGAACAGAGGAAAGGACTCCTTTCCCAAAGCAAGTTGAACTAGAGTAGTTCAAGTCCAACTTGTAATGGTTAATAAAATCCGTAGTGGATGACCATGTTGCGGCCCTACAGATATCATCTGAAGGAATCTCTGCCCAGTTAGCCCAAGAAGTTGCCAAGGATCTGGTTGAATGAGCCTTCATCTTATCTGGAGGAGCAGCTTGGATTTTCTATATACATCAGAAATGACTGCTGCAATCCAGTGCCTTAATGTGGGAGAAGAAGTAGCCTCTTCTTTACGAACATATCAGCTATGAAGAAAGGTTAACAAATGTAAACCTATTTAGTTTAGAAAAACGTCGCCTGAGAGGGGATATGAGAACATTATACAAATATATTCGAGGCCAATACAAACCATTAGCAAATAGACAAAAGTGGAAACCACCCAGAATACGTATAATGAATAAAATACAAAAAGACAACCTGATATAGGTCAAATTTCCTTGAATGGAATCTGTGTAAAAATTGAAAACACTTTCATAGCGTAAAAAAGTAAATATAAGTAGTGTTTAAAGTGAGATTAGAAATGCACTCACAAACAAACGATTATTCAGGCCTTTCACCCTCTCAGGGGTAGTGTGATGAGTAAAGATGTCCTCCGACACGATATATGTGGATGTAAAAAATGCAATATAGTGAAGTATGTTTAGAAATATATAAATTCACATTTATTCATTGCACTTACAAATTAGCAGCATAAAAAAGGCATCTCTCCATAAACATATGGAACTCCTGGTGGTGATAGTTGAGTATCCACAATCCAGAGTCAGGGAGAAGATACAGCATTCAAATAAAAATAAATAAAAACAAATATAAGTACATAAGAAGTAGAATAATATCCAACGCGTTTCGTCCTATTGGATGTCGGACTTCTTCAGGGATAATTGTGGATCCACTTCTGAGGGTTTTTATACCCTTCAACATCATCTTCTTGATCCGGTACACATGCAATCAAACATGCGTTTCACTGTGAACCGCAGAAATCCGGCGCGGAATACAAGGAGCTTCTCAAACAGTTCCGGGTAATAGTGCGCATGCGCGTAATGACCGCGCATGCGTCAACTGAAAAGACCGTTGCCTGTAGGGGACAAAAGGCATAGAAAGGCGAAAAGACGCCTGAGAACAAAACCGAGCACATATTGCTACAAATTCTAATAGAGTGGTAGAATTGCCAATAATGTTACAGCATATATTCTAGATATATCTCTACATCTCAATATATATACACATTTACGAACATGAGCACAAAATTAACTGCATAATATAAATTATATATATATACACAACCATATGTAAATATAAGTTTATAGATAAGTGTCAGGGTACCTGTGGTCTCTACCTCCGAAAGAGGTAGAGACTTAGCTGTTCCTCCATCCAGACGGTCTGATGGCTCCCTTCCCCGCAGTCTATCCGGTCATGCTAGGCCGGCCGCGAGGGAGTGACTGCCTTTTACAGCATCTAGGCAGGAAGTAGTCATCAGGACACTCCCCCGGAACAACCTGTCAGTCAATGGCTGCAGGACCAATCAGGACGCCTTGGAGGCGTGGTTACTGCTCTGAACAGGGTATTTAACAGAGCTTCTTTCATTAGCTCATTGCCCTGTCGTGGTTCTAGCTTGTTCTAGTCACTCAGTGCTTGTGTATTCTATTATCCCTTTTGATTTTGACCCGGCTTGTTTACCTTACTCTGCTTATCTCTGTTACCCTTGATTCGGCTTGTCTCTCGCTTACCTGTCTTCTGTTACCCTCGACCTCGGCTTGTCTTTGACCATTCTATACTGTACTACTTACGTTAGTCCGGCCATTCTAAGGTCCGGTATACGTATCTGGCTACTGTTTGTACTCTGCGTGTTGGATCCCTGTCCCGATCCTGACATTACGACAGGGCCAATGGATCCTGCAAGTACAAACAGTCAGCTGGCTGCTCCTGATCCTAGGTTTGAAGCCATGGATCACAGAATGGATCAGATGGCGCTTGCGCTACAGGCTCTATTAGCTTGTGCCAATAACCCACCAGAGGAGATACGTGATACCCCTGTTTCTCCTGTCGGTTCAGGTCTAGAGGTAGCCACAGTGGGTGCTTCTTCTCACATTACCCCCCCAGTACGCTATGGTGGGGCTCCTGAGAAGTGTCGTGGTTTTTTAAACCAAATTAGTATCCACTTTGAATTGCAACCTCGCTCTTATCCTACAGATAGGGCAAAAGTAGGATTTATTATCACCCTACTCATTGAGAAAGCTCTGAGATGGGCCAACCCACTATGGGAGAACGATAATCCATTAGTTTATAACTATAACGCATTTGTAGCTGCTTTTAGAAGAACATTTGACCCTCCAGGTAGAAAGGTTAATGCAGCCAGATTACTGTTGCGCCTGAGACAGGAGAACCAAACACTGGTGGATTATGCACTAGAGTTCAGGTCTCTGGCGGCAGAAATCAAGTGGAATGAGCAGGCGTATATGGATGTATTTTTGAATGGCCTATCTGATGTAATCCTTGATGAGGTTGCTACCAGAGAACTCCCTGAGAATTTAGAGGATTTAATTTCGTTCATCTCTCGTATAGATGAACGTCTAAGAGAGAGACAGAACACTCAAGAGAGGAACCAGAGACCTTCTTTTAGGTTAGCTCCCGCTGTTCCAAGTCCTGACTCCACGATATCTTTGCTTACTGAACCTATGCAGAAAGGGTATACCTGCCTCTCTGAGGAGGAAAGACAGCACAGGAGAGGAGAGGGTTTGTGTATGTATTGTGGAGCCAAGGGTCATTTACTCTCGAACTGTTCTAACCGCCCGGGAAACGCTCGCACCTAAGTCTCTCTAGAGGACAGGCCTTGGGTGTTTCTATTTTGTCCTCTACTCCTGATTATAAAGATCACAGGCTTCTGCTACCAGTTTCCTTAACTTGGGGGAAGGAAGTAGTAAGGGCTATGGCATTGATAGATTCCGGTGCTGCTGAGAATTTTATCGACCAAGCCTTTGCTAGTAAGAACAATTTCCCATCCCAGCTAAGGGAGACACCTTTGGCCGTTGAGGCCATAGATGGTAGACCACTACTAGACCCTGTTATCTTTCGTGAGACCATACCCATTAATTTAAATGTGGGTATCCTACACGTGGAGAATTTATCTCTTCTGCTCATTTCGTCTCCTTCCGTTCCCATAGTTCTGGGGTACCCATGGTTGAAAAAACATAACCCTATTATCGATTGGGAGTTAGGAGAGATACTCTCGTGGGGCCAGGGCTGCCAGGATCGGTGTTTGTGCAAGGTTTCTCCATTAGCTAATATTAACATACCGGAGAATCCTACTCAGTCCACAGAAAGACAAATACCAGACCTTTACCTAGACTTAAGGGCAGTGTTTGACAAGAAGAATGCCGATTCTTTGCCTCCACACAGGTCATTTGACTGTAAGATTAAGCTTCTACCCGGCACTATGCCTCCGAGGGGCCATGTATATCCTTTGTCTGTTCAGGAAAACTCGGTTCTAGAGGAGTATATTCGGGAGAATTTAGAAAAGGGATTCATCAGAAGGTCTTCTTCTCCGGCCGGGGCTGGGTTCTTTTTCATTAAGAAGAAGGATGGCACGCTGAGACCTTGTATCGATTACCGAGGCTTGAATAAAATAACTGTCAGAAATGCCTATCCTATCCCACTGATTACCGAGTTATTTGATCGTCTTAAGGGCTCCAAAATCTTCACCAAGTTAGATCTCAGAGGGGCTTACAATTTGGTGAGAATCCAGCAAGGTCACGAGTGGATGACGGCATTCAATACCCGGTATGGCCATTACGAATATACTGTTATGCCATTTGGACTATGCAATGCTCCTGCAGTATTTCAAGATTTGATTAATGAGGTACTTAGGGAGTTTCAGCATGATTGTGTTATTGTTTACCTGGACGACATACTAATACACTCTAAGGAGATTGAGACTCACCATAGACAGGTCAGAAAGGTATTACACAAGCTGCTGCAACATGGTCTATATTGCAAATTGGAGAAGTGCAGTTTTGATCAGTCTCAGGTAGACTTTCTTGGATACGTGATTTCTGGGGAGGGTTTTAAAATGGATCCTGTAAAACTCCAATCTATTTTAGACTGGCCCTTGCCCAAAGGACTCAAGGCTATCCAAAGGTTTATTGGTTTTTCCAACTACTATAGGCGCTTCATTAAAGGATACTCCTCTATCATTGCGCCTATTACCAATATGACCAAACAAGGGGCTGATACTAAGTTCTGGTCTAAGGAAGCTCTGGGTGCTTTCAAGACTCTCAAGGAACTTTTTGCCTCGGCTCCCATTCTAGTCCATCCTGATACGACTCTGCCTTTCTTGCTCGAGGTCGATGCCTCTGAAACAGCAGTTGGGGCTGTTCTGTCTCAAAGGTTAGGGGTGGATAAACCGTTACACCCTTGTGGTTTCTTCTCTAAGAAATTTTCTGGGCCTGAGAGCAGATATGACATCGGGGAAAGGGAACTGTTAGCAGTCATTAAAGCCTTAAAGGAGTGGAGACATTTGTTGGAGGGGACCCTACACCCTATTACGATTTTGACGGACCACAAAAACTTGTCCTATATTGGGGAGGCTAAGCGCTTATCCTCTAGACAAGCTCGTTGGTCCTTATTCCTGACTCACTTCAATTATGTACTGACTTACAGACCTGGTTCTAAAAACTCTAAAGCCGATGCATTATCTCGCCAATATGAACCTTCTACTGTACCTGAACCAGTTCTTTCTTCTATAGTTCCGAAATGCAATATCATTGCTAATACGAATCTCAGGATTCATTCTCCATTACTGGCCGAGATCATTAAGTTGCAACATCTAGCACCTAAACAGACTCCTGCGGGCCGTCATTTCGTTCCTCCTGCTCTTCAACTGGAACTTTTACAGTGTTTACATAATAGCAAGATGGCGGGACATCCTGGTATTCGCAAAACTTACGCGTTGATCTCTAAGGACTTCTGGTGGCCTGCTTTACGGAGGGATATTGAGGAGTTCATCGCTGCATGTGAAGTTTGTACTAAAACCAAACAACCCCATACGCTTCCATGTGGATTCCTGCAACCCTTGGAGGTTCCAGAAAAAACATGGTCCTGTTTGGCCATGGACTTTATTGTCGATCTACCTATCTCTAAAAGACAGACTGTTATCCTCACCGTGGTTGACAGGTTTACTAAGATGGCACACTTCATTCCCCTGCCTAAACTCCCGTCTTCTCCCGAATTGGCAGAGATATTCGCTAAGGAGATTTTTCGCCTACATGGGATACCCTCTCAAATTGTATCGGACAGAGGCTCCCAATTTGTTTCCCGCTTTTGGAGGTCCTTCTGCTCTCAACTTGGTATTAAATTAAACTTTTCTTCTGCCTATCATCCTCAGTCTAACGGAGCTGCTGAACGTACCAACCAGAAAATTGAACAATATTTACGATGCTTTGTTTCTGAACACCAGGATGATTGGGTCGGTTTGATTCCTTGGGCGGAGTTTGCACACAACAATCTCGTTTGCGATTCTACTCATTCAAGCCCCTTCTTCATGAATTATGGTTTTCATCCGTCTATTCTTCCTTCGGATTCCCCTTCCCAGGGGGTGCCGTCGGTTGATGTTCATGTTGCCAATTTGAGGAAGTTGTGGGATCAAACTCGACAAATCCTTGTGCACAACTCTATGTTGGTCAAGAAACACGCTGATAAACGTAGAAGGGCGGCTCCGGTCTTTGTTCCAGGTGATAGGGTATGGCTGAGCACGAGGAACATCCGTTTAAAAGTGCCCTCCATGAAGTTCGCTCCTCGTTATATTGGACCCTACAGGGTGCTGACCCGTATCAATCCAGTTGCGTATCGTTTAGCTCTTCCTAATACCTTACGCATCCCGAACTCGTTTCACGTTTCATTGCTGAAACCACTCATATGTAACAGATTTTCCTCCACAATAGCCCCTCCTCGCTCCGTTCAGGTGGAGGGTCAGGAGGAGTATGAGGTTAACTCTATTATTGATTCTCGAATCTCCCGGGGGAGAGTACAATATCTGGTTGATTGGAAGGGATATGGTCCTGAGGAGAGGAGTTGGGTACCTCAGGAGGATGTTCATGCTCCCCGTCTCCGCAGGGCGTATCACTCTCGCTTCCCATCTCGTCCCGGTTCATTCCGCCCGGTGGGCGTATCTGAGAGGGGGGGTACTGTCAGGGTACCTGTGGTCTCTACCTCCGAAAGAGGTAGAGACTTAGCTGTTCCTCCATCCAGACGGTCTGATGGCTCCCTTCCCCGCAGTCTATCCGGTCATGCTAGGCCGGCCGCGAGGGAGTGACTGCCTTTTACAGCATCTAGGCAGGAAGTAGTCATCAGGACACTCCCCCGGAACAACCTGTCAGTCAATGGCTGCAGGACCAATCAGGACGCCTTGGAGGCGTGGTTACTGCTCTGAACAGGGTATTTAACAGAGCTTCTTTCATTAGCTCATTGCCCTGTCGTGGTTCTAGCTTGTTCTAGTCACTCAGTGCTTGTGTATTCTATTATCCCTTTTGATTTTGACCCGGCTTGTTTACCTTACTCTGCTTATCTCTGTTACCCTTGATTCGGCTTGTCTCTCGCTTACCTGTCTTCTGTTACCCTCGACCTCGGCTTGTCTTTGACCATTCTATACTGTACTACTTACGTTAGTCCGGCCATTCTAAGGTCCGGTATACGTATCTGGCTACTGTTTGTACTCTGCGTGTTGGATCCCTGTCCCGATCCTGACAATAAGGATGGATTTAAAATCCAATTAATATGGACCAAATTAAAGGGACATGTAGCCCCATAATAAGCTATTGGTGTGCAAGATTACTGGATGCAAATTTAATTATAGGGTTCTCATATGTGAAACAGAGAATTGGGCTCAATTAAAGGGTCATGTATACCCATCATGTTTTATTGATGTGCAAGGAATTATGGGTGTAGATTAAATTGATTATAGAGCTTCCTATAAGTAAATCAGGAGATTAAACTATAGCAAGGGATAAACATAAAAAATAGGTATGAAAAATATATAAAAAATATATAAAAAATATATTCCACATATTTACATATAGGTCAATATATACATATAAACAAAGAAAAACCATGGCATCTTATTGAAGAGACTTCGACAACGAAGAGAACCTTTGAGGAAATGATTAGATGAGACCCTGTAAATCTATTTCTTGGTTGAGTCCCATATTCAAGGTTTTTAGACAACCAAGAAATAGATTTACAGGGTCTCATCTAATCATTTCCTCAAAGGTTCTCTTCGTTGTCGAAGTCTCTTCAATAAGATGCCATGGTTTTTCTTTGTTTATATGTATATATTGACCTATATGTAAATATGTGGAATATATTTTTTATATATTTTTTATATATTTTTTATATATTTTTCATACCTATTTTTTATGTTTATCCCTTGCTATAGTTTAATCTCCTGATTTACTTATAGGAAGCTCTATAATCAATTTAATCTACACCCATAATTCCTTGCACATCAATAACACATGATGGGTATACATGACCCTTTAATTGAGCCCAATTCTCTGTTTCACATATGAGAACCCTATAATTAAATTTGCATCCAGTAATCTTGCACACCAATAGCTTATTATGGGGCTACATGTCCCTTTAATTTGGTCCATATTAATTGGATTTTAAATCCATCCTTATCTATAAACTTATATTTACATATGGTTGTGTATATATATATAATTTATATTATGCAGTTAATTTTGTGCTCATGTTCGTAAATGTGTATATATATTGAGATGTAGAGATATATCTAGAATATATGCTGTAACATTATTGGCAATTCTACCACTCTATTAGAATTTGTAGCAATATGTGCTCGGTTTTGTTCTCAGGCGTCTTTTCGCCTTTCTATGCCTTTTGTCCCCTACAGGCAACGGTCTTTTCAGTTGACGCATGCGCGGTCATTACGCGCATGCGCACTATTACCCGGAACTGTTTGAGAAGCTCCTTGTATTCCGCGCCGGATTTCTGCGGTTCACAGTGAAACGCATGTTTGATTGCATGTGTACCGGATCAAGAAGATGATGTTGAAGGGTATAAAAACCCTCAGAAGTGGATCCACAATTATCCCTGAAGAAGTCCGACATCCAATAGGACGAAACGCGTTGGATATTATTCTACTTCTTATGTACTTATATTTGTTTTTATTTATTTTTATTTGAATGCTGTATCTTCTCCCTGACTCTGGATTGTGGATACTCAACTATCACCACCAGGAGTTCCATATGTTTATGGAGAGATGCCTTTTTTATGCTGCTAATTTGTAAGTGCAATGAATAAATGGGAATTTATATATTTCTAAACATACTTCACTATATTGCATTTTTTACATCCACATATATCGTGTCGGAGGACATCTTTACTCATCACACTACCCCTGAGAGGGTGAAAGGCCTGAATAATCGTTTGTTTGTGAGTGCATTTCTAATCTCACTTTAAACACTACTTATATTTACTTTTTTACGCTATGAAAGTGTTTTCAATTTTTACACAGATTCCATTCAAGGAAATTTGACCTATATCAGGTTGTCTTTTTGTATTTTATTCATTATACGTATTCTGGGTGGTTTCCACTTTTGTCTATTTGCTATATATTTCCACAGGTGGTTGTGAAGTTCACCTGGAACTATCTCAGTATACGTGTATTCTCTTAGTGTATATACTTTATTCCTTTGTTTCAATACAAACCATTGTGTGGAAATCTATTCACAAACCAGACTTTACATAGGACACAAGGTCATGCGCTTAGACTAGAAGAAAGAAGATTTCGTCTAAGGCAAAGGAAAGGTTTTTTTACTGTAAGAACAATAAGGATGTGGAATTCTCTGCCTGAAGAAGTGGTTTTATCAGAGTCCATACAGATGTTCAAACAGCTACTAGATGCATACTTGCAAAAACAAAATATTCAAGGATATAATCTTTCAATGTAGGGTAATAACTGCTTGATCCAAGAATAAATCTGACTGCCATTCTGGGGTCAAGAAGGAATTTTTTT
Source organism: Pelobates fuscus (assembly GCF_036172605.1). NCBI lineage: Eukaryota > Metazoa > Chordata > Amphibia > Anura > Pelobatidae > Pelobates > Pelobates fuscus. The sequence continues at coordinate 235,821,221 of NC_086317.1, forward strand.
CCTAGCTTGTTGCAAAATTGGAAGTGCTTCAAACTGGGTTTTTTTGCCTTCTTTTGGATCAACAGCAAAAAACATATGTGAGGAAGGCTGAACTTGATGGACGCAAGTCTCTTTTCAGCTTTGTAACTATGTAACTATGTAACCTGAGGGGAGGACGAATAGTCGGTTAGATTTCCTGAATTCTGAAGTAATTAATGGAATTAATTATGCAATCTCTAACATCCATTCCATGCAGTTTAATTTCTTATGGAGAAGATGGAGATGGATAGAAGGATGGAGATACTACTTCCTGATGAAGGTGGAAATTATAAACAACTTTTGGAAAAATAAAATTTTCTCTACTATTCTGTTGTGAAAAATAAGAGTGTGAGAAGGTTCGCTGGAAAAAACTTGGAGTTCAGAGATTCTTTTAGCCATAGAGATGGCTACCAGATACACTGCCTTATAGGTAAGATATTTAATAGAAATTTCAGCCAGAGGAGCATATGGAAATTCAGTTAAGGCATCTAACACTAGAAGGAGGTTCCATGGTGGAGAATTATTTCTTGATGGAGGACAAATCCTCAATGTAGCTTTGAAAAATCTGGATATTAGGGGATGGGAGGCCAATGAAATGTTATGGAGGGCTGACAGATTTGAGGACAGGACTTTTTTTTTTTTTGCAGTGCATCTGAAAAGTACAGATAAGCCTACTCATCAGGCTTTGCAGGACATTGATTAAGACATGCACATTTTTGTATTATGAACAGTAGATAAAACATGGTAGATAAACGTGGTAGTACCCTTCCCGGGTTGATTTTACTTAGGCCGGCATATTAGTAGCGAGAGACATCGCTTAACTTCATGAGTATTGCTGGTCACATGTGTGGCTATGCATATAGTACAACAAGCTTAATGTCCACCGGAGTTTACTTTATGGAGGTCCCGCTGTCCCACGGGTTCAGCGTCAGCGGGTTGCTAGTGGCAGCATGCTTTCCGGCCTGCTAGGTTGTTGGATCTCCGTTGCTTGTGCCTCCGACCTGGATGTAATAGGAGCTGTGTCTCAATGAGAGGGAGAGTCTGGTGCATATCACACCACCGGCCCCGGGCTCTGAATGAGCTGAATGCTTGCACCCTCGGTTCCGGTACCTTACAAGGCCGGCAACGGGATTCACGGTGAGTGTGTTCCTTCCAGGCAGTGGGCTGCGGTTTGAGGGGTGTCCTCTAAGGGCTCAAGGCCCAGGAAGGCTGAATGCAAGTGCTGTTGGCCACGTAGGCACCTTGCCTGCTGCATGTGCTCTGTCATATCATTCCATGGAGCTGTCTAGTGTTATGATTTAAGGCAGATACAAGCGTGGGATTTGTGTGTCAAATATGAGTGGTTAGCTTTTTACCCTGGTGTTAAAGACATGGGTGTTCAATATAATAAAACAAAACTGAAGCTAAATAATACGGTAAAAACCTCTTGCCCTCCCCTGTGGTAGCAGTCTGATAATGTGGTGATAGAGTCCGTGGTTGCAGAGGAGAGTCAGCCATTGACCACGTCTGCTCATCCGATTCCTGCTGAGGGGGCCGTGGTGACATCTGTATGCAGCATTATGTCATCTGGCCATAATGGACCCTGGCGGGTCGGAGTGTGGAGGAAGCAGGCAGGTATTCCGGTTAGGCTAGTAGGGGGTGGCCAACGGCTGCTTTGGCAGGGTGAGCGCCGAGAGTACCTTGCAGTGCTTGTGTGTTGGTAGGTTTGCTTTTGGGCTTTTGTAAGGGGGCTGCTCTGGGTCGGGTCTTGCCGTGGGGCCCGGGGTCTCCCAGCCCGTAGCCGGTGGAGTGCAGGGCGCTGATGGGGCAAACCTGGGGTGAGTCCCTGTGGGGGCTTTCGGCGGCTCACCGCTGGTCGGAGGTTCAGACGGCTCACCCGCGGTCGTTGGTCAATGGGCTTTGGTCGGCTCTTCCCCGCTCTCTGTGGCACTCTTGGGGCGTTCATCTGTGCTGCAGGCTTTAGCTTGGGTGTCTGTTTAATTTTTGTCCCTGGGTTTTCATTCAGGGTGTTCCCACGGTTGGAGATCTTGGCCCAGAAGTCGGTGAGGATGCGGTCCAGCCGCACCGATAGTGGGGGCAGATCGGGCTCTGGCGCTGAGGCCCACATGGCATCTGCCATGGTGTATGTCGGTGTGTCGGTCATTTGAGGTTGGTGCCTCCATGCTGGGCTGCAGGCTTTAATTGCCGGGATATCCCTCACCGGCGGGGGGGGGGGGGAGAGGATGGCTCGTGGAGACCTTCAGTGTAGTGGGTCTCGGGCGGCTGAGGGATCGTCCGTCTCCCCCGGGCCTCCCAGGTAGGCCTCGTGTAGGCCTCAGGTCCATCCATCGGCTGTGGTCGCCCAGTTGGGTCCATACTTCAATTTGGCCTTCCTCCCGTTGCAGACCCCTAGTTCTGGGGTTTAAAGGCAGGTAATTTGTCCTGTGTGGAGGTGTTTAAGGCTTAAATTGTGCTATTTTGTCCGGAGCTTTTCTGTGTTGCGACTGCTCGGCTGGGCTGTCAGGCTCCGCCACCCCCCTAATGAGGATTTTGAAGATGCCGGACATCCTCATACAAAGCATGAGGATATCCAAAATCATTTCACAGAGTTAAATTCCATAAGAATGCAGTAAGCTCCTCTAGCACTGTCTAAAAAGATTTTACATTTAAAGGTTAAGGGAACAGGGGAACAGGGATATGAAGTGGTCTGGGTGCCTATAATGTTGCTATATGCCTAGTCTCAAGCTAAAATAAAAAACCCAGGATTTGTTTTTCATTGCTACAGCACTCACCACACATCCTTAAAGAAGGATTTATATTCACCAAATAGTTAAAAAAAAAATTTAAAAAAAATTGACAACTGTACATCCTAGTATCCTAGTCTATCCTAGTCTCAAACTAGGAACAATGACAAAATGTCAATGTCACTGTCCTCTCTCATTCAGGTGCCTCTGGCAGTAGCTAATCGCTAGATATAGATGGAAGTTAAGGCTATTCTCACACTAAAACCAAAAACCCAAGCTAGGCAAAATTATTAAAGAGAAGAGAACAGAGTCTGTCCACACGTGTATGCATCCATACACAAATATCAAAACAGCAATAGAAAAAAAATGATCAACTTTATTAAATTCAAAACAACAAAAACTGAACTATGTACAAAAAGGGGAAGGGGGAGAGAGAGGGAGATATCCGATGCAAAAGCACCTGGGTAGTAAAAAATAGTAGTTCCCTAAAATAAGGAAACCGCTAGCTAGGGTACTCCAGTAATGGTGAGGGCCACTACAGAGAGAGGTGTATGACCACTCAAAATTAGCTCCTCGGTACAATAAATTCTTGCCGAGAGGGAGAGGGTAGATCGACTGTATCTAAGTAGAGCACTCAATAATGATGCCTGGTTCAAGATAACAGCTTCAAACTCCTCGGTACCATGTAACTCTTGTCGAGTAGGAAAAAATGTAATAGTCTGTATCTGGGCGGAACGAGCACCTATAGCCGGGACCACTATAAAAAGGGGGTATCGGCCCACTCGAAATTGGCACCTCGGTACAAAAAATTCTTGCCGAGAGAGAGAGAGTTTGATAGACTGTATCTAGGCAACACGTTCACTAATGGTGTCTGGCTTCAGGTAACAACTTGAATCCCCTCGGTACAATATAACTCTTGCCGAGTGAGATAGGCGTATAAGTATAACTCTGAGCAGGGCGAGCACCTTAATGGAGTGTAACTGTAATTGCAGGGAATCGCTAGCTGTAGGGTCTTGCAGTAGTGACCCAGGATCACTGAAAACAATGATAATAATGATAATAGAATAAATAAATGAATATTTGTCAAAGTGCCATAGCTACAGATAGACACCATGGTACTTCTCGGAACAATATGATTCTTGCCGACAGAGAGGAGAGTCTGAGCTGAGCGGTTAACACAGTGATTAGCCTGTAATTACAGAGGATACAATGATTTAAAGTGCCCCACTAGGTTGGATAGAATTCAATAGTTAACCCTCTATTGCGTGGGCAAAGAAAAACCTTGAAATACAATAAGATTACAGAGGGGCTGGATACATATATACACTGGAGCTATTGAACAATTTCTACCACAATGACGGGGATCACTCTGCAGGAGTACGTGTATCCATTGGTACACGGAATGATCACCATGCAGGTTTCACCGTATACAGGGCCCGTAACCTTCCAGCAGGAAGAATAGAGTTAGGGCTGAGGTATAGTATATAACTAAACGGTGGCAGGTGATAGAATAGAGAGCCAGAAACGCTCCTAGTCGTGCGGTACGGTGTAAAAAGTCCCCTCCGGTAATAAAAGAAAGGAATGGTGCCTTCTAGGGTACCAGGTATAGTAAAGAAGAGTGTAGGGAGGATAAGAGTAGAGTATATCCTAAGTGAAATACCTCGTAGGAAGTCTAAATAGTAGAATGATTAGAGGTTTGAAAAGTACCCCTCAAATGCTCGCAGTAACCTGTAACGTTCCTCGGTCGGCAACGAGGTACTGTGAGTAAATGCTAGCGTGTAGAAGGTCGGGTAATGTTTTCCCCGATCTTAGTATCTAAAGGTAAGTGTTATAATAACAAAAAGCCCAACTGTTGGTATAGTGGGGCGGGTGATAATGACACCCAAAGTAGATGTCAGTCGGTAAGGTTGGATAAGATCTCTCCAATGTCTTGCCCGACGCGCGTTTCGCCTGTGTATACCAGGCTCGTCAGGGGAAAAGACTTCCTGGGTTGATAGGTTTGAAATAGCCCACAAAGAGCCCTGATTGGTTCCAGGGAATCTAATGGGGAGGAGTTTGGTTACGGTGGCCGGGAGGGCTCGTAATGGAGTGATAAGGCGTTGCCCGGACTCGGGATAGATAATTAACGCCTTCTAGTGATAATCAGGATGAGATGCTCACTTTGTAGATAATAAAGTGAAGTGTGGGGGTGCTAACGATGTCACCCGGTTAAGGTGCCCATGATAGGGGAAAAACAATTTTAGTTGTTGGAAAGTTCTTACTCGAAAAATTATTATTATTATTATTATTCAAATGTTGGTAGAACTAGACGAGAAGACATAAATAGATCGTGGCATAAAGATGCCCAGATATGTTCCACATATGTCATACAATAAGGACGGGGAGTGGACCATGTAATTGTAGAAGCCGAGAGAGGGATAAGGCATACTACTAGCATGGTGTATATCGTGAGATAGATGGATATATATATCCCAAAATGGCATCATTCCACTTTAAAAGTTGGAATAGACAGTCTGTAGCCCAATGTCGGTTCATAGCTTGCAGGATAATAAGTCTTATGGGGCAGGCATGGCTGCTTAAGTAGTCAATGCAGTCCATGCCTCTGGGTAACAGTAGGGCTTACAAGGTTGAAGTGTGCAAAACATCAGTCTGTGGGGCTCAACACCTGAGATGGCTCATAGTGGAGCATGGGCAATGATTGGGTAAGGATAGTCTTTAATGGATAAATGGGGTGTAATTGAACTCCTCATTCAGGCCTAAAGGAGATAGGGTCTTGAACGAGAAGATCCATTGCGATTCTTTACGTAGCAGGACCTTATTGAAGTCCCCTTTCCTCTGGTTTGGGAGTAGTTGCTCAATGGCTTGAAATCTTAGATTCTCAGGGTTGCCCTCATGAAAATTTTGGATGTGTCTCGCCACTGGTGTAGGTGTGATCTTGTTCCTCACTGAAGCCACATGTTGCAGGATTCTCCGTTTAAACTGTTGGAAAGTTTTTCCAATGTACTGTACCCTGCAACTGCAGGTAATAAGATAGATTATCTTTGTGATACTGCAGTTGACGAAGGTATTAGTATCAACAGAGACCTGAGTTTGTGTGGATATAACGGATTTGGAAGGAAGGATATACTGGCAGGCCTTGCAATGTCTGCATCTATAGGTACCCTTGGTCTCAGTTAGCCAGTTCCTAGCTGGTGGGGGGGGGGGGGGGGGTGCCAGATGACTGTGGACGAGTTGATCTTGAAGGTTACTAGGCCTGCGAGCTGTGAGTGGGGGGTATTCCGGAAGTACCTTGGAGAGCACGGGATTGTGTAGGAGTATTGGCCAGTGGGTTTTCAGGATCTTGGACATAGGAGACCACCCTTGGTCGAATGTGGCAATGCAACGTGGGGACTTTTGTTCTTGTTTTGGTCTGTTGTGTATAAGTGTGGATCTCCTTTCCATTGAGCAAACTTGATGGAAAGCGTGTTTCAATACTCTATTTGGATACCCAAGTTCTTTAAAGCGAGACCTTAGTATCCTGCATTCATTGTAGAATGTTTCATCTACTGTGCAGTTTCGTCTCGCTCGCAGGTACTGGCCGTAGGGAATAGATGCCTTAAGTTTAAAGGGGTGATGGCTCTCCCAGTGCAGCAAGCTGTTCGTTGAGGTCTCCTTTCTGAACAGTTCTGTTTGTATTGTGCCATCCAGCTGTAACAAGATTTTTCAGGTCTAGAAACACAAGTTCATGTTCGTCAATGACATATGTTAATTTCAGATTTATGTCATTGATATTAAGTGCCTTATTAAGTGGTCACTACTGCAAGACCCTGCAGCTAGCGATTCCCTGCAATTACAGTTACACTCCATTAAGGTGCTCGCCCTGCTCAGAGTTATACTTATACGCCTATCTCACTCGGCAAGAGTTATATTGTACCGAGGGGATTTAAGTTGTTACCTGAAGCCAGACACCATTAGTGAACGTGTTGCCTAGATACAGTCTATCAAACTCTCTCTCTCTCTGCAAGAATTTTTTGTACCGAGGTGCCAATTTCGAGTGGTCCGATACCCTCTTTTTATAGTGGTCCCGGCTATAGGTGCTCTTTCCGCCCAGATACAGACTATTAAATTTTTTCCTACTCGACAAGAGTTACATGGTACCGAGGAGTTTGAAGCTGTTATCTTGAACCAGGCATCATTATTGAGTGCTCTACTTAGATACAGTTGATCTACCCTCTCTCTCTCGGCAAGAATTTATTGTACCGAGGAGCTAATTTTGAGTGGTCATACACCTCTCTCTGTAGTGGCCCTCACCATTACTGGAGTACCCTAGCTAGCGGTTTCCTTATTTTAGGGAACTACTATTTTTTACTACCCAGGTGCTTTTGCATCGGATATCTCCCTCTCTCCCCCCCCTTCCCCTTTTTGTACATAGTTCAGTTTTTGTTGTTTTGTATTTAATAAAGTTTATCATTTTTTTCTATTGCTGTTTTGATATTTGTGTATGGATGTATACACGTGTGGACAGACTCTGTTCTCTTCTCTTTTCCTCATTACCTAGGGTTAACCCCTGTTCTGTCCTCTAGGACCCACGTTTCTCTGGCCATTTTTCTCCTATACTTATATTATTTCGAGGTTTTAATACCATTAGGCCATTACCAATATTTGGGATATTATTCCAACTGACTAACAGCTACCCAACATCTACTGACACTACGTTGTTGTCATCCTCTTCTGAATGACTGATCTCCTGGACCAATTAAGTGACCATAACCTAGGTCATGATGAAATCACGAATGTCTTCTCAACAAATCCACTGACAAGTAATGAGTTGACAAGTGATAACATCAACACTGCTTTTTTCAGCATTCAAAAGACTTATCAGGATCAGATCAGAAGCCTCTGGGAACTTACCAGCTTAAAACAATATCTAGCACAAAAACTGGTTCCCAGAGGACTCCGCCCCGAGATCTTACTACCAGATAAAGTCCAGACGGAGGAACAACTAGCGGAATGGAACTCCATTCTGCTTGACTGTTCCTCTAGACTTATGGACTTTCTGGTGAAACTTGAATCCGTTAATTTTGAAACAATTAATTGTAAACTCAAAGATGATATTGTGGTGATAAAAAACTACAAAACTGACAATCTTTATACACAAATGGAGAACAAACTCCAACAAAATATTAACAACTTCAGAAACCATCTGAAACTGAAAAAACATAACAAGTTTCAGAGGGATTTTAAGGATTTCAAAAACGGTAGAATCTTTAGACAATCTACCAAATACCAGAGAAGACAATATAACCAACGAGGCTCCTCTTCAGGGGAAACCGATTGGTCCGATCAGGACCTACAACCCCAGAACAGACGGAAGTCTCCATCTAATCGCAACTTTGACCGCCCACGAGACACGAGTGCACACAGAAATACTGCTAATAAGAGCATTCTTAAGACCACAGACAAGATAGTTTCCTTTCTGGATATTCCTATACCTACAGACACCACAAATTCTCATTCAACCACCAACTCGTCACTGAATCCTTTTTTAGACCAGGACCAGCCCCGCCAACAACGGGGTCGCCTAAGAGACAGGGATCGCTGGGCATACAAGACCCAGAATCGCACCCAAAGACAATAACCCAACAAAGTAATTAACCTCTCTAATTTTCACCTTGAACAACACCATTTAACGTTACTGCATCAAGGTTTGTCTTTCGTGCCCACTCCCAGCTGTGACATGTTTAACTGGTCGAAGGATTTGAACCTGTTTGGCCGCAAACTGGCTCTTAATATTTTTCACGCCAAGAAAGACCAAGCATTGGCCAATGACATGGGCCTTACTCTAGAGGATTTTGAACTTTCAAAAACCTTGGACTCGAAAGCGACCTCTCTAGACCACTGACGGATTGCAAACCCTCAAGTTATTTCACCCCCAATTTTGTGGATACCCCCCATGTGGACCTCTTTATACAAATGACATTAAAAGAGTTGGAAACCATACCCAACCAAGCACCGGTCTTGAACAATCTGAATTCAATGGAACGCAAGGCATTGAAAGACCTCAAACAACAGGCCATGATTGTTATTAAACCAGCTGATAAAGGTGGAAACATCGTCATCATGAATCGGACTGAGTACGTTGAGATGTGTATGGTACATCTCAATGACCAACTTTATTACAAGACCCTTCCCTCTGACCCCACTAAGGCATTCATTGAAGAGCTTGATACACTCCTCAATGATGCCCTTAACGATCAGGTTATCACCAAAGACGAATTACACTTTCTTTTACCTCACAAAAGTCCAACCATCGCAACATTTTATTGCCTGCCAAAAATTCATAAGGGCATTTGCCCCCCTCCGGGGAGACCCATCGTCTCCGGCAACAATTGCCTAACAGAAGCACCCAGCAAGTTCATCGAAAAAATTCTCCATCCTCTGGTGGCAACATTACCATCATATCTACAAGATACTAAATCTACCCTGTTGAAACTCCAAGACCTAACAGTTCCACCATACACACAGCAAGCAAGCCTCAATGTCGTGGCATTATACACCAACATTCCCCACGAAAAAGGTATCCGGGCTTGCAGGCACTTTCTGGAGAACACAGCATACACCAATTGCCAGACAAATTTCATCTTGAACATCTTTGGGTTCATCCTAACCCATAACTATTTTATCTTTAATGGGCAATATTTCCTACAGGTCTCCGGAACGGCTATGGGGACGGCCTGCGCACCCACCTATGCCAACTTGTTTTTGGGGTGGTGGGAGCAGTGTGTGGTCATGACTAGTGATGTACCGAACTGTCCGCCGGCGAACAGTTCCCGGCGAAATTAGCGTGTTCGCGTTCGCCGCGGCGGGCGGACACATGCGCAGTTCGATCCGCCCCCTATTCGTCATCATTGGGCAAACTTTGACCCTGTGCCTCTCGGTCAGCAGACACATTCCAGCCAATCAGCAGCACTCCCTCCCTTCCACACCCTCCAACCTCCCTCCCAGCATCCATTTTCGATTCATTCGGAAGATGCATGCTTAGTGAGAGAATGGAAAGTTTAGCTGCTGCTGATTAGATAGGGAAATTGATAGCTAGGCTAGGGTATTCAGTGTCCACTACAATCCTGAAGGACTCATCTGATCTCTGCTGTAAGGACAGCACCCCAAAAAGCCCTTTTTAGGGCTAGAACATCAGGCTGCTTTTTTTTTTCCTGTGTAATGTAATTGCAGGTGCCTGCCTGCCAGCTTCTGTGTGAGGTTCACATTGGATACTGTGCCTATTTGCCCAGTGCCACCACTCATATCTGTTTTAACAATAGGTTAAGCTTTACATTTAAAATAAATATTTTTTTTCACTGTAATAGAAGAGCAGTTGCCTGCCTGCCAGCTTCTGTGTGAGGTTCACATTGGATACTGTGCCCACTAGCCCAGTGCCACCACTCATATCTGTTTTAACAATTGGTTAAGCTTTAGATTTAAAATAAATATTTTTTTTTCACTGTAATAGAAGAGCAGTTGCCTGCCTGCCAGCTTCTGTGTCAGGTTGGATGCCTTGCCCATTTGCACAGTCAGTGCCACCACTCATATCTGTTTTAACAATTGGTTAAGCTTTAGATTTTAAATAAATAATTTTTTTCACTGTAATAGAAGAGCAGTTGCCTGCCTGTCAGCTTCTGTGTGAGGTTCACATTGGATACTGTGCCCACTAGCCCAGTGCCACCACTCATATCTGTTTTAACAATTGGTTAAGCTTTAGATTTAAAATAAATATTTTTTTTTCACTGTAATAGAAGAGCAGTTGCCTGCCTGCCAGCTTCTGTGTCAGGTTGGATGCCTTGCCCATTTGCACAGTCAGTGCCACCACTCATATCTGTTTTAACAATTGGTTAAGCTTTAGATTTTAAATAAATATTTTTTTTCACTGTAATAGAAGAGCAGTTGCCTGCCTGTCAGCTTCTGTGTGAGGTTCACATTGGATACTGTGCCCACTAGCCCAGTGCCACCACTCATATCTGTTTTAACAATTGGTTAAGCTTTAGATTTAAAATAAATTATTTTTTTTCACTGTAATAGAAGAGCAGTTGCCTGCCTGCCAGCTTCTGTGTCAGGTTGGATGCCTTGCCCATTTGCACAGTCAGTGCCACCACTCATATCTGTTTTAACAATAGCTTAAGCTTTAGATTTTAAAGAAATCATTTTTTTTCACTGTAATAGAAGATCAGTTAGTTGTCTGCAAGCGTCTGGGTGTCAGGCCTACTTCAGCGTGTGCTCTGCAGACCTGTGCCAGCGTGCTTTGACAGTTGCCAATCATATCTGGTGTCTCTTTAGCGTGCTTTTACAAAGAAAAAAGGTTTCCAGTGTAAGCTAATAGCAGACAGTCAGTGTCCTTCAAGCGGCTCTGTCAGGCCTTCCTTCAGCGTGTGCCCTGCACAACCCTGCCAGCGTGCTTTGACAGTTGCCACTCATATCTTGTGTCTCTATAGCGTGCTTTTACAACCAAAATTTTGTTTCCACTGTAATAGAAGAGCAGTTGCCTGCCTGCCAGCTTCTGTGTGAGGTTCACATTGGATACTGTGCCTACTTGCCCAGTGCCACCACTCATATCTGTTGTAACAATTGGTTAAGCTTTACATTTAAAATAAATATTTTTTTTTCACTGTAATAGAAGAGCAGTTGCCTGCCTGCCAGCTTCTGTGTCAGGTTGGATGCCTTGCCCATTTGCACAGTCAGTGCCACCACTCATATCTGTTTCAAGAATAGCTTACGCTTTAGATTTTAAAGAAATCATTTTTTTTCACTGTAATAGAAGATCAGTTAGTTGTCTGCAAGCATCTGGGTGTCAGGCCTACTTCAGCGTGTGCTCTGCAGACCTGTGCCAGCGTGCTTTGACAGTTGCCAATCATATCTGGTGTCTCTATAGCGTGCTTTTACAACCAAAATGTTGTTTCCACTGTAATAGAAGAGCAGTTGCCTGCCTGCCTGCCAGCTTCTGTGTGAGGTTCACATTGGATACTGTGCCTACTTGCCCAGTGCCACCACTCATATCTGTTTTAACAATTGGTTAAGCTTTACATTTAAAATAAATATTTTTTTTTCACTGTAATAGAAGAGCAGTTAGTTGTCTGCAAGCATCTGTGTTTCAGGCCTACTTCAGCGTGTGCTCTGCAGACCTGTGCCAGCGTGCTTTGACAGTTGCCACTCATATCTTGTGTCTCTATAGCGTGCTTTTACAACCAAAATTTTGTTTCCACTGTAATAGAAGAGCAGTTGCCTGCCTGCCAGCTTCTGTGTGAGGTTCACATTGGATACTGTGCCTACTTGCCCAGTGCCACCACTCATATCTGTTTTAACAATTGGTTAAGCTTTACATTTAAAATAAATATTTTTTTTCACTGTAATAGAAGAGCAGTTAGTTGTCTGCAAGCGTCTGTGTTTCAGGCCTACTTCAGCGTGTGCTCTGCAGACCTGTGCCAGCGTGCTTTGACAGTTGCCACTCATATCTTGTGTCTCTATAGCGTGCTTTTACAACCAAAATTTTGTTTCCACTGTAATAGAAGAGCAGTTGCCTGCCTGCCAGCTTCTGTGTGAGGTTCACATTGGATACTGTGCCTACTTGCCCAGTGCCACCACTCATATCTGTTTTAACAATTGGTTAAGCTTTACATTTAAAATAAATAATTTGTTTTCACTGTAATAGAAGAGCAGTTGCCTGTCTGCCAGCTTCTGTGTCAGGTTGGATGCCTTGCCCATTTGCACAGTCAGTGCCACCACTCATATCTGTTTTAACAATAGCTTAAGCTTTAGATTTTAAAGAAATCATTTTTTTTCACTGTAATAGAAGATCAGTTAGTTGTCTGCAAGCATCTGGGTGTCAGGCCTACTTCAGCGTGTGCTCTGTAGACCTGTTCCAGCGTGCTTTGACAGTTGCCTATCATATTTGGTGTCTCTATAGCGTGCTTTTAAAACCAAAATTAGTTTTTCACTGTTATAGATTGAATAGCAGTTACTTGTCTTCAAGCGGGTGTCTCAGGCCTACAGTGTGTGCTCTGCAGAACTGTTCCAGTGCACATTGCCAATCATATCTGGTGTCTCGATAGCGTGCTTTTAAAACCAAAATTTGTTTTTCACTGTTATAGATTGAATAGCAGTTACTTGTCTTCAAGCGGCTCTGTCAGTCCTTCCTTCAGCGTGTGCTCTGCAGAACTGTTCCAGTGCACATTGCCAATCATATCTGGTCTCACAGTAGCTTGCACGCATAGTACCACTAATCCCCCAAAAAATGACAGGAAGAGGCAGGCCACCCCGCAGGGGCCGTCGTGGTCGTGGTGCTGTGATTCCCTTTTGCCCTAGAATAATGCCCAGTTTTCAGAAGCCACGTACCCTGAACTTGAAAAGTTCTGAGGACTTAGTTGACTGGCTAACACAGGACACCCAATCTTGTACAGCCTCCGCTCGGAACCTTGACGCACCATCCTCCTCCAGCTTAGCTTCAGGCACCTCTCAAGATAGCACTCACCCGCCTGCCGCCACCACCAAAACTAGCACCACAGCCGCTTTACTTGGTATGTCAGAGGAGTTATTCACACACCCGTTTGAAGAAATGAGTGATGCGCAACCATTATTGCTAGAGGATGTAGATAACAGGGATATGTCTCAGGCAGGCAGCATTAAACACATGGAGGTACGGTGTGATGATGATGATGATGTTGTACCCGCTGCTGCTTCCTTTTCTGAGTTGTCAGATACAAGCGAAGCGGTTGATGATGACGATGCGTCCATGGATGTCACGTGGGTGCCCGCTCGGCAAGAAGAAGAACAGGGCGAAAGTTCAGATGGGGAGACAGAGAGGAGGAGGAGGAGACGAGTTGGAAGCAGGGGGGGGTCGTCGCAAGGAGCTAGTGGCACAGTCAGACAGCATGCATCGGCACCCGGGGTCAGCCCGACAGCACGCCAATCAACGCATGCTGTGTCCACCACCAGAATGCCGTCATTGCAGAGCTCAGCAGTGTGGCATTTTTTTTGTGTGTCTGCCTCTGACAACAGCGATGCCATTTGCAACCTGTGCCAAAGGAAACTGAGTCGTGGGAGGTCCAACACCCACCTAGGTACAACTGCTTTGCGTAGGCACATGATCTCACATCACAAACGCCTATGGGATCAACACATGAGTACAAGCAGCACGCCTACTCTAAGCCGCCATCCCCCTCCTGGTCCAGCATCTTCAGCCACGTCAACCACTGCTGTCCTTCTTGCCCCCTCTCAACCATCCGCCACTCCGTCTCCCGCCTTGAGCAGTTCCCGCTCATCTGCCCACAGTCATGTGTTTCTGTCAAGGACATGTTTGAGCGTAAGAAGCCAATGTCACCAAGTCACCCCCTTGCCCAGCGTCTGACAGCTGGCTTGTCCCAACTATTAGCCCGCCAGCTTTTACCATACAATCTGGTTGAGTCTGAGGCATTCAAAAAATTTGTAGCTATTGGGACACCGCAGTGGAAGGTACCCGGCCGGAATTTCTTTTCACAAAAGGCAATCCCCAACTTGTACTCGATTGTGCAAAAGGAAGTCATGGCATGTCTGGCACACAGTGTTGGGGCAAGGGTCCATCTGACCACTGATACCTGGTCTGCAAAGCATGGTCAGGGCAGGTATATCACCTACACTGCGCATTGGGTAAACCTGCTGACGGCTGACAAGCAAGGAATGCGTGGAGTTGGTGACACCGCCACGAATTGCAGGCAGTCCTGCTGCCACCTCCTCTACTCCTCCTACTCCATCCTCTTCCATAACCTCCTCGGCTGAGTCCTCTTGTGCCGCTGCTTCTTGCTCCACATCAACGGCACCCCCCCAGCTCCCCAGGTACTATTCCACATCCCGGATACGGCAGTGTCACGCCGTCTTGGGTTTGACTTGCTTGAAAGCAGAGAGTCACACCGGACAAGCACTCCTGTCCGCCCTGAACGCACAGGTGGAAAAGTGGCTGACTCCGCAGCAAGTGGATATCGGCAAAGTGGTGTGTGACAACGGAAAAAATTTGATAGCGGCATTGAAGTTGGGCAAGTTGACACATGTGACGTGCATGGCACATGTGTGTAATCTGATCGTACAACGCTTTGTGCATAAGTACACAGGCTTACAGGACGTCCTGAAGCAGGCCAGGAAGGTGTGTGGCCATTTCAGGCGTTCCTACACGGCCATGGCTCACTTTGCCGATATCCAGCGGCGAAACAACATGCCAGTGAGGCGCTTGATTTGCGACAGCCCTACACGTTGGAATTCAACACTCCTAATGTTCGACCGCCTGCTCCAACAAGAAAAAGCTGTTAATGAATATTTGTATGACCGGGGTGCTAGGACAGCCTCTGGGGAGCTGGGAATTTTTTTGCCACGTTACTGGACGCTCATGCGCAATGCCTGTAGGCTCATGCGTCCTTTTGAGGAGGTGACAAACCTAGTCAGTCGCAGTTGTGTGTGTGCGTGTGTATGGCTGTCTGCCTGTGTGTGTGTGTGTGACAGGGTGAAGATTTCTTGCACATGGGTGTGACAGGGTGAAGATTTCTTGCACAGGGCGCCCAAAGGCCTAAGGCTGGCCCTGCGCATGGGTCAGTGGCTCTGCACCAGACTTCCCTCCAATTGATCAAAGTTAAAGGATTTCAAGTGGACTGATTACAATTACAGGGCCTCTAAAGAGTCCTGTATTGTTTTTTGTCGTCACTACCTTCCCGCGTCGGGAGTGGGTCATTTGCGCCCCTGCTGCCTTCCTTGCATGTGGTAGCTGTTTGTCAGGGATTTGTCAATCCATATCTGCCAAGTGACCCTATGTAGGGGTAACAGTCCCTATTCTGCTCTGTGTCAGTGTGTATCATGGTCTCTGTGGACAGGGAACAGTCTCTATTCTGCTCTGTGTCAGTGTGTATCAGGGGTTTTGAGGACAGGTGTCAATCCATATCTGCCAAGTGACCCTATGTATATCTGCTGTCAGTACACAGGAAAAGTTTAAATATTTCTTGTTCTACGTTCTCTGCAACTCCACGCACCGACTCATCCAATACATGAAGATCTGGGGTTTCTCTGACTCTCCTCAGTAGTGTATCAAACAGAGTCTGCACTGTGGTAACACGGACATCTTCAGGACATAACTCAACTATTTGCAGATAGGCAGTCTGCAGCTTCTCTTTTTCACCTGTTCTCTTCTTTCTCTTATGCGTATTCTTGTCTATATGCAGGTGGTCTCTTGCCTTTCTTTTAACCAATTCGTTCCTTCCATATGGTTTCAAAAGATCTCTGGCATCATTACTTTCAACGCAAATAACGTTATCATAGTTAGTCTCCTCATTATTCACCGGGAAGAGAGTGTTTGCACTGACTACCCACAGCATGCTCTTGCCATTGCCTACTCCACCTTCAACGACAGGGTGCAAGTCCCAAGGAGAAGGATCATTCACTTTATTATCTGTCTTTATTTCACAAGTAGTGCCTGGAACATCCTCATGGGTCACAAGATGTAAATCTAGACTAATGTCAACCCCAGGGTCTGGAAAATCATCAATTTGAAATTTTTCGAATAATCCCAGTGGGCTGCCACATTCTTCCTCCTCTGATGGTATTAAAGTTTGCAGAGATTCACTATGGGGTGGTGTCAAGCATTTTGGAGAACAATTAAGCATCTCCATCCCAATACGTTTCAGATGTCCTATCAGCTCTTCCACCCTATGCGATACTATGGGCAGGCTACCCGTGACGTCATTACTCATGGCCCTATTTCACGCGGACACTCTGTGTCAGTGTGTATCATGGTGTCTGTGGACAGGGAACAGTCTCTATTCTGCTCTGTGTCAGGGTGTATCATGGTCTCTGTGGACGGTGAACAGTCTCTATTCTGCTCTGTGTCAGTGTGTATCATGGTCTCTGTGGACGGTGAACAGTCTCTATTCTGCTCTGTGTCAGTGTGTATCAGGGGTTTTGAGGACAGGTGTCAATCCATATCTGCCAAGTGACCCTATGTAGGGGGAACAGTCTCTATTCTGCTCTGTGTCAGTGTGTATCAGGGGTTTTGAGGACAGGTGTCAATCCATATCTGCCAAGTGACCCTATGTAGGGGGAACAGTCTCTATTCTGCTCTGTGTCAGTGTGTATCAGGGGTTTTGAGGACAGGTGTCAATCCATATCTGCCAAGTGACCCTATGTAGGGGGAACAGTCCCTATTCTGCTCTGTGTCAGTGTGTATCAGGGGTTTTGAGGACAGGTGTCAATCCAAATCTGCCAAGTGACCCTATGTAGGAGGAACAGTCCCTATTCTGCTCTGTGTCAGTGTGTATCAGGGGTTTTGAGGACAGGTGTCAATCCATATCTGCCAAGTGACCCTATGTAGGGGTAACAGTCCCTATTCTGCTCTGTGTCAGTGTGTATCATGGTCTCTGTGGACAGGGAACAGTCTCTATTCTGCTCTGTGTCAGTGTGTATCAGGGCTGGGCTTTGAGGACAGGTGTCAATGTTAGGTGATTTCTGCCCTTTATGGATTAAAAGCAGACTCTGCATCAACTGTGCAATTTTCCATGGGAGTTTTGCCATGGATCCCCCTCTGGCATGCCACAGTCCAGGTGTTAGTCCCCTTGAAACAACTTTTCCATCACTATTGTGGCCAGAAAGAGTCCCTGTTGTTTTTAAAATTCGCCTGCCCATTGAAGTCAATGGCGGTTCGCCGGTTCGCGAACATTTGTGGAAGTTCGCGTTCGCCGTTCGCGAACCGAAAATTCCGGGTTCGCGACAACACTAGTCATGACACCACAGTTCCGCCACTTCCACGATTTCATCATAAGTTGGCATAGGTATATAGACGATATCCTATTAATGTGGTCAGGATCCGTCACCCTATTCCAGGAGTTTGTCAAGTCACTTAATATCAATGACATAAATCTGAAATTAACATATGTCATTGACGAACATGAACTTGTGTTTCTAGACCTGAAAATCTTGTTACAGCTGGATGGCACAATACAAACATAACTGTTCAGAAAGGAGACCTCAACGAACAGCTTGCTGCACTGGGAGAGCCATCACCCCTTTAAACTTAAGGCATCTATTCCCTACGGCCAGTACCTGCGAGCGAGACGAAACTGCACAGTAGATGAAACATTCTACAATGAATGCAGGATACTAAGGTCTCGCTTTAAAGAACTTGGGTATCCAAATAGAGTATTGAAACACGCTTTCCATCAAGTTTGCTCAATGGAAAGGAGATCCACACTTATACACAACAGACCAAAACAAGAACAAAAGTCCCCACGTTGCATTGCCACATTCGACCAAGGGTGGTCTCCTATGTCCAAGATCCTGAAAACCCACTGGCCAATACTCCTACACAATCCCGTGCTCTCCAAGGTACTTCCGGAATACCCCCCACTCACAGCTCGCAGGCCTAGTAACCTTCAAGATCAACTCGTCCACAGTCATCTGGCATCCACCCCCCCCCCCCCACCAGCTAGGAACTGGCTAACTGAGACCAAGGGTACCTATAGATGCAGACATTGCAAGGCCTGCCAGTATATCCTTCCTTCCAAATCCGTTATATCCACACAAACTCAGGTCTCTGTTGATACTAATACCTTCGTCAACTGCAGTATCACAAAGATAATCTATCTTATTACCTGCAGTTGCAGGGTACAGTACATTGGAAAAACTTTCCAACAGTTTAAACGGAGAATCCTGCAACATGTGGCTTCAGTGAGGAACAAGATCACACCTACACCAGTGGCGAGACACATCCAAAATTTTCATGAGGGCAACCCTGAGAATCTAAGATTTCAAGCCATTGAGCAACTACTCCCAAACCAGAGGAAAGGGGACTTCAATAAGGTCCTGCTACGTAAAGAATCGCAATGGATCTTCTCGTTCAAGACCCTATCTCCTTTAGGCCTGAATGAGGAGTTCAATTACACCCCATTTATCCATTAAAGACTATCCTTACCCAATCATTGCCCATGCTCCACTATGAGCCATCTCAGGTGTTGAGCCCCACAGACTGATGTTTTGCACACTTCAACCTTGTAAGCCCTACTGTTACCCAGAGGCATGGACTGCATTGACTACTTAAGCAGCCATGCCTGCCCCATAAGACTTATTATCCTGCAAGCTATGAACCGACATTGGGCTACAGACTGTCTATTCCAACTTTTAAAGTGGAATGATGCCATTTTGGGATATATATATCCATCTATCTCACGATATACACCATGCTAGTAGTATGCCTTATCCCTCTCTCGGCTTCTACAATTACATGGTCCACTCCCCGTCCTTATTGTATGACATATGTGGAACATATCTGGGCATCTTTATGCCACGATCTATTTATGTCTTCTCGTCTAGTTCTACCAACATTTGAATAATAATAATAATAATAATTTTTCGAGTAAGAACTTTCCAACAACTAAAATTGTTTTTCCCCTATCATGGGCACCTTAACCGGGTGACATCGTTAGCACCCCCACACTTCACTTTATTATCTACAAAGTGAGCATCTCATCCTGATTATCACTAGAAGGCGTTAATTAACTATCCCGAGTCCGGGCAACGCCTTATCACTCCATTACGAGCCCTCCCGGCCACCGTAACCAAACTCCTCCCCCTTAGATTCCCTGGAACCAATCAGGGCTCTTTGTGGGCTATTTCAAACCTATCAACCTGGGAAGTCTTTTCCCCTGACGAGCCTGGTTTACACAGGCGAAACGCGCGTCGGGCAAGACATTGGAGAGATCTTATCCAACCTTACCGACTGACATCTACTTTGGGTGTCATTATCACCCGCCCCACTATACCAACAGTTGGGCTTTTTGTTATTATAACACTTACCTTTAGATACTAAGATCGGGGAAAACATTACCCGACCTTCTACACGCTAGCATTTACTCACAGTACCTCGTTGCCGACCGAGGCACGTTACAGGTTACTGCAAGCATTTGAGGGGTACTTTTCAAACCTCTAATCATTCTACTATTTAGACTTCCTACGAGGTATTTCACTTAGGATATACTCTACTCTTATCCTCCCTACACTCTTCTTTACTATACCTGGTACCCTAGAAGGCACCATTCCTTTCTTTTATTACCGGAGGGGACTTTTTACACCGTACCGCAAGACTAGGAGCGTTTCTGGCTCTCTATTGTATCACCTGCCACCGTTTAGTTATATACTATACCTCAGCCCTAACTCTATTCTTCCTGCTGGAAGGTTACGGGCCCTGTATACGGTAAAACCTGCATGGTGATCATTCCGTGTACCAATGGATACACGTACTCCTGCAGAGTGATCCCCGTCATTGTGGTAGAAATTGTTCAATAGCTCCAGTGTATATATGTATCCAGCCCCTCTGTAATCTTATATACTATACCTCAGCCCTAACTCTATTCTTCCTGCTGGAAGGTTACGGGCCCTGTATACGGTAAAACCTGCATGTTGATCATTCCGTGTACCAATGGATACACGTACTCCTGCAGAGTGATCCCCGTCATTGTGGTAGAAATTGTTCAATAGCTCCAGTGTATATATGTATCCAGCCCCTCTGTAATCTTATTGTATTTCAAGGTTTTTCTTTGCCCACGCAATAGAGGGTTAACTATTGAATTCTATCCAACCTAGTGGGGCACTTTAAATCATTGTATCCTCTGTAATTACAGGCTAATCACTGTGTTAACCGCTCAGCTCAGACTCTCCTCTCTCTCGGCAAGAATCATATTGTTCCGAGAAGTACCGTGGTGTCTATCTGTAGCTATGGAACTTTGACAAATATTCATTTATTTATTCTATTATCATTATTATCATTGTTTTCAGTGATCCTGGGTCACTACTGCAAGACCCTGCAGCTAGCGATTCCCTGCAATTACAGTTACACTCCATTAAGGTGCTCGCCCTGCTCAGAGTTATACTTATACGCCTATCTCACTCGGCAAGAGTTATATTGTACCGAGGGGATTCAAGTTGTTACCTGAAGCCAGACACCATTAGTGAACGTGTTGCCTAGATACAGTCTATCAAACTCTCTCTCTCTCGGCAAGAATTTTTTGTACCGAGGTGCCAATTTCGAGTGGGCCGATACCCCCTTTTTATAGTGGTCCCGGCTATAGGTGCTCGTTCCGCCCAGATACAGACTATTACATTTTTTCCTACTCGACAAGAGTTACATGGTACCGAGGAGTTTGAAGCTGTTATCTTGAACCAGGCATCATTATTGAGTGCTCTACTTAGATACAGTCGATCTACCCTCTCTCTCTCGGCAAGAATTTATTGTACCGAGGAGCTAATTTTGAGTGGTCATACACCTCTCTCTGTAGTGGCCCTCACCATTACTGGAGTACCCTAGCTAGCGGTTTCCTTATTTTAGGGAACTACTATTTTTTACTACCCAGGTGCTTTTGCATCGGATATCTCCCTCTCTCCCCCCCTTCCCCTTTTTGTACATAGTTCAGTTTTTGTTGTTTTGTATTTAATAAAGTTTATCATTTTTTTCTATTGCTGTTTTGATATTTGTGTATGGATGCATACACGTGTGGACAGACTCTGTTCTCTTCTCTTTTCCTCATTACCTAGGGTTAACCCCTGTTCTGTCCTCTAGGACCCACGTTTCTCTGGCCATTTTTCTCCTATACTTATAGGCAAAATTATTATGTTTCTTTGTTACTGAACACACCACACTCTGCTAAAGAAGAATTTACTTTGTCAAACAGTAAACACACTGTAGCGGAGCTCTCTGTACCCCGGCTCGGTTCCTCTGCCAAGGACCGCTTCCTAGCTGGAACAGGGGAAAAGCTCAGCTCTTCTGTCTCAGTCACCGTTGGGTCTGTCTGGAGCCTCTCCGTTCTGGAACAGGATAGGGGACCTCCTCGATTCCCTCCCAAGGACTGGATGACACAGTCCTGGGAGCAGTGGTGTATCCTGGTTTTGTGCTGCCCTAGGCTCCCTCGCGCGCCGCACAGTGAGGCTGGGAGGCGGAGCCGGAATATGACGTCATATTCCGGCTCCCAGCCTCACTCTGCGGCGCGCAAGGGAGCTGAGCAGACAGCTCAGAGGAAGTGCTCCCTCGCCAGCTGCCCAAGAGCGCCGCCCGACCGCCCAGCAGCAGCCCGGCATGTCTGTTAGCCGCAAGGCTAACAAGACATTTGCCTTGGGCATTTGGGGGGCGGCTTTTTTTGCCGCCCCCTAGAAAATGCCGCCCAAGGCAAATGCCTTGTTTGCCTCGCGGCTAATACGCCCCTGCCTGGGAGCTCTAGACCTTACAAGGACTTTCCCCGCCGAATCCTCCGCGAGCTGGAACTAGGTGCTGAGCAGTGGTTATAGCCCTTCTGTGACGAAGTGCCCTTTGCCACTTGTGCCTGGAGGGGACTACTGGCTAGCCTCCTGCCTTCCGACTAGGGCCCCTGTGCTGACAGCTGTATTTTCCCCTGCAGAAATGTTTATTTGTGTATTTCTGCATATTTCTGACTTTCAGTATGTGAGTAGTGCTACCCCAGATAGCTGCCATGGAGCCTATTCGTGTAACAAAAGACTATGGAAAAGACTTTTGCTCCATGGCAATTGAATTGTATGTATGTGATCTGAGCACCATTCAATAATAATGTGCACTCAGATCTAAGCTATCTGGGGATATGATGCATGTATATGTTTTATGTAGTAATTGTAACATTGTGTAATTTTATGTCTTTTTGTAACCATGTGGTTAATGGAGTCTTGCCTCTGTCCTGGGAGATAATTTGATTACTTCCCAATTATCTCCAGGATAGAGAGGAGGGATTGTGATGTCACTGTTGGAGTGTTTTGTTTGTATTGTCTGTGATTGGTTGTACTGTGTCCCACCCTGTGGGATGTCCCCTTGCATGGGGACTTGCATAAAAGCCAGTGTGTGGTCATTAAAATCAGATCATCTTGAACCTTTCTTGAAGCCTTGGCTCATGTTTGGGGGAAGGGATACCTACACTCTGGGGATTGCTATAATCACTTACTCCCCAGAGTAAGCTCTTGCAATAGCTTGATTTGTTCCTGCTACGCTCTCTGGATTTAGGAGAGGTTCACCCACTGGGAGCTAGATCCTGGTCGTGGATCCAGGGTGGGTGGAGACGGCAAGACCCCGGCGCAGCTGTTTCGCTGGAAGTGGGGTCTGCAGTGCTGATGGTGTCGGTTGGAGTGCTTGGAGTCCTCAGCGAGCACTAAGAGCATCGATTGGCGGAGGTACTCAGTCGGAGTGCCAGCGTTCCGTCACACCTTCCTCTTTTTTAATGAGCCAAACTGAGCCTTTTTTGCTTTTGCCATCAATTTTTGGGATCTCCTGCGGCTGCAATACGAGGTGCTCTGCCTGGCTTTCAGGTAGCGTTTGTTACACTTAGTCTCAGGCACCTTCCCTCCAAAAAGTGGTTTAAAACCGCAAACCAAGTTGTCCGGGAACGGCACGGTCACCTCATGCTGAAATTAGTTCCATAGCGGTTGCAGCTAAGTACTGCTGAGGACTATTCATGGGCTTGGTTCATGGAAACGGCTGCCAGAGAGCTAGCGTTCAGTTCCATTAGCATGAAGGGAAAGTGCCGAACCACGGGCACCCCTGGAAAGCTGCTAATGGCGGCTGGACAGGTTAACTCTCAAAACGGTTTACCAGACCTGGACCAAAATTGGTGGGAGTCCATGGTAAATATGTGTGGGAAGGAGCTTTTTTCACAAACATCTCAACTGTATATACCGTAGTTGTTTCAACTGCCCCTGGTAGTACTGTTTATCTAGCTCGATATACCCTAGAGTAGGGATCATACCATTTCAGGCTTTACCAGTAGAGGCATCTTTTAGGCTCCATAATATGTGAGTGCACATTTTTACATTGTTTTCTGCTACTATTTGGTCTGGCACACTACACTATAATATTTAGATTTTTTTCTCCACATATTTATGGGAAAATCTCCCTGAGGACTACACGCAGCTCCTACACCACACCATATCCTAGTGCGAGGATCATTCAGCCCAAGCGTTCAAGTTGGAGGTGAACCTAAGCTCCAGAAAAGTGTGAGTGGACTATTTTTTTCATTATTTTAATGTATTGTAGTTTACGTAATACACTTCTAGTGTATTGTTGTTACATATATATTCAAGGGCAACCTGGGTGCTACGCCAACCCTTCTGCTTTCCTCATTATATAAAATGCATAAATAAAAGTTTGCAGTACAGAACAGTGAAGAATTGTAACATGGGGCATGCTTAACCAAATAAAAATTTGATTTTACAAAATCCAAACACTTACAGCATTTGGTAGACCTTCAAAGAGAGGTGCACTATGGATACCACTGCATACATAATTTCTGAAAGATAATGAAAAACATTTGTTTCAGACATGTGACTCTAAATAAAAGAATTAGCAAAATTTTCTGGAATCCGTTTATAAGCATCTTAGCGAAATCATCACATTACATGTATGTTAGATATGCCTACTGTAAGTTTCTTGCACAAATCTTGCAATCTACAAAAAAGATTGTTAAAATATGCAAGCTAAAGGGAAATTAATGCATACAACTGTATATTATTAGTATAAACATTTGTGTTTTCAGTTAAATATAGATTTACTAGATCCACAAAGTTTGCAGTGTGGCCATTTAATAATTTGTATAGTACACTAATTGCAACATTTTCATTTTCTCGATCTATAGATTTTTTCAAAATATTAAGATATAAAACATATATCATATATAAAAATGCATCAATAGATCAAAAGATTAAAATATTTTGTAAAATATTAAATCATTTTAAAAGTATATCCAAAATATTAAATCATTGGAAAGCTTAACCAAAAATATTAGAGGCCATAGAAAGAAATGTGTCCATGGATTTTGTAACCTAGGTTTATCTACAGATTTATTTACAGATTGCACTGATTCACAACAGATTGCAAGCCTGTTTATAACCCATTTTATATACTGAAGATGTTAAGATATAACATATTTGCATTATCAGTTTGATATCTCCTTCTGTGTTGTGTATTTATGTACATAATAGAAAGACAATGTATGTAGTTTTGGCTATGAAATCCTATTATGCTTATAGTATGCGTATATGACATATGAAAATCTAAGTATGAGTGGTGTCTGGCATGTACATTAGATGTTGGGTATACTTAAAGAGACACTCTAAGCACCAAACGCATTTAGCTTGATTAAGTGATT
This sequence comes from Pelobates fuscus, assembly GCF_036172605.1. Classification (NCBI taxonomy): domain Eukaryota; kingdom Metazoa; phylum Chordata; class Amphibia; order Anura; family Pelobatidae; genus Pelobates; species Pelobates fuscus. The sequence goes on from NC_086317.1 coordinate 235,846,125, forward strand.
TTGCTGTAAAGATCATGGCGATGCATTCTCACTGCTCAAATAATTTAGTTTAAGCCCGAGCTACACCTCCCCTAGAAGAGACTCACACAGTCTCTACAAACTTAATGGAAAAGAGTCTAACTTGTGTAGCTTGCACAGTGTGTTTAATTTAGAAGTCCTTATCTCCTGCTTACTTCCCTGCTGAGGATAACTTCTAAAGTAAACACACTGTGCTGTAAGAACTGATTGAAACGAAAAATATATTTTCATGTTGGCTGTGGGAGTTACAACCAGAGTAGATGTGGCTAAGGCTGCATGAATAGAAACAAAAGTGATTTGAAATAAACTAAAAAAAAACAATAGCACATATAATTTTTAATTTTCAATAAGTTAAGGGGAGCTTTACAGTATATTGATTGGCATAAACTCTTTAGCGATAAAAACACTGAGGATAAATGGAATATCTTCCAACATATATTAGAAAGGTACATTTCTCAGTATGTACCATTGGGTAATAAATATAAAAGTAACACATTGAAACCAATGTGACTTAGTGGGAAAGTGAATCAAGAAATAAAAAATAGGAGAAGGGCATTCAAAGCCTTTGAATCAGACAAATCAGAGGCATCCTATATAACAAAGCCAATAATGTGTGCAAAAAGGCAATATTAGATTCACTAAATTTCTAAATGAAAAAATGATAGCCAATGAGAGCAAAACCAACCCAAAAGCATTTTTAAGTACATAAATTCTAAAAAACAAACAAAAAATAAAAGTGTAAATACATTAAAAACCGGGATGGAAGTTTTCGTTAATGAAGACCAGGAAAGGGCAGAAATAAAAAAAAAATAACTATTTCTCCTCTGTATATATTATGCAGAGAAATTGTAAGTGGCTAACTCAAGACAAGGTGCTGCAGCAACTAAAGAAAGTTAACATTAACAAAACTACAGGGCCTGACAGTATTCATCCACGAGTACTTAAGGATCTAAGTGGGGAAATAAGTGAACCTCTTGTTCTAATCTTTCAATATTCTTTTCTTTCAGGAAGTGTTTTGGAGGAATGGAAGAAGGCTGTGGTTCCTATATTCAAAAAGGGTTGAAAGTCCTTGCCTGGAAATTATAGACCTGTGAGCTTAACTTCTATAGCTGGGAAATTATTTGAAAGGTTATTAAGGGTAATATTCAAGAATTACTTGAGAAGAACATGTTATCTGCATGGTTTTATGAAGCACAGGCTATGTCAAACTAACTTGATTGCATTCTACGAAGAAGTAAGTAGAAGTATAGATAAGGGTGTGGCAGTGGATGTGATCTATTTGGATTTTGCCAAGGCGTTTGATACAGTTCCACACAATAGATTAGTGTTCAAACTCAAAGAAATTGGTTTAGATGAAAATTCTTGTTCTTGGGTAGAACATTGACTTAAAAATAGAGTACAGAGAGTTGTCATTAATGGTACATTTGCAAGCTGGACAGAGGTGGCAAGTGGTATCCCTCAGGGTTCTGTTTTGGGACCCCTTCTAGTTAACATGTTTATAAATGATCTTGAAAAAAGCATTGACAGTCATGTTTCAGTGTTTTGCAGACTACACAAAACTTTGTAAAGTAATACAATGTGAGCAAGATATTACTTTGCTGCAGAGGGATTTAGATAGACTGGCGTACTGGGCACTCAAATGGCAGATTAAATTTAATGTAGAAAAATGCAAAGTTATGCACTTCGGTGTCAAGAATGCACAAGCAACATATACCCTTAATGGAAGCGAACTAGAAATAACCACACACGAGAAGGACTTGGGAATTGTTATAGACAACAAACTATGCAACAATGTGCAATGTCAATCAGCAGTGTCTAAGGCCAGTAAGGCATTGTCATGCATGAAAAAGGGCATTAATTATGGGGATGAGAATACCATTTTGCCTCATTATAAATCGCTGGTAAGACCACATCTTGCATATGCTGTGCAACTTTGGGCAAAATTGGAAGTGCTTCAAAATGGTTGTTTTGGGGTTTTTTTTGCATTGTTTTGGATCAACAGCAAAAAACGAATATGAGGAAGGCTGAACTTGATTGACACAAGTCTCTTTTCAGCCTATGTAACTATGTTATTTAAGTACTAAATGTAAGAAAATTGAACTGTAAAACTGCAGGGGCATGATCTATACACTAAAGCTACTTAATTTGTGCTTAGATTATCCCTTCAATGTATACCTCTTGTATTTATGTTATGTTGTGAGAAACCAGAAAATTGACTGACCAATAAAATAATAAGAAAACATAAAGCTAATCACACTTAACCTACAATTTAATCATTACAGACATCTAAAAGCAGCACATCTATGTCTAAAGATAATGGTTTTCATTAAATAGAAGAATAATGGTTTTCATGTTCACTAGTACTTTGGCATGTAATTACTGGGAGATTGAACAAAGTATCTTCATGTTAAAACATATGTTCATCTGAAATGAAGTACAATGGGCGTTATTAAAGAATCAACAGTGAGAAATTATTTGTTTTGAAGTCTGTAGCAATACATATTCTAAACTTCAATATTACATGTTTTGTCATATTTTATGCAATACTGCCATAGAGTATTTTGCTACCCAACTCGCGGTAGAAGTATTACAAAAAATACAAAGTACAACCTTGAAATCTGTATAATGTTGCACAAAAGATATTTGGTTAATACTTATATACGATACCGCCTTGATGACATTGCATGAGGCAGGGAGGTGAGCAGGAGTCTCGGTGATGGAAAAAGGCAAGTAAAACTTCAATCTAATACATTTTTATTGCACACAGGAGCATATCGTCCAAATAAAGGTGCCAGTGGGAAGGTGGTAAAGAGGGCAAACCAGTGAGGCGAATGCCTCAGGGGCGGGTCAGTAATGGGATTGGATGGATTTACCCAAATTACTGGCAGGTCAGCCAGGCATGAACGCATGACAGGCTGCCTATCTATCATCCCACCTATCAGCCCACTGAGGGCAGAACCTGCAGGGAGACAGTTCGCTGGTGTTCCCAAAAGCGGGACATCTGGAAACCAAGTAGCTATGGCAGGAACCTAAAATTTGGACTATCCTGCCAATATCGGGATGATTGTGAGACCTGTAGATGGGGCCTGTATAGAACTAGACAGGGGCAGTATAGTGTTAGAAATACAGGTTTGTATTCATAATGCTATGGTGATTCTTTAACAAAACAAAATATACTTTTTTAACCTACAGCATTTTTGTCTTCTACTTGAATGTCAGCATAGGTTCTCTTAGGTATTGCTAGACCGCAGGACTTAGGACAAAAACAAGTATGAGCCCTAACTGAGTATGTCCATGCTGATAATTACATTTCCATAGTGGAAGAAAATTGATTAATCTAGAGTGGTGTGGATCACAAGGGAACATTTGTTTAGAGAGAGACCTATGCAGTTATAAAAGATGGGTAGTTTCTGTTTAAATCCACAAGTCTGCAGATAGTAGCATATTTGGCACTGTAGCTTTGCAATTATCTATTTTGCATAATGAATTGTGCAAGGTCTGAACATGACCCAGCCATAACAGACTAGTTAATGGATAAATGCTGGAAAAAAAAAATCCTGCCCCACCACAAAAATAGTTTATGAAAAATAAAAATAATTAAATAACGAAACTAAAAATAACTTAGTCACACACACAGCTTGTTACATAGGCAATGCATTACTGCTTGCAAAATATGTGGCTGCATTTATAATCTGCTTTGTTTACTTTTTGAATAGTGTTACCCTCTCAGAAATAGTTTTTGAATAGTGTTACCCTCTCTAAAAGTGTTCCGTTTTTTAATTTTGTTCTGATGGGTACCTTTTTATTATTAGGTTTTTGCATATTTTAATAAAAAATAAAAACAGAGGCACTGACATGCATTTTTTCCAAGTATTAAAACATTTGTTTTTAATAAACAAATGTCTGAATTCATTACATCCTGACTCTGGAGGAGACATGCTGTGTGACCAAGAATAACCTGTTTTTAATGTGCATGATTTATGTTAACTAAGCTGCTTCTAGATGTCTCAATATTTATTCTAAAGTATTTTTAGAAATGTAGGTACTTGATAAGTTATTCTAAAGAAAGGCAATTGGCTCAATGCTGTTAAAGTAAGAAACAAGAGCCTGGGTAGTACTAGGTTATAAATATAAATATTCCTTTTGTAGCTGGACTTGCTTTAGAGATACAATGAACATGATAAGCTCCAGCAACAGAGTCACCCATTCGGTGTCACCAATGTCGGTAATGCTTGATCAGCCGGCCGCAGTATAGTAGCAGGACAGCTATAAAAGTCATTTAGTTGGTATGCTATATCCTGTTAACTTTTTTTTTGTGAAGCAGTCTTTCTAAGAATAATTATGATGTCAATGACAGGTAACAACTACAGATAACATGTTTTTGTTTAATACCTTAGTGACCAGACCGCTTTTCAATTTTCTTACCGTTTGGGACCAGGACTATTTCTACATTTCTGTGGTGTTTGTGTTTAGCTGTTTTTTTCCTCTTACTCATTTACTGTACCCACACATATTATATACCCTTTTCTCACCATTAACCCCTGAAGGACACATGACATGTGTGACATGTCATGATTCCCTTTTATTCCAGAAGTTTGGTCCTCAAGGGGTTAAATGGTCTTTCTAAAGATACCTTTTCTAAAGATAAGAACAGAAATATTGATATAGTGATTCTCAAAAAAAAAGGAATGAAAATCACTATCACCTGGAAATAAGAGTAGTCGTCGTAATGATGTCTATGAAGTGGTAAAGTCCTGTAGCTAAATAGATTAGTATAAAATATAGTGAAATATTGAAATTAAGTAATATAAAACCAAAACAGATAATGACAACAACCTAGTTAGGTAGGCTCCTATGTCTACATATATTTGCAGCTCAAAATTACTATATCCAGACAGAGTTCAAATGTATAAAAGGTAGCTTTATAAAATATGGCTCTCAGTGTATGAGAACTCTACTAGACAATATACCTAGTGAAAGCTGCTATATAGTGAAAAATATATCCCAGCAAGACATATCGTGTAGGGCTATTAGACGCAAAGGACAGAATAGTATTTCTTTCTGTTAGGCGATAATAACCTAAGATGCAGAGTAATAGCTTCTTCCCCCACAGTACTCTAAACATCAATCTACAGAGGGTAAATATTTGTCATAAGATACACCTAGATATATTATAAGAATGTATATACTTGTATCCTAATAGATAACCAGGAAATCAAAATGCTAGCAGAGTCTGTAGGTAGAGAGGAAAGATAGAAAGTCTAATGCCAGCAAAAACCGGCAAAAATTAGATTAAACAGCCTCTCTCCCTTCAAAACTAGCTAGATAGACATAGAAGCAAGAATAAAGAAAATTACAGCAACATGCTAATCAAAAAACATGCTTAAAGGTGCCATGCCCAGTGCCCATAACCCAAGGAGAAAAACGCACCCATTTCCTTGCAGTTACCTATGTGGAGCGTTATTAAAGTAGGGAAGGTTCTGTTGATGTCACAACGTAGCCATTTAGTGTTAATTGAATTTAAAGGATCACTATAGGGTCAGGTACACAAACATGTATTCCTGACCCTATAGTGCTAAAACCACCATCTAGCCCCCTCTGGGCCCCCCATGCCTCCATAAATATAGGTATTCAAGCCAGAAGCTGTAACTCTGCATGTTGTTTGCCTCAAAAAAAAAAAAAAACAAGCAGCCTGCTAACATCATCAGAAGTGGTGGCCTGATCCAATCACAATGCTTCCCCATACGATTGGCTAAGACTGACAATGAGGCAGATCAGGGGCAGAGCCAGCATGATTCAAACACAGCCCTGGCCAATCAGCATCTCCTCATAGAGATGAATTGAATGAATGAATTTCTATGAGGAAAGTTCAGTGTCTGTATGCAGAGGGAGGAGATACTGAATGTTTGGATGCATTTTAGGCAGCCATGACGCAGGAAAGATCTCCAACAGCCATCTGAGGAGTAGTCAGTGAAGTTATCACTAGGCTGTAATGTAAACACTGCATTTTCTCTGAAAAGACAGTGTTTACAGCAAACAACCTGAAGGTAATGATTCTACTCACCAGAACAAATTCAATAAGCTGTAGTTGTTCTGGTGACTATAGTGTCCCTTTAAGTGATATACACACACCCTCATTGACATCCGGATAGTTCATTGGCGGATTTTAGATTGACTCACATGGGATTTATGTATATAATACGGATCTTTTGTTGGCATTAGACTTTTTATCTTTCCTCTCTATCAACAGACTTGCTAGCATTTTGATTTCCTGGTTATCTATTAGGATACAAGTATATACATTCTTATAATATATCTAGGTGCATCTTGTGACAAATATCTATAATATTTTCTTAGATACTAGGTCAATATCCTGGATTAGTACCCTCTGTAGTTTGATTTTTTAAGTACTGTGGGGGAAGAAGCTATTACTCTGCATCTTAGGTTATTATCGCCTAACAGAAAGAAACATTATTTTGTTCTTAGTTTCTATTAGTCGTACAGGATATGTCTTTCCTGGATATATCTTTTACTATATGGCAACTTTCACTAGGTATATAGTCCAGTAGAGTTCTCATATACTGAGAGCCATATTCAATAAAGCTACATTTTATACATTTGAACTCTGTCTGGATATAGTAATTTTGAGCTGCAATATATGTAGACATATGAGCCTATCTAACTAGGTTGTTGGCATTATCTGTTTTGGTTTTATATTACTTCATTTCAATATTTCACTATATTTTATACTAATCTATTTAGCTGCAGGACTTTACCACTTCATAGACATCATTACGACGACTACTCTTATTTCCAGGCGATATGTGATTTTCATTCCTTTTTTTTGAGAATCACTATACCTATATTTCTGTGCTTTTCTGTTTAGTTTGTATTAGGGTTAAGCCCTGAGAGACCCCTGGAGTCTCGAACTGGTGCTAAGGATAACCAGTTCAACCTGGACGCTATTTTTGTTTCACGTGTCACAGGCGGGACCGATCAATTATCCTTTACTTGTTTGTTCTTTTCTAAAGATATAATAGATCATTTTCATCATATCATATAATTTACAATAAAAAAATATTATGAAATATGACTAAAACAAATTAAAAAAACACACTTTTTCTAACTTTGACCCCCAGAATCTGTAACGCATCTGCAACCGCCAAAAAACACCCGTGCTAAATAGTTTCAAAATTTTGTCCTGAGGTTAGAAATACCCAATGTTCTTAGCTTTTTTTTTTAAGTTATAGGGCTATAAGTACATGTAGCACTTTGCTATTTCCAATCCATTTTTTTCAAAAATTAACACAAGTTACATTGTAACACTGATATCTGTCAGGAATCCCTTACTAACCCTTCACATGTCTACATTTTTTAAAAGAAGACAAACTAAGGTATTAAACTTGGGGTATTTTGACTCGTTTCATGCAACCATTGTACCACCAATCTATGCCAAATTTAAGAAAAAATAAATAATTGGTGATTTTTCTGAAACACATAGCAATTTAAGAATACATGTACTGAGAACTTTAAGGGTTACTGCCAAAGAACACCCCAATATGTGCTCAGCAACATCCCCGAGTACAGTGATACCACCCATGTATAGGTGTGTCGAGTTCTCTGGGGGCTAAAAGACCTTATTTTGAGGGTGCGCATTCTAGTTTTCCAACTTGGAATTTTCACAGTTGGTCATCATGCACCCATGTCTTATTTGGGACATTTTTGAGGCCTGTCAATGTAATTTACCCCCATCAAACCATATGTTTTTGAAAAGTAGACAACCCAGGGTATTCAATATGAGGTATGTCCATTTTTTTTTTTTAGTAGCCACTTGGTCACAAACACTGGCCAAAGTTAGCATTTATATTTGTTTGTGTGTTAAAAATGCAAAAAAAACATTATGAACGCTAACTTTCGCCAGTGGTTGTGACTAAGTGGCTACTAAAAGAGACTAAACATACTCCATTTGCAATACCTTGGGTTGTGTTGTTTTGCAAATGGTATGCCATCATGGGGGTAATTCTCATTCCTGGGCTACCATACGGTCTCAAAGGCAACATAACCAATCTGACAAATTTCAATGTGAAAAAAATTGCCTTATATTTGACCCTGTAACTTTCAAAAACACTATAAAACCTGTACATGGGGGGTACTGTTATTCTCGAGACACTTCGCTGAATACAAATATTAGTGTTTGAAAAAAGTAAAACGTATAATAACAATCAGTTATGAAAGTGCCTGACAATATCATTGTCTTGGAAACTTGCAGGCTTAAATATTGTGTTAGCAAATTAAATTCTCTGGACTTTCAGCCTGGGTTGCCAGGCTAGTCCCTCAAAATTCAATCAATAAAATTACTTAATTATGTAAAAATATTACAAAAATATGCACGTAGAATTTAAATATATATATACATATTTATATATTTGAAGTCTATGTGTATATTTAGGAAATTATTTATGTAAATATGCATATGGACATATATATATGTATATGTATATATATATATATATATATATATATAAAATTACATTCTAAGTGTATTTTGATATAAGTATATATATATATATTAATGTAAAAATAGTTAGAATAAAATTACATATATATCATTAAAAAAAAAAATTAAAATTATTTTTACAATTTTTTTATTTATTTTTTATTAATTATTATTTTTTATAATAATATATATATACACAATGTATATAGTTATTATATATATATATATTATATATATATATATATATATATATACACACGTGTGTAATTTTACTCTAAGTGTATTTTTATATTAATATATGTATATATTAATTAAAAAATACACTTAGTATGACATTATATATAGGATATATAATATATCTATTTAATTTATAAAAAAAAAATTGGGGGGGGGTTTGTTTACCAGCAGGGGGACACCTATTGCGGCCATGTGACGGCAGAGGGGGGACTGTCTGTGCTGTTAGACAGTCCCCCCAGTGGAACAGAAGACCGCGGCGATCAGGGGAGCCGCAACGATCAGGTAAATACATGGGAGAGGGAGAGGGAGGGAAGGGGATATTTTTTACATTTTATTATTATTATTATTATTATTTATTTACTTTTTTACTGACTGCCTCGACCCCTCGAGGAGCCCTTTTCACTGTAGTAGTTATCGGTTGCTAGGTATATGGAAGGCTAGGGAGATGGTAGATTGAAGTTATTTTAGTAGTGTGGAAGATGGGTAGAAGGGGAAAGAAGAACAAAGTTATTTGTTTAGTACACCTGTCAGCAAGGGGTCCTGAGGACACAAATTAATTTACTTTAAAATGTTACTTTGGATCATTTTTTTCTTTTTCTTTTGGTATGTCACTTGTTGTTCTTCATGCAGGAAAGGGGAAAGATACTCAGCATGCCTTTAGTTAATGGAGGGGGCCCACGGGCTCAACATTTGTCTGTGTTAGCATAGTGTCTCTATACTCACCTAAAAAAGTGAGTGTAAATATTATTGCAGTGCATGTCTAGTCAGGTTATGCTGGGTATCTAGCACTGGTGTCACACATTTGAGGTGACTTACTTCTCGTGTTTTTTAAATTATACATTTAAAATGAAAAGACACACACTTGTAGTTTAAAACACCAAGACATCAGTAGTGACACTTTTTTTTTATATGAGGCTAAAATGTACCCTTTCACTTACTGAGTGTTACTCATGCCTAATAAAGACTTTTTATTTTCTGCCAGTCCCACTTTTCTAATAAAGTTCCATATTGATTGTGGCGAAAGTAACCTCGCCACTGTTTTTTGGAGGGGCCTGTTTGCCAGCCTCCTGCCCTGCGACTATGGCCCTGGGATGTATTGCCCTTCTAGGAATTGATTTGGGCATATTGTATTTTATTATGCTGCTGCTGGCCCTTTAAGAATCATCTGGGGACATACTGTGGAGTTACTGGGTGGCCACCATTTCATGTATCAGAGGCACATGGTGAGAACAATGGATGAAGCCCATGGTGAAAACAATGGATGGCGGCCATTTTAACTCACAGACACTGTTTGGACTTTTCTACACAGTGCCATCTCGCCGGTATTTCATGCAGTAGTTTTAAACTATACAACAGGGGACACATTATACAGTAATTATTTTTCATATAGCCTGTATATGTTCTGCGGAATATGCATTAAACTGTATCTTCCAAACTACTGAACAGATCTGGGTTCACCTGGGATTTTGGTTATGTGGTTCACCCAGATCCCCCGGTTCCGAGGATATATTTTTATGGGGTTATTGCATGTTTTTGGGTCCCTGTGATATGTTTTATAAAACTGTATTTCTCTGCCTGTGATAATTATATTACCCATTGTGTTCAGTAATCATATCACAGGTAGAGGGGAGGATTTTGTGTAGGAGTATCTGTGTGTATTGTACAGATTGATTGGTTGTATTTCAAAACCCTGTGGGCGGTACTATGTTTGTGGATTGTGAATAAAAGAGGCTGTATGTGCCAGTACAGTCAGTTCTGCTTGACCTCAAAACGAAGTGTCGTCTCGTTATTGGTGGAATTGGATTGTATGCTGATTGCCAGGAGTGTAAGCTGATTGTATGCTTTTCCTGTTCAGCTGTTAACAGCATTCATATGCTTGAGAGCATTTGTATGCTTCTCCGGTTCGGTGGTTGTGGTGTCTGCTGCAGTGCTTGGAGTCTTCAGGAAGCGCTTGGAGCATCCTTCAACAGAGGTACCCAGTCGGGGTGCCAGGTGATCCGTTACATTGATCAACTCTAGGTTTTTAAAAAAATCTTTTTATCTGTTTAAAATTAATAAAACTAATATGCTGATTCTCTGGAACAATATGTTACGATACACTTTAATAAAACATTGTTCAATAAGGACATGCAGAATTTGTATTTATTATATCATCTCTAATGGTATTTTTTTTAAAACGAAAGAAAGAAACTATATCTATTACACTCTTACTGTATAATAATGGCATTGTTTTAGAGAGACATCATTATTTAACAACCATATGAATAAGAGACTATCAACTGCTGTTAATTCATATGTTGCTCTTTCCAAAAACAAATTATATTTTGCCTGGTGATGAATACCATAAAAAAAAAAGATCACAATGGAGCATTAAGGCAGTTCATTCTCTCTGAAAGAAAATTAAATGACTGGGCTTTTTGCATTTTATTTTCTGAGTACAATTTAAGTCCGAATTTGTCCATGAATATTTAGCAGCTGCGCTGATGTATGTCATAAAAGCTTCTGAAAAATAACTACTGCCTACATTAGGAAAATTGCTGAAAATCAGTAAAGATGAGTGGGGAATATGTCAAGAGAATTGGAGTCACCATAACAATAACACATGCACTGCATTCTTCAAACACCTTTAAAATGATGTAAATTACAAGATACAGAACAAATAAAAAATGGGTGAAAGACTTTATGACAATTACTTAACCACATAGTGATTATTTTATTATCATATACACACATATGCCGAATATATCAAAATTTAACCGCAAGGCTGATTTATTAACATATCTAATGGCATGTTCATCATAGTTACTCTTATCTATGCCAACGGGGTAATAAATAGATCACTGCTAGGATAATTACGTGGATGTAAACTTGAGTACTACACATTCATTTGTAATAATGAAGCACTCTTTCATATTAGCTCTTGTAGCATAAATGCAAGTTAGATCTTTAAAGGACACTCTAAGTACAAAAAACACTATATCTTAATGTAGTGGTCTTGGTCCAAAGACCCTTTGGATTATTCACTAAAGTTAGAAATGAAAAGTTTATTTTAAAACCCAGGCTCAGGTGGCCGGCACAGCTCACACACACAGGGACAGGCAGCCGCATTACTTCAAAACCAGCCACAAGTAAGAAAGTGGGGGTGGAGCCAAATCGATGGGGCGGAGCCAAATCAGGGGCAGCCCCCACCAGCTGCTGTTACTGCTGCACATCCAGGGGAAGCAAGAAGGAGTCCCTGCTTCCCCATCTAACAGACTCCAGAGAGGGACTACAATGAATCCACTCCTCATCCAGCCCATACTGTCTGTAAGTAAGATTGTGCGTTTGTGTGTGTGTGTGTGTGTGTGTGTGTGATTGTCTGCATGTGACTGTGTGTGTGTGTGTGATTGCCTGCCTATGACTGTCTGCATGTGACTGTGTGTGACTGTCTGCATTTGACTGTGTGTGTGTGACAGCATGTGATTGTGTGATGATGCCTGTAACTGTGTGTGACTGTCTGTCTGTGACTGTGTGCATGACTGTCTGCCTGAAACTGTGTGTGACTGTATGCCTGCAACTGTGTGTGTGACTTTCTACCTGTAACTGTGTGTGGGGGTGCAGGGATTTTGTAGAAGAAGAGTTTTGTATTGGGGCAGGGGTCTTGTATAAGGGGGGGCTGAGCAGGGGATTTGTGGAAGGGTGGTGCAGGGTTTTTTAAAAGGGGGCAGCACAGGTGTTTGTAGAAGGGGGGCAGGACATGTTTTTTTTAGGAGGGAGGCGGGGCAAGACAGGGGTTTTGTAGAAGGGGCAGACAGGGGTTTTCACAAAGTTTACAAAAGAAAACATTTAAAAAATGTTGCAGGTGTTTTTTACATTTGGGAGTGGAGGGGGGTGCCAAACACAGGATACGCCGTGGGTGCCAAATGCTCTAGATACGCCCTTGGCCTCATTAATATGTTGTATATTTTGCATGCTCAAATCGTTATAGTTTTTGCACAAACAAAATAATTCACAACCTGGCTGCAAACAGTCAGAGAAACGACAGACAGTCAGGGATTAGTTCATCGGTTGAGAGTACTTAGATTAACTTAGAATGAGCCATCCTGCAATGCAGGAGAGCTAATGATAGCTGCATGGGGTGGCTAGTGCATGATGAACCCCAGGCAAGTTGTCAAACTGTTAGCAAATGGTTTGACTATGTACTCTGGGAAGGCGCCAGTGCCAGAGCATGCTTTAGTTGTTATGGCCCTAGAGTGTTCCTTTAACCCCTTCAGGACCAAACTCCTGGAATAAAAGGGAATCATGACATGTCACACATGTCATGTGTCCTTAAGGGGTTAAGTTGGTAAGATAAAATATATTATCAGGGGAAAAGGTTAGGGGAACAACATCAACATTACATATATTTAGGAGGCATTGTGATGGATGCAGGGACAGAGTTTATTTGGTTGCGGTTATTTGTGCCACGAGGACTGGAACCCCATCGCATATTGGAAATCAAGTGGATAGATAACATTAAATCGAGTCGATAGACTATTTTTGGCACTCTTTGGTACATTGAGGAGATGGACTATGACTATTACCATGTCATTTGAGCATCGCTTGTCACTGTACTTTGAGGGAAGTTAAGCACACCTAGAATATGCGAGTGGTGTTTATTCTCCCAGCTGTGCATCTTCTAATTCTGTACTTTTGAGGAAGAGTTACCTTTATGGCCAAGGAAAGAGAGCAGCAAAAATGTTGATTAGGATATTGGGCACTGTTGGTCTTTTCATTTACTTTAGACTGTTTAAGTATCATGGGAACTGGAGTTCAGAAATTGCTGCCCAAGTAGGTTAGCCATCACTGATTTACAGTACTAGAGAACACATGTGATCAGCAGTGTTTCTAAGGCGTTTCTTACGGTTATAACGGTTATAATTTACATAGAACCAATATTTGCTGCAGTCCAATAAAAACAAATTGAAGGGGTCTTAGAATTCAGTTTTGTAAAAAAAAAAAGAACAATACTTCATTTAGATTTATGTACGTGTTTCTGTGTATTGTGTATTGTAGAAAAGAAGGAAACAGCGCTAAAATAGACCAATCCTATAAATAGATAAAGTAAGAGGCAGCAACCTAAAAAAAGGGTTCCCTCTAAGCCCTATGAACAAAGGTAATATACAAGACAAAACAGAAGAAGGTTGCGCCAAAGCTGGCTAAAGTGCAGCTGAAATGAACAAAGTCCAAAGTGTAAGTGGTGCCAAAACAAAGTCTTTAGTTGGGCCTGATGGGGCACCGACGGCCTATGTGGAGGAGTATTCTCTCTAAGGGTCAATTGAAGATGGTTTTACAGGATCCGTATGTAAAGAAAGAAACAAACAATAGTGCAAATACATCTGATATGAGGTTTGATATGCAGGAAGAAGAGATCTATAGTAATCCTACTCACGTGTAGTAAAGCTGAACTACTTTTGCATTAGTACTACTCATTATTATATTGCAGAGGCACATTAATGTCAAATTGATAGACACTACATTTCATATTTAAAGGGACACTATAATGAAGAAAACAACTTTAGCTTAATAAAGCAGTTTTGGTGTACACATGCCATGCACTCTCACTGCTTAATTCTCTGCTATTTAGGAGTTAAATCACTTTGTTCACACAGCTCTAGGCACACCAGTCTGCATGTGACTTACACAGCCTTCCTAAAAACTTCCTGTAAAGAGTCATCTTATGTGTATGCAAATTTGGTTAAATTTAGAATTTCTTATCTCCTGCTCTGTTAATAGATTGCTAGACCCTATAGGAGCCTATTATATGTGAGTAAAGTTCAAATGAGAGATTAGGAGATCAAAACTTTTAAAGTAAGTTACATCTGAGTGAAAATAAAACAATTTTTTTCATGCAGGCTGTGGCAGTCACAGGCAGGGGAGGTGTGGCTAGGGTTGCATAAACAAAAACAAAATTGATTTAACTCCTAAATGGCAGTTCATAAATTGGGCAGTGAAACTTCAGAGACATGATCTAGATTCTAGACACAAAAACTGCTTAATTAAGCTAAACATGTTTTGGGTGACTATAGTGTCGCTTTAAGTTGCCTGATCTCCTCATTAATGGGAGGAGAATTAAAAATGCATATTGCATAACTTTTAAAAAATAAATACTTCCATGTAAGGTGTATTTTGTTAGAATTGCCCTAAAAGGGTAAATCTGTTCACCTTATGTGATACATTACTGTTGGAAATAAAGTCACAGACACATTAAAGGGACTCTATAATGTATGTAAACACACTGTAGCATCCTTTTAAATGTTGTTTTCTTTTTTGGCCTCCATCCAGAATCAGTTTCTTGAAATAAATTGTACTAAAACAAAATAATTTCCAATATGAGAAATATGTTCCAGTAGAACTGAAAATTCAGATAGCTGAAAATAATTAGTAAGGATATGGACTAATCCAGAAGAACAGAAGATACACCTCCCATTACCCTTATCCCATTTCATTTTACATGAAATTGTATGCTGTTTTTAATCTCCCCAAGCAAAGGAAATTTTGAACAAACAGTAGTAAAGTAATTCGCTATAGAATTAACTGCAAAGAGCAATTAGCGCTTCATTAATATGCAAATGTGGTCCACTGCAAATTCATCTATGTATGAGGGTTTAAATATGCAAACATTGCTGAGCATCAGACCCAGATGCCTTTATTTACTTTGAAATTTTCGGCCTTAGTTAATAATGTTGTTGACTGAAATACACAGCATCTACAAAAATCTTTAATTCTAGCTAAAATAATGATACAAATAAATCTAGTTATTTAACATTACTTTTAACTTTCATCAATAACATAGAAGATACTCAAAACGTTACAAACATTCTTACAAAATGATATTATTCTGAGACTTCATAAATAACCTTCGATAATGTCGATAATAGCTTAAAATATCTGCCTCCGTATCTATGCTTTCGATTTTTGGGGGATTGTGGGTACATATGTTATCGTTCTTCTAGTTACTCTTGACACTTGGTCTTGGATTTGTCACTATGGCAGTTGGAAGGGAGCAAAACCATTCTAAAAACAGACATATCTGAGCAACATTGTCTTTCAGCAAAAACGAACTCTGAGATTTCCCACAGGATCTATTATTCCATTCACATAGAATAAGCTGTTTTGGTCTATTGTGAGAGGTGGGTGGAGTACTCCAGCATTTGCCTAATTCAAAGCTGCCTAGACTTACCGTCTGGACACCATGTAGTACTGGAAACAAACTATTGTTTAATTTTGATTATTGTCAATAGCCATTCACTCCTAGTATTGCTTCCTGGTAGACACTTTTCAAGAATCCAGAGATTGATCATACACTTGCGAATCAGAGTCGCTAGCTTCAGAACTAACTAAGCAGAAAAGACTGAAAATTCCACTGCTGTGGCTAATGCCTTCTCCTAGCATACTCCTAGCATACTAGCATTCACTATACTACCAGACCAAGCGCTCTGAAATTCTACCACCCGGTCACCTATCTATGCAGGTTATATTCTCCTGAGCAGCCAACCCAGGACATCCGCATAGAACTGTTCATTGGCTGGGAACTGACCCGTGGCCAGTCAAACCTTTAACTTTGTGGTGATCCTACATCATGAAGATGATCTTGAAGCTATTTTAAAATACCACAAATGTGGGGTTTACTGAGGGAAAAATTTATATTTTGGGGTATTTTGTTAAGGCCCCCTGTAGTCGGGAAGTTGGTCAGATTAGCGGTACTTGATCTAGTTATCTCCCAGAAACACTAGACACCTGTGCACCTGTGTGGGATCTGCATTGTTTTAGTTAACGACCTCCTGCTGGTGGTCTGTGTATAAATGTGTGTACTGTAGCCCAATAAAGGATGTCTGATTTCACCCTTCATCAAATTTTGGGAGGCTGTATCACTGAATGCTCAGCGAGAATAGGAGAGAGACTTTGGTGGAAATAATCTGGTCGAGTTATCTTATCTTCAATTCAATTTGGTGTATCAACTAAGCCAGTATCAGATTAAGTCACTGCATATGAAAGTTCTTTAGTAAAGAAACACATGAACAACAGGACACAACACTACAGCGCTTAATGTATTAATGTATCATGTAATAAGGATCCGTGATAACCAAAGTTGTATATTCTTTGTTTATAGGTCACTTCAATAAGGGATTTTTATTTGCATGGAGCTACTTCATCAGATGATCACTTCCTTTAATCACTGGATGCCCAGGCAAAGTATGATATGTCCAGGCAAGCTTTATCTACCTATCTATCTAGCTTTGGACAGAAGGCTCTGTCAAAAACAATGGTAATTAAAGTATGCAGAGCTGTGTCACAAATACGTCTTCAATATAGCAAAGCTCCTAAATATGTAAGTTTAAACTTTGAGGAGTATAATTTGTTAAGAAAGCAGTCCAACCTCCAGAGCATAAAAAAGATAAAGGGAAGACTATACTGAATAAAGACTAATAAAGACCAAAAGTGATTAAAATATGCAAAAGGGGGGAAGTCACCAATGAAATATGCCCACTGTATCCATTGATTCTCATGGTGATTGCACTACTTTTAGTACATTAGACCAGTTTTTAGAACAAAACACATTGAGAAATCCCCCACCCAATATGTTTTATTCATATGTTTCAGGTTTCATTTTGGTAGCTGATGTAGCAAACACCAGGTGAATCTACCCAACCAAACCATACTAAACAGATATGAGTTTAGAGCATGTCTGTTCACGTTAATATTTATCCTACATGAAGCTGTATCAAAGTGCACCAGGACAAAGCAAGTTGTATCATCTTAAACTTTGTGAAGGCGTATGAAACTAGCACCAGCATATGAAGTCTGAGACTTACTAAACATTTTAAATATCTGAAAAACTTTACTTCCTTAAAAGGCCACTAAAGTCACCTGGCCACTTAATGTCGATTGCCAATTCACCTGCCGTTCAACTATTCAAGGTAAAACTGATGTTTTTCAGAAAAGGTTAAACACACCTCCATTGTGCATGTCACACTGACAGTAACGGAGGAGTGCCCTCTGCAATGACTGTCACATGATGCAGAAGCCCCCATAGGAAAGCTTTGATTGAATAAGTGCTGCATGTGCATCAGGTCCCCAGTGGTTTTCTGTGAAGAGCACTGGATTGGAGCACGCCAAAGGAGGCCATGTCTCCTCCATGACTTTGTGGGAAGAGGAGTGTTAAGGCTCCTCCCCACTGGAAAAAGGTTGGTAAAAAACTTTGATTTACAATTTTTATGACACACGTGGGGGGTGTGGCATATAACTAGGGACAGGCTCACTAAAGAAATAGAAATATAGGTTTAGGCTTTAGTGTTCATTTAATTTACACATGTCAATAACAAGTTAATTTTATTGTGTTTGAATTTATATTGTTCACTTGGAATGTAGTCAACGCAGTGACACAATATAATAATGTTTCCTCAGGAAAGTTCAGAGTAGGAACTAAAACATCAACCTCTGCATTGTTGGATATAATAAAGTAAGATTTTTTTGTATTTTGGAATCCCATACTGAGCACCGGGTATCAAGTATTATCTATATTGTGATAAAATACATGGTGTTGAATGGGATGATGTGTATATTTCCTCTGGATTTTTTAAAGAGGTGTATGATATTTTACGCCAGGGTGTGTATGTGTTGTTTGCAACATAATGAATAGTTAGATGTCGGGCCCTGCAGTGGAGTATTCAGAGAGTAGGACAGGCCCATGCTCCACTATGCAGTTTACAGAGAACTGGGAGTTCAGACTGATTCAACCCAGTGCTCAGCTGCAAGTAATCAGCTGCAGTAAATGTAATAAATCCCTCCTGGATAGACAGGTAAGGGAGACTCTTATTTTGTTTCTCCTGTGAGTGCTGGAAGCAGAATGCTAAGCTGCAAGTAAGAGAACTGGAGTGCAGAAAACTGACATTTTACAAGGTTAGTGAAAACCTGTGTTACCTTTAGTCTATTACCTGATAGTAAGGAATATTTATGTTAGTAAGTGCTCAGATGAGCTAGGATTTTGTTTGTAGGGATATTTTTGTTTTGTGATGTGTTTCTTATGCTGCCTCCTGAAGTGGACTGTGCAATAAATTATCTGGATTTATTTGCATCTACAAGACTGTCTATTTAATAACCAAGAGGACTGTGCTATTTGCAAGGACATGGTGCCCTGAGTGGTTGCAGACTCACAATATATAACATATGATATGTTATATAATATATTATTGGCTTTGTGTGCTGCAGCTGCCTTTTTCAAATCCCACCAGAGATTTTCTATGAGGTTCACACCAGGTGACTGTGATGG
Source organism: Pelobates fuscus (assembly GCF_036172605.1). Classification (NCBI taxonomy): domain Eukaryota; kingdom Metazoa; phylum Chordata; class Amphibia; order Anura; family Pelobatidae; genus Pelobates; species Pelobates fuscus. The sequence continues at coordinate 235,865,168 of NC_086317.1, forward strand.
TAACTGTAGAACTTTCTAGGATGTCTTCTGCAACCAAGCCTTGGTGACATTTGAGTTATGCTTGGGATCAGTATCTTGTTGGAAGGTCCAGTGATGCCCAACTTCAGTTTCCTCACAGACTGCAGTATGTTAAGCTGAATTATATCAGTGGCTCATTATTTGTTATAAATACACAGAAATAGTATATCGTAGATCAACTGTAAAATAGTTACAATGCCCGTTTAGTAGCAATTCATTCACTAATTTTCACTAATAACAATTAATTATCCCCAAATGTGCTAGCTGCATGAAATAAGACAGAAAAGTGCTTTTTAATAATTAGATGACACTTAGAAACACTGTAGACGTTTTCTCCTTAGATTTCTTGATACTTCAATGAATCTATCTTGCCTTTCACATGCTGCAGATTTCCAGTGCCAGACGATGCAAAACAGCCAGTATTATTTAATCACTCCAAAGAACAGAATCCCCAAACTTCTGTGGCTTATTTATAGGATTTTGAGCATCATGGAGCGGGGCTTTTGGGTCAGTAGTGGTGTACATCTTTGAGTTCTGGCATAGAAACCTTCCGCGTTTAGTATGGGGCTTACTGTGCTTTCTGAAACCTTAGTTCCTGTTGCCATCAAGTTTTGCTGCAGGTCTTCTGAAGTCCCTCAATGGTTTTTCACAACTTGCCTTTTCAGAAATCTGAGTGCAGCCATTGATAGCTTCCTTTTTCTGCCCTGTCCAAGTGGTGTAACACTGTTCCTTTAGATTCGAACTTGCAAACTATGTTTCCAACGTTGTCCCAAGGAACATTTAGTGCCATCACTATCTTTTTGCAGCCTGTTCCTTGTTTATGAATGGCGATGATCTATTCACTTAACTTTATGGACCATTCTTTTGACTTATTTCTAACATGCTGTCAAATGTAACACTCAACAAACCTATTGCCAGTTTAGATATTTCAAGTGTTCCAGCTCAAGCACACCTTGTGCAACTAATGAAGCTCTTGATTAGTTGAATCAGGTGTACTTGAGACAACACCTGGTTTGCATTTTTGTACTGTTGTGAGTGATTCTATTGAGGGGGTTGAATCATTTTGTGACTGGAAAAGTCCTAAGTTGTATTTTCAGCTGAACTTGAAGCGTTTGTTCGTTGCGTTGAGCTATGTCAATTGCTTTTGTTTGATTTGTTCATTGCAAACAGCTGAACGTCTGTAAATCTTTACAATAAACCTGATTTTTTAATAGGGGTTGAATCATTTTGATTACAACTAGACGCCCAACCCAGGGACCAGCTAGAGAAGCCCTGCACAACAGAACAGTACCATACACCTGCGGAGAGAGGTAGAGGCAGAGAAGGGGATATGGCAGCACAGCCAGCGAATGGGAACGATTGCAAAGGCCTTTGGCCGGGAGTGCCAACACAATCCACAATGACATGTAGCATGCTGCACCAAGTGTGCAGCTGATGTACAAGAGGAAAAAACCCAAGAGGAACCATGAAGGGACCAGGAGGAAAAACGGGCCGCAAGCGTGATAGCGGAACAGTTAAAACATAGATTTTTATTGAAAATATGTATTAGAAAAGAGTAACAATACATGACAACCAAATGGGACATGCAGGTCCACAACAATCTAAACATGATGCCAGGTAATGAATAAACAAACAATATATTTGTATCAATGTGCGTAATAAGAAAGATTACAAATTGTTCTCTGGTTAAATGACAGTCAGAGCAGGGGAAGCTCTGTAATGGATATTGCTCACCTGGAGACAGCAGCAAAGAAAGAGAAAGTGGGAATGTCCAGTTGAAGGACCACTATAGTGCCCGGAAAACATACTTGTTTTCCTGGCACTATAGTGCCCTGAGGGTGCCCCCACCCTCAGGGCCTCACTCCCGTAGCGCTGAAGGGGGAGGAAGGGGTTAGTCCCTTACCTTTTTTCCAGCGCCGGGTTCCCCCGGCGCTGGGACTCTCCTCCCTCTTCTTCCGTCATCGGCTGATTGCACGGCAAGAGCCGCACGTGCATTCAGCCAGTTCATAGGAAAGCATTATAAATGCTTTCCTATGGACGCTGGCGTCTTCTCACTGTGAAAATCACAGTGAGAAGCGCGGAAGCGCCTCTAGCGGCTGTCAATGAGACAGTCACTAGAGGCTGGATTAACCCTAAAGTAAACATAGCAGTTTCTCCGAAACTATGTTTACTGCAAAAAGGGTTAAACCTAGCTGGACCTGGCACCCAGACCACTTCATTAAGCTGAAGTGGTCTGGGTGCCTTTAGTGGTCCTTTAAAGGATTTTATATGCCTAACATTAGGCTGGTTGGTTGTTTTCTTTTGACTATGTTAACTGTTTCTGTGCTGCTGGAGGTGTCAGTAACGAAGGTATAAGCAAATATAAAGTCTCCTGTCTTGCTGTAATATTTCCAAACAGCTAAACAAAAGTTGAATTTGAAATCCAACACAAACATTTCAGTATGTTAAGCTGAATTATATCAGTGGCTAATTATTTGTTATAAAAACACAGAAATAGTGTATCATAAATCAACTGTAAAATAGTAACAATGTCCCTTTAGTAGCAATTCAGTCACGACTAGACACATTTTTCCAATAACAATTAATTATCCCCAAATGTGCTAGCAAAATGAAATAAGACAGAAAAGTGTTTTTTAATAATTAGATGACACGTAGAAACACTATAGATGCTGCTTATTGATACACTTTATAACAATGCTGGATATAAAATCCTCATATTTACAGCACTGTAAAAATATCTGTTTATCCAGCTATTAATTTCTTAACATGCTTATGACAAGATGCTTCCTTATCCACAGGCCTATCTCATTAAAAAAACAAAAACACAGAATTGTGTAATCTATATATAAACTGTGACCTCAGATATTTAGATAATATTGGTTGTCTACAAATATTATGAATATTATATTGACAGTGGTTAAAGTGTCTCTATTATCAATAATTACATGCATCTTGTAAGACTATTGGCACAGAAGCAACCTGCTAATTCCAGGCCCAGTATGTACAATTAAGAGGCTACAGGAATTCACAACAATAAATCAACGCTCCAAGCACAATAACGGCTATAGCTGAATGTAGTGGTTAAGATGCCAGGAGTGCCAAGGTGGCATCCCGTGGTAAATAGGCATACCAATTTAGTAAGGCAGGCTTATGGTTATGGTGCATGAACTGTTCTTTTAATGACTTGATTTCCCTCCTGCCGCAACTGCGAGCAACTCCTACCTACTGCGAGACAGTTCTTTATTTTTGTTGTCTACCAAATGTGTAAGTGATAGGTGTGAAAGAAAACAACCGTAACCTGACATGTCATTATACAAATTAGCACCAAAATATTATTATATTTGCTGTACACTACTGTGGGCAGTTTATTATATTCATGCAGGAAATATACACTTTGCAGGCTGATTATCATTACTTTAAAATGCTTCTCCAACAGCATGTGTAGTTCATATGCTGCAATGTGTATTCAGTTTTAAATATCAGTCCCTGTGGAATCCAGGACACAACTAGTTAAATGAACACAATAGGGTCAGGAACACAAACATGTAATCCTGACCCTAGTGTTAAAACCACCATATAGGTGGCTTGCGCCCCTTAGAAGGGGTTAAAACTTACGTTATTTCCAGCACCATGCATGTTGGTGCTGGCGCTGGCCCTGTCCCCGATCCACTTCCTTGGTGACATCATCAGAACTTATTAGAATTTTTAGCCAAACCAATGCTTTTCCACAGGGAAACACTGTTTTGGCCAGTCAGCCCCTCCTCATAGAGATGCATTGAATCAATGCATCTCTATGAGGAAAATTAAGCGTCTCCACACTGAACAGCAGTGCTGCCTACTGTGCAGCACTGCCCCACAAAGCACCTTCAGTGGCCATCTGAGGAATGGCCAGTGAAGATATTCCTAGGAGGAAATGTAAACACTGCCTTTTCACTGAAAAGGCAGTGTTTGCATGAAAATGACGGAAGGGAATGATTATACTCACCAGCACAACCACAGTAAGCTGTAGTTGTTCTGGTGACTAGTGATGTACCGAACTGTCCGCCGGCGAACAGTTCCTGGCGAAATTAGCGTGTTCGCGTTCGCCGCGGCGGGCGGACACATGCGCAGTTCGATCCGCCCCTATTCGTCATCATTGGGCAAACTTTGACCCTGTGCCTCTCGGTCAGCAGACACATTCCAGCCAATCAGCAGCACTCCCTCCCTTCCACACCCTCCAACCTCCCTCCCAGCATCCATTTTCGATTCATTCTGAAGCTGCATGCTTAGTGAGAGGAGGGAAAGTTTAGCTGCTGCTGATTAGATAGGGAAATTGATAGCTAGGCTAGGGTATTCAGTGTCCACTACAATCCTGAAGGACTCATCTGATCTCTGCTGTAAGGACAGCACCCCAAAAAGCCCCTTTTAGGGCTATAACATCAGGCTGCTTTTTTTTTTTTTTTCCTGTGTAATGTAATTGCAGGTGCCTGCCTGCCAGCTTCTGTGTGAGGTTCACATTGGATACTGTGCCTACTTGCCCAGTGCCACCACTCATATCTGTTTTAACAATAGGTTAAGCTTTAGATTTAAAATAAATATTTTTTTTTCACTGTAATAGAAGAGCAGTTGCCTGCCTGCCAGCTTCTGTGTGAGGTTCACATTGGATACTGTGCCCACTTGCCCAGTGCCACCACTCATATCTGTTTTAACAATTGGTTAAGCTTTAGATTTAAAATAAATAATTTTTTTTCACTGTAATAGAAAAGCAGTTGCCTGCCTGCCAGCTTCTGTGTCAGGTTGGATGCCTTGCCCATTTGCACAGTCAGTGCCACCACTCATATCTGTTTTAACAATTGGTTAAGCTTTAGATTTAAAATAAATAATTTTTTTTCACTGTAATAGAAAAGCAGTTGCCTGCCTGCCAGCTTCTGTGTCAGGTTGGATGCCTTGCCCATTTGCACAGTCAGTGCCACCACTCATATCTGTTTTAACAATTGGTTAAGCTTTAGATTTTAAATAAATAATTTTTTTCACTGTAATAGAAGATCAGTTAGTTGTCTGCAAGCGTCTGGGTGTCAGGCCTACTTCAGCGTGTGCTCTGCAGACCTGTGCCAGCGTGCTTTGACAGTTGCCAATCATTTCTGGTGTCTCTTTAGCGTGCTTTTACAAAGAAAAAAGGTTTCCAGTGTAAGCTAATAGCAGACAGTCAGTGTCCTTCAAGCGGCTCTGTCAGGCCTTCCTTCAGCGTGTGCCCTGCACAACCCTGCCAGCGTACTTTGACAGTTGGCACTCATATCTGGTGTCTCTATAGCGTGCTTTTACAACCAAAATTTTGTTTCCACTGTAATAGAAGAGCAGTTGCCTGCCTGCCAGCTTCTGTGTGAGGTTCACATTGGATACTGTGCCTACTTGCCCAGTGCCACCACTCATATCTGTTTTAACAATTGGTTAAGCTTTACATTTAAAATAAATATTTTTTTTCACTGTAATAGAAGAGCAGTTGCCTGCCTGCCAGCTTCTGTGTGAGGTTCACATTGGATACTGTGCCCACTTGCCCAGTGCCACCACTCATATCTGTTTTAACAATTGGTTAAGCTTTAGATTTAAAATAAATAATTTGTTTTCATTGTAATAGAAGAGCAGTTGCCTGCCTGCCAGCTTCTGTGTGAGGTTCACATTGGATACTGTGCCTACTTGCCCAGTGCCACCACTCATATCTGTTTTAACAATTGGTTAAGCTTTAGATTTAAAATAAATAATTTTTTTTCACTGTAATAGAAGAGCAGTTGCCTGCCTGCCAGCTTCTGTGTCAGGTTGGATGCCTTGCCCATTTGCACAGTCAGTGCCACCACTCATATATGTTTTAACAATAGCTTAAGCTTTAGATTTTAAAGAAATCATTTTTTTCACTGTAATAGAAGATCAGTTAGTTGACTGCAAGCGTCTGGGTGTCAGGCCTACTTCAGCGTGTGCTCTGCAGACCTGTGCCAACGTGCTTTGACAGTTGCCAATCATATCTGGTGTCTCTTTAGCGTGCTTTTACAAAGAAAAAAGGTTTCCAGTGTAAGCTAATAGCAGACAGTCAGTGTCCTTCAAGCGGCTCTGTCAGGCCTTCCTTCAGCGTGTGCCCTGCACAACCCTGCCAGCGTACTTTGACAGTTGCCAATCATATTTGGTGTCTCTATAGCGTGCTTTTAAAACCAAAATTAGTTTTTCACTGTTATAGATTGAATAGCAGTTACTTGTCTTCAAGCGGCTCTGTCAGTCCTTCCTTCAGCGTGTGCTCTGCAGAACTGTTCCAGTGCACATTGCCAATCATATCTGGTGTCTCTATAGCGTGCTTTTAAAACCAAAATGTATTTTTCACTGTTATAGATTGAATAGCAGTTACTTGTCTTCAAGCGGGTGTCTTAGGCCTACAGTGTGTGCTCTGCAGAACTGTTACAGTTCACATTGCCAATCATATCTGGTCTCACAGTAGCTTGCACGCATAGTACCACTAATCCCCCAAAAAATGACAGGCAGAGGCAGGCCACCCCGCAGGGGCCATCGTGGTCCTGTGATTCCCTTTTGCCCTAGAATAATGCCCAGTTTTCAGAAGCCACGTACCCTGAACTTGAAAAGTTCTGAGGACATAGTTGACTGGCTAACACAGGACACCCAATCTTGTACAGCCTCCGCTCGGAACCTTGACGCACCATCCTCCTCCAGCTTAGCTTCAGGCACCTCTCAAGATAGCACTCACCCACCTGCCGCCACCACCAAAACTAGCACCACAGCCGCTTTACTTGGTATGTCAGAGTATTTATTATTTATTATTGCTAGAGGATGTAGATAACAGGGATATGTCTCAGGCAGGCAGCATTAAACACATGGAGGTACGGTGTGATGATGATGATGTTGTACCCGCTGCTGCTTCCTTTTCTGAGTTGTCAGATACAAGCGAAGCGGTTGATGATGACGATGCGTCCATGGATGTCACGTGGGTGCTCGCTCGGCAAGAAGAAGAACAGGGCGAAAGTTCAGATGGGGAGACAGAGAGGAGGAGGAGACGAGTTGGAAGCAGGGGGGGGTCGTCGCAAGGAGCTAGTGGCACAGTCAGACAGCATGCATCGGCACCCGGGGTCAGCCCGACAGCACGCCAATCAACGTATGCTGTGTCCACCACCAGAATGCCGTCATTGCAGAGCTCAGCAGTGTGGCATTTTTTTTGTGTGTCTGCCTCTGACAACAGCGATGCCATTTGCAACCTGTGCCAAAGGAAACTGAGTCGTGGGAGGTCCAACACCCACCTAGGTACAACTGCTTTGCGTAGGCACATGATCTCACATCACAAACGCCTATGGGATCAACACATGAGTACAAGCAGCACGCCTACTCTAAGCCGCCATCCTCCTCCTGGTCCAGCATCTTCAGCCACGTCAACCACTGCTGTCCTTCTTGCCCCCTCTCAACCATCCGCCACTCCGTCTCCCGCCTTGAGCAGTTCCCGCTCATCTGCCCACAGTCATGTGTCTGTCAAGGACATGTTTGAGCGTAAGAAGCCAATGTCACCAAGTCACCTCCTTGCCCAGCGTCTGACAGCTGGCTTGTCCGAACTATTAGCCCGCCAGCTTTTACCATACAATCTGGTTGAGTCTGAGGCGTTCAAAAAATTTGTAGCTATTGGGACACCGCAGTGGAAGGTACACGGCCGGAATTTCTTTTCACAAAAGGCAATCCCCAACTTGTACTCGATTGTGTAAAAGGAAGTCATGGCATGTCTGGCACACAGTGTTGGGGCAAGGGTCCATCTGACCACTGATACCTGGTCTGCAAAGCATGGTCAGGGCAGGTATATCACCTACACTGCGCATTGGGTAAACCTGCTGACGGCTGACAAGCAAGGAATGCGTGGCATTGCAGAGGAGTTGGTGACACCGCCACGAATTGCAGGCAGTCCTGCTGCCACCTCCTCTACTCCTCCTACTCCATCCTCTTCCATAACCTCCTCGGCTGAGTCCTCTTGTGCCGCTGCTTCTTGCTCCACATCAACGGCACCCCCCCAGCTCCCCAGGTACTATTCCACATCCCGGATACGGCAGTGTCACGCCGTCTTGGGTTTGACTTGCTTGAAAGCAGAGAGTCACACCGGACAAGCACTCCTGTCCGCCCTGAACGCACAGGTGGAAAAGTGGCTGACTCCGCAGCAACTGGATATCGGCAAAGTGGTGTGTGACAACGGAAAAAATTTGATAGCGGCATTGAAGTTGGGCAAGTTGACACATGTGCCGTGCATGGCACATGTGTGTAATCTGATCGTACAACGCTTTGTGCATAAGTACACAGGCTTACAGGACGTCCTGAAGCAGGCCAGGAAGGTGTGTGGCCATTTCAGGCGTTCCTACACGGCCATGGCTCACTTTGCCGATATCCAGCGGCGAAACAACATGCCAGTGAGGCGCTTGATTTGCAACAGCCCTACACGTTGGAATTCCACACTCCTAATGTTCGACCGCCTGCTCCAACAAGAAAAAGCTGCTAGGACAGCCTCTGGGGAGCTGGGAATTTTTTTGCCACGTTACTGGACGCTCATGCGCAATGCCTGTAGGCTCATGCGTCCTTTTTTTTTTTTTTTTCAACGTATATTAAAATTTTTAGTATACAAATGTAAAAACATATCCCATGCTTTACCCATTTTACAGTACAACTGTACACATGCAACATAAAAGAAATCACTGAAATTCAACAACACAAAGCTTACATGGGCTTTGAGGTGTTTGCCAAAATGCATGTATTTGTAGCCCAGATATAACAGTGGCTATAATTAACCTATGTAAACTTGTCACATCTGGCACACTTATACATTACTAAACACAGAATAGTAGTGAACTAAAAAACAAATTAAAAAATTCTGGTATTTGAAGAATATATTCAAATCATTCGTTTTCTGCCTACATTTTGTCATTCAGTTTTCAATTCAGTACAAATAGATGTTCAGTGAATAAACAGCTTAATATGGGGTTGTTGCTTGCTAAAAACAGACAGTTATGCTTTCTTCAGAAAACAATTATTGAACATATGAAACTCCCATAGAAAGTATGGCTTTCAACTTACTGAGACAAATTAAAATTTCAGCTTTGATGTTCAGCACATTACATGTATTTTTTTTCAATATTTCGCTAAAACATAACAGTTAAAAAAAAACAAAAAACGTAAATATAACAAAACTACAACATTTATGCAAAAGGTTGAGGTCCTGCAGTAAAATGTTGATCAGATAAGAAGTTAGGTGGTATTATTTGTGAAAGCGGGTAAGAGAAGAGATTGGCTGGGTCAATGGACAATGGATTTACTGCATGAGTAGGGGGCAACATACCATGCCAGCCAGGGTAGGCTGCTTCTGGATACAATGGAAAAGATGGATATGGGAGACCTGCTGGAACAGTATTTGGCACATGGAGAGGTGGCATAATATTAGCACCCTGACTCTCTCCTATAATTAAAGAGATTTCTCCTGGGAACTGAAGGCCATTGCTCAAATTTTGGAGCATATTCATAATCTCAGGCATGCCAACTTCCTCTCCTGTATCCTCAGAATTCTGATTCCACGGCTCAAAATTTGGGAAACCTGGAGGAGGGAGCCCTTGCTCGGCCATTTGTCTCTCCTCTCGTTCAACATCTGCTAATATGTCAGAGAAAATATCATCTGGGATATCCAAACCTTCTTTATGTTTCTTGGAAGATTTTTTTGGGATAAGCTGTCCAGGAAGGATGGCTTGGAAGAAGCAAGATCAGAAGCAGAATAGGATGGTTGTCTTCCAAACCTGGACCTCCCAAAGGACGCAATCTTTGAGGGATGGGTTGGCCGGCAGGTAGAGGCACTAGGAACGCCTCCATGCCATGACTTCTGATGATTGCATATCTCAGCTTCCGAATAAGATAAGAATACAGCTGAGCATATGAAACTTCATCACTTGACGTGCTTTGATTCAGTCAGATCACACACATGTCCTTGGTGCACTCTGGCCAGATACGATCCACATATTCCCAAACAGACTCTTGCAAAATGCATCCTTCGGATGTTAACACTTTTGGTAAATCCTGGCAAAGATGACTGCTATAACCAGACTCTGGCGTGGCTGTAACTTTAAACTGCTTTATAGAGAACATGTGAAGGAATCCCTTCCACACACTTGAGTCTGCTGGATCTGTGAGTCTAGTATCTGGATCATACAATTTCTTGTTCTTCTTTTCAATGCATGAAGAATGTTGATTGCCATTAGTTATATGGTGTTTCCATATTTTCTCTGGTTTCTTGGTAATTACCCATTGGCTTAAGTCAGCATCACCTGGGGGGTTTATCAGCCATTTGCATATAAGGCAGTCCTGATCTAAAAGGTGGCTCTTGTGTTGGGATGTTGTGTCCCTTTTCTCTGAGATGCAATCCTGCTGAGAATCCTGAGGCTGCCACACAGAGTCAGACAGATCCTCTAGGGTCAAGTTCTGATCGGGCACGGTATCAATTTCAATTAACCCCTTGTGTGTCAGCTTTGTCATCTGAATCTGGTATGGCTGTCTTTCCTCTTTCTCGATTAGTTCCAGTGCATGTTTTCTCTTTTGAATTCTCCAGTTGGCCAGCTCCTGTGCAGCCATTTACGTTGCACTCATTAGAACCAAACACTGTGGGGTGATTTATGGCCCCCACCCACCGCGCAGGGGTGGGGGCCGAGGGAGGGAGGACAGTAGGTCCCCCCATTGTGATTTATGGCCCCCACCCACCGCGCAGGGGTTGGGGAGGACAGTAGCTCCCCCCAGTGTGCATCATGGGCTTTGAGGACAGGTGTCAATCCATACCTGCCAAGTGACCCTATGTAGGGGGGACAGTCTCTATTCTGCTCTGTCAGTGTGTATCATGGTCTCTGTGGACGGTGAACAGTCTCTATTCTGCTCTGTGTCAGTGTGTATCAGGGGTTTTGAGGACAGGTGTCAATCCATATCTGCCAAGTGACCCTATGTAGGGGGAACAGTCCCTATTCTGCTCTGTGTCAGTGTGTATCAGGGGTTTTGAGGACAGGTGTCAATCCATATCTGCCAAGTGATCCTATGTAGGAGGAACAGTCCCTATTCTGCTCTGTGTCAGTGTGTATCAGGGGCTTTGAGGACAGGTGTCAATCCATACCTGCCAAGTGACCCTATGTAGGGGGGACAGTCTCTATTCTGCTCTGTGTCAGTGTGTATCATGGTCTCTGTGGACGGTGAACAGTCTCTATTCTGCTCTGTCAGTGTGTATCATGGTCTCTGTGGACAGGGAACAGTCTCTATTCTGCTCTGTGTCAGTGTGTATCAGGGGTTTTGAGGACAGGTGTCAATCCATATCTGCCAAGTGACCCTATGTAGGGGGAACAGTCCCTATTCTGCTCTGTGTCAGTGTGTATCATGGTCTCTGTGGACAGGGAACAGTCTCTATTCTGCTCTGTGTCAGTGTGTATCAGGGATCATTAGGATAGGTGTCAATCCATATCTGCCAAGTGACCCTATGTAGGGGGAACAGTCCCTATTCTGCTCTGTGTCAGTGTGTATCAGGGGTTTTGAGGACAGGTGTCAATCCATATCTGCCAAGTGACCCTATGTAGGGGGAACAGTCTCTATTCTGCTCTGTGTCAGTGTGTATCAGGGCTGGGCTTTGAGGACAGGTGTCAATGTTAGGTGATTTCTGCCCTTTATGGATTAAAAGCAGACTCTGCATCAACTGTGCAATTTTCCATGGGAGTTTTGCCATGGATCCCCCTCTGGCATGCCACAGTCCAGGTGTTAGTCCCCTTGAAACAACTTTTCCATCACTATTGTGGCCAGAAAGAGTCCCTGTTGTTTTTAAAATTCGCCTGCCCATTGAAGTCAATGGCGGCTCGCGCGGTTCGCCGGTTCGCGAACATTTGCGGAAGTTCGCGTTCGCCGTTCGCGAACCGGAAATTTCGGGTTCGCGACAACACTACTGGTGACTATAATGTCCCTTTAACAGATTTAATCTAAAAAGCATATGAATTCTACGTTTAAAAACAAATGCAAATAAAACTATCCTATATGTTGTTGTAAGTGAACTTATTTGTTTGGGTACAGTCTTATCGTTTAGACTGTTCTTGTGTTTATTAAATTTATCTTAAGAGGCCAGCTGAGTTATTAAATACAGATACACATTTCTCGGCTCTGTAAAGTCCACATTTTTGCTTGAAACAAATATTCAGCACCCTGTATCATAAGTAACTATTTAAACATATCTAATTCTGGTTTATTTTTAGTGTCCAAGAATTTTTATTACTTTCCTATTAGAGATTTCTTTATGCAATTAGAGAATCAAAATTTCAGTTGGTAGCTTACTTTGTTCAGGAGCACAATGAGTTTTTCAGGACATAACCTAAATAGCTTCAGCAGCTATCCAAATAGATAAGCAACATTTCAGTGTAACATCGACCCCGCAGCCAAAATGTCTGTCATTTTATGTTATTTTTTTATTTCAAACAGACAGACGACTTAAATGCAGAACTGCAATTCCACATTATGTAAAGAATTTTATAAACGTGTATGTTTTTGTATACAATTAGAGGTCGATCGGGAACACTGATTGAAAGAAGAAAAAAAAGTAATCAGCTTAAAGATTATATAAATTAAATAAAAAAATAAACTAGATTGAAATCCATTAGGCTAGCATATGCATAACCATAAATTCATCTGTAAGTAAACAGTGTTAGTACGCAAATGTTTGTGCAATGGCTGATTAAGAATCTTGTTCTGACAAGTTCTAAGTTTGCCACAATCCCAAAGACGAAAAGGTGAATAAAAAAACACAACCCGTTTAAGCCTTGGGAAACATCAGTTGCGTCTATCATATTTTCTCAGACTACAGTTTCATATTTAAGAGACCTTGGGGCAAAGTGTAAATGTTCCAGGTGTGACACATTTGATTTTATTTTACAGGAAACAATAGAGTCAAACACATTTTTGTTATGTCGTGGATTTCAACAATATGTTCTTTGTACACACAGGTAATTATTTATTCTCTCACAACACATATATGGGGCTTGAAACTGTTGTCCTGGGGATGTATATAGATTTGGGTGGTCTACTCTTCAATTGAACCTGCAACTTCAGCCTTTTTCCTAATTTTATAGTTAATGTATAAATAAGACACAGACACTTAATGCCGCATAACATAAGTATTTGATAAAAGCATCATACATAGCAGCGATGCACTTAAAGAGGGACACCACGCTGGGCATGACCTATAGCTTTTTAAAATTATTTCTTTTTTAAATATCACATTATTTAAAGTTTTTAGTAATTGCAAAAAGAGAGACCAAAAAACCCCCACAACATTTCATTTTTAATAGACCGTAAAGCCTGGATCACAGTAACCAATAACATATATAAAAATACAAATTACGATAAATATCAACAAGTAAATGACCAAACAGAGAAGAATTTAATTTAAAAAAGAGGATTGGGCTCACATTGTTACTAGCTGCATTATACTTATTTATATATGAGAAATGATGATTAATTTTGGTCTTTAGCAAAGGGGTTAGAATTTTAATCATCGTACAACTCTACCAAACATAGTAAGATAGAAACCATCAGACCATTGGTCCTTGTCTATTTAACAACTCAATCCTTTATCCAACCTGAGGATTGCTGGAGGAGTAAATCTCCGGGAGACCAATCTTATCAATTCTAAAGCCTTAGAGATATATCTGTCAACACATTCATGTTTCACCGACTTAGATAACAAATACATGGAATCAGAGGGAGATCTAATAACATATGTATTAAAAAAAAAAAATTCTCAACAAAGTAAATAATTATTGGCTAGGGAGAGAGAATTCTGATTGTAAGCAGGGGAAAGATTTTATAGTATTGCGATATAGCAACTGTTTGATGGAACCTATCCCATGGTATAACCATTGTTTTAGATTTAGATCCTCTACATTTTGTTCTAGAAATTCTAGAATGGTCTATTATGGTTTTATCTTTCTTAACCAATCAGACTTTCCCACTCATCCATTAATTTAGTGACTGGCCACTCCTCAGATAGCTGTTAGAGATCCTTCCTGGGTCATGGCTGCCTAAATTGCATCCAAACATTCCTCCCTCTGCATGCAGACACTAAACTTTCCTCATAGAGCTTAATTGATTCAATTCATCTCTATGAGGAGATGCTGATTGGCCAGGGCTGTGTTTGAATTGTGCTGGCTCTGCCCCTGACCTGCCTCTTTGTCAGTCACTGCCAATCCTACGGGGAAGCATTGTGATTGGCTCAGAACAACACTTCTGATGATGACAGCTTGTTTTTCTGAGGCAAACAGCATGCAGAGTTACAGCTTCAGGCTTGAATACAAGTAAGATGTTACTATTTTTAGGGAGGCATGAGGGGACCAGGGTGGCTAGATGGTGGTTTTAACCCTATAGGGTCAGGAATACATGTTTCTGTTCCTGACCGTATAGTGCTCCTTTGAAGAGGCATCATCTGAAAAAGAAATAACCATTTTGGTAAATTGTCCAGAATAGTATTCATTGTGTCTACCATGAAATCTCCTCCTGTCTCCATTACCTTAATGACTTATTAGTCTGCCTAAGTAGGTGTAAAAATGTTATCCCCATTATCCTATGTACATTTTTTTCGGAAGCAAACAGATATTGAGATTGAATCCTTTTAATTTCTGGCTTCTCTACATTCACTGACATTATGGTAGATTTAGAAATATTCAATTTAAAATTTGAAGCCTGACTATATTCTTTTCTCTTTTTTATAAGGGCTTGTAGGGAATTTAGAGGTGTTGTCAGAGTAACAAGGATATTGTCTGCATACAAATAAATGTTGGCTTCTTTTTGATTAACTAGAAGTCCCTCAATATTGGTACACTTTCCACAGCGGATACTTCAGGTCCTGCAGGGGGATTCCACTTACCCCGTCCGAAATCCGGAGGAAGCGGCCGCACTCCTAAGGACCATTGACCTCCCTGACAATGCTCGGTCCAAGAGGTGCACCCGCAGTGCCACCCAACTGGGACCCATCCACAGTTACCCCTTTTGTCCCTCAGAGGGCATTCTCAGACACTTATGCCACAGGCACGACCTGTGGTACCACAGAAATCTCCTTGCTCCAGCCTAATAATCCAATGTTTAGCATAATCTACAGTTTTGATACCTGTTTACTTACTTTTTTTTTTTTTTTTTTACCTGGTAGCTTATAAGGTTTATATATTTTTTTTTACTTGAAAGCTTATAAGGGTTTAATAAGGCCTATAACATTGCATCTCTCCCCCCTCTTCCATACCGCCTCAATGCCCGAGTTAGATAACTGTATTAGTTGGCGAGGTTCAGAGGTGTTAAACTCAATGTAGATCACTACCTATTATCCCCAGCTCCAACAGACAAGTGTGATGGGCAATTGTAGGTATAATACACATTGCTAAATCGTATTTCTTTAAACTGCAACTGTTTCTTTAACTAATAACCTTTTACCTATTTACAGTACACAACATGTTTACTCCATCTTGTCTTAGACTAATGCAATAACAAATCAAGGCTTTGCCTATGTCAACCTAACGTCTAGTCCAAATAAAGATTAAAGATGTCTGGGTTGTGACATAAGACTGATCAGGGTGACATTAGACTGTTAGACTGTTAAGTATGTTTTTCCTTTATTTTAATATATGAACTGCTTTTAACCCTAAGATTAATTAACCCATACATTACCAGTAGTAATTAGGAATGCTATACTATATATACATGCATAATCAATGCTAGGTAGAGACTTACTGACCGACTCTGGAGGTGACATACTGAGAGATTACCTGTATATGCAGGAGGGTATGTTATACTAATACTTTTGCAAGCATTTATTCATTTAATTTTATATACTCTGCTTTATGATTTATTGATGGATTATTATATTCAATAAACTATATTAAAAGACAAAGTTATTGCTTCCAACTCCTATTTTTATTGTATTCTCAATTATTTATGTATTTTAAATAGAGAAACTCTATACCGACTATACAAAATTTTAGCTAAGATATCTGTATGGTTAGCCCTGCTAAATTCTAGGTTTTAAGACGTTATAGCGGTAAATAGGAGTACAAGCGGTTACACAAGGGCATAGCCTATCTATAGCACAATCTAGGATGATAGCCAATTGTATAAACAATCTGCATGTTATGTTTTTTCATTTTCATAGTCATTTTGCTTTACTTTCTCCTTCACTTCTAGCCTACACACATTGGCTTACTAAGATAGGAGTACTTAGAGGGAGCACCTATAGAGATGGAGTATGACATGGATGGTATATCACCAACCACTAATTAGGCCAACACTCATTTTTCCTACCAAGTACATCTATAGCATTTTGTTCATCTCTAAAAAAACCTCACCTCACTGGCCATGGCTCTAGTGGTACATCGTTTCTGACTGTATATGTCTCATGTCTTAATCTCATGTACCTATGTTTGTATTTCAGTTGAACAAAAATAAAGAATTAAACATAAATAAATATTAATACACTTTCATGAAGTTCCACCCGACTGGCAAAAGCCTTCTCCGCAAATAACGACAGAGGCAGGAGGGGGAGATGTTTTTATTTAGCAAAGTCAAAAATGTTTACCAAACTGTGGTAATTTGAGGCCAAGCTGTTTCCCAGAACAAAACCAATTTGGTCTTGATAAACCAGATTATCTATTATCCTTTTTAATCTATTAGACAATATAGAAGTAAAGATTTTAATATCGACATTTATCAATGATATGGGACAGTAGTTTATATAGATGATTTAATGTCCAGATTTTTTTTTATCCATAATAGGATCCAAATGGAGTTAAAATCCCCTGCAATTATGCGAATACATTTGTTAGCTTCCTCTATTTTATCGAGTATCTTTTTAAATAAAGCTATAGAAGTGGTATTTGGGAGATACACATTGGCCAGAGTGTATTTAATATCATTGATCGAACAGACATTAATGGTCTTCTTTATCGAAATATCGAAAAAAAAATCCATTTGCAATCTTTCTGAGAAAAGCATACCTACACCACATCTCTTTTTATCTGGTTTAGATGTTGATCAAATCCTTGGAAATTTTGTAGATCTCCAAAACATTCTACCTGAATCCCTCTTGCAAAAAACACAAGTCAACATGTTCCTTAACTAGATGTGCTAAAACTGTGGATCTTTTACTGGGAGAAATAAACCTATAGCTTTAATTAACTAGAAAAGCTACAATTTCTGGGGAAATTGTGTGAAGTGTTCTTGCCTCCACCAGTAGTCTACAACTGGAGTGGGTGGAGTAACTGTTATTATTTATTTATATAGCACATTTAATTGCAATGTTGTTGCCCAAAGTGCTTCACAGTTACATTAAAACATAGTTATAAAAACATTAGCAGGTGTAAAAGGCTTTGTCTATGACATCACTTGCTGCTGCAGCCTGGCACAGGTCAGAGTATTTTTGCGGTTGCCATCTTCAAACTGTCATATTTTTAAAACTATACATCCTACAGCGAAGAGCTTTATATTGTGAGAATCACAAGACCCATACCTACATTTTGATGTATAGTATGTCTCTGAGATATTAACAATGAAGGCACAGTCGCAGTTTAGAAATTGCCCTTCAAATGTGAGCTTTGCAGAGTGGAGTTTCAATGAATGTCAATGGACGGCATGAGTTGCAACAAATGGTCATATTGTGAAAACTATTCGGACTATGGCTTAGCCGTGGACATTTTTAGTGACACCGCGGATAGCTGAACGGTTTGATATAAGATTTGTGTAGGTGGGCCTGAAAATGAGGGAGTGGTGGCAGTTTAGAAATCATGTCCTGATTTTTCAGCTTTTGCCAGCTCCCACTCTAGCTTTGCTATTCATTCCTATGGGACAAATTTCGCCACAAGAACGACGATATTCCGAGAACCATTCGGCAAAACGTTCCACAAAGTAATAGCAATCCGATCGGGAACAATCTGCACGTTTTGGTATATTTTTGTCTATGTAGTGTAAAAACTGTAGGAGGAGTTAGGGTGGCAAATATGGCTATAATAAGAATAAGAACTAGAAAAGCTAAAATTTCTGGGGAAATTGTGTGAAGTGTTCTTGCCTCCACCAGTAGTCTACAACTGGAGTGGGCGGAGTAACTGTTATTATTTATTTATATAGCACATTTAATTGCAACGTTGTTGCCCAAAGTGCTTCACAGTTACATTAAAACATACAGTTATAAAAACATTAGCAGGTGCAAAAGGCCCTGTCTATGACATCACTTACTGCTGCAGCCTGGCACAGGTCAGAGTATTTTTGTGGTTGCCATCTTCACACGGTCGTATTTTAAAAACTATAAATCCTACAGTGAAGAGCTTTCTTTTGTGAGAATCACAAGACCCAGACCTACATTTTGATGTATAGAATGTCTCTGAGATATTAACAACGAAGGCACAGTCGCAGTTTAGAAATTGCCCTTCAAATGTGAGCTTTCCAGAGTGGAGTTTCAATGAATGTCAATGGACTGCGTGAGTTGCAAACAAATGGTCATATTGTGAAAACTATAAGGACTATGGCTTAGCTGTGGACATTTTTAGTGGCAGCAGGGATAGCTGAACGTTTTGATATACGATTTGTGTAGGTGGGCCTGAAAATGAGGGAGTGGTGGCAGTTTAGAAATCATGTCCTGATTTTTCAGCTTTTGCCAGCTCCCACTCTAGCTTTGCCATTCATTCCTATGGGACAAATTTCGCCACAAGAACGACGATATTCCGAGAACCATTCGGCGAAACGTTCCACAAAGTAATAGCAATCCGATCGGGAACAATCTGCACGTTTTGGTAAATTTACGTCTATGTAGTGTAAAAACTATGGGAGGAGTTAGGGTGGCAAATTTGGCTATAATAATAATAATAATATATGTGAGAAAACAGTAAGTGGTCTTGCTATGCAAGAACACTTAATAATAAGAATATATATGTGAGATAACATTAAGTGGTCTTGCTGGGGGGCGGAGCCAAGCAGCCAAGCAGCCCAGACGTGTCGGGCGAGAGCTCCCACGTTTAGGGACAATAAAACGGGGAATTCTGCATGAAAATCGTAGCTGACAGCCGGCAAACCACGACGACTGCGACTAGGAGAGGCTGCTGCATCGATCGGTGCCTCTTCCAAGCTCCGGCACAGCCAAACGGACACACCGAGGCTTGCGGCCTACCAGGGTCTGAGCCACGGGGAGACGGCCGCTCTCCGGGCACAGGTACGGCGACTGCAGCCTCTTACTCACTCACCTCCCCCCCCCCCGGTCCAGTGGGGGTTATCCTGGACCACTCAGAACCGCAGTGGAGAACTTCTACCACCAGCGTAAAGCAAGGCCCTGAACAAGCTCGCCTCGTGGCACGTTCAAGATGGCGGCTATAGATTCACCTCACACTCGCAGCCAGCCTCAAAACTACATGCCCAGTCACCGGGTTTGTGGCACAGTGATGCAGGCCTGCTCACCAGCCTGGGGCTGGAGGACCACCTCTCCCCGCACCCGCACAGCAGTGGCCCTATACAGCCCGCCAGCGTGGACCAGCGCCCCACCGGAGGCGAAAATCAACAGCATGAGGCAAACTCCTGCAATGGGTATAGGCTGAAGCCGACTACTGTACTAAGGACAGGCCGCATCTACACTCAGAAGGTACACTTATGGCCGCCGCGGCATAGACTCTTGACCCAACAACCACACGGAGATACATCTTTTACGAGCAAACAAAGGTTTTGGAGAGTTTCTCTCCCTAAGCACACCCGGACTGATATACAGCTAATGTTTTGTCTTAATTGGACTTGATCGCTTAAACTTGGTATCCTATTTGATCAGACGACCTAGCCTGTAACAACGGCGACACTGACACTTACCAGATCTAGCATGCTCATTAGAATTATATTGCCAGACCGGCAAAGCTAGTTCTGCAAGATTACACTGTTATTCCATTTGTGCTGTTTATCTCTCCCTGACGTCAGCTGAAATTCTTATGTCCTTGCTAGCTTAAGTTTAAACTGTCATTTATGCCATGTTACATAACATTAGCCGACATTGTGTTTTTCACGCCCGCAACAATATCATAAGGCTGTACCATCAATAACGTTGCATACCCGCAGCCGCACATAATAAGCATGTATCATTTAAGTTTATTCATGTATGCTATGTGGCCCTGACTATCCGTATTACCTGGCAGGCACTGTAAGTGAGGAGCTATATATTTTTACTCGGAATGAACAGTGTGTTCTGCTTTACGTGTATGATCATAGTTAATCTAGCAATGTTTTTGTTTTTCTCTTTTTCTGACTCACCCTAGCTAGTGAATCGAAAACAGTTATGATCTACGCTTACAGCTAATACGTGCCTATCCTTAAAACTGGTCCATCCCGTACCAAAAGCGCCAGTGTTACCAACACTCTAAACCTTACCATTAATTTAGGCCTTCTTACGTGTGGTGATACTTCAACTGGCAATAGCCATACATTGAGAGATTATGCCAATATAACGCTCTGATGTTTCTTAGCTGCGGCTACTTGAGTGTCACAAATATAACTGAAACCCCGCTACAGACCAAACTACAAGGTTTAATAGCCTGCTATCCTATTGTTGTTAAAACTCTGTTTTAAACATGTTTGTTCAACCGTTTCAAAACCAAACGTGAACCTAAACTCGTTAACCTACATAAAAATAAAAAATTAGGCAGTGTTTAGCAGGAAATGTACTTAACGCTGTATTAACCCTTATCTGTGTATCACTATTGCATTTCCCCTCTTTTTATTCTGTACCCTATTGCACATGCCTTAATAAAAGAAAGATTGACAAAAAAAAAAACATTAAGTGGTCTTGCTATGCAAGAACACTTAATTAAAACTAATGCAAAAACAGATAGCCCATTTTCTTAATGCATTAAAACACATTCAAGGCTACTAACATTTAAATCCCTGCATTTGCTGCAAGTCTCCAGGCAATGAACGCTATCCAGTCCAACAAATGACTCTACCAATAATAATGCTCACTTAATATCCATAGCACTGCAAAGGAACCCACTGGGCCACCAAAACCACTATGAAATGTATTTTGACCCCCTTCCTGCCGGGATATAAGCAGAAGGGAGGTTAACATTATATCAATAAATGAAAGGCATTTAACTGTGGTGAGTCTCCACACGTCACTCCCCAACATACATTCAGACCCATACAATGTCACCACCTCCTTCACATTGACACAGTCATTCCTCCTCACCTGTCACCCTCAATCATTTTCACAGTAACCACCTCTTATCCTCACCCCTGCACAATTTAACATTCACCTTCACGCTTTGCCCCCTCACACTGCCACACTCACCCTCTACTTATTCTATCATAGTCACCCTATATAGAGTGCCATTGTCATACACAGTCACCTCCCCCACATGAAACACAGCTTCACCATCAACACAACACATAAAGACCATAAGCAGCGCCATTACACAGAACACAAGCAACTAGCCCATTCACATATGCTCTCAGATAAATTTATATAATGTTAGACACACAGACAGATTTAGTACATCCCCCACTGTAAAGCTTTCAGTCTCCTCCACACACACAACACTAAACCACTTTATGCACTCTAACACACAACACTCAGTGTGGCCAACCTTAATCGGGCTCTGGCATAAAGGGGTATTGGAACATAGCTTCACAGCATAAATCTTCTGCTAATTGCATGTAGAGTTATGCTGGGATATCTGCTGGCAGAGTATTGTAGTAGCAAGGCAGCAGACAGAAATACCTTTGCTAAGCCAACACTGCGTCGATAAGTGCTTGAGTTAGTCATGTGTTCTCACTGCTCTCCAGGCCTGGACTAGGCTACTGCAGTATAGGGCTGACTGGACTTACAGGCTCTGGCAAGCTTGCATTATGTGTAATTGTCTGCATGTGGTGAAATGACACATTTGTCATGAGTCTCTCTAGTTGACATCTAATTGTCCCTTCTATGTCCATTCTCCTTGTCTTTCACAGGTGCCTTTCGCCCCTGATCTCACATTGCCTTTTTTCAAGGTTTTCCCATTGCTCTTTACCCCCTCATATTCTTGTCCTCTTTTACATTGATCTATCCTCCTCTTTCATCATTTTTCCCAACTTTCAATTTGTTTTCTCTATCTCTCATTGTTTTTAAATGCCAAATGTCATCCCCAAATGTTGAATATTGAATATATATGGGCTCCATTTTCATTATTTACATGCAACGCAGGAATAACTTAGATGGGTGCCATGAATATAGGAAATCCAACCCAGCAGTTATGTTAATTGAACAGTTAGTAACAAATTGCTTGACTGACTGAGCCTATGCACACCAGTGTACTTTAGGCAGAAATTGCTAAACAAGGGTGAACCACAAACATGTGCATAACCATCTAAACGTCCAATAGAGCATGGTTTAAATGGTGGAGAGGATATGGAATCCAGCAGACCCCAGAGACCCTGCCTCTGCAAGACAACTGTTTTTCTCTGGATTAAGCCTTACCATCATCGGATCAGAAAGGGCATTCATTGCTTTCATGCTAACTCCAGCTGCTCAATCGGGACTTATAGAAGAGATTTTAACCAGAAAATGCTTCTTTAAAAAATCGTAACATTTGAGGACAGTTACGAAGGACATTACCCGACATGAAACCAGTGGTAGGAGATTTTCTATTAAAGAGGAACACGTCCCCCAAACCTCTTGAACTAAGCATAAATCAATAATAAAACATTGCATTTAGCTATGGAATATATACATGAAAAGAATAGAATGTGCCTATTTTTACCTACTATTTTTTCATGCTCATCTGTGCATATTCCTGTCGCTATCCATGATTTGAATTCTAGTTGTATTCGGACTGGGTAAAAACACAAAGCAGCCAATCAGACTGCAGCTTTGATTGAAATGATTTCCTTCTGTCAATCTCTGCGGCACTCATTATCTGCTTTCTCTAAAATGCAGGCCTACTCACTGCAGTAAACTGCATAATAGGCAAGTCAAATACCCTTTAGATATGTATGAGACATGCTCCGTTTGCTTTTTCTTATAAAAGTCATTCATATTTTAGCATTACAGACCCTTTATAAAGGACTCTTAATTAGCTCCTATAGGAAATGGTCATACATACCACTGCAGGCATTTTCTGTAGATGCCACACTAGTGAACTAATGTAAAAGAGCAGATCATTGTCTTAATCATGACAAAACTTCAGTTTTAAGAAGTCTGTGTAAATTATATCATCGACAGAGTTAGGTAATGATAATAGTGACTGATGAGACAAGTTGGACTATATTTATATCTGTTCTATTCCTACCATTTATTGACTTGTAGAACTTGGATAAAAACGCATATACAAATGAAATTATTTAATATTAAATAATATTCTTTTGAAACATGGGATGCATAACCAGGATTTAAATGCAGGATAACACAGCAACTTCAGGTGTGGATTGTTTTTGAAGAAAAGGTTTAATTATGTAAACACGCATAACTTAAATGTTTAAAAGGACACTTCCCAAACGCAAAAACAATTGAAAAATAAAAATTTAATTTTTTCGATTATCCACCAATGAAAACCTGGATGTGTTTTAATTACACATTTTTTTTTCATTCCACGTAAATCTAAAAAAGTTTACATCTCTCTTTTATATCTCTTTTCTGGCGTCTTTGCAAGCCATCCCATTCTGACCTACCCAGACTTTCTGTGGCTATCCACTTAGAAACATTCCAATCTAGCTCATTGAGAAGGCAGGTTTTCTGGGCAACTACCTGCCTCTTGAGGTTAGCTCAACTGAGCTAGACAACTGGGAAGTGCCAATTTCTATTGAAAACTGCACTTTTTGCAAAATGCAAAATGAGGACACACTCATCATGCATAAAGCACTTGAGCAAGCTAAAGTGCTTTAGGTGTGTGAGGTGTTCCTTTATACAGTAGATCAGTTACAGAAACATTAGAGGACTACATACTATGGATTACATGGATTATGTCATGGGTTATGTCATTGAGATAAACTGTTACAAACTATTGTAAATAGTCTTTAAAAATATAATTAATTAGGTCTTGGAAGATGGCTGTAGCAATGCAAAGGCCAAATAGCATTGCAGTGTATTTATAGTGAACACTACATGTATTAAAGTCTATCATCCACTTAGGATGTTCTACTCATATGCACCAAATTGTAAGTCCCTCTTAAGTCTAACTTAGTAAATATTTTAGAATCTTAGAGTATTCTTAACTTGTAATTGTTCATGCTACTTACACTTGATAAAGTCCTTAGCTGGTGAAACATGTTGTGTTGTTTTATACTACTCATTTTAAGCATTAAATATATTTGGCATTCACTTATTTGATATGCCTGACCATTTATTTTATTTTTTATGCTTTTAAGTTTTTTTTTTTTTAGTTCTTTTATTTTCTACTGTTCCTGGCACATTTATATCGTCAGTATACCAATTTGCTACCTACATACTAGGAAGGACCACTCTTTGAAGGGCCTACTCAACATTACATCCCTGGTGGGGATTGTACCACCCAAGTGAAGAAGTGAAGACTGAGTGAATGTCTAACAGAGAATGGAAGGGAGTTCCACAGGAACGGTGCAGCCCTAGAAAAGTCTTGAAGGCTAGCATCAGAGATTGGACTACGAAGGGAGGATAGACATAGTTCTTCGGCAGATTGTAGGGGCCTAGATGGGAAATACTTGTGTATTAGAGAGTATAGATAAGTTGGAGCAGCATTATGTAGAGAATTGTAAGCAAGAACCAGAATGTTAAATTAAACCCTATATCGTACAGGAAGCCTATGCAGGGTCTGACAGAGGGGGAGGCATGGGAAGTGCGGGTGGACAGGAAGATGAGCCTCACCGTTGAGTTCATTATAGACTGTAACATGGCAAGTTGGGAGCAGGTAAGACCACTGAGAAGCGGATTGCAGTAGTAAAGACGAGATAGATAGTAAAGATAGTAAAGATAGATAAGTTGGAGCAGCATTATGTAGAGAATTGTAAGCAAGAACCAGAATTTTAAATTAAACCCAGGAAGCCTATGCAGAGTCTGACAGAGTGGGCATCATGGAAAGTTTGTGTGGACAGGAAGATGAGCCTCACCGTTGAGTTCATTATAGACTGTAAAATGGCAAGTTGGTCATCAACATCTTGAACTGGCCCCGGAATTTAATATGTCCTGTGCAGTATACCACCTGATCTCCATCCGCATATAGCCTCTTTTTACAGCTTGGGAAGGATACATAAAAAACAACCAATACTAACTGGGAGACCAATAGTGTCAGTAAATGGCAACCCAACCCAAAATATAAGTGTATACATAGAACCGATGTTTTTTTTTTTTAATTCTTTATTTTTGCACTGATAGAAAATGCAGCATTTCGACAATGTAAGGCTTGTGCAAAAGCCAATTCATAATACAGGTATGTTTTTAGAATACAGAAAGGAAGGTCATATTGTTAAGGCATGTATTACTTCATACAATGTTCGATTGCTTATTCGCATTCCATCAGAGTTGTACTTTTTATTTTTTATACTTTTGTTACAAAGATTCTATATACTGTTACAACCTAACCTCTTTCGTTTAAAAACCCTAGTATGCCGGTATTCAGACCGTACGAACACATTGCACAAATATTATAAAGACCCATTAGTCGGTACGAGCGATGGACCACCCAGCCTTTGGCGTGTGCCGCCACTTAACCCCATCACCTCTAAAAATACCGAATGATCGACCACCCTACGAGCGGAGTGTGCCTCTCATTAACTGCCCAAGGCGCTGCGGTCTGCGGTTAACCACCAACTAATTGACGGTTCGTATACAATTCCCCGAAGGGAAACTGCCGAAAGACTCACGAATGGAGACCACCTACATTCTGGTGTGTGGCATCAATTAGAACGTTGCTCTTGAGGTTAACCGCAGGTTAAGTACCCCCTTCCGGGCGGTCTCCATTCGTCTCCCAAACGGCCAAGACAACCAGACTGAGAGTGGGAATTCGTGCAAATATGTACCCGACCTCCGCTCCATAAGTATTGATTCGAGGTCCCGCTGTCCATTGACCAACCTCAAAACATGGCCGCCATCAGGGATATACAACCAAAGTGCCGCATAGGACTTTCTATGGCAGAAACCTCCCGTTCTGTTCGTGGGATCTGGGCGCAATTCGTATACTTGATGCACCCAGATCTGAGCTACCAAATGAATAGTGGAATGAACTATATTCTCCATAAAATGCCAAAGTTATATATTTTTATGCTGTTTTCTAGGACACAATAAAGCATGGTCTTTTGGGCGCTTGGAGATAATTAGATTGTATAACCGTTGGCCTCATTATCTCCAAGCTGGGCGGGTACTAGTTTGAATGATACATTGTATTGTGATTGGTTGAATCTTTGTACTGTACCTGTATCCCATCAGGTCCATAGGGGGCTGTCCCTGGACCTGGGGACTTGCATAAATTGCCATGCTTGTGTGCCATTAAAGCGAGTTTGTTTTACCCTCAACTCGCAGACTCGACTCGTGTTGTAGGGATCCGGGAATCCTAGCTTTATTATAGCTAGTGGGATATTCTACACTTACAGGTTTCTACCGATTGAAGCATAGTTCGACTCTCTGACTTCGGGAACCAGGACATCCAAGCGATCCAACCTCCTGTTAGACAGGAGGCAATCGTAACAACTTTATTTTGCAGAATAATCAGAGAGTCACCAGCAAATATATACAAAGTACAGTAAGTGGTTGGTGAAACACAGTGTGGTCTGTGACATGACATGCTGATACATGTGTAGTTTCACACGTGACAATTAGCCAAGTAACAGCTAACAGAGTCGGCTGCAGATTTCAGCCGGTTAGTGTTAAACACACAATGAAGCACACAGTGCCAGTAGGCTCCAACCAAGATCAATATTATAACATATACATAAAAATAACAACATAGGGGCGGGGCCTAACCGCCAAGCAGACTGGTCGCACCAAACCGGAGCTCCAGGCAAGAACCGTTAAATAAGCGACTTACCCTTCAAAGATCACACCTAAATTGCTGAAATAACAAGCCACAATCACGGTGTGACCCAGAGACTCATTTAGCCGGTACAACGGACCCTGAGAAGCAATCTAAGGCGGAGATAGGGTTGCGGCCTACCAGCGGGTGCAGGCGCGGGAGAGGCGGCCGACCCCCACGCCGGCGGCTCTGTTGGAAAACGCTGCTACACCCAAGACCCCGTTTATCCCCCCCTGGCCGGTGAGGGACATCCCGGCACAACCAAGCGACAAATACCGACGAAACGTACTTGATTCAAGCACACTACTCCGTAACACAGTCATGGCCAAAATGGCGACCGCCACGATGACAACGCGAAGCCTCCTGGACAACTATGAACAGCGGCTGGACACATTATTCAAAGAGCTCTGGCAGAAACTGTGGAGCAGACGGCCGCAAGCTGAGGGGACGCCCGACATGAAGGAGCACTCACCTACCGATGGCAGGAAACGAAACTACGTGAAACTCGACAAGCTCCTGAACCTCGGAAACAGGTGAAATGAATAGACAGCCAGAAAGCCACAACCCATTCAGTGCCGTCCGCTGCTCACCGCGGCCCTCCGAGAATGAGACCACGTTCCAAGGGAGGATTGCGCCCTAAGAAACCGGCCAACGCCATCAAGCGACTGCAACCCAAGTGCAAGCCCCCCTATGACACTCTCAATGGAGCCACGGAGACCTCGGGGCACCGTATAGCTCGGAGAATCCAGTCAAGCCACCCTGTGTGCCAGAACGGACTGTCCATGGACCTCCACCGCTTAAAGACTGCCCGACTCTCACCCTGCCGGGACTTTGTAAATCGAAAGGCGGGCATAGGTTGAAAATGCCGCAGCCGCAAGAACTTCCCAGCCATCCACCTCACCCACAACAAGCGGGGGAAATGGCATATATTCACAAATGGACGCTATCCGGCCTCTTAAAGTTTTATGTGTTACAGCCGTTCACTCTAGATAGTGGATATGTGACTATACATCTCGGAATACCTACATTAATCGTACTCTTTGCCTCAGATCCTTATGCTTATACTTCACCGCACTTGTAGAGAGACAGGCCACTACACCATTGGAAAAGCTTACCGTACACACCACGAGCGGCATTATCCCCGCTCACTCCTCACCCATGCACACAGGTAACAACACGCTACCTGGCACATAGGCATAGAGAGCAGCCTACTAGGTGATGACCTGTTACCTT
The DNA here is from genome assembly GCF_036172605.1 of Pelobates fuscus. Taxonomy (NCBI): domain Eukaryota; kingdom Metazoa; phylum Chordata; class Amphibia; order Anura; family Pelobatidae; genus Pelobates; species Pelobates fuscus. The sequence continues at coordinate 235,893,430 of NC_086317.1, forward strand.
AACACAGACGAGACTCCACTGACTATGGCACACCTGCCTCAGTACACCCTCAGCATAACTAAACACCATACACAGCGCTGCTGCCCTCGCACACAAAGCTGAAGCCCAGGGCTGAGGCCTAACTCCCACAACATCCAGGCTCTCCACACAGCGCATCATGCTTCACCTCCAACTGACAGAGACTCCTACATCGCTACTCAATTCATCTTAAACTTACAAGTTAGCATGTTACACAACTCGACTATAACTACTTCTTTATCTTGCAATACTTCTTGTTTAATTCATGTACCTACTGGACAAAAACAAAAAAAAAGTGCAGTACCTCTCGACTATGTATATCAAATGTTTTGAAATGTTATTGTACACTAAACATGTCACTGATTAAGCTTGTTATTATCTCTGCACTCAAAAATAAAGAATTAAAAAAAAAAAAAATAACATAAACAAAAACAAACCTATGAAGAGTTTTGTATACATCATAGTGCCCCCCCACCCCCACCCTCAATGGGTCCCTGTACCAGTTTAGCCTTCTACCTTCTCTATGTATTGTTCCCACAGGTCCCAAACCTTGTTGAACTTTTTAGCGGTGTTGAGGACCATGGAGGTCAGTTTATCCATAAGGTAGTTGTCTTTGAGTCTGGTGATTACCAGGGCAAGAGATGGTGACCATTTATGGGCTAAGGCCCTATGGGCCGCTTGGTATATCATATTCAGTAATTTCTGCTCGGGTTGGGTAAGGCCCTCGGTTGGTTTGGATAGGAGGCTGTAACGGAGCTCCGTGTACTCCGACCGAGTACCCTCCGTTGATGGATGCTCCTAGCGCTCTCAGAGGACTCCAAGCACTGCAGACGACACCACAACCACCGCAGGCTCCACAACCGCCGTAGCTTAACTGGAGCCGCGCCGTCTTCCTTCCACCCTGGATCGACTTCTGTCCTCCAGGACTGTGTGGGGAAGACCTCTCCTCCAGGAGAGCGTATCCGGAACAAGCTCTTAAAAGGGCTAAGTGATTAAGCTCAGGGGAATATGCAGAGCATAGCAATCCCCAGTGTGATACAGCAATTCCCTCCAATAACGAGAGGACGCTACACCTTCGGCCCCCTGGGGTATACACTGCCGCTGGGGAGGAAGGACAGCACCTTTAGCTCCCTGGGTTACACACTGCCGCCTCAGGGGAAGACGGCTAACCTCCTCGGATGCAGCCTCTACTCTGCTGCTGTAACACTCTTTCCGCTGAGCATACTCTCCGTCCATCCTTGAGTTTCGCTTAGCCATGACCTGGTTCCAGATCCCCTGGAATATGTCCATGGATACATAACCCCCATACTGGGCCACTCGCTGCCTCACCTCGGCCAGCCCATAATCTTCAGCGTCAGAGCCTTCCATACTTGTCTGCTCCAAGTCGCTGGATACCTCTGCTGCCAGGGGCGCTGCACGAGTGCTAACGTTGCTCTCAATTGTAACTCCAAACGTTACCAGTGTCTCTGAGCTGCTTCTCCTCGCAGTAGGATGCCATCCCACCGCTGCCACCAATGTAACGGAGCTCCGTGTACTCCGACCGAGTACCCTCCGTTGATGGATGCTCCTAGCGCTCTCAGAGGACTCCAAGCACTGCAGACGACACCACAACCACCGCAGGCTCCACAACCGCCGTAGCTTAACTGGAGCCGCGCCGTCTTCCTTCCACCCTGGATCGACTTCTGTCCTCCAGGACCGTGTGGGGAAGACCTCTCCTCCAGGAGAGCGTATCCGGAACAAGCTCTTAAAAGAGCTAAGTGATTAAGCTCAGGGGAATATGCAGAGCATAGCAATCCCCAGTGTGATACAGCAATTCCCTCCAATAACGAGACGGGGCTACGTTTTGAAGGGTCAAGAAGAACTGAGGACTGGGACACCCAGCCTGCTTTTTATTACAAAAAGGTACACACAGGACACTCCCAGGGGGAGGTTGAAATTAACCAATCACATACATGGTACCACCCCCACGTCTCCTCCCCTCAGATAAACATATAACATAATTATAGCATACAGTAAAAATACAGTTTTCACACATACACTGTAACTTTAAAACTATACATTCAATCTCCATAAATATTACATATTTGAACTCAGCATACATCAAACATAAACACTTCCAAAAATCAGCCAAATCCCTCCAGTGGATCAAAAGTTAGCTGGAGGTCCCTTTATGACCGACCGCAAGCACAATTTCCAGCCCAAAACAGTTCCATAGATTTGGGCTGTGCGGCCGGTCAATTTCATGCGAAAAAACGACTAAGTCCCATTTCGAACGGGACTTGGTCTCTGAAAAACGAAGTGTAGGAGAAGGTAAGGGTCAGCGGTGTTCGGTAAAATGTGTAGCCGATTTCAGTTCCACAGAATCTTTAGCATACACCGCTGACCGCGTTCGACTGAACAAAGATGGCCGCCGCCACGTGCAATTAACCTGCAGTAACCTCACAGCCTGGGAGGTAAATTGCCTGCATACTTTAACTTCTGGGTGTTCCGCCTGTGTGGTACTTGGTTCAGTAAGCCCTATTTACTGAACCAAGTGGGAGAGAGCCAGGGGCAAGTTATTTTACAGGTCTGGGAACATAGTCTTAAAGGGGCATTGTTCACCACAGTTACAAGATGTCCCCAGACGGTTCTTAAAGGGCCATACACACCCAATAAAAGTTAATATGTTTTCAGGGGCACAATCTTCCAGGGGCCATAGTCATGAGGAAGGAGGCTGGCAAATAGGCTTCTCCACAATCCAGGGAAGCAGGGCAATTTTCCATTTAAAGGGCCAGTTACAAATAGCGATTTGTAACAGAGGCCGGCCCAGGGGTCCGATGGTAGTTGTCTTTGCATTATTTTAGAGCTGAGCTGTATAACTTTGGTCCAGTAGGCCTGTATAAAGGGGCAAACCAACACATATGGATATAATTCCCTCTTGCACAACAGGAATGCCAGCAGGCGTCTGTGGGGGTTAGCTTCATATGAAATCTTTGACTGGGGTGGTATACCATCGAAACATGGTCTTAAATGTCTGCTCTTGGAGGGTCATGCATATGGAAGACTGGGCAGCGGCCTCCTATATGTCCTGCCAGTCTGTGCCCTCCAACTTTTCCAGGCTCCCATTGGTCTGTGTACCGGAGATCACCCCACTCAATGGATTCTACGCTAAGGTGGTGATACAGTAAAGATATTAGCCCCCTAGGATGCTGCTCTTGAAAGCACATTCTGTCAAACCATGTAAGTTGCAGGGAGGCAGCAGCCTTCACTTCCTTTTTGGCAGCAAAGTCGCATATCTGGATATATTGGAAGTAATCTTTAGTGGTTAGATGTGAGATTTCTTTAAGTCTCTCGTATGTGACTATTTGTTTGTCTATGCATAAGTGTACATATCATTGAAGGCCCATGTGTTCAATAACTCTGAAGTCCCTGGCTCTCATTCCTGGTGAGAAATCCCTGTTCCTAAAGACAGGTGTCATTGGGGAGGGGAATTTGCAAAGGGAGAATTTTGTTGTGGTCTGGTCCCAGATCCTAATTGAGTTGAGTATCATGGGGCAAGTGGTTTTTAGGAACGCCCTATAGTGCTTGGGTAGCCAAATAAAAAAATGGGGAAGATCTTGCCCCATGAGTAATGATTCGACCTCTTCCCAGCATCGGGAATTAGGCAAAGAGTGACAATCTGCAATTTGAGCTGTTTGTGCAGCTAGGTAATACAGATATAGGTTGGGCAACCCCAGTCCCTCTCTATCTCTGGGTCGGTATATTAAATTATGCGCAATTCTAGGGCGTTTCTTTTGCCACATGAACGTATCGATTGTTCTTTGAAGGTTTGCTAGGTCCCTTCGTGTGACGGGCACAGGCAGGGTTTGGAATAAAAACAGTCTGGGGAGGATGCTCATTTTTTGCAGAATGGAGTCTCCCCATCCATGAGATAGGCTTGCCTGTCCAGTGCTCCAGGTCACTTATGAGGGCACGGAACAAAGGAGGATAGTTTTGCTCATATAGCTGAGAGTGCTTAGCTGTGAGTCACAATCCAACTTAGGGTATGCTGTCTGCTGTTATGTGCAATTTTGTATTTGTCGTGGATCAGTGCCGTGTCCGGGGCTGCAAGGTGAAACAGCATGGCCATTGATTTTGTGAGTTTTACTTTATAGCCTGATGGGGTACTGTAGTGATCTAACGGGCCAGTCAGGTGTTCCAGAGAGGTCAGGGGGTCCGACAGAGTAAGCAGAACGTCGTCTGCATATGCAGATGTTTAAAATTGTCTCCTGGCTATGGTTACTCCCTGTATGTGCGGATGCTGTAGGATAGCTTGCTGTAACAGTTCCATTGAGAGGGCAAACAGCAGTGGGGACAGGGGACACCCCTGTCTCGTCCTGTTGTGAAGTGGAAAAGGGGTACGTCTGGCCCCTGTGATCAATGTCTGGACCCTCAGATTGGAGTACAGAGCTCGAATCGCCATGACATAAGGCTCAGGGAAGCCCCATGCCCGTAAAAGTTCAAAAAGGTATGGCCATTTAACCCTGTCGAAGGCCTTCTCTGCATCCAGAGACAGAGAAGGCCTTCCAGAGTCATGCATGTACCACGCGAGCACCGCCCCCTGCGCATGTTTTCATTGAGCTGTCTGCCCGGTATGAAAGCCACCTGGTCGGGGTGGATCAAACAGGTGAGGAGCGGTGTGAGCCTAACAGCTAGGATTTTTGCATAGATCTTTAGATCAGAGTTGATTAGTGAAATGGGCCTGTAACTCATCATCTTTCCCTGGTTTGGGTAATAATGTTATGTTAGCCAGCACCATATCTAAGTCAGGAGCTCCCCCTGATAAAGTGATTATAGAGGGAAGTAAGGTGGGGGGCCAATTCCTCAAATTTCTTAAAGTACCCTACATCATACCCGTCTGGCCCTGGGGCTTTATTCCCTTTGAGGTCCTCTATGGCCGCCTCCACCTCCATTTGAGAGATTGGCGCTCTCAGAGCTTCTGCCTTCTCTCCGGTCACCCCCGGTGAAGTCATCCCAGACAGGAAGGACTGAAAGTCCGCCCGTTCGTGAGTAGGGGAACTCTGCGCATGTCGGAAGTGCCCGTACAGCTCCGAGTAGTACTGAGTGAACAACTCATTTATTTCGTCTGGGGTTGAAACTAAGCTACCTTTTCGAGTGTTGGTTTTAAGGATGGGTTTGAAATCGCCTCTTGGGTCCTGGCTAGCAAGGAATCCATCTCATTGGATTTTTCATAAAACATGCGCCTAGACCACTGAATGGAGCGCGCTATGCGCTCCAGAGACAGTTCCCTGATCGAGTGCCTTAAGGGCACTGTAGGGTTCGTTTAATGCTGCTGTTCAGCCTTCCTTAAAGCAGCCTGTAGCTCTAGTAATAAGTGGGCAGTGCGTTTCTTTTTGTGAGTCGCCACTTTAATGAAGTGTCCTCCAAGTACGGACTTGTGAGCTGCCCAGATTGCTACTGGATCCACCTCGTGTGAAGTATTTTGCGTGAAATAGTCTGTGATGACTATGTTTGTTGTTGTACAAATGTCTTCACTCTTAAGAAGGCTAGTGTTAAATCTCCATGTCCAATTGGAGGAGTATTTGAGTCCACCGAGGGTGACCATGACATCAGCGTGGTCCGACCAAGTGATGCTACCTATCTCGGAGCGTGTGAGCTTGGACCACCCTGCCCCGTAAAGAAAGAAGTTGTCGAGTATCGAGTAAGTGCTGTGGGGCATCAAGTTAAATGTAAAGTCACAGGCATTGGAGTGTTGCGTGTTCTTAAGGAATGTGTGTAAAAGCTTGTCCTGCGCTCCCCTCCCCTAAGATCTGGCAGTCCCCGGTTTTGTGCCCCTGTCAGCTGCCGGACACGGCACTGCGTTGAAGTCTCCCCCCACCATTGTCACTCCCCCCTGTCTGAATTAACTAACTGTCATCAGGTTATCCCAGGATTGGGGGTCTGGGTCGTTATAAACATTAATATGGGCGCATAAACATTAATTTTACGGAAGTTTGTGTTGTATACGGTCCCCAATACGGATATATATCGTCCCTCTGGGTCTACCTGTGACCCCGTCACAAGTAAGGGACAGCGCTTGTGTATGAAGATTGCCACTCCTGCATGCTTGCGCAGTGCCCTGACCTCGTATAGCGTGAAGTATTGCCTATCTTGCAATTTGACCTGTGCTAGCTTAGGGATATGCGTCTCCTGGATAAGGGCAATATCTGCTTTTTTGGATCTAAGTTCAATCCAAAGTAGTCTACGCTTGTTGGGGGAGTTCAGCCCCATTACGTTAAACGATATAACCTTCAAAGCCATCTGGGAGTGAGTTGTGTGCTGTCCCCCACTTGTGAGACCCATATGAAGCATTGACCTGTGTGTCCGGTCATTAAATAACCTTGGAACCCTGACACCCCCATTATATCCCCAGTTCCCATGTGCCATGGGTCGTATTCATAAACTACAGAACATAACGTAACATTGAAAAGAAAAAACATAGAACTGAAATTAAAAATCAATCCATAAAGTCTGGTCTAACGAATTGCCAGAGCAGCTTGGGGTGTGATACTAAGTTCCGGCTGAAGAAGGTGGCTCCCAGCCCCAATCCACTGTGCTAGAAAATGCCCACGTAGCTCAAATATGTCCCATTACCATATTTAATGCAGCCTACGTATCTAGAACCGATACCCACCCAGACGTCCTGGGCCATACCCGCCAGCAAGGAGGTTATGCCGCCATTTAGCCCTTCTAGTTAAAATATCTTAGCGAAATTGGGGTTCCCATGTGCTCCCCTACGGCAGAGATCACCCTCTCTACATCCCAGTGGAAGAGGTGCGCCCTATTTGGATCAGAGCCTACCGGGTCTCTCAAGCTGGAGCCCAAGTCGGTGCTGTGGAGTGCCCTGAAGAGAGTCTAAGGGATGGCCTATCGTACCACTGTAAAATCAAAATCTTTTTTTTCAAGTTTTTCACAATCCTTCTACCCTCTGCATAACCCCTAACATTCTTCAGAGATAAAAAGAATGAAAAAGGAGCTACACATGCAGCATGAGGCTAACAAAGTGCCTTCTCCCTACTCGGCATAAAGCAGTGTCTGCCCCCAGCACCCGCATCCCCCCCCCCCTTTGACTGGTAGCCATCAACATATGGTATTATGAAAGCTGTATACATAGATTAGATAAACAGGCAGTGTAGTTAGCACCCAAAGTATACTAGTGAAAACAACACGCCTCTGCCTTTAGTTCTGTAATAAACTTCTGTAATAAAATCCTGTTTACTCCTGCACCCTCCCCTACTTCCACAGTCCCCCCCCAGATGGATAGCCACTTAGCTGAGGTCCATTATGCTGGCATCACGGAATACCATGCAACCTATATAGGTGGTGGTGATGGGAGTTGCGGCTTTGTGTTCAGGTGAATCTGCTCTCAATGGCCCCAGCCACCTGCCATACTCTGGTGAGGGGCACCAATGCCGGGTGCGTCGGTCTCGAGATGGTGAGATCCGGAGGCACTTCAATGCCGAGGTTTTGCAAGAATAGTGCTGGGTCAGCTCCTGGCAGCAAGGTGTGAGTTTTGCCCACCTGAAAGGCCACGAGCTTGAAGGGGTGTCCCCAGGTATATCTGACCTCATGTTTACACAAGAGGTCCTCCAGTGGTTTCCAATTTTTGCGACGTTGCAGGGTCGTTGGAGAGAGGTCTTGATATATAGCTAGTTCTGAGTCTTGGACATTGTCTCTACTGTATTTGACTATGGCTTCTTTTGTGGAGTAGTAGTGGAAATGATGAATATGGCTGCACCCTCCTGTCCCTTAGCACTCTATGGGCCCTGTCAATCGTCCATTTGTCTTCAGGGATGTCAGGCAGTATGTGTTTAAAATATTCCTCCATCTTCTGGGTTAACGACCCCTCACGATCGTTCTGTAGTTATGCATAAATACTTTATTTTTGATGGAGTGTACTACCACCAGGTGCAGGGCACCACTATGGGGATGTTTTGTACGCCCTCGTACACCAACCTGCACCTGGGTTGGCGGGGGGAATCACCCAGTCCAACAGGTTAATAACGGGTTAATATTTATGCCTCAGATGGAATTGCTCCAACATAGAGGACTTTAAAAAGAGAGTGCAAGAACTATGCTCCATGTTCAGGATTCAGGGTTATCCCAACAAATGCTTGAAAAGAGAATATCACAGGGCACTCTAGACTGTCAGAGATAGTCTTCTAGTGGAGGAAGCAATCTCTCATGTGGCGCAAAAGACACAGGACTCAAAACAACTAAGGTGTATAGCAACATATGATGCAGGTTGGGATCAGGTGAAGGCCATTATGAATAAGTTCTAGCCCATCCTGAGACAAGATGTATACCTCTAGGATAAAATATCTCCATTTGCATCTATAACAGCAAGAAGGGGAAAAAATCAAAAACATCTTTCAGTACATAGCCATTTTCAAAGAGAATCTTCACCCATGCACTGGCTGTCAAACAAATTAAAGGGGACATACAAATGCGGTCAATGCAAAGTGTGCAATTTCATATCTAAAGATTCTAAGTACTAAAGCAAATATACTAAAAAATTTCAAGTCAAGTCCTTTAATTGTAATACCAAAGGACGAATATATTTATTGACTTGCCAGTGTGGCCCTATGTATGTAGGCAAAACTTTTCGCCCTTTTAAAAAAAACCTTATCTTAGCACATGTGAATTCTATAAAGACTGCAAGAAATATTGAGATGCCAATATCTAGACATGTAAAATTGGTTCATCAGGGTAACCCCAAGAGACTGAAGTTCCAGCGCCAGTTTCATAGCCTCCCTTTCCTCCCCACTCCCCCCTCACAAATAATATAATTTATTCAAAGCTATAGAATAATGAAAGTATAGTATTTCTAATCCTAATCACGAATTAAAAAATAAAAAGGGGGGAGTTGGCTGTGAAGGTTTTTTATTTTTCATTTTGGAGGGCTGTGCTGAGATGTGATAGGTGGAAACATTTGGTAAGGGATTGATTCTTTTCTTATACCCGAGACCTTCAGTATGAAGGCTTCTCCCCTGACTAACGTTCCGTTAGAGCACCAAAATGCACGTCTGGCTTTTTTATTCACTTGCACTATGCACTAATTGCATGTTTTTTCACTCTTAAATGTTGGGTTATTATTTAAGTGAGGAGGGGAAGGGGGGCTAGGTGAGGATATACTTCATGATATGATGAAGATGAAAGGAAGCCTCTTTTGAGCCTAGAATTTAGAGAGTTGAAGATTTAGCAACCATGAAGGTGCAGGAGGGAACATCAGCTTATATGGATAAGTGGGTAGGTTGATTTACTTGTTTCTAGCCCCAAGAGATAATAGAGAGCTAGAGATTTCTTGGAAGGACAGCAGCAGGCAGAGTCCCTTTGATGCAATTTTCTTGATATCAGAGGATATATGCCTTTGTCTTTACTTCTGATTGTGTGAGTATTATTGACATTATATATATATCAGAGCCTCTGTAGGTGATCGGCTGTGAAGGTTGTCTGCCTGTGTTTTTCCTCCTATCCTTATAAATATCCTTATAAACGTCCCCATGGTCTTCCTATTATAAGCTCATTCATCCTTCCTTTCTAAAATCACTCTTCACCCAGTCACCCCCCCCCCCTCCTCACCATCTGCTATAGTCTACACTATAGCCAATCGACAGTTTAGTAGATCTATCCCCTTTACACATTTTCTTATCGCCAAGTTAATTTCATTTTACCACTAGCTTTTTGCTTAGGAATTAAGTAACTATAGAGAGATTCTACTGGGGTTCAGCGTTCTTTATTATTTTAGTTCCCCAACGTAATGATTATACTCAGTTATTATTATTTTATTATTTATATAGCGCCAACAAATTCCGTAGCGCTGTACAATGGGTGGACTAACAGGCACATAATTGAGATCAGACCACTGGACATACAGGAATAGAGGGGGTTGAGGGCCCTGCTCGATGAGCTTACATGCTAGAATACAGTTAGCAAACAGATAAAACTGCTGTTCAAGCGTTCAATTTTGGCAAAGAGAAATAAAGTCTAACAAGTCACTCACTAGACAGCCAAGTGGATAATCTGTTGCTAAATTGTATCTACCGTATATACTCGAGTATAAGCCGAGTTTTTCAGCCCATGTTTTGGGCTGAAAGACCCCAACTCGGCTTATACTCGAGTCAGAGTCTGTATTATGGCAATTTGCATTGCCATAATACAGACTGGGGGGAGAGGGGGGCTGGCAGAGCTGTAACTTACCTTTCCTGCAGCTCCTGTCAGCTCTCTCCTCCTCCGCGCCGTCCGTTCAGCACCTCGGTCAGCTCCCAGTGTAAGTCTCGCGAGAGCCGCGGCTCTCGCGAGACTTACACTGTGAGCTGACAGAGTGAGCTGCACAGACCGCGCGGAGGAGGAGAGAGCTGACAGGAGCTGCAGGAAAGGTAAGTTACAGCTCTGCCAGCCCCCCTCTCCCCCCACTGAACTGCCACTGGACCACCAGGGAAGGAGAGCCCCCCTCCCTGCCATATATCAAGCAGGGAGGGGGGACGAAAAAAAAAATATAAATAAAATAAAAAAAAAATTAATAATGATAAAAAAAAAAGGGGTATAAGGACCACTATGGGAGGGGGGGGGTGTATAAGGACCACTATGGGAGGGAGGGGGGTATAAGGACCGCTATGGGAGGGAGGGGGGGTATAAGGACCACTATGGGAGGGAGGGGGGGATAAGGACCACTATGGGAGGGAGGGGGGGGGTAAGGACCACTATGGGAGGGAGGGGGGGGTATAAGGACCACTATGGGAGGGAGGGGGATAAGGACCACTATGGGAGGGAGGGGGGGGGGTAAGGACCACTATGGGAGGGAGGGGGGGATAAGGACCACTATGGGAGGGAGGGGGGGTATAAGGACCACTATGGGAGGGAGGGGGGTATAAGGACCACTATGGGAGGGAGGGGGGTATAAGGACCACTATGGGAGGGAGGGGGGGATAAGGACCACTATGGGAGGGAGGGGGGTATAAGGACCACTATGGGAGGGAGGGGGTATAAGGACCACTATGGGAGGGAGGGGGGATAAGGACCACTATGGGAGGGAGGGGGGGTATAAGGACCACTATGGGAGGGAGGGGGGTATAAGGACCACTATGGGAGGGAGGGGGGTATAAGGACCACTATGGGAGGGAGGGGGGGATAAGGACCACTATGGGAGGGAGGGGGGTATAAGGACCACTATGGGAGGGAGGGGGGGATAAGGACCACTATGGGAGGGAGGGGGGATAAGGACCACTATTGGAGGGAGGGGGGTATAAGGACCACTATGGGAGGGAGGGGGGTTTAAGGACCACTATGGGAGGGGGTGGGATAAGGACCACTATGGGAGGGAGGGGGGGTATAAGGACCATTATGGGAGGGAGGGGGGGGGTATATGGACCACTATGGGAGGGATGGGGGGGGATAAGGAACACTATGGGAGGGAGAAGGGGGATAAGGACCACTATGAGAGGGAGGGGGTGGGATAAGGACCACTATGGGAGGGGAGGGGGAAGTAAGGACCACTAGGGGAGGGGAGGGTAAGGACCACTAGGGGAGGGGTGAGTCAGGACCACTGGGGGGGGAGTGAAGGAACACGGGGGTGGGGAGGTAAGGACCACTGAGGGAGGAGGAGGGGAAGTCAAGACATATGGGGGGGGGAGGGGGCGGCACATTTTTTTTTGCCTACGGCGGCAAATATCCTTGCACCGGCCCTGCACACACTGCATTCACACACTGCATTCATGCACACACACACTGCATTCATGCACACACACACTGCACTCATACACACACGCTGCACTCATACACACACACATACGCACACACTGCATTCATTATACACACACTGTAAATAAATATTCAATTAATATATTTTTTTTAGGATCTAATTTTATTTAGAAATTTACCAGTAGCTGCTGCATTTCCCACCCTAGTCTTATACTCGAGTCAATAAGTTTTCCCAGTTTTTTGGGATAAAATTAGGGGCCTCGGCTTATATTCGGGTCGGCTTATACTCGAGTATATACGGTATTTCCCCACACAATTTTTACTGTTTAGTATATTGCAAACAGTTACCTTATTTTTGTTCAAATACCATAATAGGGATTTCTCAATAGGGATTTCCCTTACTTTTGATTCATATATAATTTAAAGGGCTATGCCTTGGGTGGAATTGGTACCACCCACACTGACCAGCCCTTATTCGGAATACTTTCTGTGCAAGGGTCAATCTATCAATCTCTTTCTATGTTCTCCAGAGCCCTCAACTCCTCCATCCTAGTAAACAAAAGTGATATGGTCAGCGAGCGTTTATATCTGAAGGCAGGCGTCATCATTTGATGAATTTAATAGAAGGCCTGGCGGAATGGTGGTGGTTTATCAGAGAATTTGGCAACTATGGAGGCGATGTTCCCTTAGAACGACCTTCTTTCTGGACAATACATGTAGAAAGGTGCCGGTGAACTTCCACATCTCCAGCACAGGCCATCTATTTTTGGTGGCCTCCAGGACCTCCAGTGAGTCTGTGTACATATTTGGGGAGACAGGTGTGCATGCGGGCTTCTCTTGCCAAAGGTGCAGTCTGCGAGTTGTGTGGGTGCAAGTCATAGAGAGTGGCGTAGTAGTGTTTCACAGCATTAGCAATTTGGTCCGGGAGATAACACATTTGGTCTGCACAGTTTTGCATGGTTGGTTGCCTGGTTTTAGGGTGAGATTTTATTGTCACACTACACTCCAATATCGATACCTCCAGGAGATAATTATCGACCACTCCCCACACACTAAATCATTCTTTTATTCTGAAAATGACAAAAGCGATAGGCTGTTCGCACACATGATGAGCAAAAAAATGCTTCATCACAAACATCGCTCGCTATTGACTATTCTTTGTGTGTGTAGTGTTAGTTTGGCCATCCTAAGGTCCGGTATATATTACTAGTATTTGCATTCTTGTCCCATGTCAAACCACCTCTATGCTATGGTGGAGCACCAGAAGCTTGCCGTTTTTTTTTAAAACCAAATAAGCATTCACTTTGAGCTCTAGCCACATTCCTATCCTACCAATAGAGCCAAGTTAGGATTTATTATCATGCTTTTGGTAGATAGAGCTTTGACATGGGATAATCCCTTATGGGAGAATAACAACCCTCAGGTATATAATTACGTTGCTTTCATAGAAGCATTTAGACTTACTTTTCACACACCAGGTAGGAAGGCCAATGCAGCCAAGTCTCTGCTCAGACTTAAGCAAGTAACCAGAACCTTGATAGATTATGTTCTAGAATTTCGGTCTCTAGCATCAGAAATCTAGCATTGGAACAATCAGGCATTTGTTGATGTGTTCCTTAACGGTTTCTCCAATGATATATTAGACAAAATAGTTACTATATTCCCGAGAACCTTGAGGAAATGATAACATATATATCACTCATAGACAAACGCATGAGATACAGACAGAATACTAGAGATAGACCTAGAAGAAATTCTATTAGTATGGCACCTGTATTTAATAATCTTGCTTTACCAGAACCTATGTAAGTAGGGGTGACTAGAATAAGTGAAGCAGAGAGACAATACAGAAGGGAAGGCCTCTGTCTTTATTGTGGACAAAGGGGTCATCTTCGCCTTAATTGCCCTAATAGGTCGGAAAACTCTCACACTTAATTCCACGAGGGGGACAGGTCTTGGGTGATTCTTTTGTGTTCTCTACTAATCCTCTACTAAGGAGCATCAACTTGTAGTTAACTTGGGACAATAAGAGGGTTAATACCAATAGATTCTGTCGCAGCTGAGAATTTTATTGACCAGGATTTTGCAAAAGGCGAACTCTCTACCTACTAATTTAAGAAATACGCCATTAGTCGTTGAAGCCATAGACGGTCGACCCCTCCAGGTATCCATGATCACGAAAGAATCCATTCCAGTTATCCTAAGAGTGGGTGTGTTGCATAAGGAGGTCTGTACAAAAGACAACAAATACAGGGTGCACTAAATAAAATAAGGGAAGATGAGAAAGTCTCTATAGGTACAATGTAGACCTTGAGTGAATGTTCTTGTGTTCTTGCTTTGGAATCTCAGTAGTCGAACATGGAATAAATTTTAAGAGCTAAGCCCAGCTCTAGGAAAAACAGCATACAGTGGTAGGATATTACTGGACAATTGGAGGTGTCTTCACAAGATTCTTTACACCATCTCAGACAAACGTCAGCATATAAAATATATAAAAGAGAGAAAAACCCAATGGTGCAATAACTTTGGTAATACTGCAACAACAGACAACACTGAGGTCCTAAGAGTGCCAACTTACAATTTGAAGAGCTATGACCAGCTCTGAGTAAAACAGCATACAGTGGTATTTAAACTCCACACGTGTAGGATATTCCTCTAGTGATGCTTGCAGTGCCGGTCTTATGAAAATAAAATCACAAAATGAGCATATACCCTATATACTAGAATGTAAGCCGAGTTTTTCAGCACATTTTTTGTGCTGAAAAACCCCAACTCGGCTTATACTTGAGTCAGTGTCTGTATTATGGCAATTTGCATTGCCATAATACAGACAATGGGGCTGTGGGGGCTGGCAGAGAGTTTACTTACCTCTCCTGCAGCTCCTGTCAGCTCCCTCCACCTCCGCGCCGTCCGTTCAGCACCTTGGTCAGCTCCCAGTGTAAGTCTCGCGAGAGCCACGGCTCTCGCGAGACTTACAGTGTGAGCTGACAGAAGAGCTGAATGGACGGCGCGGAGGAGAAGAGAGCTGACAGGAGCTGCAGGAGAGGTAAGTAAACTCTCTGCAGCCCCCACAGCCCCCCCACTGAACTGCCAATGCCACTGGACCACCAGGGAAGGAGAGCCCCCCTCCCTGCCATATATCAAGCAGGGAGGGGGGACGAAAAAAAAAAATCTAAATAATAAAATATTAATAAGTAAAAAAATAATATTACAAATAAAATAATAAAATAATAAAAAATAACAATAAAAAAATATTAAAATATTAAAAAAATAATAATAATTAAATAAAATAAAATAATAAAAAATAATCAAATAAAATATTAAAATAATTAAAAATTAATAATAATAAAATTGCCCACCCCCCACCAAGGCTCTGCCACACACACTGCACACATACTCATACACACACTGCACACATACACATACACACACTGCACACATACTCACACACACTGCACTAATACACACACTGTAAATAAATATTAAATTAATATAATTTTTTTTAGGATCTAATTTTATTTAGAAATTTACCAGTAGCTGCTGCATTTCCCACCCTAGTCTTATACTCGAGTCAATAAGTTTTCCCAGTTTTTTGGGGTAAAATTAGGGGCCTCGGCTTATATTCGGGTCGGCTTATACTCGAGTATATACGGTATAACCTATTTCTTATAAAAAAAAACCAAACATCATTAACACTAATAAATAATGGAGTAAAAATATATTATTTTGTGGAGAGTAAACATGTACATCCTTTTTCTCATAAAAGACACATACAGTATTTAAATTTGTTTATTTAATATTTGATCTTTATGATTGTAAAAAAAGTGTTATAGGGGATAATTATAAAAAGTTAAAAAGGTCAAAATTCGCATTTAGGCCATCTGGTGTTAATATTTTCAAGTTAAAAACCCATTGCATTTTGTTTTTTCCCAATATCTTTTTTATTTCTCCTCCTCTCCATGGGGTTGTGCATGTTTGAATGGCTGTAAATTTAGATCGCAAGGATTTTTTTGGTGGTGTGTCAGAAAATGTTTTGAAACCGTTTGATTTTCATAACCATTCTTTGATACTTCTGCAATGTTATGCTATACTAATTTTTCAACATCTGGATGTCATGCCTAAGTATTGGAGGCCACAAGGGCACTCCAATAGGTAGACTACATTTTTTGTGTTGCACGTGATAAAGTGCTTTATATTATATGTTTTATTGGTGATATTGGACTTGGACTTTGGTTTTACAACATTTTTATTGTACCAATACCTTTTACTCATATACTTCCCTGGCTTTTTAACAAATTAATTTTATTTTCATTTTCTTTTTTTAACTTCTACTCATCTACTACGACTACTCCCAAGTAAAGAAACATAGAAACATAGAAAACATAGAAACATAGAAAACATAGAAACATAGAAAACATAGAAACATAGAAACATAGAATGTGACGGCAGATAAGAACCATTCGGCCCATCTAGTCTGCCCAGTTTTCTAAATACTTTCATTAGTCCCTGGCCTTATCTTATAGTTAGGATAGCCTTATGCCTATCCCCCTAAACTCCTTTACTGTGTTAACCTCTGCCACTTCAGCTGGAAGGCTATTCCATGCATCCACTACCCTCTCAGTAAAGTAATACTTCCTGATATTATTTTTAAACCTTTGTCCCTCTAATTTAAGACTATGTCCTCTTGTTGTGGTAGTTTTTCTTCTTTTAAATATAGTCTCCTCCTTTACTGTGTTGATTCCCTTTATGTATTTAAATGTTTCTATCATATCCCCCCTGTCTCGTCTTTCCTCCAAGCTATACATGTTAAGATCCTTTAACCTTTCCTGGTAAGTTTTATCCTGCAATCCATGAACCAGTTTAGTAGCCCTTCTTTGAACTCTCTCTAAGGTATCAATATCCTTCTGAAGATAGGGTCTCCAGTACTGTGTACAGTACTCCAAGTGAGGTCTCACCAGTGTTCTGTACAATGGCATGAGCACTTCCCTCTTTCTACTGCTAATACCTCTCCCTATACAACCAAGCATTCTGCTAGCATTTCCTGCTGCTCTATTACATTGTCTGCCTACCTTTAAGTCATCAGAAATAATAACCCCTAAATCCCTTTCCTCAGATGTTGAGGTTAGGACTCTATCAAATATTTTGTACTCTACCCTTGGGTTTTTACGTCCAAGATGCATTATCTTGCACTTATGTTTCCATAGGTGGGAATTATACCACCTCTATATTACTGAGAGCACTATCTGTGGCATTTTTGTCTTTGAGCATCAAGACAACTACCAGTCGAGACCCACCACCACCATATCCTAAATAATTGAGATTATACCACTATAGGCGATTCATACTAGAGCTGGCAAAAGCTCTCTCAAATGTGAGTGCAATACTATAATTTAATTACAGGCCTATTTAGCCTTGTTTTTTTCTGTGTTTCTTCTCACTCACCCAAGACAACAAGACCCCCCAGTAGAAGGAACAACAGTTGAACCCATCTTCTGATATAGAGACTATACTAAATGTGACAATTTGCACATCTGGAATAAGACTCACAGTATTTACTTTATTTATTTTATCTTTACTCACTCTTTTATGATACTTTTTTATGATATTTTATTGTAATTAATTTTATTACGTGTGGTGCAGCCCTTATCTGTCTTTTACCCACCGAGGCACAGCCTACAAGCATCTGAACACCGTAAAAGGCGCTTACCACCTTGACCTTCTGCTCACCCCGGCTAGGGGATGGACTTTGTAGCGGAGGGCAGGTATTAAAGACCACAATCTCCGCTGGTTCCACGAGTACATCCACAGTCAGCGCTGAAGGGTAAGACAAATCCCCAAATCCTCCCAATAACCGGACGAAACACAGTCTGGGAGTCAACTAACTCGTTTTATTCACAGCTGGCATATTTATACAGTTCCCCATGCAAGGGGTTTCCAGACAGTAAATCCAGGGGATTTCTCCCATCATACATTGTAACTTTCCCAACAGGCTGTGCTGCACGAGAAGGATACACCCACTAAAATGGACGATTAAGTGGATTATCCCCTCGTGCAGCAGAACTGACAATCTATATTAAAATACGGTTTTCACATTTTATTCGGTAGATTTAAATGACCGAACGTTCGGCAGGTAGCTGGGGTCTGAGCGCACCTTTCGTGAGAATACCGCTCAGATCCCGGCGGAATTGACCGAACGCCGCACAAATATAACTTTACATAGAAGTTCCCCTCAATCTGTCGAACATATCCAGGGGAACGATTCTACCGAAAAACCGGGCTCCCGAATGGCTTGGAAGTGCAGCGGTGCTCGCATCATCGAGTAGCCGTTTTTGGTTCCAGGCACTCGACGACCAAGCACCGCTGCCAAATAGACGAATCCAAGATGGCCGACCGCCGCATGGTCGGTAGTCGAACGACGGCCACCCAGAATAGTCTATAATTACCGATTGCAACATTGTTGCAATCGGTTAACAATTGCCACACGACCCTAAGTGTGTGGTCTATCAGGGGAGCCCTTATTCGTTCGGCGAACGGCTTAAGTCACCGCTGTTCGTCGAACGAAGTCTTTGTATGCTGGTAGCTTACGGCTGCCAGCATGCGAATCGCCCTAACATAACACATACACAGCAAATATACATGGCACATAATACAGCCTCCAGACAACCTTCCCAGATTATAGTTCCACAGTGGCTAGGTTTGCCACAATGCTCCCCCAAAATCAAGCCGGCATACACAGTCTGATCCCAACGGATCGGCTTGGGGAGGTCCGGGAAAATACTCACAGATCACTTTTCAAGTTCAGTTTGTCTAGATAACCCGTCGGCGTTACCGTTTTGCTTCCCTGGGCGATAGTGTATCGTAAAGTCAAAGGGCTGCAGCGCCAAACTCCAGCGCAGCAGCCGGCCGTTGTCTCCTGCTACACGGTTAAGCCACACCAACGGGTTGTGATCTGTGAGTAGGGAGAAAGGTTGTCCGTACAAATAGGGCTGTAATTTCTTAAGGGCCCACACCACGGCCAGGCACTCCTTCTCAATGGCGGCGTAGCTTACTTCGCGTGGTAATAGCTTTCGGCTCAAGTATGCTACGGGGTGTTCTCCGCCATCAGGTCCAACTTGGCTCAGCACTGCCCCCAATCCAAACATTGAAGCGTCTGTGTGGACAAGAAATCGTTTAGTTGGATCAGGAGCATTCAGTACTGGAGCATTGATTAGTGCCGTTTTTAGTTGTTGGAAGGCCTGGTCACACTCTGGGGCCCAGATAACCTGTCGAGGAAGATTTTTACGGGTCAAGTCAGTCAGGGGTTTGGCCAGGGCGCTATAATTGGGTACAAACTTCCTATAGTACCCGGCGGTACCTAGAAATGCTAACACCTGGGTTTTCGTTCTAGGGGTTGGCCATTTAGCTACCGCTTCTACTTTAGCAGGTTCGGGTTTCTGTCGCCCGCTTCCCACCCTGTGGCCCAAGTACTGCACCTCTGCCATCCCTATATGGCATTTACTGGGTTTCAGCGTCAATCCTGCCTCTCCAATGCGATCGAGTATGGCCCCTATGTGTTGTAGATGTTCGGCCCAGGTCTGACTGAATATAGCTATATCGTCTAAATAGGCACAGGCGTATTCCTGGAATCCATCCAGTAGCCGATCTACCATCCGCTGGAAGGTTGCCGGAGCGTTTTTCATCCCGAATGGCATGACCCTAAATTGATACAAGCCAAACGGGGTGACAAACGCCGACTTAGGGATGGCATCCTCGGCTAGTGGAATCTGCCAGTATCCTTTGCATAGATCTATGGTAGTGAGATACTGACCCCGTGCCATCTTATCCAGCAGCTCGTCTATCCGGGGCATCGGGTAGGCATCAGACACCGTTTTGTCATTTAGCCTCCGGTAGTCGACACAGAAACGTGTCGTGCCGTCCTTTTTGGGTACCAACACTACCGGCGATGCCCAGGGGCTATCTGAATGCTCGATCACCCCTAGCTGTAACATTTCCGCTATTTCCTTTTCCATGTGAGCCCTGACGGCTTCAGGAACGCGGTACGGAGTCTGCCGCATGGGTAGCTGTCCTGGGGTTTCAACTCGGTGGGTGGCCAGCTGAGTGTACCCTGGTAAATTGGAGAAGGTAGCTCCTTTCGCTACGATCAACTCTTGTACCTGGGCACGCTCCTGTGGGCTTAGCCGCTCCCCCAGCTGAACCCCCTTGGAGGGCTCGGTCTGCTCCTCCGGTTCCAATAGGTCGGGTAGGGGTAAATTCTCCTGATCCTCCGAGGCTGAGGCGCATATCGCCGCCACGTCCTCTATCCTCTCATGGTAGGGTTTGAGCATGTTCACATGGAGCATGCGTCTCTTCCCTACCCCTGAGCAGGGGCCAATCACGTAGGTGGTGTCACACTTCTGTTCCACCACCTGGTATGGGCCTTGCCAGATGGCCTGCAGCTTGTCTGTGCGGACAGGTTTTAAAATCAAAACCTTCTGTCCCACCTGAAAGCTGCGGTCCCTGGCTCCCTTATCGTACCAACGGCGCTGGCGTTGCTGGGCCGCCTGAAGGTTGGTGCGCACCTCCTGAGTCAGCGCCTCCAGACGGTCCCTGAACTCCAGCACGTAGGATACGATAGGGGTTCCATCTGGGCTACTCTCTCCCTCCCAATGCTCTCTAATGAGATCTAATGGTCCCCGCACCCTCCTCCCGAATAACAATTCAAACGGGGAAAATCCGGTGGACTCTTGGGGTACCTCTCTATAGGCGAAAAGTAAATGGGGTAGAAAACGTTCCCAGTCTCGGTGTGCCTCCCCAAACGTACGGAGCATTTGCTTTAACGTACCATTAAATCTTTCGCATAAACCATTGGACTGGGGATGGTATGCGGAATTTATTATGGGCTTAATGCCACATATTTTCCATAGTTGCTGAGTGACCTCGGCGGTGAATTGGGTGCCCCTATCAGATATTATTTCTTGGGGAAACCCTACCCGGGAGAATATTTTCATCAATGCCTCGGCTACTGTCTCGGCATGGATATTTGAGATAGCTACGGCCTCGGGGTATCGGGTGGCATAGTCCACTACCGTCAAGATATACTTTTTACCGGAGGGACTGGGTTTGGATAGTGGCCCCACTATGTCTACGGCCACTCTACTGAACGGTTCGGAAATGATCGGGAGGGGACATAATTTCGCTTTGTGGCGGTCACCTCTTTTGCCTACTCGCTGACATATATCACAGGACGTGCAGTAGTGTCTCACATCTTTAGAAATCCCTGGCCAGAAAAATGCATGTGTCAATCTATATCGGGTGCGAGTCACCCCTAGATGTCCGGATAAGGGTATATCGTGCGCAATCTTAAGTAGCTCGGGCCGGTACTTTTGGGGAACCACTAACTGTTTGGTAGACACTGTGGCGGACCCCCCCACTCCTCGTTCTGCAATGCGATATAGTAGCCCTTTTTCCCACGTATACCGCTCCCCCTCTGTCCCCGCTTGGTCATTGCGTACCCTGTCCCTATACACCTGTAATGTGGGATCTGCTTTTACCTCGGCTTCAAACTTAGCTGGGGTATCCCAGGACATACGTATCGGGTGAGGGTCTTGGTCTCTTACCTGAGCCTCAGAGTGTGTAGGTGGAGCCGTGGTGCGGGCTTGTTGCCGGGTGGTGACTGGTTGTGCCTCTTGGTAGGGAGCTTGGGGAACAAAAGCAGAGGTCATCTGTCCTAGGTCATTCCCCAGTACCACATCCGCAGGTAGGTTTTGCATGAGACCTACTTCTACAACTCCCTCCCCCACACCCCAATTCAAATGTACTTTAGCAGTGGGCAAACGGTACACTGCTCCCCCTGCTACCCTCACGGCCACTGATCCCCCAGTGTGAGCGGTCCCGGAAACTAGGTGGGGTGCAATCAAAGTGAGGGTGGCTCCGGAATCGCGAAGCCCCTGTAACTCTTTCCCCTCCAGCGTTACCAGCTGCCGATGATGTTGTCTGTTGTCAGTAGCTCTGACCGACATCACCTCATGTAATACTCCTAGTGGTTCCTCCGGTTGTACACTCCACAGTTCTTGGGCCGCTGGTTCCCGCTGATAATAGTGGGCTGCAGCCCTTGGGGCTGGGTTTGGTCGGGCTTGGTTCCAGGTGGGTCTGCCCCGGTTTTGGGTGCATTCCCGGGCTATATGCCCCCACTGTTTGCAAGAGTGGCACTGGATATTGGCACGGCCGTTGTACCGGGAAGCCGGTGGTACATTCCCTGGGGCCGTGCGAAAAGGGGTTGTAGTGGGACTTGGGGTAATGGGAGTGCTGGGTGACCCCGTGGGTCGTGGGTAGCCCTTGGAGAGGGTTACCTGATGTCTCCTTGCGTCAAAATGCTGGTCGGCCAATTGTGCCGCCTCGGTTAGGGTGAGAGGTTTCCTGTCTCTTACCCATTCTTGGGTCATTGGAGCTAGTCCATCAAAAAATTGCTCCAGCAGTAGTAACTGCCGCAATCCTTCCATGGTCGTGGCTTGGCTCGCTTGTATCCACCCTTTGGATGCTTGGTCTAACTTGTGTGCCCACTCGGCATGTGAGTCTTTCTCTGGTTTCTTTAGGTCTCTAAATTTTCGCCGGTAGGCTTCTGGGGTGATGGCGTACCGGTCTAGTATCGCTCGTTTTACTTTCTCATAGTCCTTGCTGTCCTCGCTGGGTACAGCGCGGTATGCATCGGCTGCCCGCCCTGCTAGTCTGCTTGCCAGCAGGGGGACCCATGTGGGTCGTGCCAAGTCATGTAAATCACACAGCCTCTCAAAATCTTGTAAAAACCCATCGATTTCCTCCTTCTCCTCGCAAAATACTTTAAATGCTTGATAAGGAACTTTGGGTGGTACCTGGCTGTGTGATGACTCGGTCGTGGTCCCGGTCCGAGGGGTTGCATACTGTGGGCTGTGTGCCATCACGTACTCCTGCACATTCGCCATTACTAGGTTCATCATGTCCGCTGATATAGGCTGTGGTAAAAATGCCAGCCTGGTCCTCATTTCTCTCTCATAGAGCGTTTCTTCCATGACTACTGGGGGTGTAGCGCTGCGGGCTTGGTCTCCCTCCATTAGCTCGGCAATTAGTACAGCCTTAGGTTTGCTGCTGGCTACTTTACCCCTGGCTTCCAGTAGATCTTTTAGTGTCTGTTTCTTTAATTTAGAATAATCCGTCTCCATTCACTTCGGTAGTCGGTTCTTTCGTTGGGTTCTGCTTGCCATTCCCTTTTCCTCCTTCAGCAGTTACGATTTGCACGAATTGCGCTCTTTCGGCTGTAAGGTCGGATCCCGTCGCTTGCCACCAATTGTAGCGGAGGGCAGGTATTAAAGACCACAATCTCCGCTGGTTCCACGAGTACATCCACAGTCAGCGCTGAAGGGTAAGACAAATCCCCAAATCCTCCCAATAACCGGACGAAACACAGTCTGGGAGTCAACTAACTCGTTTTATTCACAGCTGGCATATTTATACAGTTCCCCATGCAAGGGGTTTCCAGACAGTAAATCCAGGGGATTTCTCCCATCATACATTGTAACTTTCCCAACAGGCTGTGCTGCACGAGAAGGATACACCCACTAAAATGGACGATTAAGTGGATTATCCCCTCGTGCAGCAGAACTGACAATCTATATTAAAATACGGTTTTCACATTTTATTCGGTAGATTTAAATGACCGAACGTTCGGCAGGTAGCTGGGGTCTGAGCGCACCTTTCGTGAGAATACCGCTCAGATCCCGGCGGAATTGACCGAACGCCGCACAAATATAACTTTACATAGAAGTTCCCCTCAATCTGTCGAACATATCCAGGGGAACGATTCTACCGAAAAACCGGGCTCCCGAATGGCTTGGAAGTGCAGCGGTGCTCGCATCATCGAGTAGCCGTTTTTGGTTCCAGGCACTCGACGACCAAGCACCGCTGCCAAATAGACGAATCCAAGATGGCCGACCGCCGCATGGTCGGTAGTCGAACGACGGCCACCCAGAATAGTCTATAATTACCGATTGCAACATTGTTGCAATCGGTTAACAATTGCCACACGACCCTAAGTGTGTGGTCTATCAGGGGAGCCCTTATTCGTTCGGCGAACGGCTTAAGTCACCGCTGTTCGTCGAACGAAGTCTTTGTATGCTGGTAGCTTACGGCTGCCAGCATGCGAATCGCCCTAACATAACACATACACAGCAAATATACATGGCACATAATACAGCCTCCAGACAACCTTCCCAGATTATAGTTCCACAGTGGCTAGGTTTGCCACAGACTTGATCCAGAGGGTCTCCAAAGTCCATGCACCAACACTGCAAGCAGCCACACAGCCCTGGGGAAAGTCCTGATATGCCATGTGCAGGCCGGGTTCCCTACACTAATGCCGCTTCTACCCTACCTTCCTGCGGGTTCCAGCTGCCTCCCAGCATTGGGAATCTGATGATGATGATGGTGACTATTACAACTGCTGATGCCCTATCTGCTTTATTATTACTCTCACAGTGGTACAGCAATATAAAGAAGAGCTTAGTTCCAGTGGTTCAAATCTTTGACATATACGTTAGCAAGTCTATTCAGTTAATATTGTTCTCTCATTACTTTGAGCCCTTTTCCAGCTTTTTCCATAACAAAACTCAATGTCAAATACTCCTGCTTTCAGTTTCCTCATTTTCCTAATTTTCCTTCTTTTACAATTTTTTTTTTTTGCAATTTATTCAGATGCCATGTCTCAGAAATTACGTTTTGATAATTCATGATTGTCTATGCTATATTGGTACTGTCTGCTTGACTGTAATAAATAAATAAAATAAATAAATAAATACTTGAACAGTATTTAACGGTAAAAGAAGATTTTGACAAAAGCAAAGCTGAATTATTACCCCCTCATAGATTAAATGATTGTTCCATTAACTTGGTTCCTGGAACTATGCCTCCTAGAGGTACTGCATACCCACTTTCTGCTAAAGAGAATCTAGTCTTAGAGGAATATATTGAAGAAAACCTGAAAAAGGTTTATTAGGAAATCTTCACCAGCTGGTGCAGGATTTTTCTTTGTAGCTAAAAGGAAGGTGACCTCAAACCTTAGACCAGGGCTGTCCAACCTGCGGCCCCCCAGATGTTGCTGGACTACAACTCCCATGATTCTTTCAATGAAACAGATAGCCAGGGAATCATGGGAGTTGTAGTTCAGCAACATCTGGGGGGCCGCAGGTTGGACAGCCCTGCCTTAGACCATAGATTAGAGAGGTTTGAACAGGATTACTGTACATAATGCCTATCCAATACCCCTGATAACTGGGTTATTTGACAGGCTGAGTGGGTGCTGAGAGGGGCTAAGATTTTTACCAAGTTAGACTTGAGAAGTGCTTACAATCTTGTTAGAATTCATAAAAATGAATGGAAGGCAGCCTTTAACACCAGATATATGCATTACAAATACACGGTTATGCCATTCGGATTATGTAACACCCCGGCTGTCTTCCAAGACCTCATCCAGCAAGAGTGTGTAATAGTGTATCTTGACGCTATGCTAATATCCTCGCAGGACAAAGAAACACATCACAAACCAGTTTAAAGAGTATTGTCTCGACTTTTACGACATAATCGATTTTGTTAGTTAGAGAAATGTCTTTTTGACCAAACTGAAATTGGTTTTCTGGGTTATGTAATCTCTGTGACGAAAGCCACTCCGCCACTGGGCTTTGGAGAGGACTACTTGGCAGCCTTTTATCCTGTGACTATGGCCACTGCAATAGAACTGGCTAATATACTTCAAACAGGCTCTGTTGGGGCAATTGGGACTATATGGTTCGTTTACCGAAGAACCGCACGAACAGAGACCACCCTGGAGCTTGTTAACACCTATTAACCACTTGGAACGTTTCTCACCACAGTGTTCTAATTGTTCATCTGGGTGGCCGCAATTCCTATGAACAACCACGAGGTGGCGCCATCTTGTTCGCATGGACGCAGGAAGCAGTGTTTGGGCATGAATCTCATGGAACTGAAATCGGATACAGAAACTCCAGAACATCGCTGGACTTTTTTTATCATCGCCTGCGTTCGTTTCTATTCAGCTTAGAAGGGCACTGTTCGGTGAGATCATTCGTCTGGATGAAGGGAACAAGCTCCAGGGTAGGGAACAAGCTCCATTCGGTAGCTTGTTTGTTTGCAAACTGCCAAACTAGACGGGCTGCACAGCCTAATTCTATGGAACTGTTTTGGGCATGGGACCATGCCGGTGCCTGGGCAAAAATATGACTTCCATAAAACTTTTAAACCCCTGCTCTGATCTGGGTGATTTTTGGATATGTTGTTCGCCCAGATCAGGGCTAGCAGGGGATGTAACTATGGGGTACTTATGGCGATATGTTGTATTTTGGGGTACTTAGGAGACTTTGTAAAATATGTGTTTTTTATGCTTGGGGATGATTACGTTAATACATTATCTACCTTAATTGTATCACAGGCAGAGGGGGGAATTGTGTGCTGTATGTGGGAGTGTCAGGCATTGTTACTTTGTTTCTATTGGTCTGTACAATTTGAGTCCTGGTGCCCCATCAGGTCTAGTGGGTGTTCCTCTGGCCTGAAAAGTTGTATAAAAATCCAACCTGTACCATTAAACTTTCAGATCTTCTTACCCTCAACTCGCAGCCTTGTCTCGTGTTGTAGGGAACAGCTATAATCACTACAGGGATTGCTCTAATCATTATACTCATTTGGATTCTACTAGCTCTTGTAAGAGCTCTACAGCTGATCCCGCTATACTCTCTTGGAGGAGAGGGTTACCCACTGGAACCTGGAGCCTTGTCGTAGGTCCAGGGTGGGCAGAAGACGGCGAAACCCCAACCAAGCTGCGGCGATGGTGGGGTCTGCAGTGCTTATGGTGTCTGGTGAAGTGCTGATGGTCCATGTTGAGCACTAAGAGCATCCATAGGCGGAGGGTCCGTCACAATCTCGGAGACATGATTTGCTATGGATAAGAGTAAATTGGATTCCATATTCAAATGGCCATAACTTAATGGCCTTAAAGCAGTTCAAAGATGTATTGGTTTCTCGAACTACTATCGACAATTCATAAAGGGTTTTTCGTCCATAGTAGCACCCATAACGAATCGGACTAAAAAAATGTAAAAATTCCCAAAAATTGTCTGCTAAAGCTCTTCAGGCATTAGAAGATCTCAAAATATCATTTTCTTACAACCCCAAAACTATTCCATCTTGATCTCAGTCTTCCATTCCTGTTAGAATATGATGCATCAGAAACTGGTATAGGAGCTGTGCTGTCTTAGCGTAAAAAGAACCTGATCAATCTCTCTATCCTTGTGGATTTTATTCTAAAAAATGTCTGACACTGAAAGGAGGTATGCTATTGGAGACAGGGAACTCCTTGCTATTATTTTGGCATTGAACGAATGGCGCAGTCTTTTAGAAGGTACTCCAACACCAATAACTATACTTACAGACCACAAGAATCTCTCCTATATTGGAGAGGCAAAACATCTGTCTGCCAGACAAGCTCATTGGTCTCTTTTCTTGACCAGGTTTAACTATGTGCTGACATATAGACCTGGGTCAAAAAACACCAAGGCTAATGTGTTGTCCAGACAGTTCAAACCACTTGCATGTCCTGAGACCAGTATGACTTCTATTGCTCCCCAGCAAAGTATTATTGCTAATACTAGAATAAATATAGTCTCCACTGGCTTTGGACATTTATTCCAAACAAAACCTAGCTCCTGCGAATCTTCCTGAGGGCAAGATATAAGTTCCTCCTGAACACCAGAAAGAGTTATTGTTTTGTTTCCATGATAGTAAAATCGCAAGTCACCTAGGTATACGCAAAACCTTCAATTTGGTTTTGAAGGAATACTGGTGATGGCTATGCGTAAAGACATCACGGATTATGTTTCCGCTTGCTGCATATGTAATAGAACCAAACTGTCTCATACTCTCCCTTGTGGGTTATTGCAACCTCCCGACATAAACTCAATAAATCTTGGGCAAGCATTGCCACGGATTTCATAGTTGAATTGCCTATGTCTGAGAAATAGACACTAATCCTAACCGTAGTGGACAGATTCACGAAAATGGCAGACTTCATTCCGTTACCTAAGTTGCCACCCTCTCCGGAATTTCCTAATGTCTTTGCTAAAGAGGTATTTCGTATACATGGGATACCCCAAGAAATTATCTTTGACAGACAGGTCTGGACTGGCCATCGGGCACACCGGGCAAATGCCCTGTGGGCCGCGGTGTCCGTGGGCCTGCCGGTCTATGAAGGGCGGGCACTATCCGAGTGCCGGCCCTGCTGCATTCCATGACGGGCTGGTGGGGAGATCAAAGATCTTCCTCATCGGCCCCCATACAGTGTAGAGAGGGAGGGTTCATCTTGCAAGATTCGGAGCGTTGCCATGGCAATGCTCCAGGTCTCGCAAGAGTAAACTCCAGCCTCACGGGCTATAGTTCACTCACCACTAGGACCACCAGGGATAGCAGCAGCATGACCCCCCCTCCCAGGCTAAAGGTAAGAAGGGAGGGGGGATACAATCACTCACAGCACCCTCACACACACTGCACCCCTGACACAGCACCCTCACTCATACACACACACTGCACCCCTGACACAGCACCCTCACTCACACACACTGCACCCCTGACACAGCACCCTCACTGTCAGGGGTGGTGGTCTGATGACCGGGACCCAGTATGCCTGGTCTTGATATAAGGAGTCACTGTGTGGAAATGGATTATCAGGGCCTGGTGCAGGGTAACCGCATGCCCCCTGGTGTTGAGCACCAGCGTTTGTGCGGCCACATACCAGGGCCCTGATGCAGCTTCTGCGGATCCCAGGTGCCAGATGACAATAAGCAGACCTCCCAGGATCTGAATAGGGAGGCTCTGCAGCAGATATGTATCCAGTACAGAAACAAGGTAAGACTAGAATAGGCACCAAACAAGAAAACAAGACAAAACTAGGAGAACCCAGAACCGGAGCAGGACAGAAAGCAGAACATGTACACAAGACATGAGGGAAACATGAACAGGACAGGACAGGGACTGTACATGAACTGGGAATACAAGACAAAATAAAACAAGACAAGAGATACAAGGCAAAACAAGAGGAGACATTATTAAGTACTATATATGTAAAACATTGGAGATTTAGACATACATAAATGGCCAAGATGTATGCAGCCCACCACTGCGGCAAAGTACTCCAATTATGGTGGGTTCCTAGACTGCCTAGGTATGCATAACTAAATAAACAATAATAAAACACACACAGCACTTACCTGCAAGAAAGGGCAGAGGACTTGAAGCAACTGCCTGCAGGAACCAACTTAAACAAAAGGATTAATGTGAAAGGAACAGGTGTGGCAATATAAAACAAACATATAAAGGAATCTAGGAGACAGGGAATTCCAGGAACGGAATAAAAGCATTAACCCTGAAAACCCAGCATAAATAAAATCAGACATGAAATAGAAAACCAGAAAAACATGATATTTAGAGAAACTCTTTAAGTTTTAAATACGGTTCCATTTAGGATAGCAATGGCTACATTACGGGTCAGAATTCAAGAAAACCTGGCAACTATGCTATTTGCATGGACTCTGGCTACAGCAAAGGTGCCTTCATTAAATACTGTCCAGAACTAAATTCATGAGGCTCGTACTTCTAGTTTAACACCTTTACAACAAAGCGGTTTGCAGAAAAAACACTTTCAGAATCAGAGTATTTTGCATGTCCTAGATTTTTTCTGGATAGAAAAACTTTAAAAAAAAAAAAACATTTACCAATTAATGAGGTTAAAAATAGGGAAACAGTTGTAAATAAAAAAAAAACATCTCAATATGTAACACAAACTTTTTTCCTCACATAGTCTATAATCATTTCACCTATATATTTTCCAATACGCACTCATAAACGTTTATAGACTCAGATGTGCATTTCATAAGCAGCAGTTATAATAAAACAACTTACCTTTCAAAAAGGGGGAAAATAGTCCAACCAATTATAGGTTCCAACTGAAGATCTTGCTCATTTTGTGAAATCACATTACCACATTGGGCTGGGTCTGGATTTGGGATGTAAGTGGCACGCATTCCAAATATTTGAACAAGAAGCACACTTTGATGGTCAAAATATGGATGCAGCACCTAAAATGTATCAGATACAGTACAGTGTTTACAATGGATATAATCTGTCATTTAACAAGTTAGAATTAGATGATTCTATTATAGGATAAGAATGAAATAAGGGCCCTTGCGAATTAGTCATTACATACAGATTTCCAAAGAAATACAGAATTTAAAAGTTATATTATTATATTCTACTATAGTCAGTGGTAGAACTACCGCTGGTACAGTAACTGTGCACTTAGGGCCACCCGATGGGTATTGCTGAACAGGGGCCCAGTTGGGCATTTAACAGCAAGACCGGGCCCCTGTAATATCAGCAGCACAGGGAGAAAGTTAGACCCTGTCACCTCTTAACAGTGAGGAAGAGCAGAGGAAGAGGTGGCACGGGCAGCATGGGGGAGAGAAAAAGGGGGAACAAAAGCTTCTATGAGTCTCAGCTAGCAGCAAGACCCCAAGCAAGCCACCCCTCTGCACACCAAAGTATTTTAAAAAGAGTGTGGTTAAAAACATAAAAAAATCGATTTGTCTATGTCTCAGTGTGTTAGTTTATTTGTGTCGGGATTAGTAGACATAGCCCATAATGTGGTAATAGACAGAGGAAAAACCAAGGCGAAGTACTGATAAGGATGAGGCAGAGATGAGGTCAGGATAGCAAAGGGTCAGGTCAGGCAGCACAGTTTCATAGATGGAGTTCAGGCCAGATGTCATACCAGGTAGACAATGTGTAAGAGAGGAGCTCAACTGGATACACCTTAATCAACTATTTGCACAGTATAACTGAGCATAAAAGGTTGGGGAGAGCAAGCAATATATAGGAAGAAGGGAGAACCCCACCTCCTGTTTCATGCCAGTATCACCAACACGCCCCCTGGTAGTGACACCCACTTTTCCTTTAAGACAAACCATGTCTAGTGTGCACGCCTAAGGAGTGCAGTTGCCGGTTCTCTACAGCCCGCCTTCTCCTGGGAAGAGTGGAGATACACAGCGTGGGCAAAAAATTTGGTTTGGTTAGGTAAGGAAATTCAGGTAAGGAAATTCAGGTAAAAAAATTGGTCTGCTTCAGTAATTTGGACCAATGGCATTCGGTTCGGCACTTCCGAAATTCAGAACTTCTGCATATAACGTCCTATTCCGGCTCCCAGTATCACTCTGCGGCGCGCCAGCGCCGCCCGCATGTATTCTTACTTAGCCGCCTGCCCACCTGAACTGTTAGTTAGCTGCCAGGCTAAAAAGACATCTGCCTGGGCATTTGGGGGCGGCTTTTTTCTGGGGGAAAAACATACCTTCAATGACATCAGTGAGGAGGAGGAACGGGAAATGAGTAGCTCGGCATCCAACCTTGTGCAAATGGGGTCTTTCATGCTGTCCTGCCTGTTGAGGGACCCTCGTATAAAAAGGCTGAAGGAGAACGACCTGTACTGGGTGTCCACGCTACTAGACCCCCGGTATAAGCAGAAAGTGGCGGAAATGTTACCGAATTACAACAAGTCGGAAAGGATGCAGCATTTGCAAAATAAATTAAAAAGTATGCTTTACACAGCGTATAAGGGTGATGTCACAGCACAACGGGAATCTAACAGGGGAAGAGGGGAAAGTAATCCTCCTCCTCCCACGACCACGCCGGCAAGGACAGGACACTTTAAAGACGTGTTGTTGATGGAGGACATGCAGAGCTTTTTAAGTCCTACGCATGGCCACAGCCCTTCGGGATCCACCCTCAGAGAATGACTCGACCGACAGGTAGCAGACTACCTCGCCTTAACTGCAGATATCGACACTCTGAGAAGTGATGAACCCCTTGACTACTGGGTGTGCAGGCTTGACCTGTGGCCTGAGCTATCCCAATTTGCGATAGAACTTCTGGCCTACCCCGCTTCAAGTGTCCTGTCAGAAAGGACCTTCAGTGCAGCAGGAGGTATTGTCACTGAGAAGAGAAGTCGCCTAGGTCAAAAAAGTCTAGATTACCTCACCTTTATTAAGATGAATGAGGGATGGATCCCGAAGGGACTGACACTGGGCGATACATTTGATTAAAAAAGGCCTGATGAGATGAGCTGCCTTGGGCTAAAAATGGTCCACACGCTGCTGTATTTTAGCTCTGAATGACGTTTGACTTGCGTGACTTATCCGCCACCAACTAGGGTTCAAGCCGCCATGTTTTAGGGCACTTTCTGCCTGTGAAACAAACATCAATTATGGCCCCCACCCACCGCGCAGGGGTTGGGGAGGACAGTAGCTCCCCCCAGTGTGTATCAGGGGCTTTGAGGACAGGTGTCAATCCATACCTGCCAAGTGACCCTATGTAGGGGGAACAGTCTCTATTCTGCTCTGTGTCAGTGTGTATCATGGTCTCTGTGGACGGGGAACAGTCTCTATTCTGCTCTGTGTCAGTGTGTATCATGGTCTCTGTGGACAGGGAACAGTCCCTATTCTGCTCTGTGTCAGTGTGTATCATGGTCTCTGTGGACGGGGAACAGTCTCTATTCTGCTCTGTGTCAGTGTGTATCATGGACTCTGTGGACAGGGAACAGTCCCTATTCTGCTCTGTGTCAGTGTGTATCAGGGGTTTTGAGGACAGGTGTCAATCCATATCTGCCAAGTGACCCTAAGTAGGGGTAACAGTCCCGATTCTGCTCTGTGTCAGTGTGTATCATGGTCTCTGTGGACAGGGAACAGTCTCTATTCTGCTCTGTGTCAGTGTGTATCAGGGGTTTTGAGGACAGGTGTCAATCCATATCTGCCAAGTGACCCTATGTAGGGGGAACAGTCCCTATTCTGCTCTGTGTCAGTGTGTATCAGGGGTTTTGAGGACAGGTGTCAATCCATATCTGCCAAGTGACCCTATGTAGGGGGAACAGTCCCTATTCTGCTCTGTGTCAGTGTGTATCAGGGCTGGGCTTTGAGGACAGGTGTCAATGTTAGGTGATTTCTGCCCTTTATGGATTAAAAGCAGACTCTGCATCAACTGTGCAATTTTCCATGGGAGTTTTGCCATGGATCCCCCTCTGGCATGCCACAGTCCAGGTGTTAGTCCCCTTGAAACAACTTTTCCATCACTATTGTGGCCAGAAAGAGTCCCTGTTGTTTTTAAAATTCGCCTGCCCATTGAAGTCAATGGCGGTTCGCGCGGTTCGCGAACATTTGCGGAAGTTCGCGTTCGCCGTTCGCGAACCGAAAATTTCGGGTTCGCGACAACACTATTTATCACTATAAAGTCTTAAAGCATACAACTTAGCATGGCTAACAATAGAGATATCTTGGCCATAATTTTCTACCGTTAGTAAGAGATCCTCTATTTAAAATATATAAATAATCAAGAACACATTATAAAATTAAGGATTGTCTTGGAAGCAATAAAGTTTTGTCTTTTAGATATTTTATTTAAAAAAAAATATAAATATAGGCATATAAAATCCATTACAGTAATTTATAGCAGAGTTTATAAGATTAAACTACCGTATATACTCGAGTATAAGCCGACCCGAATATAAGCCGAGGCCCCTAATTTTACCCCAAAAAACTGGGAAAACTTGACTCGAGTATAAGACTAGGGTGGGAAATGCAGCAGCTACTGGTAAATTTGTAAATAAAATTAGATCCTAAAAAAAATATATTAATTGAATATTTATTTACAGTGTGTGTATAATGAATGCAGTGTGTGTATAAATGCAGCGTGTGTATGAGTGCAGCGTGTGTGTATGAGTGCAGCGTGTGTGTATGAGTGCAGCGTGTGTGTATGAGTGCAGCGTGTGTGTATGAGTGCAGCGTGTGTGTATGAGTGCAGCGTGTGTGTATGAGTGCAGCGTGTGTGTATGAGTGCAGCGTGTGTGTATGAGTGCAGCGTGTGAGTTTGAGTGCAGCGTGTGAGTATGAGAATGCAGTGTGTGTATGAGTGCAGTGTGTGTGTGTGTGTGTTGCAGAGCCCTGGTGGGAGGTGGGCAATTTTTTTTTATTATTATTATTTATTATTATTATTTAATTTAATGTAATTATTATTATTTATTATTATTTATTATTTAATTTAATTATTATTATTATTTTTTATTATCACTATATTTTTTTTTCGTCCCCCCTCCCTGCTTGATATATGGCAGGGAGGGGGGCTCTCCTTCCCTGGTGGTCCAGCATTGGCAGTTCAGTGGGGGGGGGGCTGTGGGGGCTGGCAGAGCTGTAACTTACCTGTCCTGCAGCTCCTGTCAGCTCTCTCCTCCTCCGCGCCGTCCGGTCAGCTCTTCTGTCAGCTCACACTGTAAGTCTCGCGAGAGCCGCGGCTCTCGCGAGACTTACACTGGGAGCTGACCGAGGTGCTGAACGGACGGCGCGGAGGAGGAGGGAGCTGACAGGAGCTGCAGGACAGGTAAGTTACAGCTCTGCCAGCCCCCACAGCCCCCAGTCTGTATTATGGCAATGTGAATTGCCATAATACAGACTATTGACTCGAGTATAAGCCGAGTTGGGGTTTTTCAGCACAAAAAATGTGCTGAAAAACTCGGCTTATACTCGAGTATATACGGTATATGCTTGCAAACATCATTAACAGAATAACATACCCTCCTGAACATGTCATCATGTCAGCCTCTCTGTCATTATAAGATGAAGCATCTGTCTCCAAATATCTACTCTCTGTTCCTTAACATTTAAAAGGTACACATATTTATACCTTTTTTCATTTTAGGGTTACTGTAGTTCATATATGAAAAAGTCAAACTTCTTTTACTTTTATTCATTTTAGGACCTCCCTTTACTTGGCAAAGATACAAGGCCATAT
Organism: Pelobates fuscus; assembly: GCF_036172605.1. Lineage (NCBI taxonomy): Eukaryota > Metazoa > Chordata > Amphibia > Anura > Pelobatidae > Pelobates > Pelobates fuscus. The sequence goes on from NC_086317.1 coordinate 235,928,062, forward strand.
CTAAAACCTAAGGGTGCACACGTCATGGGAAATTCCCTGACTTAGGGCAAGATGGCTTCCTAAAGTCTGAACATCTTATCTTAATGTTTATACTAAAACGTAAGGGTGCACACGTCATGGGAAATTCCCTGACTTGGGACAAGATGGCGTAAGTCAGGATGCCGTAGCATAGCCTTGAAGATGTTATGCATTACTTGTTTTGTATTAAGCTAAGACAAATTGGTGTAAACATATTATGCACTGAAAGTAGGTAAGAGGTTATTGCTTAAAGAAACACGTATGAAAAAAAAAAACACCTTGTCAGTTTGCAATATCTCTTATAGACAAAGTACACAGTTTAAGAAATACAACATTTTATTCTAAAACTTGTAATATTTGCATTTACCCATAACAAGATACTCCAAATTTGTATAATCAGTAAACACCGTGATGGGTTAACCAGCAACCTCAAAGAGGTGCCTCCACTCACTGAAGGATCTTTTTATAGCTATAAATTCCTTATGCCCCACACAATAGTTATTTTCAACAATTGTTGGCTTGTGGGAATAGAAGGTCATGTGATGTGTGACAAAATATCTCCTGTGGCTATATCTGAGGCATCCACCTCGAGAATATGGGGCAGAAGTAAATAGATTATTTAGCAGTTCAAATGCTTTCTACACACACACCTCCCCCTTTCCCATACTACAGCCCCTATCCCAACAGATCCTAGGTAAGTTGTCAAACTCTTTATAAACAGTTTGACTACTTACCCTGGGAGGGCACCACGGCACTCCTGGCACCATAACCACTACAGAGTGCTGTAGTGGTTATTGTGACTGGATTGTTTCCTTAGATAATCTACCAGTGCCCCTCCTAAGATTAGGTTCAGGATCCGCCCCTGACCAGGAAACATTTCTGCTGAAAAAGGGCCCAGTATTTGCTGCAGTGCTGTACATATATACTACCTAGAAATTTGTTTTGACTTGGGGTGCCTTGAAAAAATATTGAAATATAAAGGGCACCTTGAACTTAAAATGTTTGGGAACCACTGGTATAGCTAGCTCTTTCTGAGACAGGGATCAAGCTGGATGGCTTGTTATATGTATGCCTTCAGGGAACTGGGGATTCTGAAAAGGGCAGTCATCCTTTAGGGACTCACAGTCCAAGCTAAACTGGTTTATGAGCCCAATTTTGTTCCAGCATCTATCGGTTACATTTGAGGTCAGTGATGGTCTACGGCCTTGTCGTAATAATCTGATTTGGGGTATTTTTATTCTGTTGGAGGTAATTGCTGTCATGAATGATTTGCAGGATTGAATAATTAGATCATATCTGCTAGATGTGCCACTGACTGGGCTGGTGGTGTACCTGCCATGCCTGAAGCAGCTTGTGTTTGGAGTTATTGCACCACTTGTGTGAGAGAGGAGACTTGTCTGGTTAAAGCATCCAGCATCTCGTCCAATTCTGTTAGCTCCATATATGGCTCAATTATTCTATCAGAGCTTAGTAGAGGATAGTGATCATATGAAGCCATTTATTATCACATAGTTGCGTAGCTACTTTTTAAATCATAATAATAAAAGAAATTGGGGTCGGGGCCTGACAGCCTTGCTAGCCAGACGTGCTTGCAGAGAGCTCCGGCATAAATACAGCACGATATTGGCAAATATATGCCTCAATCTCGACAAAAGCAGCCCAACTCCGCAAAAAGCAGTGCTGAACAGAGTGGAGACCCGCGAACACCCGCCTCGTGAAATTCTCTAGCGAACACTCCACACTCCCCACTCCACATATGTGGCCTTACGTGGAAGGAAGCCAGGTGGCCAGAAGACGCGGCCAATCTCTCACCATGGGGACCACAAGAAGCAGCAGCTCTCCTGGTGACCCGCATCCCCCCCTCTAGACTGGCAGTGGTTATCCCAGTCCCCGCTGGGCAAACCACCATGCTTACATCCTGAAAGTCCTTGGCAGGAACACAGACCGCATGTCGGGCCCAAGATGGCCAATGAGCACCAACCCCTGCAATCACAAGAAAGTCCAGAGATATAGGCATGTAGAGAGCGCTTTGAAGCTCAGTTTGACCTCATCTGTCAAGACTTCTGGAGGCGCGTTGAGCGTTTACGATATCCACCCCATTATACCTACCACACAGGAAAATGAAACTGAAGATGCTGTTTATCAATCCAGCACCCACAAGGAGAAGCATCCATATCGCTGATGGGCCCACCGGCGGACTCTCGAAGCGCCATCATCGAACACGCACCTTACCATCTTGCCATCTTACCGCTGTGTCCCTGCACGGCACTCACGATGGAGCCAACTCCATGCCGGCCTGCCACTCTGTCGGAGAGCTCACATATGGCGTCACAAATCCAGGGCACTGAGACGGCCTGGAGGCCATGACCCAGTTACTGTGACTATGTGGCATAACAAGACCACACAGGGACCTAGGACTGGTGGTGCCCTCACCTGCAGCAAGATGGACTCAGGTTTCCCAAGTTTGGCAGGCTGCCACTAGTGAGCATTGGTTGTGCCGCCTCAGGCTATAGCTACAGGCCGCCTAATGCTCAGCTTATCCCCACTACTCCAATTGCCCAACATGCTACCCAGAGATACCCACTGAAACTGGCACTATGCTTCTAAGCTAGCCAAACTAAGTATACTTGTTATGTACCATGTTAACTAGCAATGTATGTCCCCAGCTTCAAACGGGCTACCTCCGTTGCCGTAAACCTAAGTACCCAGTGACTACCAAGCTCCAGCACTAATCTTAATTATAGTTTTGCATATTCTATTAACTCCTTAGCTTAGATAAGTTGATGTCAGCCTACACAAAATGTTCCCTATAAGCTTCCCGGCTCATCATCAACTGACATACCTTGTATTAGCCTGTTTAGTACTCAAATAATGAAAAAGTGCTCAGTTTAGCTTGTTTACCCTTAATATAAAATGTGCAATTTTTCTTCTATGCCATGAAAATGTAACCATGTGTATTCACCTAAAAGGCTTGCCTATGCTGTTGTGGCATATCATATATATTGTTAGCACCCTAACAATAAAGAATATAAAAAAATAACAGAAATCACCCAAATTGACCTGATCAAAAGTTTACATACCCGATGTTTGGCCTAGTTATAAACACACAAGGTTACACACACAGTTTAAAGTGGCAATTAAAGGTTAATTTCCCAGACCTGTGGCTTTTGAAATTGCAATTAGTGTCTGTATAAATAGTCAATGAGCTTGTTAGCTCTCAGGTGGATGAACTGAGCAGGCTAGATACTGAGCCATGGGGAGCAGAAAAGAACTGTCAAAAGACCTGCGTAACAAGGTAATGGATTATAAAGATGGAAAAGGATATAAAAAGATATCCAAAGTCTTGAAAATGCAAGTCAGTACTGTTCAATCACTTATTAAGAAGTGGAAAATCTGGGGTTCTCTTGATACCAAGCCAAGGTCAGGTAGAACAAGAAAATTTCAGCCACAGCTGCCAGAAGAATTGTTCTGGATACAAAGAGAAACCCACAGGTGGTTGTTTCAAGGAGCACAATACGACCATACTTGAACAAAAATGAGCTGCATGGCCGAGTTGTGAAAAAGAAGCCTTTACTGCACCAATGTCACAAAAAACCCGGTTACAATATAAAGCTGTGAGGTGTGTCAACACCTTGACACCCCTCACAGTTTCTGGCACACAATAATTTGGAGTGACAAGACCAAAATAGAGCTTTATGGTCAGAACCATAAGCGCTATGTTTGTAGATGGGTCAACAAGGCCTATAGTGAAAAGAATACCATCTCCACTGTGAAGCATGGTGATGGCTCACTGATGTTTTGGGGCTGTGTGAGCTCTAAAGGCACGGGGAATCTTGTAAAAATTGATGGCAAGATGAATGCACCATGTTATCAGAAATTACATACATTTATTTTAAAAAATAGTTATAACATCAATGTTTCAGTCCTTGCTTGGACTTTCATCAGGATCCTATGATTTTTAAAATAAATGTAATCTTATAAAAAAGACCAGTTTGAATACACTTTTTCAGGTTAACGTCAGTCAAAGGGTCAGGAGACTGGGCTCATGTTGGCAATTTAGCAGTCCAGGAAACTGGCCATCTTCTGGGCACTACATTATTAGTAGCCAACATTGGCTTAAATAAAATACAAATGTAATTATGAGTGATCTTTATCCTTTTAATTTCTATACACTGCTGAAGCACAACCAGTAACAAATGTTGCATTTGTTTCTCAGAACAATTATGAAAGAAAAGAAACAAGTAATTGCTTTTAACTGTGGAGGCAGATGTTATTTGGAAGTCATGATTCTGGAAATATTTCCAAATGTAAAACACAATCGTAATAATGAACAATTAATCCAAATATTAACCTGTGTAAGTAAATGATCTAACGTAAACTAATTGCCAGGGTGCATGGAATTTCTAACTATCGTTCGGAATTAATGCTGTTAATACTTACTAAACCAATGCAATGTAAAAAATGTATTCTCACCAGATGTGTTATTTTAAAACAAAATGGCTTCTCAGTTAGTAAAAGGTTATTGAAAGTCCACGTTCCTTTGTTCAGAGCCAAACTGGATTTAATTAGTTGCCATTTAGAAAAAAAGTTAATTTTTAATTTGACAAGGATCACTATTTAATTAACAGCAGTTCATTTTCCAAATGGTCATCCCATCCGTTCCTAGTAAGCAAATCAAAACATATTTACTTTTTTTTTTTGCTCATTAATTGTTTTAATTTTTTTTTACATTTTTATTTTTGATGTGCATTTTAGTAACAGGCATTCTTTTTTTTTAAAGATTCTTTATTTTTCAGTTTTCAGTTTTCATGAACAAAAGTTAATGAACGTTTTTACAGAAAAAAGAGGTTGGTTAGTTAGGGGGTTACAATAGGATACAGAATATTTTCCTTAGAACATGTTTCTGGCATTGTGTTTTGGTATCTCTTATAACATTTTCTTTTGAGGACCTTGAATCAGAGTAACAGGCATTCTTGCTATGCCACAACAGCAAAAGCAAGGCAAGTAATAACATGTAAGCATAACAGTGTAGGCATAGAGGCATAGCAGTACGCGATTCTTATGGGAAATCAAGAGTGGCGCACATTTAAAAAACATAGATACAGTATAATAATCAAGCTAGGCACTGGGCTGGACTCCTTTAAAAACAAATGCATATTATTAACTAAGGGTATCCAGACTAGTAAGTACAGCCATTGAGCTTGCATGGAAGTGCCACTCAACGAGGTATATATGTAAACTCAGCTAGGGTATCCACCATTGTCCCTTTAAGGAGGCCCTGTGGTCACAATATAAGAGTGAGAGAAAAGGGAAAGAAGGCATGAAAATTAAAATGACGAGGACAATTAAACTCGACATGAGGGAGATGGGGTCTTCAATAGTAATTATGGTAACATGAGATAAGAGAACATGCTATTAATTAATTTAAGCACTGGTTACATGCTAGATAGTGAGAGGACAGGCTGTATAGATCATTTGCAGGACAGCACTATTAGCCTAAAGAAACATAACTATAATACAGGAGAGAAAAAAAGTACATATAGAAATGCTTTGGATGGGAAGTCCAGTGTCAGCCAACACCACGGCATGGGAACTAAGCTATATGTAATTAGGATGAAACCGATTAGGTAACATGCTGGGCAAAATATTAATACCGCTGGGTACTAGAAAATAAAACATGAAGTGAAGCAGTGATGTGATAAGACACTGCAGTTCTCTGGTAGCGGTCAGCCCACTCCGCTAAGGGGCCAAGAGAGAGAGTCCTTCTCTTTGCTAAAAAGAATGCCTCCTCTTTCCCCATCCAGACTCCACAGTAGGCACTGGCCCTTCAGGAGCTGAGCTTGCCTTGTTTCAGGCTGCGCCAATCATACATTTCTGCAAGCCCAGGCCTTAACAAGAGTCACTGCCTTATGTCTGTGACTTGGTAGCTCGTGAGGATGCATGGGAAGTCCGCCCTTGAGTGCAGTAGAATGGCACCAGTTAAGGTTATCCCTCCAGCCCTGTCCAGGAGCTGGAACTCTTCATCTGCCGACTTGGGCACTCACTCTGCCAGGTTTTATCCCAGTCAGATGGCTGCGTAGGGTCTTGGAGCGTCGTAGAGATTGGCATCGTCAGGCGCGTCTGGCGGGCTTCGAGGAACCCGGCTGGCATGTTGGGGCTAGGTGTGGGGCAGGCTAGTGTGAGTGCCATCTTCTTTACACTTAGTGGCTGACTTGTTGCAGTGGGCAGGGCGTCAGTTGATTTTGCTGCCGCTTCTCCCTCCATGCTTGCCAGGACAGCCTCCAGGTAAGTCAGGGTTCGGGATTGAAAGCTATACTTGTCCGCTCGTTTCCTCGACATGCTTCACTTATCAGGACCATGCCAAGCGGTCATCTTAGAAAATGCGGTCCTCCAAAATCACCACACCATCCAGCGCTATAGCTCTCTAGTCCAGCGGGTAACGGGATAACCCCCACCGGCCCACATGGGGGGGAAATACGAGGCCTAAGTTTTGCACACAGTAGGTCCATGTAGGTTGAGCAACAGGAGATCGGCTGGCTTTCCCGCCAACTCTCCACATCAGGCCTTGAGTTTCACCCACCGGTCGGAGAACTCTGCAGGCAGGGCAGGAACAGAACCTTGCCAATAAAATTGCACAAGAGATTCCACACTCTGGTTAGCATCAGCTGGGACCAAAATGTGGCGTGAGAATGTAGATTATTTGCTTGAAAAGATAAATTGCTGAGGAGCTAATGCAATGTGCGTCTTTCCAGCATGGCGGTCAGGCCCCGCCCCCGCTCATTAATTTTTTTTATGTGGTTGTTATTAGAGTGGAGTTTGTCTGGTTTTATAAAATCTTTTTGGAGAGGCTTCAAGGATGAACCAGCTAACAACTCTACACTAGAGTTTTGTGACTGTTTCGTAAGTTTTGGAATCTTTTACATTTTAAGGGAAAGGTACCTTGGAGAATAAACTATAAAAGAACTACCCTGAGTCACTACATACGTAGTATTTATAGTCTCACAACATCTTAATGCTTTACATACTGGATTCTATTTGACATCTGGCACACAGGAATTATCTCTAGATATGATTGTGTGCCTTCTCAGAGTAAGAAGGAAAGAAAAACAAGCAGGCAGCAAAGAAAAGAACGAATAACAAGATATTTTAACTGTAAAATAATAAATATATACTAAGAATTCAATAAAGAATCATCCTCGACAGTTGTTGAAAAACATTACTCAGCAAGAAGTATGCCTACTAGGTACATGCTGTTTAGCTGGTCAATAAAAGTGTCTAACATGTCTAGTTTCTATGAAACTAGTAGCCTCTTAATTTTTCTGGAAGTATTGTGCTGAATACATCATCAAAGGTAAATGAAGAGCTAGGATGCATGACTAAGTGTCAGGTAGCTTACTCCTGAGACTTATGGAAACCGTTTTAAGTAGACAAAATGCAAACGCACTTCACAAGCTCACAGATAATCTCTGACAGAGATTGGCAGATAAAACACAATAATTTTCAATTTTCCTAGGTGCTCAAACATACTGTGAAATGTTAACAATTAGCAGGCATTATCTTTGCTAGGACCATAGAAATCTTTTATCTAAACATAATCTTGTATAATTCTTCAGTCTCGTTGCTTAGCATTCCACATTGTGGCTTAACCACTCATTGATGCAAAACTTTAAAGTGGAATAGTAAGTTTGGCCATATAGACCGTGGTCAGTTCATTAATGGTTGTGGATCACACTGACATTTAAAGAAGTCAGCTCAAATTCAATGCAAGACCAATACAGCTTAAAATTAATTTTAGTGATTTGTTTTTCTTTATGTTCGGCGGTATTACTCAGTAGGGCTGTTATGTATTTGTTTGTAGAATCTATGTAGATTTTTTAAAAATACATCTGTATTAAAAATCTAAAAATCTAAGTCCCACACTACTAACCTTCACTAATAGACACTATAAAACTAGAGGGTCCATGAAACGCTTACAAGTGTTGCATGTTGGCTTGCTTATGGTGAGAGCAGAAATTTTGAGCCCTGTGAATACACCCTACATTTTATCTGGTGTTTGTCAGGATTGAGGTAGGAACCAAAACACACATACCCAGAACACAACACATGAGAGACTATCTATGTACTGGTCTTTAGTGTCAGAGCAATAGTCAAGGTCAAAGGTAGGAGAAAAGAGGATAAATGCAGACAAGCTAAGTTCAATGAGAATAGAGGTCAGGATAAACATTACACACGCCAAAAGTCAATACCATAGAAACTTATAAAACAAAGCACTATTGGGCTATCTGGAGCTACAACAGGGCAACAATGAGAACAGATGAGTACATTGTAAAGCGCTACAGAATTTGTTGGTGCTATATAAATATAATAATAATAAATAAGTATTTCCTATTGGGAAGCATCATTTTTAAGTTCCTAGCTCACGCGTGGGGGTAAAAATCCATATCAGCCAGATCTGTGATGTTGTCGGAGCATGTCTAAATCAGATGCATTATTCAGATGCAGATGCATATAAAATGATACACATTGAGAGTGTCCAGGAGAATGCCAAAGAAGTCAGGTACTTCTGTTCCCAGGGCAAAGATCAAAAGGCTTGTGGGCAAATCAGGCATGTAACGCACAGACAGTGGCGGAACTACCGCGGTCGCAGGGGTCACAGCTGCGAATGGGCCCGTCACTCAAGGAAGCCCAGCAGCCCTGTGAACCCCTGCGACCAGGGTGCCAGCCAGCATTGTGGTGCGGCCCCGGCCCCGTGGAAAACCGCCAGGGCCGCATTGAAGGGGCCCATCAGGTGGACCATGCTCTTAGGGCCAACTGATGGCAATGGATTTCCTGGGGCCCGGTCGCGCTCTTACAGCACAGCAGTGATGACATCAGAGCTAGGAGGAAGTTGTTATATCCTCCCAGCTAACAGAGCGCCGTGTGAACGCAGAGCACCGATCACATGGAACGCATATTGGAACGAAACCGGAAATGATGTGACGGGACTAAAACCGGAAATAGAATTGAAAACTCACAATGAGGCTTGGAACACAACACATACCCGGAAGGAGGGGTAATACAATCTTCATCAGCCAGTGTGCCTCCATTAAAATTCTGTTCCTGCTTACCCACAACATAGTCTCATCTCATGTGTGGGGGAAACGGGTGTATCTATCCTGGGGATTGCTATATCACTATACTCACCAGGAATTATAATCACTAGCTCTTATTTTTTTTTTCAATTTGACAATTTTTATTGTTTTTTCGGTTATTGAAACTAGGGTATAGAAGGAAAAAAGGGGAGGGGGGGGGGAAGACATTTGTATTACAACAATTGCATTCCAGTGAGACATTTTCAGCATTCACATTTGGGTTAATCAGGCGCTTGTATCCAGTGAGTCACTTTGTGCTTTTATGTGGGGCTTATCTTTGTTGTTGTTGCACCCTATTGTTGATGCTTTGTCCCAGTTGGTGGGGGAGGAAAGGGGAGGAGGGGGCATGGGAACGGGGTACCTTATTTCTCTAGAATTATGTACATAGTGGGTTCATTTTCTGCCTTTCCCTGGGGCCCGCTGAACGGTTGGTTTGTGCTCGTTAATCTCCTCTCTGTCTCCTAGTTATAAACGCTTGCCTCTGCATCTCCGTTTTTTCTATTGATCATTTCGTAAAGCTCACTTTTTCCAGCACTCCACACTTTTTTTTTTTTGTGTGTGGAAATATTGTTTACCTCTCTTTCCTTAGGGATTCGACCCTTCCTCCCCCTCTATGTATGTTTCCCATTCCCTCCTGGCCTTTATCATGTGTTTCGGTGGGTGGAACCACGGACAGGTCCCTGTCTCATAAGTCAGGTTTAGTGATGTCTGTTGTATGATATTGGGTCTGGTAGGTGCCTGCGTCTGTTTTCAGCTTCTGGCTATCAGGAGGTTTGCTGCTATTAATATATGGAATATAAGGCTAGCTTGTGGTTTTGTGTAGGATTCCAGCGATATAAATAGTAAGGCTTTCTCCGGACTGAGCTTAGTATCTATGAGCAGCGCCCCCTTAATCATCTCCTCTATTCTCTGCCAATATTCTTTGATAGCCGTACACGACCACCAAATGTGGAGCATCGTGCCCTCTTCTTTTAAGCATCTCCAGCAGAGTCTGGAAGTGCCTGGGTAGATGCTAGCTTATCTGGTTGGCACCAGGTACCATCGATATTGCAGCTTGCGCATAAGCTCTAGGTGGGAGGCGCATCTGGATCTGCCCTTATGCGCTATGAATGCCTTGTTCCATTGCTCTTCTGTGAATATCGTACCTAACTCCTTATGCCAAGCCTCTTTGTAGTTGTCCATTTGCGATTGGCATCTGGGTTCGTTGAGTATTGCATATATGAGTGAGAGTGGTTTCTTGGGCATGGTCATGGTCGTGCATGCTCTTTCTATGCTTTTTGTATGTGTCGGGGTATCTAGGGTGGTATTGTGTGCCAGTTTGCCTTTTAGCTGTAGGTAGGAGAATATCAACCTCTGCGGCAGGTCATACTATGTTTGCAGGTCAGGGAATTGTTTCAGTAGTCCTTGGCTATATAGGTGTGTAACTAGTGTGCACCCTTTTTCGGTCCATATGTGGTGGTCAAAATTGGGGTATGCTATATGAATGATGTATAAGGGAGTGGCCATGTCCAGTCAGTGGTATACCCTAGCTGTGCTTTGGCCTTGTCCCAGGCCTTTAGCAGGGTGTCAGTTGTAGTGGGCATCCCTGGGAGCGCCGGGCGTCTCCCATGCAGTACCCAGAAGAGGTATCTAAGGCCCTTGGGGCATGCCCAGGTCGATTCCGTCTCCACCCATTGTGATGGGCTGTGTGTTGTGTGTGCCTGTAATGCTGTGGACAGCAGCGCTGCCCTATAGTACGTTTTCACCTCTGGCAAACCCAGTCCCCCCTGGTACACCTGTTTAGGGAAAATCCTTGTGGCTACTCGAACTTTTTTGTGTGCCCAAATTAAGCTAATGATGTTTTTTTGCAGCCGTCGGAGGTATGTGTGAGGTAGTGGGATCTGCAGTGTTCTGAGTAGGTACTGGTATTTAGGCAATAGCATCATCTTCACCGCCGCCAGTCTCCCCACCCAAGACAGGTATTTATCCTCCCATTGTTTTAGTGTGTCGCTGATTTCTCCCTGTAGTCTCCCATAGTTGAGCTCCAAGAGACCCTGTGGCTCTTTTGGAATTCTCAATCCCAGGAATGTGAGGTAATCGTCTCTCCAGTCTAAGGGGAATGTGAGTTTTAATTGGTCTATGTCGCTTCGCGGCATCCCTATTCCCATAGCTTGGGTTTTTGTGACGTTAAGCTTGTAATATGAATGCTCGCCGTATGTTTCTATTTCATGTAAGAGGTTCGGCAGTGATATGTGTGGTTGTGTGAGGGTTAGCAGTATGTCGTCGGCGAATAAGTTCGCCTTGTATATCTTTTTCCCTATCTCCATTCCGTGTATCGCAGGGTTATCCCGTATCCGAATCGCCAGTGGCTCTAACGCCAGTGGCTCTAACGCCAGGACGTAAAGCAGGGGGGACAGGGGCACCCTTGTCTTGTTCCGTTTGTGAGCTGGAATGGCTTGGATAGAAGGGGTAGAGGGCTTTTACCACCGTCACAAACCCGTCGGGGATGTCAAACTTGCCTAATACTTCTTGAAGGAACCCCCAGTGTAGGCGGTCGAACGCTTTTTCAGCGTCAAGGGAGACCAGTAGTCCCCCCCCTTCACCGGATTTTCAGATGGTAGAGGATGTTGATAACCTTCCTCGTATTATCCGCACCCTGTCTCCCTTTGATAAAGCCCACCTGGTCATTATGGATGATATGCGGTAGTATGTTTCCCAGGCGGTTAGCATATAATTTGGCAAAAAGTTTTGCATCCGTGTTTAGGAGGGAGATGGGTCTAAAGTTCTGCGGCACCGTTGGGGGTTTATTCGGTTTAGGGAGTGTGACAATATGCGTTGCCAACGTTTCCCTGCAGAGTTCTCCTTTGAGAGCTGCCTCCGTGAACAATCTAACCAGGTGAGGCGCCAGTATGTCGCCAAACCTTTTGTAATAATGGTTGTCAAACCCGTCCGGTCCTGGGGATTTTCCCGACGGAAGGTCTTTAATCAGGTCCCTGATCTCCTGTTCCTCTATCGGTTTAGTGAGAGCTTCTTTGTGTTGTGTTGTAATCTTAGGTAGTGTAACCTCGTCTAGGTATTTCCTAATATTTAGGTTTGTCGGGTGCGTAGTTTGCGCGTCGTCTCGTATGTTATACAGGGAGGAGTAGTATGTGGCGAACACATCACTGATTCCCTTAGTGGTGGAGATTTTGGACCCTTTCTGGTCCGTGAGGTAGTATATTTTCTGATTCGCCTGCCTGGTTTTTAGTCGTTTGCTAGTAGCTTGCTTGCCCTGTTGCCCTTCACATAATGTGTCAGTCTGAGCCATTGCATGTTTGAGTTAAGTGCGTCCAGTGCTTGTTGGAGTATAAGCTTAGTGAGCTGGGCTATTCTGTTTTTTGTCTCTATAGTCGGTGTGGTTTGGTTTAGTCTATTCATCTCATAGAGTTCTGTTTGCCATGCTCTGTGTTTGACGCTGCTTTTTCACGTATGTTGCTCTGCGTATCAGTAGGCATCTCACTACTGATTTGTGTGCTAGCCACAGAGTAGCATCTGTGGTGTCTTTGGTGTCATTTTGTTGGAAGTATGTGCGGAGGTCTCCTGCCAGTGTTTCTGCAAACCTCTCATCCATCAGCAGGGAGTTATTGATTTTCCAGGGGCTACGGTGTTTAAAGTCATAGTTGTTTTTTAATTCTATGGTGACTGGTGCGTGGTCAGACCATGTAATTTGCTGTGTGTCGCTAGTCATGATTTGGTCTAGTGCCGAACCTTATACTAGGAAACCGTCGATTTTCGAGTAGGAGTTGTGCACCGCTCAGTAATGTGTATACATTCTCTCTGTCGGGTGTGTAACCCTCCAAGCATCATACAGGTGGTAGGTGTGCAAGAGTTTTGCTATGGCTCTGCATTGCCTATTTAGAGGGCGGTGGCTTTTCCTATGTGGCGGTAGTGTCGTGTCAAGCACCGAGTCTATTATATGATTAAAGTCGCCCCCGATCACTGTTTGGACAGTGCTCGTTTTGGTTAGGATTTTGTGTAGGAAGTTCCTCTGATTGGTATTTGGGGAGTATATGTTTACGATGGTGTATAGCATGTCGTTAAACTTCCCTATGAGAATGATGTACCTGCCATTTGGATCCGCAGGTTGTTGCGGCGTGCCCGGTCCTCCATGTCAGCTATTTTGAGATCTTGGTCATTTAGCCTTTCAACTAGACCTTCTACTTTGTCTGCCAATGAGTTGTGGGCCTCCGCCAATTCTGTGATTTGATCCTCAGCGTGCGAGGTGCGCTGGCCTATATCATGTATTTCTTTTTGCAGGTCTCTGATAGCAGTGTCCAGCTTACCCACTATCTTGTCTGACATCTCCTCCAGCAACTTTTTCAGGGAGTTGTGGGTCAGTGGACTTTCTTGTTCGCTGGTCTCCACTTCGGGTTCCCCGCTGGCGCAATCTTAATAGTGCTCAGCCTGGCTTGAGGCTTACCCTGCGCTGTCCGTGCGGCAAATAAATTATTTTTCTCCCCTTTCTCTCCTGCCCGTTTGCTTTTGGGCTGAGACATTGTGGTTCTGGACGATGTTTTGTGGCTTTGTGCTGCTTGATAGGCTTTGTATTCCACCTTTATTAGCCGTCGCGGCACGGAGCTCTGAGTACATGTGGCTGCTCCGGTCCGCGTCCAGGACACACCCCATCACTAGCTCTTATAAGAGCCGTTCCTGTTACGCTCTCTGGGAGTAGGAGAGGTCTGCCCACTGGAAGCTGGATCCAGGGTGGGTGAAGGACAGCGAGAACATGGCACAGCTGCATCGCTGGAAGTGGGGTCTGCAGTGCTTATGGTGTCTCGGTGAGCACTAGGAGCATCGAGTGGTCCGTCACAACATATTTCGTCTTTTTATAAATATAAAAGTTAAAGAACTGGCACTCTCCCCTTAGCAAAAGTATGTTCTAGATTTGATACAGTTTTCCTATATATATATATTTAATTGGTTAAAGCTCTTAGCGTTAGTCTAAGGTTGGTAAGCAGAAGAGAAGGAAAGGCAAATACCAATCTCTGAGCAAAATCTTCTTCAGAACTGGGAATCGAACAGAGAACCCCAATCAGATGCACAATTTCACTCTCGAAATAGCAATCTAAAAGCTTTTTTACTGGATACCTGTTGGGCCTCAGGTTTCTTCCTGAGGAATCCCTATAGCATGCTCTCTCCATTGGAAGACTATTGTACTGTTGGACTTGTAACCGTGGTACTGGGAATTCCTCTGAGAGATCCGCTATCCTGCATTATTTCAGAGATCCTGAAGTGTAGTTGGTGTAGGTTGACCTGACCTGTATGAGTAAGTTCCTTTCACTACTCGTTTGGGGTCCCATGATTGTTTCACGCAGAGGAGCAAGCTGATCAGTATTCCTCTTATCACATGGGACCTATGTATTTATTTAACAATGGCATTATATACATGTTATCACAAGCTTTCACAGAATGTATAAGCCAAGTGTTTACTTATTTTATGTTTCTGTCCAAATACTTGATATTTTTCTGAGCTGGGAATGTATTATGTTGCACTATGTTGTAGAGCTAGGTGATATCAATTACAATGTTAATAAGTTAATGTATATTGTTTTCCATGCAAAGGAGGGATGGCAATAGAAAAGAGTAGGTGAGCAGTGAGAGAACAGGGAAGGAAACAGAATGAATGGGGAGGGTGTATGGAAGAAAGTGAAAGACAGCTGTATAACATTCTCACGATGGATGTATAATATAACAAAAACAAATATGAGAACTCTAAGAACTGGCAAAAGCTTAAAGCGGCACTGTCATGCCGAACTTACCTTTCACCAGTCTCTTCTTCTTCTCTTCCTCTCTCAGAATCTGTTCTTTTCTTTATTTCTGATCTAGTTTTCTTTAAAACAAGATAAAGTAAGGACTACTTTGTCTTATGTATTTTCCTACACCTGACATTTTCTAACACAAGGAGAAGTTTAAGTCAGCTCAACTTCCTGTGTCAGAAAAAAGTATTCCCACAATATTCACCTTTCCTCCGTGTTCTCGTGATGCCTACATTCGCCATTACCGAAGTCCTGTCATGTAGACTAGAGCGCCGGCCAACCAATTCGAGTGCTCTGACAGATCTTGAGCCTTGCAGGTAAGGTTCAAGATTTACCTGTCAGAGCACTCTGATTGCAATATCAGAATCACAACACTAAATTCTGAGCACTTAACTTACTATTTTGTCATCTGTCTGCGTGTCTAATTTTAAAGAGTATAATACACAAGATCCAGTGCACTCACTTCTCCACTAAACATTAACTTCAATGTTGACAGATTGTATTAGCTTAAAAAAAAAAACTAATCTAGGCAAAAATAATGGGGGTTTAGCTACTTTATATGATCATACATTGCATAAGCCTGCCACAACGTCAATGTACCCCATCTTTGGCAGGTCCTACTCTAACAGCCTAATGTCTGCTCTTATGAGATTAACCCACTTACTTGGGGAAAAAAAATCCATCTGGTGCTCTCTGCAGTACAAGGCTAAATAGGGCCCTGAGATGAGGCACCTGTGACAGGGAGGGGTGCAAAACCAAGGACTTGGCATAAGCCTGCCACAACGTCAATGTACCCCATCTTTGTATCCAAACAGACTAATACAATCTGTCAACATTGAAGTTGCTGTGTATGGAGAGAGACAGGGAAAGGAAGCTACATCTTATCCTGCTTCTCTCTCCTGACTGAATCCGCAGGGGAGTAGCACAGAGTGCAGCCAGCAACTCCCAGACTGCAGACAACCTACAGATCAGGTAAGTGAGGGATGGAGGGGGGGTAGCCTACAAATCAGTTAAGTGAGGCACGGGGGGGGGGGGGGGAGAGCCTATAGATCAGGGAAGTGAGGCATGGGGGGAGCAGCCTAGAGATCAGGGAAGTGAGGCATGGGGGGCAACCTATAGATCAGGGAAGTGAGGCATGGGGGGCATGTGTGTATATATATATATATATATATATATATATATATATACATACACACACACACAATTTGTTGGTGTTTTGCACTCCTGCTTTCCTCTTGGTTAAATGCCCGGTGCTCAGCTGCACAAAAATACAATCTGCCAAATGAAGGGTTTTAATCCATAGAACTTGTCAACGTTTCAGTTTACATCAGCAAACTTTCATCACGACAACAATTGATGTCTTGATGAAAGTTTGCTGATGTAAACTGAAAAGTTGACAAGTTCTATGGATTAAAACCCTTTTCGTTTTTTACAAGTCCTTGAGTGCTGGCTTCATTTGGCAGATTAAATATATATATATATATATATATATATATACACTGCTCAAAAAAATAAAGGGAACACAAAAATAACACATCCTAAATCTGAATGAATTAAACATTCTTCTGAAATACTTTGTTCTTTACATAGTTGAATGTGCTGACAACAAAATCACACAAAAATAAAAAAAATGGAAATCAAATTTTCCAACCCATGGAGGTCTGGATTTGGAGTCACACTCAAAATTAAAGTGGAAAAACACACTACCGGCTGATCCAACTTTGATGTAATGTCCTTAAAACAAGTCAAAATGAGGCTCAGTAGTGTGTGTGGCCTCCACGTGCCTGTATGACCTCCCTACAATGCCTGTGCATGCTCCTGATCAGGTGGCGGATGGTCTTCTGAGGGATCTCCTCCCAGACTTGGACTAAAGCATCTGCCAACTCCTGGACAGTCTGTGGTGCAACGTGACGTTGGTGGATGGAGCGAGACATGATGTCCCAGATGTGCTCAGTTGGATTCAGGTCTGGGGAACAGGCGGGCCAGTCCATAGCATCAATGTCTTCATCTTGCAGGAACTGCTGACACACTCCAGCTACATGAGGTCTAGCATTGTCTTGCATTAGGAGGAACCCAGGGCAAACCGCACCAGCATATGGTCTCACAAGGGGTCTGAGGATCTCATCTCGGTACCTAATGGCAGTCAGGCTACCTCTGGCGAGCTCTTTGGAGGGCTATGTGGCCCCCCAAAGAAATGCCACCCCACACCATTACTGACCCACTGCCAAACCGGTCATGCTGGAGGATGTTGCAGGCAGCAGAACGTTCTCCACGGCATCTCCAGACTCTGTCACTTCTGTCACATGTGCTCAGTGTAAACCTGCTTTCATCTGTGAAGAGCACAGGGCGCCAGTGGCGAATTTGCCAATCTTGGTGTTCTCAGGCAAATACCAAACGTCCTGCACGGTGTTGGGCTGTTAGCACAACCCCCACCTGTGGACGTCGGGCCCTCATACCACCCTCATGGAGTCTGTTTCTGACCGTTTAAGCAGACACATGCACATTTATGGCCTGCTGGAGGTAATTTTGCAGGGCTCTGGCAGTGCTCCTCCTGTTCCTCCTTGCACAAAGGCGGAGGTAGCGGTCCTGCTGCTGGGTTGTTGCCCTCCTACGGCCTCCTCCGCATCTCCTGATGTACTGGTCTGTTTCCTGGTAGCGCCTCAATGCTCTGGACACTACGCTGACAGACACAGCAAACCTTCTTGCCACAGCTCACATTGATGTGCCATCCTGGATGAGCTGCACTACCTGAGCCACTTGTGCGGGTTGTAGACTCCCTCTCATGGTACCACTAGAGTGAAAGCACCGCCAGCATTCAAAAGTAACCAAAACATCAGCCAGGAAGCATAGGAACCGAGAAGTGGTCTGTGGTCACCACCTGCAGAACCACTCCTTTGTTGGGGGTGTCTTGCTAATTGCCTATAATTTCCACCTGTTGTCTATCCCATTTGCACAACAGCATGTGAAATTGATTGTCACTCAGTGTTGCTTCCTAAGTGGACAGTTTGATTTCACAGAAGTGTGATTGACTTGGAGTTACATTGTGTTGTTTAAGTGTTCCCTTGATTTTTTTTGAGCAGCGTGTATATATATATATATATATATATATATATACACACTTTTGCATACATACACAGACCCACACTTATAGAAATATCAATACAAACATTTAAAAAATTATTAAAACTGCAGAGAGTGGGGGTTAAGTGTGTGTTTGTGTGTGTGTGCTAGGGTTGAAGTGTGTGTCTGTGTGTGCTGGGGATTGGCTTACCGTGTGTGGTGGGGACAGTGATGTGGATGGCATAAAGAGAAAAGAGAGAGAAAAGGCTGGTAAGAGATTAAGTTTTAGTCTAAAACAGGATTAGGGACATGAGTTGGCAGACTATGGAAGAGAGATGAGAAGGCAGTTTGACTGGGGAGGTTAGATGGTAATCTGGAAAAAGATTATGAAAGTTGTGTGTCAGGTTTCAGGGGAATTAGGACGTTTAGATTGCAGTTTGGAGACGGATTGGGGAGTGTAATGGATCACCTGGCACCCCAACTGGATACCTCCGTTGAAGGATGCTCCTAGCGCTTCCTGAGGGCTCCAAGCACTCCAGCAGACACCTCCAGGCACTGGACGACACACAGTCCTGGGAACTCTGTAACCGCTCCTTCCTGGAGCCAAATGGGGAATTAGCTCAAGTCCTTAACAGGGCTTTCCCTGGTGAATCTCATGTAAGCTGGAACAGCAGACACAGGAGCAAGCCTTCTTCACTTAAATCTCCTACAAGCTGGAGCAGCAGAAACAGGAGCAAATCTTCTTTCCCGCCAATAACAGGATGACACACAGTTTTGGAGTGTAAGCAGGAACAGACTGAGCTGGGGCTTTATTGCTTCTTTTATACACATTTCTCCACAAGGTTACCACCCACGTGGGCCTTGTGGAACAGCCAATCAACAACGTACAGTACAGTCAGACACTCCCAGCTAATACACACAAACCCTCCCCTCTGCCTGTGATACAATTATATCAACACAATAGGCTAACTTAATTATCACAGGCAGGAAAATGTGCAGTTTTACACAATATTCATAACTTCCAAACCATACATGCAATTTACATATTCTAAACCAGCATAATCAGTATACAAACACATTAAGAAATCATACAATTTGGTCCAGTGGTTCTAAAGACAGGTGGAAGTCCTATTTGACCGACTACAAGCATGGTATTTCCTGCCCAAAACAGTTCCACAGATTTAGGCTGTGCAGCCGGTCTTTCTTCTTCTCTATCCTGGAGATAATTGGCTTAAGTGGGTGTGGTAACTTAATTATCTCCAGGTACAGGAAATATATCTCCATTTACAACAGTAAAAATACATAAAAATACATAATTCCTGGGGGGCGGGGCCGGACCGCCGAGCTGGACGGTCGCAGGCAAAAGGAGCTCCTGCTATACATCATCAAATATGGGGAAAATAAACCACATCTTTCGCCAAAAGCTGACCGACAGCAAGAGTGCCCACAGCAGAGGGCCTGCTGGTGCCAGGGAGAGGCTGGCTCACTACGCTGCAGTCCCCTGGAGGAGAGGACCTTGCCTCAACCGGGGCCCTCTCCGGCGGTGAGTGGGGCGGACGGCCGCCGCACCACTATCCTGCCACACAGCGCCCAGCCTGGGGCTCGAACCAGGGTGGACCCGGCCCTGTACCCCCCCTATGGACCGGCGGGGTGATCACGGTCCTCACCCGGAGGCATGACAGCCGGAACACAGGGGCTCCACCGCCACACCGGAGGGCCCGATCGCATGTTCCAAGACACATAAGATGGCGACTGCCACGTGCGCTGGAGTCAGCAGAGGGGAGCGCATACCAGCGGAGCTCGGAACACCCAGCAAGGCTGGTAGACAAGGGCCCACGGGGTCAGAGAAGTTGGCGACTCCACTTCATCGCAGCTCACCACGCAATTTCATACCTGTGCAAGCGGCTGGCCACGAGACAGGCAGGCAGCAGCGGAGGCCCACTGGAACCAAGGCGACGGATGCACCAGCACCTACAACCCTGTTGCCGAGCGAAGACAGCCACACAGTGACACCCAGCAGCACGCCAGAATATGCAACACTCGTTAACCTCGGAGAACACTCCTCCCGATGCCCAACAGAGGCAAGCTCCTGTGATGCACCTGGAGAGACACTGCTAAAATGACGCTAACACACACGACGACATGCTGGAGCAGGCACTGGCTGACCATGTGTCCACTACCACCCACAAAGCATCGGACCCACCATGCTGACAGTCCCTGAAGTGAGAGCAGACGTACGAGCTTTTGAGCAGCCAGGGTGATGTTATACTTACGGATTGCTGACTGACCTTGGCATGCTTAGGTTTAGGTACTGAGCCTTACCACTTAAAACCATGTCGTTTTAACACATAAAATTACTAGCATTGCTGGCACCCTAACATAGCAGAGATTGTTAATATACCTTCACCCGTGCATAACCTGCAACTGTAATGTTTTAATCTCTAGTGTTACTTATGTGTTCTCCCACTCTGCCTGCACTTGTAACGTGACTAAGCAACTACATCGCACAAAACATAGAATATGACCTGGCTACTTTCACTTAGTTCTCTAGTGCTTACTTCATAAAAAACACTAGGGTGTTAATTAGCAAACAGCACATCTTACTAGGTGGGATCTGGCTAACATTTTAATTTCCTCTTTTAACAATACTGCATACCTTTAACAAACAGGCAGCATTTGGCAGCAAACTAGTTCCCCCCTCAAGCGTGGACCACGACTATGGTTTTGCTATTTCTTGTCTAACCTATTAGAATATGTAACCTACTCGCTAGTCTGACCTCGCATGTCATGCCACAAAGCGACACCTACTAGCATGCTATATTAACGTGATATGTATAAAACAAAAAAAGTGCATTGTCTATCTACCCCCCACTGTAACTTACCGTATATACTCGAGTATAAGCCGACCCGAATATAAGCCGAGGCCCCTAATTTTACCCAAAAAAACTGGGAAAACTTATTGACTCGAGTATAAGACTAGGGTGGAAAATGCAGCAGCTACTGGTAAATTTCTAAATAAAATTAGATCCTAAAAAAGTTATAAAAACTGAATATTTATTTACAGTGTGTGTATATAATGAATGCAGTGTGTGTGTGTATGAATGCAGTGTGTGTATGAATGCAGTGTGTGTATGAATGCTGTGTGTGTATGCAGTGTGTGTATGAATGCAGTGTGTATATAATGAATGGAGTGCAGTGTGTGTATATGAGTGCAGTGTGTGTATGAGTGCAGTGTGTGTATGAGTGCAGTGTGTGTATGAGTGCAGTGTGTGTATGAGTGCAGTGTGTGTATATGAGTGCAGTGTGTATATAATGAATGCAGTGTGTATGTATGAATGCAGTGTGTATGTATGAATGCAGTGTGTGTATATAATGAATGCAGTGTGTGTGAGTGCAGTGTGTGTGAGTGCAGAGCATTGGTGGGGGTGGGCATTTTATTAATTATTATTATTTAATTATTATTGTAATATATATATTTTTTAATGTTGTTATTATTTTTTTTATTATTATTATTTTTTTTTATTATTATTTTTTTATTTTTATTTTCGTCCCCCCTCCCTGCTTGTTAGCTGGCCAGGGAGGGGGGCTCTCACTCCCTGGTGGTCCAGTGGATGGGCTGTAGGAGGGGGGCTGTCAGGAAGCTGTAACTTACCTTCACCGCAGCTCCTGTCAGCTCCCTTCTCTCTCCTCCGTCCGTGCAGCTCCCAGGTCAGCTTCCTCTGCAACTCTCGCGGCCGCGCGGAGCGTTGCCACGGTAACCCGTGGCAACGCTCTGACCCCGCGGCTCTCGCAAGAGTTGCAGAGGAAGCTGACCTGGGAGCTGCACGGACGGAGGAGAGAGAAGGGAGCTGACAGGAGCTGCGGTGAAGGTAAGTTACAGCTTCCTGACAGCCCCCGGTCCTTGTCTGTATTATGGCAATGAAAATTGCCATAATACAGACAACTGACTCGAGTATAAGACGAGTGAGTGTTTTTCAGCACAAAAAATGTGCTGAAAAACTCGTCTTATACTCGAGTATATACGGTATGTCATGAAACCTGCATATGGAATGCCGTTGGGGTACCATATGTATGCCTGTAACCAATATACGCACTGCAAAAATAAAGAATTAAAAAAAAAATAAAAAAAAAAATACATAATTCCTATTACACTGAACAGAACCCCCACATTCAACCTATCCCCAGTTAGCTTGGATCTGAGCACTCAATATATCCGAACAGCGCTGAGATCCCACGAACAGCATAAAATCGCCATGGGGTTAAAGTTTAGCAAGGACTGATGAGAGATTGCGGAGGGACAAAGCAGTCAGTTTAAACTGGTCTGGCAGTGTCCCTGCGACAACGCCCTGCTGAAGAACCAATAGACAGGAAAAAGGGGAAGGGGAAGAGGCACATTTTCTCATGGAATTAAAGGGGCAGAAAAAGTGTGTTCAAATCCAATATGCCCAAATAACGTTTCCAAGGGGCAATACCCCCAGAGGCCATAGTCCTGGGGAAAGAGGCTGGCAAACCGGCCCCTCCAAAAACCAGTGGCGAGGTCACTTTTGCTAGAAAGAGGGTAGGAGATAGTTTGGGGTAGTAGTTAGCCAAGCATACATGTCAGACTAGGAAGGTGTTGGGGAGAAAAGGTGGCAGACACAGGCACTTATCTTTGTATCCGCGGCTCTGCTCCTCACGTCCCCACCGCTGCAGCTGACCCCTTTCTGCCGGTACCGGCTCCTATGCGCATACCTTGAGCCAGCTCACAGCAACAGGCGCATCCTTGCTGCAAAGTAGTTCTGGCCCTGCTGCAAAGCCCTCCTGCAAAGTGAAGTTCTGGCTCGCAGTGCACGTGCGAGCGCCGGAACTTCAGTGCGGAACATTTATATGGCAGAATGCTCAGCCAGGTGGCCAGCACAGGTCTGTCTCCATCTCCTTACATCTACGATTTTTTTTAAATTTTAGGTGACCTTACAGCTCGCCCCGGTGGAGGGGCTGATGGGCGGGAAAGGCATTCCCCAAATTGATATTATTATATTAAATAATGACAGGGGTGAAAAATGCTGATATCATTAGGGTGTGCCTAGGCACACCCCGTGCGCATGCCTATGTGTGAGGCATGAGGAGGGGGGAGAGTAAGCCTATAGATCGGGTAAGTGAGGGAGGAGGGGACAGACAGCCTATAGATCAGGTAAGTGAGGGATGGGGGGGGGGGCAGCCTATAAATCAGGTATGTGACGGATGGGGAAGACCGCCTGCAGGAGGGGTCAGCAAGGAGCAGGAGGGGTCAGCAAGGAGCAGGAAGGTAAGTAAGAGAGCAGAAATGCAGCAAGGAGATGGAAGGGACAGCAAGGAGCACAAAAGTAAAGTAGGAGCACAAAGGAACAGAAATGAGCAGGAAGGGGTAGCAAGGAGCACAAAGGGTCAGCAAGGAGAAGGAAGGTGCAAGGAAAAGGAACGATCTGCAAGGAGCAGGAATGGTCAGCAAGGAGCTGGAAGGCAAAGCAGCACAAAGGTAAAGTAGGAGGAGCAGAAAGGGTCAGCAAAGAGCTGGAAAGGGCAGCAAGGAGCAGGAAAGGACATAAGGAGCACAAAGGTAAAGTAGGAGAAGGAATAGAAATGAGCAACAAGGGACATCTAAGGGATCAGAAAGAGGAAGGAGCAGAAGGGCGCAAAATAAGCAGAAAGTAGCAGAAAGTAAAGGAGCAGTCAACTGACCACTCCAGCCAATCTGCAGCACCCATGCCTGAGGTAAATCTACACTTCCTGACACTCCGTTTCAGAAGCCGAATACCACTGAGCGACCTGGAGATCTGGAACTGGAGGAAGCATTTGGGGTTAAACCATTTGAGAGTGGTTTAACCCCTTAAAGGAAAGAGAGCACCCAGGGGCTTCTTAGCATCATAGCATTTTCATTTAAAACAAGGACAGAAGGTGCATGTAGCAAGTGTGTTAAAAAAATGATAAGCTTAGAGTCATGTCTACAAATGCTCGCAGTTTAGGGAAAAAGTTCCATGAACTTGTGGCAATAATGGCAACTGATAATGTGGATTTAGTCGCTGTTACTGAGACATGGTATAATGAGAAAAATGACTGGGACATAGCAATACCAGGGTACTCTTTATATAGAAAAGACAGGGAAGGCAAGAAAGGGGGAGGGGTGGACCTGTAATGTGAAAGAGCATAAAATCTAGCCTAATAAAAGTTAGTGAGGCGAACATAGAGTCCGTTTGGGTTACGTTAGAATCTGGTAATCACATAGTAACTTGTGTAGGTGTGATTTAAAGGCCCCCAGGACAAATAGAAGAGTTAGATAATCTACTAGTTGAGGAAATAGCTAAAATGACAATGAAGGGGGAAGTTATCATCATGGGTGACTTTAATCTTCCTGATGTGAATTGGAAAACAAAAATAGCTGCTTGTGCCAGGAGCACACATATTCTAAACTCCCTACTGGGATTGTCTCTAAAACAAGTCGTTGAGGAGCCAACTCGTAAAAAGGCCATACTAGATTTAGTGTTAACAAATAGAGATTTGATATCCGATATTACTGTAGGTGAAAGTTTAGGATCCAGTGATCATCAGTCAGTGTGGTTTAATATAAGAACAGTGACTGAGTCACACCACACAAAAACAAAAGTTTTAGACTTTAAAAAAACAGACTTTTCTAAAATTAGAATATGTGTAAAGGAGTCATTATCAGACTGGAGCAATTTAAATGGAGTCCAAGAGAAATGGGATTATTTCAAAGTTGCACTGCTGAAGGCAACAGAAAATTGCATTAGGTTTGTCAGTAAAAGCAAAAAAATCAAGAAACCACTGTGGTACTCCACAGATGTGGCCAAAATAGTAAAAAAACTATTTACTATTTAGTAATTATAAAAAAAAACCAGAGTGAGGAAGACAGAATGATCTATAAGATTAGGCAGAAAGAGGCTAAGCAAGTTATAAGAGCTTCCAAATCACACACAGAAGAGAAAATAGCACAGTCAGTAAAAAAAAAAAAAGAGGACAAAACATTTTTTAGATACATAAATGAGAAAAGGAAAGTAAAACAAGGATTAGTTAGATTAAAAAACAAAAGAAGGAAGGTATGTAGAAGAGGATAAAAGTCTAGCTGACTGCCTCAATTAATATTTTTGTTCAGTATTTACAGATGAAAATGAAGGAAAGGGACCTCAGTTAGGAAAAAGGACAAATGAGTAATTTATTACATGTGAGTTTACAGAGGAAGAGGTTATATTTCAACTGTCAAAAGTAAAGACAAATGGGACCTGATGGAATACACCCAAAGTTATTAAAAGAGCTTAGTGGTGTACTAGCAAAACCATTAATAGATTTATTAAAACCAATCATTGATAACAGGAGTAGTCCCAGAAGATTGGAAGTTAGCGAATGTTGTGCCCATTCACAAGAAAGGTAGTAGGGAGGAGTCGGGCAACCATAGGCCAGTAAGCCTTACTTCAGTAGCGGGGAAAGTAATGGAAACCATGTTAAAGAATAGGATTGTTGAACATCTAAAATCACATGGATTTCAAGAACAGAGAGAACATGGGTTTATTTCAGGGAGATCATGCCAAACTAATCAAACTAATCTTACTGATTTTTTTTGATTGGCTAACTAAAATAATAGATCAGGGTGGTGCAGTAGACATTGCTTACCTAGATTTCAGTAAGGCTTTTGACGCTGTTGCACATAGAAGGCTTATCAATAAACTGCAATATTTAAGTTTGGATTCCAATATTGTTGAATGGGTAAGGCAGTGGCTCAGTGACAGGCAACTGAGGGTTGTAGTCAATGGAGTATATTCGAAGCTTGTCACCAGTGGGGTACCTCTGGGATCTGTACTTGGACCCATTCTCTTTAATATTTTTATTAGTGATATTGCAGAAGGTCTTGATTGTAAGGCATGTCTTTTTGCTGATTATACTAAGATATGTAACAGGGTTGATGTTCCAGGAGGGATAAGCCAAATGGCAAATGATTTAGGCAAACTAGAAAAATGGTCAGAGTTGTGGCAACTGACATTTAATGTGGATAAGTGCAAGATAACGCATCTTGGACGTAAAAACCCAAGGGCAGAGTACAGAATATTTGATAGAGTCCTAACCTCAACATCTGAAGAAAGGGATTTAGGGGTGATTATTGCTGATGACTTAAAGTTAAGCAGACAATTTAATAGAGCAACAGGAAATGCTAGCATAATGCTTGGTTGTATAGGAGAGGTATTAGCAGTAGAAAGAGGGAAGTGTTCATGCCATTGTACAGAACACTGGTGAGACCTCACTTGGAGTATTGTATGCAGTACTGGAGACTGTATGTTCAGAAGGATATTGATACTTTAGAGCGAGTTCAGAGAAGGGCTACTAAACTGGTTCATGGATTGCAGGATAAAACTTACCAGGAAAGGTTAAAGGATCTTAACATGTATAGCTTGGAGGAAAGAAGAGACAGGGGGGATATGATAAAAACATTTAAATACATAAAGGGAATCAACACAGTAAAGGAGAAAAACATATTTAAAAGAAGAAAAACGGGGGGCGGGGCCTGACCATCATGGCGGATAGAGGTGCTTTTCATGAGCTCCCGCAAAAGCTTGATAAAAACAGCGGCAATCAGCTCACCAAAGCGACACAACCAACTCTGCCAGGCACCCACATGTCAACCGTGATAGAGGGCACACAATGGGCTCCTAAGCAACAGGATTGGGGCCAGATGAAACCGCGACCGACAACGCGGCCTGGTCTGCCGCGGGCGGGGGAGGCGGCCGCTCCCCTGTCCTGGAGGCACCCTGAGGCTGCCCACCACACAAGCAAGCCCTGCTACCCCCCTCGGACCGGCGTGGGTAATCCCGGTCCACCCCGAGGTGGCAACCCTAAGCGAGAGGAGAAGGGGAACACCGCTGAAGGAAACAAGCGGAGACCTCCCTGAGATGGCGGACACAGCGTTTGCCTACGACTTCAGCGACAACTCGCACGACATCCTCACTCGAATAAACTACCACTTCGAGACATTCTGGAGAAAGCTGGTGGGTAAGCTGAATCCACCTGCCTCACCACGACCAATCACTCCCGCAAGGCGGGCATCACTTACCCACTCCCAACAAGCGAAACGGCACCCGCGCAATCACCAAACGCCCTCACTTACCCTAGCAGGGCGCCAAGACAAGCCGGCCTTCCCGCCATTCTGCCGATCTGGTAAAGTCCGACGCCGCGCTCCACACAGTCAGAGGAGGCACATATCACAGCGACGCCTAAAGCCACAAAGAGGACCCTCTGGGCCTAGACCGACTCACGGACTGTGCTACTCGATGGCGGACAGGGCACAGAAGTGCGGAGGATCTCGGAGCATGGGGCACACGGGCATGCAGAAGGCTTACCGGCTGGGAACCACGTTGCCTAAAAAGGGAGTGCCATTAGATCGGGAGTGGAGATGGCGAGGCACAGGGCCCAAAACGGCGGCAGTGCCGGGTAAGCCCAATGACGTCCCACAACCACATCACGGGACACCCCCTGAACACAAGAGGCACCAGAGTGGGACTGTGATATACCTCTTGCGGGGGTAGGCTGACCGGGACTCTAGACCCTATAGAAGCCCCACACGGCTACTTGCAAATGTTATAGTTTTTCCTGTGGTTTCCTTTTTTTTTTTTTTTTATTATTTGATGTTTTTCCCTTATACTTTAATGTTGTACTCTACAACTCACTGTTTAGGCCACCTCTACATGCTAGCGAGGAGGCAGAGATGTTGAGGCATGACCCAGTGGAATATTAGCCCGCCATAGTTTCTTAGCAATTCAACCTAATGTGATAATAATTATTCATACCTCCATACCTAGCTGGTTATCTGAGCTACCAAACTGGTTGTATGCAATTTAGTTATACCTCCCAGGCTAGATCAAGTTCGGATCTCTGGTAGCTAGACTTGACTGAATAGCCAATATAGTAATCTTATGCACACAAAGTATACGTTACACTAATATAAGCTTGCTACTTCACCTTACTGGGCAAACTACCAATATTAAGCGATGACGATAACATGCACACACCTTGCATATGTTTTTAGCTATATAGCCCAGCAAATAACGCTTTTCATTTACTCTTGAAACCATGCTATATCTTATGTTTATGCATGCTATATACATCACTGATTATAAGTTACTGGCTTGTTATCTATCGAAAGTATGTGCAACTTCTTAGCTTGATAAACCTAGCGATTGTATTAAAACAAAAAAGAAAAATTGTGCGATTATGCATGCCACAGTCAAACTCTTATATATGCTGTTATACGTTGATACACGCTGTTGTGGCGTTTGAAGTAACTCTGTACCCACCCGCACTACAAAAATAAAGAATTAAAAAAAAAAAAAAAGAAGAAGAAAAACTACCACAACAAGAGGATATAGTCTTAAATTAGAGGGACAAAGGTTTAAAAATGATATCAGGAAGTATTACTTTACTGAGAGGGTAGTGGGTGCATGGAATAGCCTTCCAGCTGAAGTGGCAGAGGTTAACACAGTAAAGGAGTTTAAGCATGCGTGGGATAGGCATAAGGCTATCCTAACTATAAGATACGGCTAGGGACTAATGAAAGTATTTAGAAAATTGGGCAGACTAGATGGGCCAAATGGTTCTTATCTGCCGTCACATTCTATGTTTAGATGAAGTTGTTATGGTGACCAGAATGTTCCTTTAATTTGATTAAAGGAACACTATAGTGTCAGGAATACAAACATGTATTCCTGACACCATAGTTGTGAAAACGCTATTCACCCTGGCTTTATGTGATAATGACACTGTTAAAAAGGGACCAAGCATGGATGCCATTACAATTATGCCCAGTCTAGCTAACTGCACCACCTCCCTGTCACAGGTTAATCTCATAAGAGCAGACATTAGGCTGTAAGAGTAGGACCTGCCAAAGATGGGGTACATTGACATTGTGGCAGGCTAATGCAATGTATGATCATATAATGTAACTAAAACCCCATTATTCTTGCCTAGATTAGGGTTTAAAAAACAAACAAACAAAAAAAAAACGAATAAAATCTGTCAACATTGAAGTTGCTGTTTAGTGTATAAGTGAGTGCACTGTATCTTGTGTATTGCATAAATTGGCCCCCAGCAGCACCCAAATGTATGCATGTTCGCATGTTCAGGTGAGTGCAGCCCCCTGGTTTCATAATTTTAAAGAGTAGTCAGAGTCCAAATGTGGTTTAGTTGGTCAGAATCCCTGAACAAATGGAGCCTAATCATGCAACAAAAAGAGCATTGTTCTGTTTTGTGCTATTAATGTGTGCCAGATGCAATGGGAAAAGAGACACAGTGAACTATAAGATCCTTAGTTAATGCAGAAATGTATCAAGAATTTATGTAATAAATTCCAATATTTGGTTTATGAAAGAATGCTGCATTACTAAAAAATAAAGGATCGTGATCACACAATGAACTATAATTCTTTCACACACTATCCAGGACTTCTTGCTACTGATTAAACACACATTACACATTCTCTACAAGCTTTAGTTGTAATGAATATTTCAATTTAATCACATAAAAAGCATGCATGGGTATCATTTTATTATACTGCTAAACATTGCACTCTAGTGCAATCCAAAAAACTATGTTAATTACCAAAGTGGAAGGAGACTACAGTGCTAAGATAAAAATGAGCCAATTTTGTTAGTCCCAGATGACTATTACGCTAATTATTCATTCAGCTTGCGTTGTTGAAAGCAAATGTTTTTTACAGGAATCTGCATCGAGAATATACAAAATAATATTTCTTTGCTGTCCTTGTAGATATTTTTATCAAGAATTGTTTTGATGCCAGGTTTCTAAATAAGAAGAAGAGCGATGATGGGCATGTAAAGGATAACATTTTAATTAAATTACAAATATATACATTGCCAATATTTGCATTATATTCCTACTATGCCTCTTGGAACTTCTGCTGATATCTGTTTTCTTTAATAACAGCAGTTATAACAAATTATGTAGAGCTATTTATTATCAAAGTTCTACACAGTTTTATGCGAGGGAAAAAGTTTATTTTAAAGTTTAAGGAAAACTGCCACTCCACCATTGACTCCACTCCCTGAGCAGGGTTATTTTAGGAAATCTTTGGTCATGACCAGTGCTTACTTGACAGTGCATTCAGATTCTGTTGAAATCAGTAATCTTTGCTCAGCTATTAACTCAATATTATTATTATTATTATTATTATTATTATTATTATAGGTTAAAACGCGCAAACAAATTCCATAGTACTCTACAATAGGTGGTACTCTACAATATATATATATATATATTTGTAACTAGACAATCTCATCGCACAGAAACAGAGGGTGTTGAGGGCCCTGCTCAAATAAGCTTACATTATTGAAGGAGTGGGGTATAGCGGCACAAGATGTAAGGGAAGGATGTACTTCATGGAAGGGAAAAAATAGGTTGCTAGAACAGTGAAGGGATAGTTTTTGATTTTGATGACACATTTGCAGGAGAGGTAGCAGGGTGTGTTACCAAGATGCAGCAGCCTATTTTAAAGTTTAATTAGCGGAGCAAGAGATCCAAACTTCCAAAGTAAACATACTGCATTGTCAAATAATGAAACTATGACTCTTTTACCACAGGCAATAAATGTTTTAGATATTTTCTATTATGGCAACAGTTCATTGGTGGGGAGTGCCCCACCAATGAACTGTTGCCATAATAGAAAATATCTACCTTAAATGCCCCTACAGACAATTTACTACTGCTAATAAACAAGGAATAAACAAGTATATCACATTCTGACAACTTTGGTTTATTTAAGAGTTGCACTCCTTTATTGGCACTCACACATCTAACACCTATCACCTAGAAGATGTCGCTAGGGATCCACTGTACTTATAGGGCTACCTTACCTGTCCAAACAGACTCTCCCCAGTCTTAAAGGGACTCTATAGTCACCATATAAAAGCAAGAAAGACAGCCTTCCTTCTTGCTTTTATATGAACTTTCATTCATTAAAAAAAAAAAAAATCGGTGTTTTTATATTAAAAACTTACCTCCGTTCCAGCGCCGAGCTCCCCGCTAGGCCGCGCCCCCTTTTTCGTCAAAATGACGAAATCGCGGGGCCCAATGGGACGGCTTCGCGCTGGACCAATCGCGTTCTTCATAGAGCGGCATTGAATGCCGCCCTATGAAGAACCTGAGCGCTTTACCGCGCATGTGCGCGGAATGCGCGTTCGCGAGCTGAGCTGTCTGACTGACAGCTCAGCTCGCTTTCTAAAATTATCAATAATAATTATCAATATAATTTAGGGCCCCCGCCCTGTGCGGCGGGTGGGGGCCCTAAAATTATCAATGAGGGGGGGGACCTACTGTCCCCCCCCCGGCCCCCACCCCTGTGCGGCGGGTGGGGGCCCTAAAATTATCAATGAGGGGGGGACCTACTGTCCCCCCCCGGCCCCCACCCCTGAGCGGCGGGTGGGGGCCCTACAATTATCAATAAGGGGGGGGACCTACTGTCCCCCCCCGGCCCCCACCCCTGAGCGGCGGGTGGGGGCCCTACAATTATCAATAAGGGGGGGGACCTACTGTCCCCCCCCGGCCCCCACCCCTGTGCGGCGGGTGGGGGCCCTAAAATTATCAATGAGGGGGGACCTACTGTCCCCCCCGGCCCCCACCCCTGAGCGGCGGGTGGGGGCCCTACAATTATCAATAAGGGGGGGGACCTACTGTCCCCCCCCGGCCCCCACCCCTGAGCGGCGGGTGGGGGCCCTACAATTATCAATAAGGGGGGGGACCTACTGTCCCCCCCCGCCCCCACCCCTGTGCGGCGGGTGGGGGCCCTAAAATTATCAATGAGGGGGGGGACCTACTGTCCCCCCCCCGGCCCCCACCCCTGTGCGGCGGGTGGGGGCCCTAAAATTATCAATGAGGGGGGGACCTACTGTCCCCCCCCGGCCCCCACCCCTGTGCGGCGGGTGGGGGCCCTAAAATTATCAATGAGGGGGGGGACCTACTGCCCCCCCCGGCCCCCACCCCTGAGCGGCGGGTGGGGGCCCTAAAATGATCAGTAAGGGGGGGGGACCTACTGTCCCCCCCCGGCCCCCACCCCTGTGCGGCGGGTGGGGGCCCTAAAATGATCAATAAGGGGGGGGACCTACTGTCCCTCCCCCCGGCCCCCACCCCTGAGCGGCGGGTGGGGGCCCTAAAATGATCAATAAGGGGGGGGACCTACTGTCCCCCCCCCCGGCCCCCACCCCTGTGCGGCGGGTGGGGGCCCTAAAATTATCAATAAGGGGGGGGGACCTACTGTCCCCCCCCCCCGGCCCCCACCCCTGAGCGGCGGGTGGGGGCCCTAAAATTATCAATAAGGGGGGGGGACCTATTGTCCCCCCCCGGCCCCCACCCCTGAGCGGTGGGTGGGGGCCCTAAATACAAAGGGGGGGACCCTAGTTAACCCTCCCCCCCCCCCAAAAAAAATATCTCCCTACCTACCCCCCTCACCCTAAAAATAATGAGGGGGGACCATTAACTAAAAACCTGTAAAAAAATGAGATAAAATCAACTTACCATTCGATGTTTTCTTTCTTCTAAAATCTTCTTTCTTCAGCCCCCAAAAAGGCCAAATAAAAATCCATAATAACCGACGCAATTAAAAAAAAAAAAAAAAAAAAACGAGCGCAAAAAAAAATAATCCATCTTCACCCATGGAGGGCTCCGCGCAGACTGAGCTCCGCAGGGCGGGGGAAGGCTTATAAAGCCTTGCCCCGCCCTGCAATTAGGCTAAGAACACTCTGATTGGTGGGTTTAAGCCAATCAGAGTGCTCTTTGTCATTTTACAAGCGTGGGAAAGTTCTTTGGAATTTTCCCACGCTTGTAAAATGACACAGAGCACTGTGATTGGATGGCTAGCCCGTCTGATGCATTCACCCAGAATGCATCGGACGAGAGGCCTTTTTAGGGCCTCTGAACTCGGAAGTCCCTCTGGTGGCCGTCTGATTGACTGCAACAAGAGGTGTTCCAAGCTTCCAATGTAAACACTGCATTTTCTCAGAAAATACAGTGCTTACAAGAAAAAGGCTCCGGGTAGCTGTAGCACTCACCTAAACAACCTCATTAAGCTGAAGTTGTTCAGGTGACTATAGTGTCCCTTTAAGTCCTATCAGAAATCATTAAAACCCATTTATCGGGACAGTATAAGCTATTCAATTGACTGCTTTTCCCTGCATCGTATATCACTGTCTTCATAAATCTCAGCTTTTACCCTTGTATGTTTAAATCATAAAACATTTACAGACATAAAAGTATATGTTTTGCTTTGAACAGAATGCACTTTGCCTTCATCATTAATGTAATTTTACTCTATTTCCATTTATATAATCTCACTTGAGCAGGGTCCTTACTGCCTCTTGTTCCCATAAATCAAAGTCTTAAATGTACTTGCATGTCTCTGTAATACTACCCAGTGGTTATATACGAGCTATATAGCTTTACATAGATTACATTGTATCAGGGCCGCCATCAGGGGGTGACAACCATAACGGTTGTCACGGGCCCGGTGGCCCTGGGGGTCCCAGCCGCCCGGGCCGCACGTGGAGCGGCGAAACTGCCGCATGTGCATCTGCACCGGGGCCCATCAGGTGGCCCAAGCATTTAGGGCCACCCGATGGGCCCTATATCTTCAGGGGCCCGGTCAGCGCGGCGGGCGGGTAATAGCGCGACCAGGCCTCTTTAAAAAAAATTGCGGCTACACCGCAAGGGCTGCTGGGAGAAAGTGACGACCGGTCACTTCCTCCCAGCTTACTCCGCGCGGGGGAGAGGGAGAGCAGAGGACACCAGAGGCATCCACTCCCATCATCCCCATCCAACCTCCTGCAACTTAAAGGTAAGAGGAGGGTGGCTGATAAATGAAGTGTGTATGTATTTGTCTGCAAGTATGTCAGTGTGTATGTCTGTGTGTGTGTCTGTGTGTGTGTCAGTGTGTCTGTGTGTATGTATATATCTATCAGTATTGTAACCGCTGGCGGTTCCCTTATTTACCACTATAATGTCTTAAAGCATAGAACTTAGTAGGGCTAACCATACAGATATCTTAGCCATAATTTTATATAGTTAGTAAGAGATCCTCTATTTACATATATAAATAATTGAGAATACAATATAAAATAAGGATTGTCTTGGAAGCGATAGTTTTGTCTTTTAGATATTTATTATATAAAAATATAAATATAGACATATAAAATCCATTATAGCAGAGTTTATAAGAGGAAATTAAATGCTTGCAAATATCATTAATAGGTTAACATACCCTTCTGAACATGTCATCATGTCAGCCTCTCTGTCATTTTAAGATGGAGCAGCGTCTGTCTCCAAGTCTCTCCTCTGTGTCTTAACATTTAAAAAGTACACCTATTTACAGGGAGTGCAGAATTATTAGGCAAATGAGTATTTTGACCACATCATCCTCTTTATGCATGTTGTCTTACTCCAAGCTGTATAGGCTCGAAAGCCTACTACCAATTAAGCATATTAGGTGATGTGCATCTCTGTAATGAGAAGGGGTGTGGTCTAATGACATCAACACCCTATATCAGGTGTGCATAATTATTAGGCAACTTCCTTTCCTTTGGCAAAATGGGTCAAAAGAAGGACTTGACAGGCTCAGAAAAGTCAAAAATAGTGAGATATCTTGCAGAGGGATGCAGCACTCTTAAAATTGCAAAGCTTCTGAAGTGTGATCATCGAACAATCAAGCGTTTCATTCAAAATAGTCAACAGGGTCGCAAGAAGCGTGTGGAGAAACCAAGGCGCAAAATAACTGCCCATAAACTGAGAAAAGTCAAGCGTGCAGCTGCCAAGATGCCACTTGCCACCAGTTTGGCCATATTTCAGAGCTGCAACATCACTGCAGTGCCCAAAAGCACAAGGTGTGCAATACTCAGAGACATGGCCAAGGTAAGAAAGGCTGAAAGACGACCACCACTGAACAAGACACACAAGCTGAAACGTCAAGACTGGGCCAAGAAATATCTCAAGACTGATTTTTCTAAGGTTTTATGGACTGATGAAATGAGAGTGAGTCTTGATGGGCCAGATGGATGGGCCCGTGGCTGGATTGGTAAAGGGCAGAGAGCTCCAGTCCGACTCAGACGCCAGCAAGGTGGAGGTGGAGTACTGGTTTGGGCTGGTATAATCAAAGATGAGCTTGTGGGGCCTTTTCGGGTTGAGGATGGAGTCAAGCTCAACTCCCAGTCCTACTGCCAGTTTCTGGAAGACACCTTCTTCAAGCAGTGGTACAGGAAGAAGTCTGCATCCTTCAAGAAAAACATGATTTTCATGCAGGACAATGCTCCATCACACACGTCCAAGTACTCCACAGCGTGGCTGGCAAGAAAGGGTATAAAAGAAGAAAATCTAATGACATGGCCTCCTTGTTCACCTGATCTGAACCCCATTGAGAACCTGTGGTCCATCATCAAATGTGAGATTTACAAGGAGGGAAAAAAGTACACCTCTCTGAACAGTGTCTGGGAGGCTGTGGTTGCTTCTGCACGCAATGTTGATGGTGAACAGATCAAAACACTGACAGAATCCATGGATGGCAGGCTTTTGAGTGTCCTTGCAAAGAAAGGTGGCTATATTGGTCACTGATTTGTTTTTGTTTTGTTTTTGAATGTCAGAAATGTATATTTGTGAATGTTGAGATGTTATATTGGTTTCACTGGTTAAAAATAAATAATTTAAATGGGTATATATTTGTTTTTTGTTAAGTTGCCTAATAATTATGCACAGTAATAGTCACCTGCACACACAGAAATCCCCCTAAAATAGCTATAACTAAAAACAAACTAAAAACTACTTCCAAAAATATTCAGCTTTGATATTAATGAGTTTTTTGGGTTCATTGAGAACATGGTTGTTGTTCAATAATAAAATTAATCCTCAAAAATACAACTTGCCTAATAATTCTGCACTCCCTGTATACCTTAGGTGTCGTCATTTTACGGTCACTGTAGTTCATATATGAAAAAGTTACTTTTCTACTTTAAATCAATTTAGGACCTCCCTTTAGATACAAGGCCATAACTAAAAGCAAGTGCACACGTCATGGGAAACTCCCGAACCTGGGGAACTTCCACCAACTTGGGACAAGATGGCTTCCCAAAGTCTGAATAGCTTATCTGTTGTTTGTACTAAGACGTAAGCGCACAGTCCTGGGAAATTCCCGGATTTGGGGAAGTTCCATTAACTTGGGGTTACCACCGTATATTGTGTACTGAAAGAGTCGTAGTATAGCCTTGAAGCTTGTTTATGCGTTATTGTTATTGTAATTCGTCTGGGACAAAATGGCGCAAACATATTATGCACTGAGGTTATTGCTTAAAGAAACATCTATGAAAAACAATATGTTCCATTTCTAACACCTTGTCAGTTTGCAATATCTCTTAAAGACGACGTACACAGTTTAAGAAATACAACATTTCATTCTAAAACTTGTAATATTTGCATTTGCCCATAACAGTATGTATGTCAGTATGCATGTATGTCTGTGTGTGTGTATGTCAGTATGTCTGTATGTGTGTGTCTGTGTGTGTATGTATGTATATATGTCTGTATGTGTATGTATGCCATTGTGTATGTATGTCAGTATGTATTTATGTGTATGTATGTATGTCAGTTTGTCAGTATGTATGTATGTCTGTATGTATGTGTGTGTGTCAGTATGTGAGTATGTATGTACGTCAGTGTGTGTGTCTGTATGTATCTGTATCTGTGTATGTGTCTATATGTGTGTATGTCTGTTTCAGTATTTGTGTCTGTTAGTGTCAGGACTTACGATTAGAATCCTCTCCGGCTCCGTTCTGACACTTCCGGTATGCGGAACAAGTCTCCGCCCCCTTCTCTGACGCGGCTCTCTCAAGCCCTTATAGAGAAACCGCGCCAGTTTCAAATCGCTTGATGAATGTATTAGGTTACTTCTGCATTCATATCGCCGGCTAAAGCTTCTTACTTCTGACTACTGTGTACCGAACTCCTGAACTGTAAAACGGATTCCCTGCCTTCTCCAATCCTCTGATCATCGGACTGTTACTGGTTTCTCCTATTCTCTTCAAACCTCAAGACTGGGACTGTTAAAGGTTTACTCTCATCTGGCTACAAGCAAACAGCCTGAAGACAACTACTCTCATCAAACCTTAAGTATTCCTTTATACATATTTCTCAGAGTTGCTTTCTTAAGGAAATCTCACCTGTTAACTAAACAATTCAAATTCAACTTTTCACTTGCACTCCTTCAATTATTATTTACTTACGATTACAACTTCACTATCAATCATTAAAGCTACAGTATTGTGATACTAGAAAGGACTTTGTTTTTATGTAACACCTGGCTAAATATTAGGAAAATATAAACTCTGCAGTTGTGTTCCACATCTCATCTAATTGTAGCATAACAGTTAGTATGTGTGTATCTTCCTGTGTGTGTGTCTGTGTCCTTTTGTGTCTGTGTGTGTGTATTCCTGTGGGCGGGATTTGGAGGCGGGGCTTGGAGGCGGGCACCCGGGGGCCCAGACCTTGAGCTATGTTAGGGCCCCACAATTTCTGATGGCGGCCCTGCATTGTATTACATTGTATTTTTCTGAGATATTGTGCCCTGTTATTGATATTGTCAATTCTTGGTCCAGGAAAGCTTTTCATTACAGCACTTATTACAATGACAACTTATTGCATGAGATCAAAACAGTCATTACCAAGGCAACTGGTTGTGGCACAACAGATGATGTAATAGGCTATATCAAAATAAACTATTACAATAACGAAAGAGAAAGTCCTCTCTCCAATAAAAGCAAAGCATAAAGTAAACTGTAGCTAATAATAAAGTAAGTCAGGAGGAGGACTTCCCTGGTTGTCTCACTCATATTCACTTGAAATCATCACTTTTATAAAATAAGAAACAACAGATAGCTAGCCAACCAAAGAACCTGTAAAGCACTTCAGCTTGCTGTAGTCTGGAGTGTTATTTTAATGTGTAATGTAGTGTGTTATAGTATTATCAGGGTTCATTTTTAATGTGGTGTGTAATGATAGCAGCTATTTCAGCTGCTGTCATTGAAATAGAACAAGGTTGTGATGGATGCCTCCTTCATGGATTGCACCCCATAAAACTTGTACTGTTTATTTTTGCTCTGCCTTGCTTACACTGTTTGTCGCGAGTACAATGAGTGGTGCTAAAACTTTACCTTCTATGGATGTTCGGCTATTCGAACGGGAGTCGAACGGCGTTCGGTAAGAAGATGCCCCAGAACAAGATGCCCCAGAACAAGATGACTATATCCACGAACGGCTTTGTTCGGTAATTCGAACGTTATTTAGAATCCTCGAAGTGGACCGGCCACACAGCCTGATTCTCTGGAACTGTTTTGGGCATGAAACCATGCGTGCGGTCGGTCAAAATGAACTGATCTGGGTGATTTTTGGATATGTTCGTCACCCAGATCAAGGCTCTCAGGGGTTGTAATTTTTGTGGGGATTTTATGTGTTTTTGGGGTACTTTTGGGGTTTTATAAAAATCTGTGTTTATTTTCTGCCTGGGAATAATTAAATTAATATAGTATCTGACTTAATTATCTCCCAAGCAGAGAGGAGGGATTGTATGCTTGTAATGGGAGTGTCATACGTTTAAACATCATTGTCATTGGTCTATGTCTTAATCTTGTCTGTTCCCCACAAGGTCCATGTGGGAGTATCCCTTTGAGGGAATTGTATAAAAGGCCAGTGCGGCACCATTAAAATCATTCTTTGCTTACCCTCATCATAGAGTCTCATCTCATCATTGTAGGGGCCAGCTATAATCACTCAGCTCTTGTAAGAGCTATACTATCCTGGGAAATCAGAAAGCATCACTCTGGACAGTGGGAAAAGAACGGTTTAGGTGGCGAAACCCTCATCCTCTCGGGGTAGCCGCCACAGAAGTGCCACTCAATAATCTAGAGTGTAGCTTGGTTGCTTCATCTAAGTGTTGCTTCTTAGTGTGGTTGGAGATATTCTGGAGATAACCTGGAGGTAATCTGAGGTATTCAGGAGGATAAATAAAAAGTTAAGATTTGTTTGATTTAAATTATTAACCTCATTGGAATGGCAGACTTAGTTCAATGTAATAGTTGCTATGCATTTGTTTCACGTTCCACTTTTTGGAGGTTTGGTTGTTGTCTAATCTGTAGACAGTTCTCTATCTTGCGGCAGGAGATTGTATTTTTGAAGACTGAGATTTGTAAATTATCTGGTAAACAAACTCAGGCTGGAACTGCTGCAAAGCCACTGCCGCAGAGACATACTAGGAATGGCAGGTGGATCACTGTAGGATCTGGTAGACTTAAAGTTGTGGATAAAAGGCATATTGCACAGTCTGTTGATCTACATTATTCATTTTCTGCACTTTCAGAGTTTAATGGTAATATGGAGCCAGGCACTGAAGGTAGTGGTGTTGTGGAGAGAGGCATTTAGGCTAGTGGTGTTGTGGAGAGAGGCACTGAGGCTAGTGGTGTTGTAGAGAGAGGCACTGAGGCTAGTGGTGTTGTGGAGAGAGGCACTGAGGCTAGTGGTGTTGTGGATAGAGGCATTGAGGCTAGTGGTGTTGTGGAAAGAGGCTTGGAGACTATGGTGAGGCCTAATAGAAAGCAGTTGTTGTTAGGGGATTCCATCATAAGAGGTGTGGAGATGGACAATGGTGGTCTTGTGAGGTGTCTTCCTGGAGCTACTGCTCACAGAGACAGGAGACGTATCTGTAATATTGTTAAGCGAGCAAAGCAGGAAGGCGAATTGGATGTACTTGTCCATCTAGGGACAAATGACTTGGCTTGCAATGAGGTTTCAGAGGTTAAGGACGTTTTTAGTGTTTTTGCCAATTATATACGGCAGGTTGCTTCCACACTGTCATTCTCTGAAGTTCTGCCTGTGCATAACACTCAGAACGACATGCGGATGAGTATTAGGGACTTTAACTTGTGGCTTGGTGAATGGGGTCGGGAGCAAGGATTTGGCTTTATTTCTCATGGTAGCTCTGTTTGGAATGGAAATAAACTGTACAAAAAAGATGGTTTGCATCTTTCTCAAAAGGGAACTAATGTTCTCAGTGAGCAGTTCAGAGGTTTTGCTAGGATTTATTTAAACTAGGAGGGGGGGGGGCAAAGGGTGATAAAACATCAATCCAATTGTCCCCCAAAACAAGGACAGAAGGTGCCTGTAGCAAATGTGTAGAAAGTAGCAGAAAGTAAAGGAGCAGTCAACTGACCACTCCAGCCAATCTGCAGCACCCATGCCTGAGGTAAATCTACACTTCCTGACACTCCGTTTCAGAAGCCGAATACCACTGAGCGACCTGGAGATCTGGATCTGGAGGAAGCATTTGGGGTTAAACCATTTGAGAGTGGTTTAACCCCTTAAAGGAAAGAGAGCACCCAGGGGCTTCCTAGCATCATAGCATTTTCATTTAAACCAAGGACAGAAGGTGCATGTAGCAAGTGTGTTAAAAAAAATGATAAGCTTAGAGTCATGTCTACAAATGCTCGCAGTTTAGGGAATAAGATCCATGAACTTGTGGCAATAATGGCAACTGATAGTGTAGATTTAGTCGCTGTTACTGAGACATGGTATAATGAGAAAAATGACTGGGACATAGCAATACCAGGGTACTCTTTATATAGAAAAGACAGGGAAGGCAGGAAAGGGGGAGGGGTGGCCCTGTATGTGAAGGATAGCATAAAATCTAGCCTAATAAAAGTTAGTGAGGCGAACATAGAGTCCGTTTGGGTTACATTAGAATTTGGTAATCACACAGTAACTCGTGTAGGTGTGATTTATAGGCCGCCAGGACAAATAGAAGAGTTAGATAATCTACTAGTTGAGGAAATGGCTAAAATGACAATGAAGGGGGAAGTTATCATCATGGGTGACTTTAATCTTCCTGATGTGAATTGGAAAACAAAAATAGCTGCTTGTGCCAGGAGCACACATATTCTAAACTCCCTACTGGGATTGTCTCTAAAACAAGTCGTTGAGGAGCCAACTCGTAAAAAGGCCATACTAGATTTAGTGTTAACAAATAGAGATTTGATATCCGATATTACTGTAGGTGAAAGTTTAGGATCCAGTGATCATCAGTCAGTGTGGTTTAATATAAGAACAGTGACTGAGTCACACCACACAAAAACAAAAGTTTTAGACTTTAGAAAAACAGACTTTTCTAAAATTAGAATATGTGTAAAGGAGTCATTATCAGACTGGAGCAATTTAAATGGAGTCCAAGAGAAATGGGATTATTGAAAAGTTGCACTACTGAAGGCAACAGAAAATTGCATTAGGCTTGTCAGTAAAAGCAAAAAAATCAAGAAACCACTGTGGTACTCCGCAGATGTGGCCAAAATAGTAAAAAACAAAAAGTTAGCATTTAGTAATTAGAAAAAAAACCCAGAGTGAGGAAGACAGAATGATCTATAAGATTAGGCAGAAAAAGGCTAAGCAAGTTATAAGAGTTTCCAAATCACACACAGAAGAGAAAATAGCACAGTCAGTAAAAAAGGGGGATACATAAATGAGAAAATAAAAATAAAACAAGGATTAGTTAGATTAAAAACAAAAGAAGGAAGGTATGTAGAAGAGGATAAAGGTCTTCTTGACTGCCTCAATGACTATTTTTGTTCGGTATTTACAGATGAAAATGAAGGAAAGGGACCTCAGTTAAGAAAAAGGATAAAGGAGTCATTTATTACACATGAGTTTACAGAGGAAGAGGTTCTATTTCAACTCTCAAAAGTAAAGACAAATAAGTCAATGGGACCTGATGGAATACACCCAAAGCTATTAAAAGAGCTTAATGGTGTACTAGCTGTCAGGGTACCTGCGGTCTCTACCTCCGAAAGAGGTAGAGACTTAGCTGTTCCTCCATCCAGACGGCCTGATGGCTCCCTTCCCCAAGGTCTATCCGGTCATGCAAGGCCGGCCGCGAGGGAGTGACTGCCTTTTACAGCATCTAGGCAGGAAGTGTCATCAGGACACTCCTCCGGAACGACCTGTCACTCAATTGCTACAGGACCAATCAGGACGCCTCGGAGGCGTGGTTACTGCTCTGAACAGGGTATTTAACAGAGCTTCGTTCATTAGCTCATTGCCCTGTCGTGGTTCTAGCTTGTTCTAGTCACTCAGTGCTTGTGTATTCTATTATCTCTTTTGGTTTTGACCCGGCTTGTTTACCTTACTCTGCTTATCTCTGTTACCCTTGATTCGGCTTGTCTCTCGCTTACCTGTCTTCTGTTACCCTTGACCTCGGCTTGTCTTTGACCATTCTATACTGTACTACTTACGTTAGTCCGGCCATTCTAAGGTCCGGTATACGTATCTGGCTACTGTTTGTACTCTGCGTGTTGGATCCCTGTCCCGATCCTGACATTACGAGAGGGCCAATGGATCCTGCAAGTACAAACAGTCAGCTTGCTTCTCCTGATCCTAGGTTTGAAGCCATGGATCACAGAATGGATCAGATGGCGCTTGCGCTACAGGCTCTATTATCTCGTGCCAATAACCCACCAGAGGAGATACGTAATACCCCTGTTTCTCCTGTCGGTTCAGGTCTAGAGGTAGCCACAGTGGGTGCTTCTTCTCGCATTACCCCCCCAGTACGCTATGGTGGGGCTCCTGAGAGGTGTCGTGGTTTCTTAAACCAAATTAGTATCCATTTTGAATTGCAACCTCGCTCTTATCCTACAGATAGGGCAAAGGTAGGATTTATTATCACCCTACTTATTGAGAAAGCTCTGAGATGGGCCAACCCATTATGGGAGAACGATAACCCATTAGTTTATAACTATAACGCCTTTGTAGCTGCTTTTAGAAGAACATTTGACCCTCCCGGTAGAAAGGTTAATGCAGCCAGATTACTGTTGCGTCTGAAACAGGAGAACCGAACACTGGTGGATTATGCACTAGAGTTCAGGTCTCTGGCGTCAGAGGTCAAGTGGAATGAGCAGGCGTATATGGATGTATTTTTGAATGGCTTATCTGAAGTAATCCTTGATGAGGTTGCTACCAGAGAACTCCCTGAGAATTTAGAGGATTTAATTTCGTTCATCTCTCGTATAGATGAACGTTTAAGAGAGAGACAGAACACTCGAGAGAGGAACCGGAGACC
The DNA here is from genome assembly GCF_036172605.1 of Pelobates fuscus. Lineage (NCBI taxonomy): Eukaryota > Metazoa > Chordata > Amphibia > Anura > Pelobatidae > Pelobates > Pelobates fuscus. The sequence continues at coordinate 235,971,198 of NC_086317.1, forward strand.
TTCTTTTAGGTTAGCCCCCGCTTTTCCAAGTCCTGACTCCACGGTATCTTTGCTTCCTGAACCTATGCAGATAGGGTATACCCGCCTCTCTGAGGAGGAAAGACAGTACAGGAGAAGAGAGGGTTTGTGTATGTATTGTGGAGCTAAGGGTCATTTACTCTCAAACTGTTCTAACCGCCCGGGAAACGCTCGCACCTAAGTCTCTCTAGAGGACAGGCCTTGGGTGTTTCTATTTTGTCCTCTACTCCTAATTATAAAGATCACAGGCTTCTGCTACCAGTTTCCTTAACTTGCGGGAGGGAAGTAGTAAGGGCTATGGCTTTGATAGATTCCGGTGCTGCTGAGAATTTTATCGACCAAGCCTTTGCTAGTAAAAACAATTTCCCATCCCAGCTAAGGGAGACACCCTTGGCCGTTGAGGCCATAGATGGTAGACCACTACTAGACCCTGTTATCTTTCGTGAGACCATACCCATTGAGTTAAATGTTGGTATCCTACACGTGGAGAATTTATCTCTTCTGCTCATTTCGTCTCCTTCCGTTCCCATAGTTCTGGGGTACCCATGGTTGAAAGAACATAACCCTATTATTGATTGGGAGTTAGGGGAGAAACTCTCGTGGGGCCAGGGCTGCCAGGATCGGTGTTTGTGCAAGGTTTCTCCATTAGCTAATATTAACATACAGGAGAATCCTACTCAGTCCACAGAAAGACAAATACCAGACCTTTACCTAGACTTAAGGGCAGTGTTTGACAAGAAGAATGCCGATTCTTTGCCGCCACACAGGTCATTTGACTGTAAAATTAAGCTTCTACCCGGGACTATGCCTCCGAGGGGCCATGTATATCCTTTGTCTGTTCAGGAAAACTCGGTTCTAGAGGAGTATATTCAGGAGAATTTAGAAAAGGGATTCATCAGGAGGTCTTCTTCTCCGGCCGGGGCAGGGTTCTTTTTCATTAAAAAGAAAGATGGCACGCTGAGACCTTGTATCGATTACCGAGGCTTGAATAAAATAACTGTCAGAAATGCCTATCCCATCCCACTGATTACCGAGTTATTTGATCGTCTTAAGGGCTCCAAAATCTTCACCAAGTTAGATCTCAGAGGGGCTTACAATTTGGTGAGAATCCAGCAAGGTCACGAGTGGATGACGGCATTCAATACCCGGTATGGCCATTACGAGTACACTGTTATGCCATTTGGACTATGCAATGCTCCTGCAGTATTTCAAGAGTTGATTAATGAGGTACTTAGGGAGTTTCAGCATGATTGTGTTATTGTTTACCTGGACGACATACTAATACACTCTAAGGAGATTGAGACTCACCATAAACAGGTCAGAAAGGTATTACACAAACTTCTGCAACATGGTCTATACTGCAAATTGGAGAAGTGCAGTTTTGATCAGTCTCAGGTAGACTTTCTTGGGTACGTGATTTCTGGGGAAGGTTTTAAAATGGATCCTGGTAAACTCCAATCTATTTTAGACTGGCCTTTGCCCAAAGGACTCAAGGCTATCCAAAGGTTTATTGGTTTTTCCAACTACTATAGGCGCTTCATTAAGGGTTACTCCTCTATCATTGCGCCTATTACCAATATGACGAAACAAGGGGTTGATACTAAGTTCTGGTCTGAGGAAGCTCTTGGTGCTTTTAAGACTCTCAAGGAACTTTTTGCCTCAGCTCCCATTCTAGTTCATCCTGATACGACTCTGCCTTTCTTGCTCGAGGTCGATGCTTCTGAGACAGGAGTTGGGGCTGTTCTGTCTCAAAGGTTAGGGGTGGATAAACCGTTACACCCTTGTGGTTTCTTCTCTAAAAAATTTTCTGGGCCTGAGAGCAGATATGACATCGGGGAGAGGGAACTGTTAGCGGTCATTAAGGCTTTAAAGGAGTGGAGACATTTACTGGTAGGGACACTACACCCTGTTACTATCCTAACGGATCATAAGAACTTGTCTTATATTGGGGAGGCTAAGCGCTTGTCCACCAGGCAGGCTCGCTGGGCTTTGTTCCTCACTCACTTTAATTATGTACTTACGTATAGACATGGTTCTAAGAACTCTAAAGCCGATGCTTTGTCTCGTCAATATGAACCATCCACTATAACTGAACCACTTCTGTCCTCCATAGTTCCTAAGGGGAATATCATCGCGAACACGAATCTCAGGATTCACTCTCCATTGCTTTCTGAGATCATGAAGTTTCAGCATTTGGCACCCAAACAGACTCCTGGGGATCGACACTTCGTTCCTGCCGCTCTCCAACTGGAGGTGCTACGCTGTCTCCATAACAGCAAGGTGGCTGGGCATCCTGGTATCCGCAAGACTTATGCGCTGGTCTCTAAAGATTTTTGGTGGCCTGACTTACGCAAGGATATTAAAGAATTCATCGGGGCATGTGAAGTTTGTACCAAGACCAAGCTACCCCATTCGCTTCCATGCGGATTTCTGCACCCTTTAGAGGTTCCTGAAAAGCCTTGGTCCTGTCTGGCAATGGACTTCATTGTTGATTTGCCTATCTCTAAAAAGCAGACTGTCATCCTCACTGTGGTAGACAGATTTACTAAAATGGCTCACTTCATTCCCTTACCTAAACTCCCATCTTCGCCCGAATTAGCGGAGATATTCGCCAGGGAGATTTTCCGGTTGCATGGGATACCTTCCCAAATTGTCTGACAGAGGCTCCCAATTTGTTTCCCGTTTTTGGAGATCATTCTGCTCCCAACTAGGCATCAAATTGAATTTCTCCTCTGCCTATCATCCTCAGTCCAATGGAGCTGCTGAACGCACTAACCAATATTTACGTTGTTTCGTTTCAGAACACCAGGACGATTGGGTCGGTTTGATTCCTTGGGCGGAGTTTGCACATAACAATCTCATTTCTGATTCTACGCATTCTAGCCCTTTTTTCTTGAATTATGGCTTTCATCCTTCCATCCTTCCTTCGGAGTCTTCTTCTCAAGGGATACCGTCGGTGGATGTTCATGTTGCCAATTTAAGAGAGTTGTGGGATCAAACTCGACAAATCCTTCTGCACAATTCTACGCTGGTTAAAAAACACGCTGACAAACGTAGAAGGGCAGCACCGGTGTTTGTTCCAGGCGATAGAGTATGGTTAAGTACTAGAAACATTCGGTTAAAAGTGCCGTCCATGAAGTTTGCTCCTCGATATATTGGACCTTACAGGGTTCTGTCTCAAATTAACCCAGTTGCGTATCGTTTAGCGTTGCCTAATGCCTTACGCATTCCTAATTCAGTTCATGTTTCCTTGCTAAAACCATTAATATGTAACAGGTTCTCCTCCACGATCGCCCCTCCCCGTTCAGTTCAGGTGGAGGGTCAGGAGGAGTATGATGTCAATTCCATCGTTGATTCTCGAATCTCCCGGGGGAAACTGCAAATTCTGGTCGATTGGAAGGGTTATGGTCCTGAGGAGAGAAGTTGGGTACCTCAGGAGGAGGTGCATGCTCCCCGTCTCCGCAGGGCGTTTCACTCTCGATTCCCTTCTCGCCCTGGTGTATTCCGCCCGGTGGGCGTATCTGAGAGGGGGGGTACTGTCAGGGTACCTGCGGTCTCTACCTCCGAAAGAGGTAGAGACTTAGCTGTTCCTCCATCCAGACGGCCTGATGGCTCCCTTCCCCAAGGTCTATCCGGTCATGCAAGGCCGGCCGCGAGGGAGTGACTGCCTTTTACAGCATCTAGGCAGGAAGTTGTCATCAGGACACTCCTCCGGAACGACCTGTCACTCAATTGCTGCAGGACCAATCAGGACGCCTCGGAGGCGTGGTTACTGCTCTGAACAGGGTATTTAACAGAGCTTCGTTCATTAGCTCATTGCCCTGTCGTGGTTCTAGCTTGTTCTAGTCACTCAGTGCTTGTGTATTCTATTATCTCTTTTGGTTTTGACCCGGCCATTCTATACTGTACTACTTACGTTAGTCCGGCCATTCTAAGGTCCGGTATACGTATCTGGCTACTGTTTGTACTCTGCGTGTTGGATCCCTGTCCCGATCCTGACACTAGCAAAACCATTAACAGCTGTATTTAACCAATCATGATAACAGGAGTAGTCCCAGAAGTAGTCCCAGAAGATTGGAAGTTGGCGAATGTTGTGCCCATTCACAAGAAAGGTAGTGATATCGCGAACATAACATTTTCGGTTCGCGCACGGCGAACGCGAACTTCCGCAAATGTTCGCGACTGGGCGAACCGGGCGAACCGCCATAGACTTAAATAGGCAGGCGAATTTTAAAACCCACAGGGACTCTTTCTGGCCACAATAGTGATGGAAAAGTTGTTTCAAGGGGACTAACACCTGGACTGTGGCATGCCGGAGGGGGATCCATGGCAAAACTCCCATGGAAAATTACATAGTTGATGCAGAGTCTGGTTTTAATCCATAAAGGGCATAAATCACCTAACATTCCTAAATTGTTTGGAATAACGTGCTTTAAAACATCAGGTACGATGTTGTATCGATCAGGTAGTGTAAGGGTTACGCCCGCTTCACAGTGACAGACCAAACTCCCCGTTTAACGCACCGCAAACAACTGCAAACAGTCCATTTGCACAACCGCAAACTCCCCATTTGCACAAGGTTGGATACCAAGCTAGCCATGTCCTCACTGATGTCATTGAAGGTCTCTCCACCCAGGAAGCGGGAGATGGAAAAAGATGCTTGGTCGGTCCTCCTACTTCAAATTTGGGGCACTGCATGTGCAATCTAATGTGCCACCAGATAGGAGTAGTGTGTTAAGTAGTACTATTCTTATCCGTTTAATCCCTGTTACGTCCCCTATCAGGGGACGTCTATATAAGGCATCGATTTTAGCAAGCGGGAGATGGGAAAAGATGCTTGGTTGGTCCTCCTACTTCAAATTTGGGGCACTGCGCGTGCAATCTAATGTGCCACCAGATAGGAATAGTACTACTTAACACAGCACTCCTATCAGTTTAATCCCTGTTACGTCCCCTATCAGGGGAACTATATTTAAAAGAAGAAAAACTACCATAACAAGAGGATATATTCTTAAATTAGAGGGACAAAGGTTTAAAAATAATATCAGGAAGTATTACTTTACTGAGAGGGTAGTGGATGCATGGAATAGCCTTCCAGCTGAAGTGGTAGAAGTTAACACAGTAAAGGAGTTTAAGCATGCGTGGGATAGGCATAAGGCTATCCTAACTATAAGATAAGGCCAGGGACTAATGAAAGTATTTAGAAAATTGGGCAGACTAGATGGGCCGAATGGTTCTTATCTGCCGTCACATTCTATGTTTCTATGGAACATATATGTCCTGGTCGTGTTAAGAATGAGGGTTCCCAGACTGCACAGAGGTGATCTGTGCTTTATTATTCATCCATAATAACGTGAAATAAAAATTACCATTTATGAAGTAGTGGATTCTAAAACATGGTTTTGCCAATTACAATTATTACACAGTTATTGTCTGTGGTCATTTGCGTGTCAAGCTGGGCATTTTGGGATAGTTGTGGAAACATACTTTCTCGAGTTTCTATGTCCAAGAAGGAACCCTCAAAGTCCAACTTGCGATATGAAGGTGATGCATAACAGTATTTTTTTGGATTTGCACTGTGGGGAGTTTTATCGTGTTTGGCCACATCACAACCCTTTTGGTACCTAGTATATGTTCTCAGAGAGATTTTATCTTCTAGACCAGAACCATGTTGGCTTTATTTTGTTAAATAAACCATGATACAATGATAAGTCATGTGTTGTTCACCTAAAGCTGTATTTACCTAATTTTAAATTTTAAGACCTGCTAAGGAACATATGAGTGCTACCATGCCCGAATATGTAAAACCATAGAATTCAAAGAAGGTGTGTATATATATATATATATATATATATATATATATATATATATATATATATATATATAATGCCAAAATACCTGAGTATTTCATTATGCAACAATACCTTTTTTTTAAACGTCTAATCCAATCTATAATATATATATATACACACATATATGTATATTACACATACCACATATATACATAAAATATTCTTGCACACACTCACTAAAGATAACTTTACTATTTTTTTTTTTTATTAGTTAATGTATAAGTGATAACGGTTATAATATGGCTTACCACTGAGGGATCCATCCATTTTGGTGATGTCTGCAAACTTGTGAAATCATGCTTCTGTGTTATAAATTTCTCATCCCCACCGGAGTGATCTGGTAATTCTGGCAAATGTATACTCAGAGGTCCCTTCAAGACTCGAGCAAAAGCATTTATATAAAGTCCATCAGCTGTTAAAATTTAACCAAAAAATAAGAATACGTTTTGTTTTTGGTCACAAACGTATATTACACAGTTCAAGGCAAGATAGTACATGGTCATAGTATATAGAGCATTAAAAAGATATGGACGGATCTAGCTGGGGATATCCACGAATCAGGGGAGAAGGTTAACATGGTTATGTTGAATGGAAGCTACTCCCCCTATATTAAAAGTTATGTCATTTGAAAATGTTCCTGGGGATATATACTCCTTGTAATGCTTCTGTTATAATTGAATGTTGTGATAGCTAAAGTATAGCTCTTTTTATTTCATTATCCATAGCAAGGGCTTTTTGTCTTCTCTTTCATTACATTTCTTATGTATATTCTTAAGAACAATAAAAACAGATTTTCAAAAAAAGATTGGGTAAGGCAGGTCCAGATTAAAAGTCTAACTTTACTATAATAATAATAGTAATGTTCAGCATGTAAGGTTTATGTTTTCATTTTGTTTGCTTTTATTATACGATTTACACCTGCTATAATTCATTTGTTATTTAAGATTACTCCAACCACCATGACCACTTTTACTTTTAGAAATTTAGAAATTATATTAGGAGTCGGTATGTGCAATGTTTGCCAATTTGTGCTGGTGAAATGGTCCAATCAAATGCTTCTCTATCAGAAGCATTTGATTGGACCACAGATGACGTGGCATGACAGACAGGGTGTGGAAACAAAGCAAGAAGGACCTAGCCCAGCGCTGGACTTAAGGTAAGTTTTAATCTATATAATAGGTTTATTTAACTAAATAAGTGTCAAGATCTCTTACCTTACTCCTTGGTGCCCACGTGGTACAGGATCCGACGCCGGCTCCTCTCACAGTGTGTTCGTCAAGTCCCACGCCGGATGCTGGCATAATGCCCCTTTACATAACATGGCACATACGCGTTGACCTCAATGACGCGACCCCACGTCATCAAGACCAGCCCAGAATGTTTTGGGGGCATGGTCTTAAAGCAAAAGATGCTCCTTTATAAATGGGGCATTTTTTGCTTTGTTTCTTGCCTTTTTGTGGTTCCTAGTGTTCCCCTTAGTGTTATTTGGTTCTCCTTGTAATTGTATTGTTATTTCTGTGTATTGACTCAGCTTGCTTTAGACTTCCTTGATCTCTGGTTCCCTGACTCGACTTGTATTTTGACCTCCTGATTTGTGGTACCCTGACCCGGCTATTCTCGTATTGCTCTCTTGATCTCTGGTATCCTGACTTTTGGCTATTCCTTGACTACCTCTTTTCTACCTACATTAAACCCAAGCATTCTAAGATTTGGTAATATATGCTTGTTTTTATTTTTTTTTTGGGGGGGTTTACATACTGCGTGTTGTGTTATCACATTAACGTAATATTAAGGGAGCGGTCAAAATCAATAGTGTCCGATATAGCATAAAAAAGGATTTTTTTAAAAAGAGTCCAGAAAAGGTTTATAGCAACCCTTTAATATATACAATCCAATGTCACTTGTTATAAACAGAAGTTTGTAGTAAATCAAGCATGATTTTTACTATTCTGAACCTAGCTCAATAACAGCAATTAGCACAGTGTTTAAAAAACAAAGCGTATTATAAATATATGCAAATCTTAAGAAAATTGTAAAAAAAACCTGGTCAATGTTTCGATCTTGTAATGCCTTCTAAACTAATCTCATGTGTACCGTTATGGTGCCCATAACTCTTTGGAGGATTAGAGAAAGACTAAAAACTTGTGTTCCTATTTAATGTATCCCCAAAATGATGTTTAGTGAAACTCCATTCTATCATGTCCTGACATAATATTCAGCCATCTCAGAGTTTTACGTTCTATTAATCAACTGTGGAATTATCTTATATGATATGTTGGCTATAATACTGAATGACCTCCCAAGCTAGCTGATGTATCCCTAAACTCAGACTCATTGGAGATGAAGGTGAGGCAATATATCTCTGAGAGTGAAATGGGCTGATACACTTTACTATACAGTTACCACAACATAAACTTTCTTTCTCTAATTAAATGAGCGAAGCAGTGGTCAATATGTAAATACAATTGCACATGTTCCACTTGTGATTTAGTGATTTATTTTGAGAACTCAAAGCTGATTTACACATTTAGTACATGCATTCTCCATTTCTAGTCTTTATCTGTTTGGCATTAAAAAATACAAATAAAAAACAATTTAGTGTGTTAGTATTCTTTTTCCTAGGGTCATCAAAGCACGTAATTCCAGATATAATAGTGCACAGCAATAGTGTAATTCAACAGTTACATAACTTATGACTTCAGATGCCACTACCATTATAATTATATATTTAATAAATTTTACTTTAAAACATTACCAAGCACCATTTCTATTAATCCATACATTATACAGTTTCAGATGCATTAAAAATGAGTCCACAACACTGACCTGTAATACCTGTATTTTGCATTTTAAATTGGAGTGAGCAGCAAAAAAGAAATGATTGCTTGAATCATGATTATAAATTAGTTTTGGTAATAACTAGGTACCTGCAAGTCCAAATGCTTGCCTAATTCTGAACCGTATCCCAGTCTCCTGTCGGTATTGAGCTGCATGGTGGATGTTGATGTAATTGAAGGGTAGTTGCAGCAAAGAGGATTTTCCACCACCCATTCTTGTCACAATCCAGTCTTTCCATTGAGTTTCTGGTACTGATCCAAATATAATACAAAAATACAAAGCTAACTTTGACATGTTTTCGTAGAATTTAGTGCTTCAGATATTAAACTGGACTTTTTTAAATTGAAGAGAGAGCCTGGGCACACCGAGTATTTTACCAAAAAAACTTTTTTTTTTTTTAGGGAACAAGGTGCTGCAACGTTTCAGCAAACCTTGATAAAGGCTCTAAACATAAGCCAAAACGTTGCTGTATCTTGTTTACTAATAAAGCATGCCTTTTGGGAAACTACTCGGTGTGCCCTGGATTTCTGTTCAATTTAACAGTTTGGGGATTTGCCCTCCTTCCCTGGAGCACCTCTATGTAGGGACAACTTTATTTATAACATGTGCACTCTAGATTAGATTAACTAAATCAGGACTATGGCAGGCTATATTACTGGCTGCAAAGTTATTTTCTTAGAAGTACCTAAATTTCTGATCCAGGTCATCTTAAGAAACTCACAGAGGTTTATTCATTAAAGAGCAAATTATAGAGAATTAAAAATCAAATGGCAACATTAGGTAGAAATTGCTGATTTATATATATGGGCCTAAATTTAATAAGCTTTCCAAATGATTCAATACTGTTAAAAAAAAAAACATTCCAAATTAATTATCTACAAAAATTCCTATAGACTTTAATGGTGACCAGAGTCATATTACTCGTTAGGCGACCAAGGCGGCCGTCTAGAACTGTCTTGGCTTGGAGTTCCGGCTCTGAGCCGGCCATTCTTGAGTGAGCAAGGAGATCAAGAGATCTACCTGTACAGCCCTATGCTCCCTTACTTAACATACTAGTGTGTGTAAAATTCAGCATGTACAAGAAAAATATTTACACTTTTATTTCTTTAAAAAGATCCATGAGATTTACTGGCCTGACTCGCAGTATTATTATTATTATTATTATTATTATTGTCATTTAAATAGCGCCAACAGATTTCGTAGCACTTTACATTATGGAAAGTAGCTTAAAAGTACAGTTCATGCATAATACATTTCCAGGGATCAAAGTAGCCTCAGATTAATATTTTTTTTTAAAAGCTTTTAAAAGGTTTAATACTTTGTATAATATTTTAAGATTTTTTTATACAGGGATGGGGAAAAGAAAGAACACCCTCTTTAAATTCTGTGGTTTTACATATTAGGACATAATAAAAAATCATCTATTTCTTAGCAGGCCTTAAAATTAGGTAAATACAAACTCAGATGAACAATACATTACATATTACACCATGTCATGATTTATTTAACAAAAATAACAAAATGGAGAAGCCATGTGTAAAAAACTAAGAACACTTAATGATGCAATAGCATTGTAGAACCACCTTTAACAGCAATAACTTGAAGTAATTATTTTCTGTATGGCTTTATCAGTCTCTTACATCGTTCTGGAGGAATTTTGTCTCACTCGTCATTAGAACATTGCTTCAGTACATTAAGGTTTGCTGGCATTTGTTTATGCACAGTTGTCTTTTTTAACATTCTTTATTTATGTTCATATTTCATGTGAAAAAATGAAATGGATACAAACATAATAGTATAAGGGTGTAAAGCGTCCGTAAAGAGGACCAAAGAGAACAATTGTCTTCTACATTTGATGCGTATGTGTCACTTTACAGATTGATTGCATATGGATGACATGAGAGCATACATTAGCTTACTGACATTCATCAGTAAATCCAGAGATTAATGAGGCTGTGTTCAGGACTCTCTGGGCCTGGTGACATCTCCAAAGTTCAAGTCTCTGGTTTTGTGCTCCTATTTGTGTGATTGCGAGGATGCGGGGGTAGGTGATTTAAACTGGGTTGAACGGGGAATGGGGACTTAAAGAGGTGGTCACTTAAATGCCGACTATTCTAATTTCTCCCGATTTATGGTCCAGGGGTGGGCTGTTGTGGAACACTAATATTGTGGTGTATTTTAAGGTAAGGTAGGCAAGAAGGAATAAATGAAAAATTAGGAAAAGGAGAAGAGTCTCAAGGTCTGGGACACCCCCAGGGTATGAGGTGGAGATAGTTACATAGCTGAAAAGAGACTTGCGTCTATCAAGTTCAGCCTTCTTCACATATGTTTTTGCTGTTGATCCAAAAGAAGGCAAAAAACCCAGTCTGAAGCGCTTCCAATTTTGCAACAAACTAGAAAAAAAAATCCTTCTTGACCCCAAAATGGCAGTCAGATATCTTGGATCTTGGATCAAGTATATATTATCCCCCTAATTAGAAATTATATCCCTGTATGTTTATCCAATTGTTGTTTAAACATCTGTAGACTCTGATAAAACCACCTCTTCAGGCAGAGATTTCCATATCCTTATAGTTCTTACTGTAAAAAAACTTTGCTTTGCCTTAGATTAAATCTCCTTCCTTCCAGCCTAAATGCGTGACCTCGTGTCTGATGTCTAGCCCTGTTTATGAATAGATTTACAGATAATGGTTTGAACTGGCCGCGAATATATTTGTATAATGTTATCATTTCCAAACTAAAGAGATTTAAATCTTTTAACCTTTCTTCGTAACTAAAATGCTCCATTCCTTTTATCAATTTTGTAGCTCATCTTTGCACTTTTTCTAGTGCCATGATATCCTTCTTTAGAACAGGTTCCCAATATTGCACAGCATATTCAAGATGTGGTCTTACCAGTGATTTATAAAGAGGCAAAATTATATTTTCATCTCGAGAATTTATGCCCCTATTTATACATGACAAAACCTTACTGCCTTAGCAACTGCAGATTGACATTGCATATGGCTGCCTAATTTGTTGTCTGTAACAATTTCCAAATCCTTCTTGTGTTGGTATCCATAATTCACTACCATTTAGGGTGTACGTTGCTTGTGCATTCTTGACTCCAATGTGCATCACTTTGCATTACTCTACATTAAATTTCATCTGCCATTTTAGTGCACAGTCCCCCAATCTCTCTAAATCTCTCTGCAGCAAAGCAATATCCTGCTCACATTTTATTACTTCACAAAGTTTTGTGTCATCTGCAAACACTAAAATATGGCTTTCAATGCCTATTTCAAGATCATTTATAAATATGTTAAATAGAAGCGGTCCCAAAACAGAACCCTGAGGGACACCACTTACCACTTTTGTCCAGCTTGAAAATTTACCATTAATGACAACTCGCTGTACTTTATCTTTAAGTCAATATTCTACCCAAGAACAAAAATATTCATCTAGACCAATTTTCTTTAGTTTGAAGACTAGCCTATTGTGAGGAACCGTATCAAATGCCTTGGCAAAACCTAAGTAGATCACATCCACTGCAACACCCTGATCTATACTTCTACTTACTTCTTTGTAAAACGCAATTAGGTTAGCTTGACATGAGCTATGTTTCATAAAACCATGCTGATTATTGCTAATAACAACGTTCTTCCCAATGAATTCCTGAATATTATCCCTTAATAGAAAGAAAAGAAGGGGGAGATTGCTACCTCTTCAGTTAGTCCTCGTACTGCCAATCCATACCCGTTTGGAACTAGTGTGGTATGCTTTATTATTGACTATTATTGAGCAACTCACTCAGGGCTGTCTCCCCTCCTATCATGCTACACTGTTTAATTTGTCCTAGTACTTTTTAGAATTGCTAATAACGTTCTTTTGTTTTTTTATTATTATTTTCTCCTTTAGGATCTTAGTGGAGTGGATTGGAATTTTAACCTTGTGGTCACGTTCTATTCAAGTTACACCTTTGGTTCTCTACTATTTAAAGGGACACAATAGTCACCTGAACAACTTTAGCTTAATAAAGCAGTTTTGGTGTATAGAACATGCCCCTGCAGCCTCACTGCTCAATCCTCTGCCATTTAGGAGTTAAATCCCTTTGTTTATGAACCCTAGTCACACCTCCCTGCATGTGACTTGCACAGCCTTCCATAAACACTTCCTGTAAAGAGAGCCCTATTTAGGCTTTCTTTATTGCAAGTTCTGTTTAATTAAGATTTTCTTATCCCCTGCTATGTTAATAGCTTGCTAGACCCTGCAAGAGCCTCCTGTATGTGATTAAAGTTCAATTTAGAGATTGAGATACAATTATTCAAGGAAAATTACATCTGTTTGAAAGGGAAACCAGTTTTTTTTTCATGCAGGCTCTGTCAATCATAGCCAGGGGAGGTGTGGCTAGGGCTGCATAAACAGAAACAAAGTGATTTAACTCCTAAATGACAGTGAATTGACCAGTGAAATTGCAGGGGAATGATCTATACACTAAAACTGCTTTATTTAGCTAAAGTAATTTAGGTGACTATAGTGTTCCTTTAATTTATCCCTTAATAGCCCTTCAAATATTTTCCTAGTCACAGAAGTTAAGCTCACAGATCTATAATTTCCAGGCAAGGATTTCGAACCATTTTTAAATATAGGAACAACATCTGCCTTCCTCCAGTCTTCTGGTACAATACCTGAAACAAAAGAATCTTGAAAGATTAAGTACAGCGGTTCACTTATTCCCCACTTAGCTCCTTAAGTACTTGTAGGTGAATACCGGCAGGCCCCGGGGCTTAGTGTAGGGGGGGAGGGGTTTCAGGGTGCAGTTGGGACTGGGGGTTAGACCAAGCTGTGGTTATCTTCTGTTTAGTGTGGTAAGTAGTTGGGGGGTGTCAGTAATGTTCGGGGATCCTACACACAGAATGCAAATACTAGTAATGTATACCGGACCTTAGGATGGCCGGACTAACACTACACACACAGAGAATAGTCAAATAGTGAGCCGAGGTCAGGGGTACCAGAATTTAGGATCAACGATAATGCAATAGCACAGGTCAAAGGAACACAAAAGGGGGAATAGTCAAATGAAGCCAAAGTCAGAAAACAAGAATACCAATACGGAATACGACTTGGGTCAAACAATAACCACAAAAGGGCAATGAGTCTCTCCCTGGTTTCTCTTTAAATACCCTGTTCAATTAGGTAGGTAACCACGCCCCCAAAATGTTCTTGTTCGAACACCTTGGTGGGCCGTGGCGTTCTTAGTGTCATGAAGTCGTCGCTCATTAGCTGCATAAAAGGAGGCGGGTTTATCGCGGCTGGAGTGAGAATTGCTAGGGACGAGCTGAAAGTTCGTAGGAGTGTCCCCAGTACCCTCCAATGAGATGCCAGCCTGTGACATGCTCCTGACTGATCTATAAGGTAACCTGACAGTACCCCCTACTTGAGGACCGAACAGAAGAGCCAGGGTGGTTAGGAAACTGAGAGTGGAAGGAACGGACCAAGCAGGGAACATGAATGTCAGAACCAGCCACCTCGGACCTATCCTCAAGACCGTATACCTTCCAGTTCACCAAGTACTGAAGAATACCCTTAGAAATCTGTGAGTCCAGGATAGCACTGACCTCAAATTCCTACTGGTCCTCCACCTGAACCGGAGAAAGGGGTACTACAGGACTAGTGAACCTGTTACACATCAAGGGTTTCAATAAGGATACGTGGAAAACATTGGGGATGCGAAAGGAGTGAGGAAATTCAATACAATACGCCACCGGGTTGAACCGTCTAACCACCTTATATGGACCATTGAATCACAGAGAAGGAAATGCAGATGAAAGAACCACAGGGTGAAAACCAAAGTTTAAGAAGAAGGGGCTTTGTTGAGTCGCATCAGAAATCGCATTATTTAGAGCAAACTCAGCCCAAGGAAGCAAGCCAACCCAATCATTTTGGTGAGCAGAGACAAAACAACGTAAATATTGTTTTACTCTCTGATTAGACATTTCTGCTGCCCCGTTAGTTTGACAATGATAAGCGAAATTCCAATCTGTGAACAAAATGCTCCCCTGAATTTGGACACAAATTGAGAACCTCTGTCAGAGATCATTTCTTGGGGTATCCCATGTATACAGAATACCTCTTTAGCAAAGACTTTAGCCAATTCCGGAGAGGAAAGCAACTTAGGTAACGGAATGAAGTGTGACATTTTCGTGAATCTGTCCACTACTGTTAGAATTACCGTCATTCTCTCAGACATAGTCAATTCAACTATGAAATCCATGGCAATGCTTGCCCAAGGTTTAATGGGTATGTCGATAGGTTGCAGTAACCCACAAGGGTGAGTATGAGACAGTTTGATTCTGTTACATATGCAGCAAGCGGAAACATAATCTGTGATGTCTTTATGCATAGCCGACCACCAATATTCCTTCGAAATCAAATTGAAGGTTTGCATATACCTAAGTGACCTGTGATTTTACTATCATGGAAACAAAACAATAACTCTTTCTGGTGTTCAGGTGGAATGTATATCTTGCCCTCAGGAAGATTCTTAAGAGCTAGGTTTTGTTTTGAATAAATGTCCGAAGCCAGTGAAGACTGTATATTTATTTTAGTATTAGCAATAATACTTTGCTGAGGAACTATAAAAGTCATACTGGTCTGTCTGGGCAACGCATCAGCCTTGGATTTTTTTGACCCAGATCTATATGTCAGCACATAGATAAACCTGGTCAAGAAAAGAGACAAACGAGCTTGTCTGGAAGACAGATGTTTGCCCCCCCCAATATAGGAGAGGTTCTTGTGGTCTGTAAGTATAATTATTGGATTTGGAGTACCTTCTAAAAGATGGCGCCATTCCTTCAATGCCAAAATAATAGCAAGTTGTTCCCTATCTCCAATATCATATCTCCTTTCAGTGTCAGATAGTTTTTGGAATAAAATCCACAGGGATGGAGAGGTTGATCAGGTTCTTTACGCTGAGACAACACTGCTCCTATACAATCTCTAATGCATCGACTTCTAACAGAGATGGAAGACTAAGATCAGGATGGACTAGTATTGGGGTGGAAGCAAATTACCTTTTGAGATCTTCAAATGCTTGAAGAGCTTCATCAGACCATTTTTGGGAATTTTTACCTTTTTTAGTCCGATTCGTTATGGGTGCTACAATGGACGAAAACCCCTTGATGAATCGTCGATAGTACTTCAAGAAAACAATACATTTTTGAACTGTTTTAAGGCCATTGGGTAGTGGCCATTTGAGTATGGAGTCCAACTTACTACTATCCATAGCGAATCCTGTCTCCGAGATTACATAACCGAGAAAACTAATTTCAGTTTGGTCAAAAAGCAATTTCTCTAACTTACAAAATAGATTATGTTGTAAAAGTCAAGACAATACTTTTTTAACCTGTTTGTGATGTGTTTCTTTATCCTTAGAGTATATTAGGATATCGTCAAGATACACTATCACACACTCTTGCTGGAAGTCACGTAATACATCATTAATGAGGTCTTGGAAGACAGCCAGAGCATTACATAATCCAAAAGGCATAACCGTGTATTCGTAATGCTCATATCTGGTGTTAAAGGCTGTCTTCATTTTTTTATGAAGGAGGCGGGTTTATCGCGGCTGGCATGAGAATCGCTAGGGACAAGCTGAAAGTTAGTAGGAGTGTCTCCAGTACCCTACAATGAGAAGCCAGCCTGTGACATGCTCCTGACTGATACATAAGGTAACCTGACAGGGTGTTACAGGCAACTGTCGATCCAGGGATCCCAGATTTTATGGAAAACCTTCGGCATATCATGGATTTGCATGTTCAGTCTGTCTATCTCCAACGTGTCTGCAACTTTACGTCTTACTGTGGCAATGGTGGGTATTTGAGTTTCGGCCAAGAGTTTTTCGATGGCTCTATGCGCCGCCAGTGCTGCCAACTTGTTTTCATGTCTAGTGATTGTATCTATAGGCTTCAAGAGCAGGAATTTGAATCTTGTAAGAACAAGCCTAAATCATCACCCCTACACTACCGTTCTTGATATTTGGTATGATGTGTTTGTGCTGATATGCTGTATTTCGTTTGCACTAGGCATGTGCAATTCATTTCGTTCCGAATTGAAATTCGGCCGAATTTCACGTAATTCGGACATTCGGGTGCTTCCGAATGTCTGAATAGTTGAATTGCCGAAGTGCTGAATTGCTAAAGTCCCGAAGTGCCGAAATTACCGAATTTCCAAAGTGTAGTAGTGCTGAAGTGCCGAATTACTGAAGTACCGAAGTTCCGAAGCACAGTATTGCCTAAGTACGAATATACTTACCCAGTGAAAGAAAAAGAATTTAACACTGTATACAATTTCAAATAAAAAGTATACAAACATAGACAGGATTCAGCTGTAAGCATTTGCAACACTTACAACAATCAAGTAACACACATTCATATAAAATGTAAGTTACTAAGCCAGTCAGTGTAATGACAGGAATGAATAAGTAGATAACTCCCTAATTCCCACGGTATTAGGGAGCTATCTACTAAAAGGCTGAAAGACCTAAATTGGTCTTTCAGACAAATTTACTAATACTAAGTAAAGATTACTTAGTATTAGTAAATTATGCCCCTACTCGCCATACCGCGAGTAGGGGCATGTCTATTAAACAGTGAGCAGTCCGAGCGGCGGGGGGGGGGTCCTAAAGTAAAAAAAGGGGTGAGGACCTATTGTCCTCCCCACCGGCCCCCACCCCTGAGCGGTGGGTGGGGGCCCTAAACAAGAATAAGGGGGGGGGGGACCTAATGTCCTCCCCCCTGGCCCCCACCCCTGAGCGGTGGGTGGGGGCCCTAAATGCAAATTGGGGGGGACCTAATGTCCTCCCCCCTGGCCCCCACCCCTGAGCGGTGGGTGGGGGCCCTAAACACAAATTGGGGGGACCTAATGTCCTCCCCCCTAACCCCCACCCCTGAGCGGTGGGTGGGGGCCCTAAACACAAATTGTGGCGGGACCTAATGTCCTCCCCCTGGCCCCCACCCCTGAGTGGTGGGTGGGGGCCCTAAACAAAAATAAGGGGGGGAACCTAGTTTCCGAAGTGCCAAAGTTCCGAAGTGCCGAAGTTTCAAAGCGCCGAAGTTCTGAAGTGCCGAACTTGCCGAAGTGTCTAAGATCCGAAGTTCCGAAGTGCCAAAGTTCCGAAGTTGTCAATTGCCGAAGTTCCGAAGTGCCGAAGTCCCGAATTGATGAAGTCCCGAATTTCGGAATGCCGATCCGAGCCGAATATTTTCCCCATGGCCATGCCTAGTTTGCACTATTGGTGCACTATTTCCAAACATCTCCACTTTGGTCTTGTGTCGAAAGGACATTTTTCCAGAAGTCTTGTGGTTTGGTCAGGTGCAACTTTGCAAACCTAAGCCATGCTGCCATGTTTTTTTTTTTTAGAGAGGAAAGGCTTTCTCCTGCCAACCTTTCCACACATACTTGTTCACTCTTTTTCTAATTGTAATGTAATGAACTTTAACATTTAACATGCTAACTGAGGCCTTTAGAGGCTGAGATGTAACTTTTGGATTTTTGTTTTTGCAATTTCTCTGAGCAGTGCACAGAGTGACCTTGGGGTGAATTTGTGGGGATGTCCACTCCAAGGAAGATTGGCAACTGTCTGAATGTTTTCTACTTTTGAATAATCTTTCTCACTGTAGAATGATGGACTTTAAATTGTTTGGATATAGCATTATAACCCTTCTCAGTTTGATAGGCAGCAACAATTGCTTTTCTAAGGTCAATGCTGATGTCTTACATTCTTGGCATTATGTTCACACACACCTGAATGTTCCAAACCAGCAAACGGCTAATCTTCGCTTTTATAGAGGTGGTCAAACGTGCTGATGATGAATTATTCAAGCAGCACCTGTCTACTACTTAGTTAGCAGCACCTGTCTACTACTTAGCCTCATCATTCCAATG
Organism: Pelobates fuscus; assembly: GCF_036172605.1. Taxonomy (NCBI): domain Eukaryota; kingdom Metazoa; phylum Chordata; class Amphibia; order Anura; family Pelobatidae; genus Pelobates; species Pelobates fuscus. The sequence continues at coordinate 235,989,830 of NC_086317.1, forward strand.
GAAGCAGTAAATGTGTACTTATTTTTTCACATAATGAAAATGGCTTCTCCATTTTGGGATTTTTTTTGTTAAATAAACCATAACACAGTGAAATATGTTTTGAGATGTTGTTCATCATAGGTTGTATTTACCTTATTTTGAGACCAGTTAAAGAACAGATGATTGTTATTATGTCCTGATATGTAAAACCATATAATTCTTTTCACCATGACTGTATATTGATTTATTCTTTTTCTAGGATATATTTTTTATATATATTTTTTCAAATTACGTTTTATTGTTTTTTTAAAATTACATAGACAGTACATAACATTACAATGAAGAAGAAATTGGACATAGCAAGTCAATTATGACAAACATCACAAAGGGGTTTGACATTGTGTCATTCAATTCATTGTTCTATAGAATAGGTAGACAATATTTGAGAATATTTTTATAATTTGAAAAATAAACTAGTAACAGTAGAACTATCTTACAGGGTTATTTACTTAAATCTGAATGATCCCATACCAACAAGGGCAAAATCATCTACCTGCATAGGGGCTATTTGGATTGAACATTTTTTTTAACAATGTTCAGGTTTTGGAGAGCAGGCTCCAAACAAGTGGCGTGGCTATTTACGCTGCTTAGAAAGTCAATCTTACAGCTTGTATGGAGGCAGTGGGTTATAGAGTCACAGTTTGCTATCTCAATTCTTACTGACATTTTCAATTATGTCACAGAGGGCATGGAAAACAAAAACTCTAATCTATTGACACGGCCATTGTCACTGACCTAAATGACAATAAGCAAATCAGATCATATGCAGCAACATATATAAATATTTTAGTATTTAATAGTTTGGGTTTCTGATTTTATTATATGTCTGAAGGGGCAATGATCGCAAATGATTGTGAAGCTTCAGTATAAACAAGTCGGAGCTCAACTAATCTCCAACTAAGAGCAACTACGTAAATGTTATACCTTGGCTCTGCTCTTTCTCCATTGAATGTCCTGCCATGTCTTTCACAAGTTTTGGAAAGTTGACATTCTTTTGAAATGTGTTCATTATTTCCTGTTCAAACCTCGTTGGCTTAGCTTCATCTGTGAAGTAGTATCCCGATGAATACCTTGGCAAAAGATCCGGGTGCTACAGAATAGGGCAAAGATAGCGAGAATTAGAATCAATAGTCAGTGACAGAGTATTTGGCTGTGTACGCAGTGACATATGCTATGCAGTATCAGAAACACTAAATCAACATAATGATGTCTGCAATGGATTACATTCATACTTTGGCAGCCTACACTGTTCATCTAACAATTTTGATAAAGATTTCAACTACAGCATTTTTATGAAATGTTGCACTAGCAGAATTAAAGGACAAGGATGATTAACTTTAATTGCAGAGTAAGACAACAATGAGCAATGCTTAGCTTGCAAGTCTTTTGCTCCCACCACCTATAACATTGCTGTTTCTTGTAAATGATGCAATTTTTCTACTATATAAGATCATATGACAATTACGTTTGCAAGAAATATACTATGAGCAAGAAATATAGTAGAAATCATATAATCCACATGTACTGGGCAAATGGCTTGGTGATCACCTAATATAAAATACATAATATAAAGGTGATACAAAAAGTGTGGATAATATTTTTAAAGAATTTTGATCAGCATACTAAAATATCTCCAAACTGCATGTTACTTGAATAATGTGATATGTTTGTTATTCTAACTTCTAATCTAGAGATAATACAAGGGGTCATCATACTAACATTTACATATAATAATTTATTTTTGGGGGGGAAAAAGCTTTATTTATTAGAGATTATATGTGCAGTTTTTTAAATATACAAATGTGATTTACAAGATGTGTCTGAAAAAATCAAATTTGCAAGTAATTGCTACCTTCTGAATCAATAAGTCAGATAATTCTAAACCACTATGGCAGATATTTATTTATGATCATCACTGGTCACCATCATCTGCTGATGACCACGTATAGCAAACACAGTGAGCTGTTGAATGACATCATCTTATAAAACGCATAATGCGAGAGATGATGGAGTGCCTTGGTCCATCCTCAAAATGGAACTGTTCATTTGGAGATATATAATTTATTTTGTACATAAGGGAAATATATAATGTTCAAATATTTTCTGGTGGTCGCTATTTTAGCCCAGTGTTATTGATCCCTGAATCAGTTATGCTTTATTTATTCCTCTTAAATACACCACATTGGGTTCTACGAAAAACTACCCTCCTATAATTTACGTTTTCTGTTTTTAACAAGACATATGTTATATCTAAAGAATGGATGACACATTTACCAGGTTAATTGCATGTACATTATTTGGATCCCTGTTAAACAGGTTGAGACCCATTGCTTTGAAGGAATGTGAAATGCTTGTGGAGCAATCTCCTATAGTTCTTATTTACAATATCTGCTACTAATAGACTATATTTGTGACCATTACATTATTGTTTATGTATATTTATTCCATTCTCACAACACACATTGAAATACAGTTGAGTTGCCAAAGAGTTTTTCTTTTGCAGGGCAAACGTCATTTCTACTCTCCCAAAATTTTCCTGGCAAGCCCTCTTCTGCAATTTCCACTGTGATCTACCCTTTCTGCAAAATCTTAGCAATGATACTGTTGGCCTGAAGCAGGTTTTGTTCTAAGATACAGGGCATACATTTGCTTCTCCCATACAATTTGAATTTGTGACACAATAGTACATGCATGAGTACTTTTCAGATGAATACAGAGATTTGCTCCAATGCTCTGACCTAAATATGCCAATGACTATCATTTGCAAAATGAAGATATTTCTAAAATCCACACATATCTGTGACCACTGCAGCTGTTCTATGAGAAAAGAAATGTAGTTCTAGAGCTATAATTGTCCATATAAGACTCTGTAAAAGCAATTTAAAATGTTGAATATTTGCATTGCACCTTACATAGGGTATTTCACTACAAAATATACTATGGGAAAATGATGGTTTCATGACCCACGTTTGGTTAAAAAAAAAAAAAAAAAAATTAAGGCTCAGTCTACATATAACCGCTTTCCATGAGCCACATCAAACTTGCCTATATAAGTGACAAGGACTTTATGGATCTGTTTAAAATTATGATAATCCTGAGAAATTGCCATGAAAGAGTTAATGTCATAATTGTTCTTTTAATCTTATTTATTACATTTACTTTTATCAAGAAAAAACTGTTAATCAGTTGCAAAAATTCTACAATGAAGTTCTAGATTTTGTTTTCTAAAATGTCAATGTTTTTGCACTTAAATCTGTATTATGTTTTCAAAGTTCTGAAGTGTATAGAAAGTTTTGCAAATGAAAAGAAAATTGCGCAGAGCAACATGGCAGCATTAGACACTCTAGGCTGGAGGTAACACATTATTTTGAATGCAATGCAAATATATAGCATTGAAACATATACAAAACAATAAATTAAAAATAGTAAAAAAATAAAAGGTGCTCACAATCAAAGTTTATTATTTTGTTTTAAAACGCAAATATGTGCAGCTTTTCATATGAGCTTTCATCAAACCAAGAAATGACTCTTTCTATGACATTTCTATAGCACTGCTGTGCTTATCCCTTAAAGCAACTTTAAAGTTGCCCAGACCTCTTCATCTCTATGAAGTGGTCTGCGTGCAGTAATCCTGTATGTTTAAAACCTTCAAGGTAAAACATTACCATTTTGCAGAGAGGGCAATGTTTAGCTTGATGGGTTAAACATATCTCTAGTGGCTGTCATACTGACAGCCATTAGAGGCACTTCTGCAGCATAGACTGAGTAAAACTTGGTCAGGTGACGCTGCAGTTCATAGGAAAGCATTGGATTCAATGCTTTCCTACGAGAAACATCTGGTGCAAGCACTTCAGGTCCTGCTTAGCAGCCCCTGTTAACTATCCTGAGCTAAGCCCTGCACTGTCATGCTTAGCTCAGACAGAGAGCATCTAGATCTCTGATGGATGTTGTGCAGGCATGTGGGATGCCTGGTGGACAACAAGGTAAGAAGTCAAACTGATCTAAAATAGTTAAACTACTATAGTACTAGTGCATTGTAGTGGTTGTGGTGCTTGGAATGTTCCTTTAAACAGTGCTTTTATGGCACAGCAAAGATTTTTAAGGGGTTGTAGCTCAATTGTTGGCTTTTTCCTGTAGAAAGGAAAGAGCTGATTTCCTTCTTCCAGAAACATAAATCATGACAGCATGGGAAGTGGAGCATAAGCAAATAGTACACTGTTTTACATCAGATTTCAAGTTAATTTGACAATCACCTCTTTGACAGCGTCTTGAAACATCATATACGTTTTCCAACACCTACCCACTTTATCGACTAGGGGGTCGCAGCCAATGCTCTGCCTGGAATCAGCAAAGTCCCTGTCAGACATCTCTATTGGACCAAGGCCATCCAGCCTTCTACAGTTATCCAGCAAGATAAGAGACAGTCATATATTGTTTGTGTAAGAGACCCAAGATGGCTGCTGCACACAGTGAAGTTGGAGAGGTATGGGAAACCTCTTGTTTGTGAGCAAGGATATGCCAGAGGGAACACGCAAACTTACCTGGTTGCCATCGTAACCATCTGAGTCCTGATCTTGGCAACAAGCGATGCTGTCCAGTGAGGAGTTTTATACCCAAAACACACTCATTAGACATATGGGGACCACACAGCATGTTGTTAATTTTTAGTATTTGTACAGATCATAGCTACAATCAGTGTCACTGCCTACAGCTTTAACTGAAAGAATTGCACATAATTTCCCAATCATCATGCTTTTGTAGCACTTAACCTAGGGAAATAAATCTGCTCGCTGAAATCAGTAAGTTTCCTAAGCCAGCATGCGATATGTAATAGTGAACATTATGGACCTTTAAACTGACTTCTGTTAGTGTCTCTTTCTATCAGTTTGTCCCTATACCCGTTGTGGTTTTTTTCTTCTCTTACACTCTTTCTACTTTCTAGACATTATTTCCTCTGTGTGTTGCTCTATGTTTTTCTCAATCATTCTCTGGTACTATGTCCCTTTCTTAGTCACACTCTCCTTTTTACAATCAATCTTCTCTCTATCACTTTCTCCCTCTCTCTTATTTTTTTTATTACATCAGAAATTGGAATTAATTTATGTCACGTTATCTTAAGAATAGCTTCATCAAGTACCAAATCATCATTTGTTTTTTTCCCTTCTATTATCTCAAAAAAAAAAAAATACAAAGAAGATTAAAAAAAAAGGTAGAATATGTAAAGAGAAAAAATAGGAAGAACAAAGAAAGGATAGATAGGTGGGGAGGGAGGGTGGGGAGGAGAGGAGGGTAAATCTGCCTATTTGCTTATTCCTCAACTGTACGTTAACCTCTATAAGATAAGAAGCCTAATGATTAACTGTCTATTCAGGGTCCTTCCACTGAGTAAGCCAGGGTACCCATATCTTAAAGTAATATTCTCTTTTCCCTTGAGCTGCCCAATGGAATTCCTCCATTTCCCTCATCTTTTCCACTCTCTGTATCCATTGTTCTTTGGTCGGAGCTATGGCTTTTCACCAAAGGACCGGAATCATAGCATTTGCTTCATTCAATAAGTGGTTCAGCAGTATCTGTTTATGTTTCTCTTTAAAAGAGGCTGGCCAACTCGTAGAAGGGGTTAATTGTTTAAGTGTTGGTAGAATCTTATATATGTCCCCTAGGACATGTTGCCAATATGATCTAACATGGTTACAATCTCACCAAATATGTCCCATATCCCCTCATGCTGGGGGTGGGAGAAGGGTGCCTGGGGTTATTCCATTCAATGTCCTAAGAAGGTGTTGTCCAAGGATAGTTTGAAATTGTTGGTAATAACGTGCAGTCAGACCGTCTGGGCCTGGGCTTTTATTAATTGGTAATGTTTTAATTACTGCCAAAACCTCTTCTAAGGTAAATTGCACTTCTAATTGATCTATAATCACCTTACAAATTCTTGATAACATTTTTTGGATAGATATTCATCTACTTTAGTTTTTTTTTAAATTATATAGATCTTGATAATAATCTCTAAAAGAGGCCGCTATAGTATCTGTAGTGTTACATTGACTCCCCTCTTTATTTTTAATTTTGATATATATGTTTTCTGTAATTTTACTTTTAGTGCCTTTGCCAATAGTTTCCTGCTCTTATTTCCATGTTTATAGAACGCACTTTGCATCATCTGGACAGCTCTGGACTTTCTCCCTCTCTGACTTTTACCTTATCTGTGACTGTCTCAGTCATTCTCAGTCATTCTTTCCTCTCTCTCATTTTGTCCCTTTTTCAATTTAGCTTCCAATTTTCATCCAAGTGCCAGAACATAAGTGATTGCCAGCTTTCAGTTCTAGTGACTTATAACTTAAAGGGACACTATAGTCACCTGAACAACTACAGCTTAATGTAGTTGTTCAGGTGAGATCTATAGCTCCCTGCAGCCTTTCTCATGTAAACACTGTATTTTCAGAGAAAATACAGTGTTTACATTGATTGATAGGAATACCTCCAGTGGCCGTCACTCAGACGGCCACTAGAGGGACTTCCTATCACGCAGGGCCCTAAAAAGGCCCTGTACACGTCAGACGTATAAAAATACGTCTGACGTGTTCAGGAGAGAGAAGGCACTGTGTGCGTGCCTTCTCTCTCCAGCCTGTCAGCGGAGGAGGGGGGCGGGCAAAGACCGCGAGCTGAGCTGTCAAAAATATTAAATTGATAAACCTCAATGTTCTCATCTTCAAGACAGAGAAAAAGAATAAAACACTGTGCAGATTTTGGAATACTTACTGAGAGCCAAAGCCAGTCTTGTGTTCCTGTCTATGAGCATCAGAAGATAAATCCTAAAAAGTAGTTCTACAAATCAGAATGACTTCAATGTAAGCTTGAGAGTAACTTTCTCACCAGACCTATGGCAATTATATTAAATTATGATGGGTTCAGTTGTTGGACTCCCTTAACTTTTAAGGCTATCGAAGCATGAAAGGGACTCTGCTGATTAACACACTCCATGAGCAGATAAAGGGAAAGAACAAATCTAGCTTGATTTTAACAATTTGTTTTATTTTTTTCTATATAATTATTTCCCTTTATCCCTCTTACCCTTTTCCTTCTCTGCATGTTTTTTGTGACTTAAAGGGTAATTCACTAAATTGAGTTTCAAAGTGAATATCATTTAAAGGACCACTCCACACCCCAAAAGCACTTCAGCGTGAGAGTAGCCCAGTTTAAGCCCAGTTTATAAAAGTGCTGATTTCTATGAGAAATCAGCACTTTTATAAATTTGCTAGGGAACACCCCCTGGCTGTTTGATAGACAGCCAGGGGGTGTTCCCTAGCAAATTTATAAAAGTGCTGATTTCTTCCTACTTCCATCCTACTTGAGCGTGCCTGCCTCTCCACTCACCAATTCCCCTGTTTCAGACCTCAGACCAGATGTGTATGCAACAAACTTCTCCATGAGAAGCCTCTGAATGGTTATTTTCCGGTGAAGAGACTGCAAGTCTGTGCCGGGAAAAAAGGGGAGGGCTTGCTAAGGCTGCAGTTCATAAGATCTGCATCCTTTGCAAGCTCTTTTAGCATATACCCCAAGAAAACATGAATGAAAAATCTACTAAACAGTGATCTCTTTTTTTTCTCCCCATGTGGGAAGTGGAGTGATCCTTTAAGGCCAGAATATATAAACTGAAAGCATTGATGGCTTAGAGAATTTTTCAAGTTTTTTGGCCTTCACCTTGAAATTCACTTTGTATTCATTTTAAATTCTCAATTTAGTAAATAAACCTGTGATTTTCTTTGACGCAGTTATTCTCTGTGATCCTCTACATAGGGGAAATGGCAGGTATTTGTCACAAGACAATAATAGCTGATGGTCCCTTGCAGCCATGCTTGTACTTCCCTTTTGAAAATAACAGCTAACGTGGCGTTAAGTGTGTTTTTAATCTTTCAAGTTTCTTTTCTTGCAGTAATTGTACTGGAGGATTAGAGGAAGGCAGATGTGGTTTCTATATTCGAAACGGGTTAAAAAAAAATTGCGTGGAAATTATAGACCTGTGAGCTTAACTTCAGTGGTTGGGAAAGTATTTGAAAGGTTATTAATGAATAATATTCAGTAATTCATTCAGAAGAACATTGCTATTATGAAATATAGGTCACCATGCCTGGGTGGATCTCCCCTCCATCCAGACGTACTATCGGGTAACCCACCTCTTACGACTCATAGACTGGCACACGAGGGACACTCAGAAGCCCCAGCCCTACCGTGGTTGCACGACCCACTGTAAAAATGCAGCTGCCCGTGAACACCTTCTCATTACTGCAACTCTACAGGTCTGGTGCTCGGTTCGAAGAACACTACAGCTTTCTTCTACTCCTTTACACATGACTCCGATCACAAGCAACCCAGAGGTTGCCGGGGGTCTAACGCTGTCGGACCTGAAAGGATTCACAGACTCATACTGGATATATTTTCGTCAATGGTCAGACAGCCCTATCACCATATAACGCAACATTTCAACCTTACCTTACCAACATTTTCAGACCTCACCGCACTAGAGAGCTTCTCTGCCACCAGGGCACACCTAAGCCATGGTTTAACAATCCTCTACAACTTACTCCTAACGGCCACTAAACCAAAACCAATGGTCGGCCTGTGAATGGGACATGGGGATCACACTAACACGCTAGCTGCCGCGGGCCCTCTCCCCCATCCTTCCTTCTCCACCCTTTCCTCTCCTTTCCCCCCACTCTTTCTCCAACCCCTTCCCCCCACTCCTTTTCCATCTCCACTTTTTCTTTTCTTTCTTTAACTTGTCACCCTCTCCCGATGCTGCCCCAACTCTTCCCTCTAAGTGCAACACACAGAGTAGGCACTACGCTAGACAGGGCATCTTACCTTATTACCTACTCAGGACCCTACAGGAAGACGCAACACACATACCATAGGTGCACGCAAGCTATGGGACATATCCCAATTCAAGATAGAGCTACAAACAGGAGACACTGACCTGCAACTTATAAGCTAGATTCCTTAAATGTTCCAGGCGTGCTGACCCAGCACCTGATTGCCCCGGTTGAGGTTACAACCTACTATATATATTCCACAGGATCAGACTCTTCTCTACATGGTCCTTATGCTCGACAGAATGCACATTTGAATGCTGTGCAAATAGTAGCTATACCTCTGGGGTCTACCCACGGTGAACCTATATGACCCCTAACAGTAACGCTTCCAGACTGTCCCAGAGATTGTATGCTTATATAGTTCCCTTCTTTTCTTTCCTTTAATGTAAGTTAGGCACATCCTGTTACAAAATGGTCTGAACACCAAGCAAAATACACACTCATCGATGCTTGTCACAGCCTGTATACATACATTATCTGATCTAATGATATATGGCACCCATTACACCATCGATGTTTTACTGATATGCCTGCCTTGATGTTTTGTACTGAAAATATACAAATAAAGATTGTCAAAAAATAAATAAAAAATGAAACGTAGGTCATGTCAAACTAACTTAACTGCATTCTACAAAGAAGTAAGTAAAGTATAGATCAGGGTTTTGCAGTGGATGTGATCGATTTGGACTTTGCCAAAGTGTTTGATATGGTTTTTCACAACTGGTTAGTGTTCAAACTAAAATAAGTTAGTCTAGATGAAAATTCTTGTCCTTGGGTAGAACATTAGCTTAAAGATTGAGTACAATGGCACACGGCCAGCTCAGGAGGAGAAGTGCGCGGCTTGTTTGGAGGCAGGAGTGCTAGAGCCATTTAAGTATCACCACAACTTGGCACTCCAATGGCAGATGAAATTTAACATAGAAAAATGCAAAATTATGCACTTCGGGGTACAGAATACACAAGTAACTTACACCCTAAATGGCAGTGAATTAGGGATAACCACACATGAGAAGGGTTTGGGAATTGTTATAGATAACAAACTAGGCAATAATGTGCAGTGTCAATCGGCACTTGCTAAGTCAAGTAAGGTATTGTCATGTATAAATAGGGGTATTCATTTTCCTGATGGAAATGTAATTTTGCCTCTTTATAAATCACTGGTATATACTACAACTTATATATGCTGTGCAATTTTGGGTACCTGTTCTAAAGAAGGATTTTATGGCACTAGAAAAAGTGCAGAGACAGGCTACAAAATTTAATAAATGGAATGGGGCATTTTAGTTAAAAATGTAAATCTCTTTAGTTTGGAAAAATGGCGTCTCAGAGGGGATATGATAGCATTATACAAATATATTTGGGGCCAATACAAACCATTATCTGGAAATTTGTTCATAAACAGGACTAAACATAGGACACAAGCTCACGCATTTAGACTGAAAGAAAGGAGATTGTCTATGGGAAAATAAAGTGTTTCTACAGTAATAACAATAAGGATGTGACATTCTCTGCCTGAAGAGGTGGTTTTATCAGAGTCTATACGGATGCTTAAACAGCAATTTAATAAATGCATACAAAAACATTATTAAGGGATATTTTTCCCCTAGTTTGTTGCAAAATTGAAAGCGCTTCAAACTAAGTTTTGTGCCTTCTTTTGGATCAACAGCAGTAACATATGTGAGGAAGGCTGAACTTGATGGACACAATGTCTCTTTTTCATCTATGTAACTATGTAATGTTGCACACTGTTTTATTTTAAAGACTTTAAAGAAAAAGAAAGTAATTTATATTGATTTTGGTAGTTAGGTTCTCAAAACACCTACTATCGAAGAATGCATCGTGCAACAACATTTCCCTGCTTTGCATAAAATGGTTTTGTGTAGTAGGAAAAATCAATTGTAGGTTTCCCATTAATCTTAGTAACATTTTACTTATAACTAAAAGTTTTTATTTTTACTCACCTCGCAATGTGGAAGAAGCCTAATCAAAAGAGAACAGCAGGGAAAAACAGGATATTGGTGCAAATCAGATGAAACTATTTCGTCCAACTGTTTGGATGGCAAGCCTGTCCTTAACTTTAGTTGAAATCCACCAACATTTAGCTTTCCTTCATTACTGAACACAGGAAGAATACTGTTTCCTAATGATAATAGAGAAGCATAGTCATTAGTCAGATGTTAAAGTTAGGCTGGACTGTGTGCATTCAAAAAAAGAATCATAACCAGCTGTCATCACTGTGAACCTGAACAAGGTTTAATTAGATTGTTCATTGTTAGCCGAAATTAAACAATTCTGCATTTTAGTCATATTTACAGCTCTGCTATTTTAGACTAAAACTTGTAATTCCTTCACTAGCTCCTATTTTGGCCTGATAAATCACAGCTTAGTGAAAAACTTTCGATGCCCAACAGCTACACAAATTGGCTGGATATTTTTATTCAGTGAACACTTGGGGTACCATAATCGCTACAGCACACTGTATTGGTTATGGTGCCAGGAGTGCCCTGGCACTCCTGACTTCTTACCTGGTTGCTGTTCCCCATCTCCTCTAAAGTTATAGAAGAGCCAGAAGATCTCTGTCTGAGCTAAGCTCGGCGTGTTATGAACGCACCCTACTTCAAGAGTGTGCGCGACATAGTTGTGTTGGTGAAAGGGTTAAAGTTCACTATTTGTCTGCACTAGACCGGAAATAGTAATAAAATCCCCCTTAACACCACCAACACTTAAGCATAATAATATAAATAATACTATTTTAAAGCTGCCACCACCAACACAATTTATAAATGGGGTGCCTTGGTCCCCCAGCTAACTTAATCATAAAAACCCACCAAATAAACTTAGCACAATATCTAAGCAATTGAAAAACACTTATTAGTCTTTCGAGGTAACGTGATTCTTTACCAGACAAAGGCAGAACTTAATAAAGGAATATTTATTATAAGCAAAAAATAGTCACAGTGCATACACAAAATAGATGATAAACAAAATTGTAACAAATGGCTATTTGTAACTGGCCCTTTAAATGAAAAATTGCCCTGCTTCCCTGGATTGTGGAGAAGCCTATTTGCCAGCCTCCTGCCTCATGACTATGGCCCCTGGAAGATTGTGCCCCTGAAAATGTATTAACTTTTATTGGTGTGTATGGCCCTTTAAGAACCGTCTGGGGACATATTGTGACTTTGCTGAACAATGCCCCTTTAAGACTATGTCCCCAGACCTGTAAAATAACTTGCCCCTGGCTCTCTCCCACTTGGTTCAGTAAATAGGGCTTACTGAACCAAGTACCACACAGGCGGACCACCCAGAAGTTAAAGTGTGCAGGCAATTTACCTCCCAGGCTGTGAGGTTACTGCAGGTTAATTGCCGAGCGCTGGGTGGCCGCCATTCGGCAGCCGAACACGTGGCGGCGGCCATTTTGGTCATTCGAATGCGGTCAGCGGTGTATGTTAAAGATTCTGTGGAACTAAAATCGGCTACACATTCTGCCGAACACCGCTGACCCTTACCTTCTCCCATACGGAACTTGCAGCTCCAGAGACTAAGTCCCGTTCGAAATGGGACTTAGTCGTTTTTTCGCATGAAGTTGACCGACCGCACAGCCCAAATCTATGGAACTGTTTTGGGCAGGAAATTGTGCTTGCGGTCAGTCATAAAGGACTTCCAGCTAACTTTTGATCCACTGGAGGGATTTGGCTGATTTTTGGAAGTGTTTATGTTTGATGTATGCTGAGTCTGAATATGCAACTTGAAATTGGATGTATGGTTTTAAAGTTACAGTGTGTGTGTAAAAACTGTATTTTTATTATATGTAATAATTGGTTTAACTGTTTATCTGAGGGGAGGAAATGTGTGGGCTGCACCAGATGTGTGATTGGTGATTTTATGCCTCCCCCTGGGAGTGTCCTATTTGCATGTAACCTCAATAAAAGCCAGGCTGGGTGTTCCAGACCTCAGACCTCTTCTGATCCTCTAACTTGCAGCCTCGACTCATGTTTGTAGGGGACAGCTATAATCACTACAGGGATTGCTATGCTCTTCATACTCCCTTAGCTACTGAGCTCTTGTAAGAGCTCTGGTTCCTGATCCTGCTTCGCTCGACAGAAGGAAGAGGTTCGCCTATTGGAACCTGGAGCCTGGTCGTAGGTCCAGGGCGCAGAGCAGACGGCGAGATACCAGCCCAGCAGCGGTGGTTCGTGGAGTCTGCAGTGCTTATGGTGGCTGCGGTGCTGATGGTCCTTTGGTGAGCGCTAGGAGCATCCTTTTCTACGGTCCAACTTCCAGCCAGCCTGGAGGCAACCGTAACAAAAATATTTACACCAACAACAGATAAAAACAAAAGGGATAAAATAACAGAAGTCCTAATCACATACTCAGGTTTTCTCAAGTAAAACTTCTGCCCAGTGGTTCTTTGGTAAGGAAGATGGTGACTCACTCAGAATTATATTCTAGCACCCAAGCAAGTACAATACACACTTCAGTATCATTAAATATACCCTGTGGATTACCAAGCCTCGCCTAGAGGTGGAGAGAAGGCATACCGTAGTAACTATAAATGAGCACTCCCTTGTGTTCCAGACCAACATCAATCCAAATGGAAACATTTGGTTCCATCTCCTCTTATGTACTTGCCACAGAAATAGTAATTGCATCTATGAATTTGTTAAAATTTTTCCTTTCCATGGATATGTCACACTCCTTACTTTTGACCCAATATAGCGGACATCACAATCCCTTTCCCTATGGTTAAGTTACTCAAATCATGTTTGGGTTTGATTAGAAGATTGTGCTTGTCCCATTCTAAATATAATAAAAATGAGGCCTAATTATTATTTTGTGGGTACATATTCTTTTTAAATCGATTTTTATTGAAACATAATTTTATATATAACAATAATCCATAGCCTATGCACAGGTTTAAGTTATATGCATAATCACATAATTAATGACTTATCATAATAACATATTGCATCAAGATGGCATATACTTGAGGCATAAGCCTAGAATAACAAACAATAACAAAGAGAAAAGACAACATTCAAAGACAAAGAAAACACAAGAGAAAACCAACCCCCATTCAGAGAACGCAAATAGACTTAAAAAAAAAAGAAAAATGACAATTGACAATAATACATTATTTTCAGTATTTCTGTTTCTGAATTAACACAATCATTCCCACCTCTATTGTGTTAACTATAATAAAGTTTACATTTTTTCATAGGCATCCACAGCAATTTTGTATATTAAAAACTAAAGATTTATTATATATTATTAACAGACATATTGTCTAAAGCTGAATCTAGCCAAAAATATGTTGGTATCTTTCTAGCCAATTGGAAAATCAGACTTTTTTTTTTTTTTTACGAAATCGTCAAATTATTTATGAGTTCATATTCCATATGGATTTGAAACATTGTTTGATTAATCAATAACCGTTTTTGAAACGGAATAGAGGATTTCCACTGACGCGCAATGATCATTTTAACAGCGACTAGGCAATGTGTGGCAAAACAAATATCTCTATGTGATTTAAGGTTTCAATTTAGGTGTAGAAGAGCAGAAACAACATTTTCGTTAATTTTATGATCTGTCATAGTGGCAAAGATGTTAAATGCCCATGTCCACAACTACAGGGCATGACCACCAAATATGAATATATGTACCGTGATAACTGCCACATCTCCAGCAAGTAGGATCATGGGAATACATTTTAGCTAATCTGGTCGGAATGTAATACCATCGATGCAGAACCTTGAAGTGGCATTCAGTCAAATTTACACAATGTACATGCTTGTTTAATTGAATTAAACAAGAATGCCAGTCGTCTACTGAAATTTCAAGTTCCAATTCATGTTCCCAAGTCCTAATCAATCTAAAGGGAGGCAGTTTAAAACAATCTAACAGAGAGGAAGCAGCAGATATAACCTTATTGATAGAACGGTAACCAAAAATAAGTTCCATTTCTTTTGCATATGAGGAAGTAGATTTAATAACATTTTTATGAATACAATTTTTTAACCGCAGATAGGTGAAAATTTTTCTGCGTCAAAATTATCTGTGATGTATTGAAAAGACACTTTATTATCGCCCTGCATGATGTCAGCAATTGTTAATTTATCAACATTGGGACAGTTTTTTTTTAAAGATAAGTCTTGAATAAGGGTTTCAACTATATCAAGCCTACAAGTCTTTGGGATAAGATTGTTAAACCCTAATTTTTTCTTAATTTCCAACCAGTCCTCTAGGGTTTGTGTCAAAGTCGTTGGATTTGTTAAGGAGGAATTAATAAGAGAATCCTTAGTGACTGTCCACATAGAATATTGTAATTTATCAATGTGAGCTACATCCGACTAGATTTTAAACCATGGTTCAAAGGCCTGTTTGGGGTCTTGAAGGGTATATATGTGTTTAATAATATTTGCATAATATCGATCAACAATGCTTGGAAAAGTTAAGCCCCCATTAGACAATTTTTTTGCTAACATTTTCTGACTTATTCTTGTTTTTTTATGATTCTAAATAAAATTAGTCATGCTTGACTGAATTAGAGCTAACCACGGGTTGGTAACCTTAAGTGGGAGCATGGAAAATAAATATGTCCACTTAGGCATAACATATGCATTAATTATATTTATTTTACCCTGCCAGGATGTTTCCAGATTTATCCATTTTTTAAGTTTAAGATTCATATTTCTCAAAAGAGTCCAGACATTTCTCTCCCTAGTACAGGAGACATTAGCTGGTATTACTAAACCCAGATAAGTTATTTCTTTGCCTGTCCATATGAATTTATATGTGTGTGATAAAGTGTTTACTTTATCATTAGTCATATTTACATACAAAGCTGTGTAATTAGAAATGTTCAGCTTAAAATTTGAAATATCAGAATATTTCTCTATTTCATACATTAAAGGAGATAGAAAGGTCTCGGGAGATGCAAGGGTAATTAACGCGTCTGCATATAGTAATATTTTAATTTCAGCGGATTTCATATGGACACCTTTAATCAGAAAATTATTCCTGATATTTATTGCCAAGGGCTCAAACGATAAGATATAAAACAAGGGAGAAAGGGGACACCCTTGGCGCGTGCCGTTTATAAGTTCAAACCAGCCAGCAGTTATATTCGGGCCTACAGTTCTAGCAGAGGGAGAAGAATATAAAGCTAATATCGCATTGTAGATCCACCCTGTAAAGCCAAAAGCATTTAAGACTTCACTGAGGTAACCCCACCCGACCCTGTCAAACGCTTTTTCGGCATCTAGAGACAGGGCCAGGAGGGGGAACCCTTCTTTATTAGCGAGATCTAAAATATCTATTATACTTCGGGAGTTATTGGAAGCTAATCTACCAGGGATAAACCCTATTTGGTCAGGATGAATTAGCTTAGATATTACGGTCTTAATTCTTTCAGCAAGAATGGCAGATATATCTTCAATCGACATTAATTAAGGCTATTGGTCTATAGCTGCTGGGATCTGTGTTAATTTTATTTTGTTTACCGTATATACTCGAGTATAAGCCGAGCCGAATATAAGCCGAGGCCCCTAATTTTACCCCAAAAAACTGGGAAAACTTATTGACTCGAGTATAAGACTAGGGTGGGAAATGCAGTAGCTACTGGTACATTTCTAAATAAAATTAGATCCTAAAACATTTATATTAATTGAATATTTATTTACAGTGTGTGTATATAATGAATGCAGTGTGTGTGTATGAATGCAGTGTGTGTGTATGAGTGCAGCGTGTGTGTGTGTGTATGTATGAATGCAGTGTGTGTATGAGTGATGTGTGTGTATGTATGAATGCAGTGTGTGTGTATATGAGTGCAGTGTGTGTATGAGTGCAGTTTGTATGAGTGCAGTGTGTGTATGAGTGCAGTGTGTGTATGAGTGCAGTGTGTATGAGTGCAGTGTGTATGAGTGCAGTGCGTGTGTATGAGTGCAGTGCGTGTGTATGAGTGCAGTGTGTGTATGAGTGCAGTGTGTGTGTATGAATGCAGTTTGTGTGTATGAGTGCAGTTTGTGTGTATGAGTGCAGTTTGTGTGTATGAGTGCAGTGTGTGTGTGTGTGTGTGTGTGTAGCTGAGCCTTGGTGGGGGGTGGGCAATTTTATTATTTCTTTTTTTAATAATTTTAATAATTTTTTATTATTATTATTTTTTATTTTATTAAAATGCTTGATACATGGCAGGTAGGGGGGCTCTCCTTCCCTGGTGGTCCAGTGGCATTGGCAGTTCAGTGGGGGGAGGGGGCTGTCAGAGAGCACTGCTGAAAAACCCCAACTCGACTTATACTCGAGTCAATGTCTGTATTATGGCAATTTGCATTGCCATAATACATACTGGGGGCTGTGGGGGCTGCAGAGCGGTTACTTACCTCTCTTGCAGCTCCTGTCAGCTCCCTTCTCCTCCGCGCCGGTCCGTGCAGCTTCTCTGTCAGCTCACATTGTAAGTCTCGCGAGAGCCGCACTATGACCCCGCGGCTCTCGCAAGACTTACACTGGGAGCTGACCGAGGTGCTGAACGGACCGCCGCAGAGGAGAGAGCTGACAGGAGCTGCAGGAGAGGTAAGTAACCGCTCTGCAGCCCCCACAGCCCCCAGTCTGTATTATGGCAATGCAAATTGCCATAATACAGACATTGACTCGAGTATAAGTCGAGTTGGGGTTTTTCAGCAGTGCTCTCTGACAGCCCCCTCCCCCCACTGAACTGCCAATGCCACTGGACCACCAGGGAAGGAGAGCCCCCCTACCTGCCATGTATCAAGCATTTTAATAAAATAAAATTGACTCGAGTATAAGTCGAGTTGGGGTTTTTCAGCACAAAAAATGTGCTGAAAAACTCGGCTTATACTCGAGTATATACGGTAAGTATCGGAATAAGATTTGATTGTAATAATTCGTTTGGAAAAAGTTGATTTAATGCGATCTGGTTGAACATTTCTGTTAATGGATTTATTAAATGAGATTTCATATATTTGTAATATGGATTCGAAAAACTATCTGGGCCAGGTGTTTTATTTATAGCAAGTCTGTCTATTTGATGTTGAACTTCCTCAGTCAAAATATTTTCATTTAGAGTTAATAGATCTTGATGGGAGACTTTCGTAATCGGTGTATTTACTAAATAGTTACGAATATCGTTTAGATTAGGGGACGTTTTAAGATTATACAACTCAGAATAAAATTGATTGAATTGTGGGTACATATTAATGTTTCTTTTGGATATGATACTTGAACACAAGGCAAATGATCATTAACATATATCAAAGAAATGAATTAATCAATTAAGAGGTATAGACCATATGGCTGAAGTCAGCTATTTTACATTGGAACTAGACATCCAGGCATCTCAAGTGTAGAATCGTACACCCTGCAGAGCCTTTAAATAATCAAAGGATCAATCCATGTTGCAAACCATATGCCCCCTTTCACATTCCTATACCATTTATATTACCCCTTCTGTCATCTGACCTTGCAACCAAGTGGCCAATTCATATATGCACTACACAAATTACATTAAATGGCAATATCCTATTGCGCAACAATGAATTATGCACCCTTGGCGTGACACAGTGGATCAGGGCTTAATTTTTTTTTTTTTAAGTGATCAGCTGATGCACTCAGGCAATGAGCTAAGCCTGCGCAGCATGGTTTTTCTCAGGTGAGCTAACTAAAGATACTAAGCAAGGAGCTTCCGGCTCTCCTGTAACTGTAGTGGAGGTGGGGAGCAGCGATGTCCAGTGGACTTCAGGTAAAAGAAGTCAATGAATGAAAATGTCTTAGCTGGAAAAACTATTTATGGATTTTTCACCTTTATTGGCCTAAAATTTGCATGTGTGATCTTAATTCCACAATCCCAAGTTAGCAAATATCCCTGTCAATGTTCTGTTCTCAATCAGCTTTAAAGGGTTACTCTAACGATCGTGACAACTTGAGTGATTTGAAAGGGGTCATGGTGATAAGTATATGGTATGCGCAGTGTTATTTTTAACTGTGAACCGGGGGCTAGTTGCAACCCCAGAATATGTGACTTAGGCAGTATGGCATTACTTACCTTCCTCGAGCCACAGAGACTCACCTCCCTCGAGCCGCGCAGACCTCCTCCTGCTGCAAGGTCTGGCCTAACCATGTGGCAGGACATCTATAAATAGATGTGGACATGACGTCACGCCCACTCTTTGCGATCATCATCATTGCGATCCTAATCCATTTTGGATAGCAGTGATGATGTGGACCTATCAGAACATAGGGATTTGATAAAGCCTCTTTGCAGGAGAAATGCGCTAGTGTTTTTTAAAGCTGTTTTATGTTATTGATTTTTTTTGTCTCCAATAAAGATAGCCCATTTATGCTATTGGAGCCTCCAAGCCTATCATTTTATTCTATTTGATTTTATTTTT
This sequence comes from Pelobates fuscus, assembly GCF_036172605.1. Lineage (NCBI taxonomy): Eukaryota > Metazoa > Chordata > Amphibia > Anura > Pelobatidae > Pelobates > Pelobates fuscus. The sequence continues at coordinate 236,009,139 of NC_086317.1, forward strand.
TAAATAATATAATTCCTTTCAACTCTCTCCAACACCCCCACTGGAGGACTCGAGGAGTGATATCCTTGGTGGGGATCATACAACCTACGGGTGGGTGTACCAGAGCTAATATGAAGAGCCAAAATATTATATACCAAATGGTTAAAAATTAACACGAGAAGCTGCTAAAGCACCAAAATCTTATCTTAAAAACTAAGGAATGAAATACAGGGTGATGGTGAAGCGCTATATTTAACTCAAGATGTGGAAACAGGAGATAATTCTGAAGAAGTGTGAATGTACCTGAATAAAATCGTTTCTTGAAACCTTAACCTTGATATAATTTCCTTAAAAGTATAAACACAAAAAAACATATCATAGCGTAAAACTGTAAAATCCACAATGCAATATGTATATGAGAAAATTCCCACTCACACTCTGAAGAGCCAAAAGATTTTAGCTCAGTTTGGAGACTACAATTATTGGACTCTTTTATTTTTTGCCTATATAGTGAATATTTGTATAGATACTGTTTTAAAGTGATAGTGTAATAAATATTTTTTTTACTTAAATACTATTTGGCAATTTTTTCCTGCTACAAGAAAGAAGGATTGTGGTCCTGAACCACATATGCTGTTTCATTGAGCCTATTCTGAAGGCTCTGGGTTTGTGAGTACCTCATCTAATATTTTATCGATTTTATAAATTTATTAAAGGTACTGCACTATATATGCTCTGTATCCTAGATTGAAAATAAGAAGGATAAAGGTTCCCAAGAAGGGAGAGGGTCGCCTTTACGGACCCTGCATGTGCAAGAACTGAGCTAAAATCTTTTGGCTCTTCAGAGTGTGAGTGGGAATTTTCTCATATACATATTGCATTGTGGATTTTACAGTTTTACGCTATGATATGTTTTTTTGTGTTTATACTTTTAAGGAAATTATATCAAGGTTAAGGTTTCAAGAAACGATTTTATTCAGGTACATTCACACTTCTTCAGAATTATCTCCTGTTTCCACATCTTGAGTTAAATATAGCGCTTCACCATCACCCTGTATTTCATCATACAACCTACGCCTACATATATTGAGCAATATCCTATTTGCTCTTCACTTGTGAGTATACCTCCATCTTTTATCATTTTATTTTGTATTACCCAGAGAGCACTATTTTGTATTTCTATCCTCTTTTTTTATATATCACCAACTATTTGAATACCGGCCTACTGCCATTGGAAAGGAGATATACCCTACTACCACTGGAGACCCCCTTACTATTTACATATATGAGAACATAGGTAAGCCTATTTAAGGCTTGTTTTAGCCCCCATTCATTGCCCTATCGTGGTTTCTGTTAGATCCTCGTTAGATCCTAGTGATTCCCTTGTGATTTCCTGTGTTTGACATCGGCTTCGATTTTGACTTGTGATTTCTGGTATCCTGACCTCAGCTTCGTATTTGACTTGTGATTTCTGGTATCCTGACCTTGGCTTCGTATTTGATTCGTGATTTCTGGTATCCTGACCCAGCTTTGTCTTGACTCTGAGTATTTCTGTAATCCTGACCTTTATTTATCTTGACCCTGTTTCTTGTTGTATTAATACATTAAGTCCGTCCATTCAAAGGCTTGGTAATACATCTTGCGGATTCACCTTTTGTGGGCTTACACTTTTCTGTGTGTTGGGGTAAGACTCCCGTGACAGGCAGCTCAGAACTCAGAGCACGTAGGAAACAAACTTAAAAATCTTCCCCTTTTAAAACTGGGAGAAATCTTTCCTCCCCACTCCCATCCTCGCCGGTCCACAGTGCATGCATGCTCAGAATGCATACATGCGCTCTGAACTGGCAAATTGGTCCAATCACAGGCTTTTCCATGAGTAATCGCTGCTTCCTAGTAATCCTTGAGTACCATAAGCACTGCACTAGACCATAACCACCGTAAACCCCACAAACCGCCGCAGCTTGGTTGGGTCCTCGCTGTCCTCCACCCACCCTGGACCCAAGAACAGGATCCAGCATCCAGTGGATAGACCTCTCCTAGTCCAGAGAGCGAAGCAGGCTGCTCTTACAAGAGCAATCGTTGTGATGCAAGGGAGTATAGTGATTATAGCAATCCCCAGCGTGAATATAGCTCTCGAATCCCCCATACAGGAGCCTAGACTTCATGAAGGGTAAAACGGAATCTGTTAAATGGCAGCCACAACTTGCCTTATATGCAGGTCCCCATGCAAGGGGCACTCCCCCCTGGATGTGAGAGTAGACTATAGTAAAAACATATACACGATTACATTGGCTTTCAGGTCCAGGACACTCCCATACAAAATAGGTCAATCCATTCCCTATGCCTGGGAGATAATTGAGTCAAGCACTGTATTACTCAATTACCTCCAGGCACAAAAAAACACAAATTTTTACAAAAAAACTAAAATACCCTAAAACATACAAAATCCCCACAAAAGTTACATCCCCTAATAGCCCTGATTTGGGTGACCAACATATCCAAAAATCACCCAGATCAGTTCAGGGGTTCAAAACAGTTCCAGAGAATCAGGGCTAGAGGTCGGTCTAGTTCAGTAGTTTAAAAACGAACAAACTACCGAACAGAGTCGATAGTCTTAACCTGAAGCTTGATCCCCTTGTTAGTAGGAACATTTCCACCGAACAGCACCTTTCTAGGTGTTGTAGAACCGAAAGCAGGTGATGCTGGAAGTCCAGCAGTGTTCGGGAGTTTCTGTGTCCGTTTTCAGTTCCATGAGATTCATGCCCAAACACCGCTGCCTGCTTTCATGCGAACAAGATGGCTGCCACCTCCTAGTTGTCCATAGGAATTGCAGCCACCCAGACGAACACTTAGAACACTGTGGTGGAAATTGCTACAAAGTAGGCTTAACAAGCTCCAGGTTGGTCTCCGGTTCGTGCGGCTGTTCGGTTCCTGAATCAAATCTAAACTCCTATGAACCAAGTCTGTTCACATAGTTTTTTTTTTTTTTTTTTTATAATTCTTTATTTTTGCTGTGCTCAGTTGACAGATAGGCCTACATCGCCACGACAGCAAAGGCAGGCTACGTAAACACATATCAAAATGGTGTAGCAGTCGAGATTATTTGCATAGTTCACATAGTTTTTAAAGATCCCATAGTCTTTTGGTAAGAGGCTGGCCAGCAGGCCCCTCCAAACACCCGTGACGAGGTCAGTTCGTCACAGTACTTATAAATATTAAACACAGAGGAGATAATTGGAAAGCAGAGATACTGCTACATTTTACAAGTATTAAAGGGTACATTATTCTATTGTATTTATATTACAAGCATATACATTAATCTTATAAACGCTGCTGTATATTATGATAGTGGATTATTAAGTTTTTATATGTCTATATTTATTTATATTCAATAAAATATTTTAAAAGAGAAAACGTTATGGCTTCCAAAACAAACAATCCATATTTTTGTTTTTGTTTTCTCAATTATTTATATATTTTAAACAGAGAAACTCTTACCAACTACATAATATTTTTGCTAAAGATAACTGTATGGTCAGCCCTGTTAAATTATATGCTTTAAGACTTTATAGTGGTAAATAGGAGTACCAGTGGATACTGTTTTACTTCTTACCTGGGATCCACCAGGTCCACTCTTTGCCTCTTGCTGCCAGAAAGCTATCTTTGCTCAGCTGAGCTCAGTGACAACGGGATTAGCTCATTGCCTGAGAGCAATCAGCAGATGCCATCAGTCAATGAGCTTGTCCTGAACTGCTGGATTTAGCTGTAGAGTTGATAGTGCTTGGAGTGTTCCTTTAACACAGAAACAGTCTACACCATTTTCAAAATGTGAAGATGGTAGTGACAAATACCAAAAACCGCACTGGCACGCTGTGTTAAATAACAGATGTATTGCCTGTTATTTTTTCACAACACAAAACTCATCATGGCCCTAACAGCACAAGGAACCTGCCAAGTTCAATTGCAGCCATGTTCATTTTGCTGAATAAACAAGATGATAATTGTTGGATATTGATTCTTCGAGTGAACTCTTAGTAAAAAACAGTAAATACCAATTGATCATGGGGCTCATAAAGTGCTGCATATGGTGCACACTAGTGTATTGAAAAGGATTTTATTTTTAATTACACTTGCTCTTTGAACAATCCTGAAAATAAATAATTCAAAATTACCTTGACAAGACTTTACACAAGGAGGTTTATAAACAAAATGCTTGCATAGTCATTTTCTTACCGATAATAGCTATGTCTCCTGAATCAGAATCTACTGTGGACACTTGAAATAGTATAGAAGTGGTAACTTTAAGAATTTCACCTTCAGCATTTAGTGTCTGATAGAATTTAAACTCTGGATTTCTTGCTGAACTGTTCATCTCTGGACATGCAACAACTGCTGGGACTGATTTACCAGAATTGACTATTTGTCCTGTAACCTACAGACAATCAATACAAACATACAGCAGATTAGATATTTTTCCTATTGCTTACTGCTGGAACATATGTAGACACAAAAGGGCTGGGAGATAAAGAGACAAGGTGCTGTGGGAAGAGACACACAGAGGGGCTGGGAAGGGAAAGAAAGAGCATAGGCGTGCGCACGGCCCGCCCCGCGGCCCGCGCTATGTGCGCTATGTGCGCTATGTGCCTCCATGGGCCCATGAGGGCAGGAGAGGACCCGGGGAGCTCTAGCCAGCAGCTCCGCAGGGCTCCTCTTGCGAATTCGGAGCATTTTTTGCTGCGGCAAAGCTCAGATCTCGCGAGAGTGAACTCTAGCCCCGCAGGCTAGAGTTCACTCACCACTGGACCACGAGGGATTCAGCAGCACGGTCTCCCCTGCCTACAAAAGGAAAGAAGGGAGGGGGCCTATAAACTAAATAAACCCTCCACCCCCACACAATACACACAAACAGCACACACACACACACACACACACACACACACATACAGCACCCTCACACACACTAACAGCAACCTCACACCAACAGCACCCTCACACATACAGCACCCACACACATCACCGTTACACATACACACACAGCACACATACACACTAACAGCAACCTCACACATACAGCACCCTCACACACACTAACAGCACCCTCACACTAATAGCACCCTCACACATACAGCACCCACACACATCACCCTTACACATACACATACACACACAACACACATACACACTAACAGCAACCTCACACACACAGCACCCTTACACACACAGCACCCTTACACACATACAGCACCCTCCCACACAGTAACAGCACCCTCACACACAGTAACAGCACCCTCACACTAACAGCACCTTCACACTAACAGCCCCCTCACACATACAGCACACACATACAGCACCCACACACATCACCCTTACACATACACACACAGCACACATACACACTAACAGTAACCTCACACACACTAACAGCACCCTCACACTAACATCACCCTCACACTAACAGCACCCACACACATACAGCACCCACACACAACACACATACACACTAACAGCAACCTCACACATACAGCACCCTCACACACACAGCACCCTTACACACACAGCACCCTTACATACACACACTTACAGCACCCTCACACACACACAGCACCCTTACATACACACACTAACAGCACCCTCCCTCACACACACACAGCACCCTTACATACACACACAGCCCCCCTAAACACACCCAGCACCCCCACACCCCCACACAGCAGTGTATGTGTAGCAGTGTGTATATATATATAAATGCTGCGTGTGTGTTTGTGCTTTAGGGTGCACACCCTTATGCAATAGGCTGCACACGCCTATGAGAAAGAGACACACAAAAGAGGCTGTGGAGAGAAAGAGACACACGTGTGCTGGGGGCTAGGTGGGACACAGAGGGGTTGCAAGGAAAAAGAAACAAGGTCCTTGTGGGGGGGGGGGAGACACAGAGGAGCTGGGAGGATAAAGAGACATGGATGGCATAGGGAAGGGGAGAAATAGATACACAAAAGGGGATGCAGAAGAGGCACACAGAGGGGATGGCGAAGGGAAGAAAGACACAAAAGGTCTGGGGGAGGTAAAGTGACACACAGAAAGGCTGGAGAAGGGGAGAAAGAGACACTTAAAGGGGCTGGGGTAGAAAGAGGCACAAAGAGGCTGGGAAAAATACACACAAAACGGCTGGGGGAGTAAGAGACACACATAAAGGCTGAGGTAGAAAGAGACACACAAAGGGGCTGGAGGGGAGTAAGATAAACACAAAGGGTGTGTGTGTGTAAAAGACACATAAAGGGAAAAATGGGGGGATACGATATACTAAAGATGAGTGTAAGAAAAAAAGGGGGGTAAGACATTCAAAAGCGAGGATAAAAATACAAAAGGGGGTAAGAAATTCAAGAGGGTGATTAAGTGACACACAGGTGAAGATGCAATTTGTGGAGGAGGGGTGAAGGGGAGGGCAGTAAAATTCATCTATGCTTGTGTAGCCAAAGATCCTTGCACTGGCCCTGATTACAGGGAAGGGTGTAATAACTGGATCATAGAAAATAACTGACAGGCCACAAAGAAATAAAGGCAATAAATTAAGGGAAAGCTTGAGGGGGACAGTAGTAGAGGTAGAAAAATAAACAAAATAATAAAATAAATAAAAGTATGTGAATTTATAGATAATGCTAATTGTTTAATGTTATTACTCACCTTTATAACACTGGCATTGTCTGGAATGTAATGTAAAGCATCTATGTATAAATCAAAGGACTGTTCTACAGTTGTTGGAGTCGGCAACAGGGTGGAATCATTATGTTGAACCCAAAATGGCAGAGACAAAGGTTCTTCTTCATTTCTAAATATAGATACACAAACAGGTAATGAAAAACTGAAAATTGAAAACTCTTTTCTGAAACACACTCAATAACTTGCAAAGTTCAGGCACTAAACAGACATTAGAAGAGGAAATGCAAAATATTCATGTACATTAACAAAGAGGATATCTTAACAAACACAGCTGAGAATCTGAGTTGGTGTGGATGACATAGGAATAGATTCAAATAGGATGTATATGAGAAGTTTCTATTAGTTCTCTATAAGCTGTGAAAAAAATACATTTATATATTTTTTTGTAAAATAGAATATTGAAGCCAGGAAACAGAAGTGGATAGTTACATACATTATGAACAGAGTTGAGCATGTTTATGTGTATGTTTAAAGGACCACTATAGGCACCCAGACCACTTCAGCTTAATGAAGTGGTCTGGGTGCCAGGTCCATCTAGGTTTAACCCAGAGAACTGCTATGTTTACCTATGGGTTAATCCAGCCTCTAGTGGCTGTCTCCCCTTCCTATGCCTGTTGGCGAGCGGCGTCCTCACAGCCTCGGACGCCGCTCGCATCCTCCTTCTCGTCTCCCGGCGGCAGCGTGTATAACGCTGCACGCTGGGAGACCGTGCATTTATGCAAATGCCGGGGTCAGCCACGTGACCCGGCGTTAAAGTCACAGTATGACAATCACAGTGGGAGGTATAGATATCTCCCACGTGTGATTGTTAATTCTGATTGGAAGTTATCCAATCAGAATTAACCACAGGGTTTAAATACTTACCTTTCCTGTCCCTCAGTGCCCTGTTGTGGTCTTTGGTTACCTGTATTGCTGTTTGCTTGTGTTTCTCTCTGGTTACCGATTATTTGGCTTGTTCCTCCGACTCTCCTGTATTCTCCATCCCTTTCACCTCAGCTTGTTTCACGTTCTCCTGTTTTCTGTCTCCCCTTACTCGGCTTGTCTCCTGACTATTCTTGTTGTGCTTAACCCGGCCATTCTAAGGACCGGTATTGCACCTTTTCCTCTCTGTGACCTGTTAGCGTGTTAGGTTCCCCGAATCGTGACAGTGGTACCACCAGAGTGCCCAACGCCCCTATCGATATCTGATGCCACGGTGCCGTAGCTGTCGGGTGATTGGCATGAACCTTCTCCATCTGTGTTGTGAATGGTAGGTCGTCAAAAACTTTGATATGGTAATTATCCACGTTTGTCCATAATTGCAGCTTTAACCAAAACATACCAGGTAATGGCAATAAAGTCCCTGAGGGCATCTGCAGGGATGGCCGGAGCCTTCTGAATTCTTAATGCCGCTGTGTTGATTTATTTATTTATTTGCTCAGATCAGATCAAGTACAGCTGGATCAGTGCCTTATGCAAGGTAGACTATGGAGGACACTATCAACCCTTAATACTGGACACTATCATTTTATTGTATTTTAACTGCTTGTATATTTTTTAAACAATGTATCTTTAACCACTATTTCTTTGTCATTGTAACATACCTGGGGGTGCTTGTTCTTTACTATATGTGTGTATAAGTTTGTGTGTATATATATATATATATATATATATATATATATATATATATATATATATATAGATAGATATAGATAGAAAGAGAGATAAATTCAAAGTGATGGTCCGCACTCGCAGTCTCCTTAAAACATAACTTTTATTTGTTTACATAAAAGTTGTCGCCCTCACCCCCCCCCTTCCCCACCCCAGGTCATCCCAGGCTATTTATTGAACACTTTTCTTCCTGGCTACCCCACTTTCTCTCCTCTAGCACTCCCTCCCTCATACTTGGGGACTTTAACATCCCAATCAACAACCTCAACTGCCCTGATGCCTCCGTCTGCTCTCTGTAACCTCCTCCTTTGGCCTCACGCAGTTGTCTACTTCAGCAACCCATACAGCAGGAAACACTCTTGATCTCATCTTTACCAATCTCTGCACCACCTCTAATCGCTCCACTGCTCTATTTCCTTTGTCTGACCACCATCTGCTAACATTTGACATCAGCATACCCCGTACCCAATCTCACCACCCTCAACTCTCCAATCTCGCAGAAACCTCAACAGCCTTGATCTCCAGCATTTTTCCACCAAACTCTCCTTTAACCCAGCTCAAATCTAACTTGCCCTAATTCTGCAACAGCTTCTCCGCATTCTCCATAATTTTGGTCTACGGATACTGCTCTCTCCTGGAGCCCCTCCTACATCTCACAGCACTCTTTCAGTGTTTCTTTCTCTGACTCTGCCTCTTCCCCCCAACCACTCTCTGTTGACGTCCCCCAAGGTTCTGTCCTTGGTCCCCTACTGTTCTCTATCTATACCGCCGTTATTATTTCTATGCGGATGACACGCAAATCTACCTGTCCTCTCCTGATCTCTCTCCTCCCATCTTGACTTGTGTCTCTGACGGCCTTTCTGCGATTTCCAACAGGATGGCTGCTCACTTCCTTAAACTCAACCTGTCCAAAAAAGAACTTCTGGTCTTTCCTCCCTCAAGTGTTACCACTTCCATGACTGTCTCCCTCCAAGTCAACGGCGCTACCATCACCTCTACCTCGCAGGCTCGCTGCCTGGGTGTTCTTTTTGACTCCAAGCTCTCCTTCACCCCTCATGTCCAATCAATCGCCAAATCCTGTCGCTTCCATTTTAAAAACATAGCAGGCATCCTCCCTTATTTAATGCCAGATGCGGCTAAGGTGCTGGTCCATGCTGTTGTTCTCTCTCGCCTTGACTACTGCAATCCCCTTGTAAGTGGTCTTACGTGTTTCCAGATTGCACGCTGCAATCTATAATGAATGCGGCGGCGAGGCTCATTTTCCTGTTCGCTCGCACCTCCCACGCCTCCCTGCTCTGTCAGTCCCTGCATTGGCTTCCAGTTATATATATAGGGTTCAATTTAAAATTCTGGTGCTTGCTTACAAGTCCCTACATAATGCTGCAACAACCTACCTATCCTCCCTAATACACAAGTATGTCCCGTCGAGGCCTCTATGCTCTGCCAAAGACCTACGAATATCATCTGTCTGTACTCCCACCTCTAATGCTCGCCTCCAAGATTTCTCCAGGGCTGCACCTCCTCTGTGGAACTCCCTTCCCTTCACCGTAAGACTTTCACCTCTTCTTCAAGAAAGCACATCAATTAAACTGTTAGCAGGTTTTTATCCCTCACCCCCATGACTCCTCTCCTGCAACTGTCAAAATTACCTACTAAGCCCTCAGTGAATACTTTTCTAATAACCTACTTCCTACTTTTACCCTTTGTGTCACTATACCCCACTCCCTCTAGAATGTAAGCTCGTTGAGCAGGGCCCTCTACCTCTCTGTTCCTGTACGTCCAGTTGTCTGGTTACAATTACATGTCTGTTAGTCCACCCATTGTACAGCGCTACTGAATCTGATGGCGCTATACAGAGGCGGCTCTCTAATTAGGCGGTTTAGGCGGCCGCCTAAGGCCTCACGCTGGCTGGGGCCTCGCGGCCGCCTAAACCGCCTGAGGGCAGACTGTGTGACCGAGGACCTGACACCAGGAGGGGGCCCGGCGGCTTCGCCGATATGCCACCGGGTGCAAGGCCCCTCCTGGCAGCCCGACCAGCCATCAGACACCGGTCTGCAGCTCCGCAGTGTGCAGAGCTGCAGACCAAGTGTCTCGCGAGAACTGGCCAATCAGAGCATTGCCGTGGGTTACCCCCCACCACCCTCAGCCTCACCACCCCCACCACCCTCAGCCTCACCATCAACCCCCACCACCCTCAGCACCACCCCCCAACACCCACCACCCTCAGCCTCACCACCCCCCACCACCCTCAGCCTCATAACCCCCACAATGCTCAGCCTCACCACCCCCACCACCATAACCCTCCACCACCAGCCTCACCACCCCCACCACCCTCAGCCTCACCACCCCACCACCATCACCATCACACCCCACCACCTTCAGCCTCACCACCCCCCACCACCCTCAGCCTCACCATAACCCCCCACCCTCACCATCATCCCCACCACCCTCCCCATCACCCCCACCACCCTCACCATCACCCCCACCACCCTCACCATCACCCCTCACCACCAGCCTCACCACTCTCACCATCACCCCCACCACCCTCAGCCTCACCATCACCCCTCACCACCATCACCCCTCACCACCCTCAGCCTCACCACCCCCCACCACCCTCACCATCACCCCTCACCACCCTCAGCCTCACCACCCTCACCATAACCCCCACCCCCCCCACCACCCTCACCATCACCAGCTTCACCACCACCACCACATTCAGCCTCACCCCCCCACCACTGCTCTCAGCATCACCCCCCACCACTGCTCTCAGCATCACCCCCCACCACCCTCAGCTTCACCCCTCACCACCCTCAGCATCACCCCTCACCACCCTCAGCATCACCCCTCACCACCCTCAGTTTTAGCACCCCACCACCCTCAGCATCACCCCCCACCACCCTCAGCCTCACCACCCCACCACCCTCAGCATCCCCACCACCCTCAGCATCACCCCCCACCACCCTCAGCCTCACCCCTCCCCACCACCCTCAGCCTCACCACCCCCACCACCCTCAGCCTCACCCCCCTACCACCCTCAGCATCACCCCCCCTCACCACCCTCAGCATCACCCCTCACCATCACCCCCCCACCACCCTCCGTCACCACCCTCAACCTCACCCCCCTCACCATCACCCCCTCCCTCTCACATTACCCACCTCTCCCTCTCCCATTACCCCCTCTCCCTCTCACCATCACCCCCCTCTCCCTCTCACCATCACCCCCCCTCCCTCTCACCATCACCCCCCTCTCCCTCTCACCATCACCCCCCTCTCCCTCTCACCATCACCCCCCCTCCCTCTCACCATCACCCCCCCTCTCCCTCTCACCATCACCCCTCCTCTCCCTCTCACCATCACCCCCTCTCACCATCACCCCCCTCTCCCTCTCACCATCACCACCACACAAGCACCCCCTCTCACCATCACCCGCCTCTCCCTCTCGCCATCACCACCACACAATCACCCCCCTCTCACCATCACCCGCCTCTCCCTCTCGCCATCACCACCACACAATCACCCCCCTCTCACCATCACCCACCTCTCCCTCTCGCCATCACCCCCCCCCCCCATACACACAACACACTTCAAGCAGCTACCCCATACACATAGGGTCTCAATGTGTATATGTGACACTTTTTTGTTAGTGGGGCCTCATATTTGCGTTCGCCTAAGGCCTCATAAAGTCTAGAGCCGCCTCTGGCGCTATATAAATAATAAAACAATAATTTCCATAATATGAAAGAAAATAATTGCTCAACAAATGGTTTTCAATACAACAAAATGTGTATTTGAAATGCCAGTAATACGCCTCATTTTTAGTAGGCTGCAAGTGCCACTGTGCTCCAGTTTACAAAAATATATGTGTAAACCTAATGTAGCCATAGAGCCATGAATCATTGGACACCAGCCAATAGTCTATCATCGTTTTAACACATGTAAACATTTTTTATGGCCTCTCCTAAATCACTTAGGGAGTAAGTCCAAGAGGTCACTGACCTTAAAGATCTTGCAAGACATCTTTCGGAATGGGTTTTATTTTGACGTTAATTATCTCACAGCACAGACAGTCTGTTTAATGTGTGTAGATATTAGTCAATAAAAATGTGCATGACTATATTACATTAATTGATTATATATATTTAATACAGGTATTTTTTGTCTGAAACAGATTTTAGATGTTAAACTACAGTTTACTATAATGTCTGATGCTAAATATGACGATAACATATTTTAATTAAATAATAATCAGTAAAGATTAAATATGAGTGCTTCTTAATACTCAGGTTAGGATTCATAATTAAATCCCTGTGCGTTCTTGTTAGGTGATACAGGAATATATTTCTCATAAGACATCAATCAACTACCCACATTTGAGCAGTACTGTATTTTTTTCCTTCAGTTTTCCTTTTCTCACGCCCCTTATATCTCAATAATTATACTTTCCCCCTTTCCACTATATTTAGATTTATTATACTTTCTGACTTGTGCTGGATCTCAGTACCTTTGCTTAAGCTCTGCCCACTACTAAAAATTGCCAAAGATCATGCTACCCATGAGAGAAAAGTCTTTTTCTAATCCTTAACTAAAAATCTAAGGTGAATTTCAACAATGAATAAAAGCATGGAGAAATAGAGGGTCAAAAAAAGTATTCATTTAAAAGTAAAACCTCCAACGTGACAGTGTGCTTTGAATAGCTTACTACAGAGACACACGCTCCCCAGTGCAATGGGGACAATTTTGAAATAATAAAAAAAAAAAAAAACTATGGCTCATTGAATTAATTTCAAACGTCAAGCTAATGCTATGCATATGATTTGGGTTTTAGAAGAAAGAAAATAAATAAATAACAGAACCACTGATCAATATATTGATCATGTCCCTGTTAGACTCATACAGTATTTAAATATGAAAATTAGGTGTCAAAAAATAAATGTCATGGATTAATCAGTGAGAGGCTTGCAATTAAGCATGAAAGCTCCTACCTTTTTTCTCTTTCCAAGGTGCTTATTTTTGTTTGACGTTCGCTTGTTGGGTCATATACTGTCAGTTGAATACTTGACATGCCAGACACTAGGGATACAGATAAATGATACAAATTAAGTCATCAACATAACACATTCATGTTATAGTGGGTGATGTACTGTTTAACATACTAGTATATAACTGCAGTCATGTGACCGATACTCATGCAGGTGCAAGCGAACAGAGAGGGTCATTTGCACTACTGGAGAACAGGACTAATGATAATCAATACAGCGCAGTCAGCTGTGATTATTCTCCCATGATAGCCAGATAAACGCACCACAACAATACAAATTTGCCAAACAGCCAAACGATTAGGCTGTGTTATACAGTGACAGTTTTGTAGTATGTACGTAGTGTGTAGTAGCACTTCATAATTAGAACCACTATAATGGATTATAGGTTATCAAGAGCAAACAGCTGAAAGCCTGTAAAAATGTTTTAAAAAATAAACAATAAACCTGATTTAAACCTGGGGGTTGAATCATTTCGATTTTAATTGATATATATATATATGTGTGTGTGTGTGTGCGGGGGGGGGTGGCAGTTAACTTGTGAATGTCAGGGTGCTTGTTTACGTGTGCTGGGGAACTTGTGTGAGTGTAAATATTGCACATATGTTCATGGTGTAATTTCATTTTTTATCACCAAATTAAATGGTTATTATTTCAAATACAGTGTGTATATGTGTAAAGCATATACTTTTTGTGTGTGTGATTGTGGTCAGCTGGGTATGTTATTTAAACCTGAAATTGGTTGAAATTAGCCATTTTGTTTCATTATTAGAAAAAAATCAGGACAGACTGACAACTGTAACTGCAGATGTATGCGAGCAAGATATATTACGCTAGAGCTCATTCCCAGTTGTGTCCTTGAATACCTACCACAAGCAGCTGTTACTAAAGGAACACTATAGTCACCTAAATTACTTTAGCTAAATAAAGCAGTTTTAGTGTATAGATCATTCCCCTGCAATTTCACTGCTCAATTCACTGTTATTTAGGAGTTAAATCACTTTGTTTCTGTTTATGCAGCCCTAGCCACACCTCCCCTGGCTATGATTGACAGAGCCTGCATGCAAAAAAAAAACCTGGTTTCACTTTCAAACAGATGTAATTTACCTTAAATAATTGTATCTCAATCTCTAAATTGAACTTTAATCACATACAGGAGGCTCTTGCAGTGTCTAGCAAGCTATTAACATAGCAGGGGATAAGAAAATCTTAATTAAACAGAACTTGCAATAAAAGCCTAAATAGGGCTCTCTTTACAGGAAGTGTTTATGGAAGGCTGTGCAAGTCACATGCAGGGAGGTGTGACTAGGGTTCATAAACAAAAGGATTTAACTCCTAAATGGCAGAGGATTGAGCAGTGAGACTGCAGGGGCATGTTCTATACACCAAAACTGCTTAATTAAGCTAAAGTTGTTCAGGTGACTATAGTGTCCCTTTAACAACAGCCGGTATATATTAGTGGCCACAAATTACCAACAAGTTTTCAGCCTTAACCCTTGCTTTAAAGGACAAATTTTCACTTCTCGCTTTTTAAAAGTTTATTACATTTAACGAAACTATTTTTGTAAATCTAAATTTAGACAAGGCAAGTACAACAAAGAACAATACTCAAGCAAATCATAAAAAAGAAGGACCAGGTAACTTGGGCCTATGCAACTAAATTGCTCACAATGGAACACGAAAATCTGCACATAATAATGAAACGAAAGAAATGAGAAAACAGAAAAAATAGATGGGAAAGAGAAGAAGTGAGAACAAAGGTGGAAATTTGGGGCTAGTGGGGGGAGGGTGGGACAAAAAGGACTCAGACATAATCTAGCCAAGGAGTCCAAGTTTTATGAAAAGAGGCAAAGGTATGAAGAATAATGGCAGTTCATTTATTCATAATCATATTGCCATTGATCTTAATGGCTACCCTATTCAAAAGGGGAGGAGAGACATGCAACCAAGATCCAACGAGGGCTGTCAGCGCAGCTAAAGCAATCTTGAACAGCTTATTTAAGCTTATTTTCATGTGTTCATAAAGTTTCATTTGGCTAAGATAGCAAAAAGGACCATAGGTCAAACAGGATAGGCTTATTCAGAAATCATTCACACAGCATATGGACCCCTGACCAGAAGGAGGCAACCTAAGGGCACTTCCACTACATGTAAATGTATTTTCCTTTGACCACACATTTCCAACACAATTTTGGAGAATTAATATGTCCCATGCGGCAGAGGGAGTTGCCAACTATCTAAGGAAAGTTTCATAACTCTGATCCTGTAAGGTTACAACAACCTTAGCAGTGTCCTCCAAGATGTAAGGCCTGTCCTTTCCATCAAGTTCCCCCAAGTTAGCAGTCCATTTAGCAATATAAGAAAGGTCTTTCCAATCCAGCACATGGGTCAGAGAGGTATTTAGCATAGATATCATAACTTTAGGCTGTATTTCTAGCAAACAGAGTGATTCAAAGGAGGCAAACAGGCATCGGGCAACTAAGATCATGTTTGAAAACTGGACAAAACTAAGAATTTGGAGGAATCAAAATAAATCTTTAGGAGTTAGTGAGATTCAGGATGAAAATTTGTCAAAGGTGATCATTTTACTGTCAGGATAGAGATCAAAACAGTGATTTCCTTTAAAATATTCACATTTTAGAAAATATCATTAAGTTTCATTTAATATAAGAACCCAGGGTTAAAGATAGACTCTCCCAGGTTAGAACCAGATTATCCAGACAGAAGGTGCCCAACACCCCGAACACAGGTACACAAATTAGATAAGGGGAATTGCAACGGAACGGATGAGGGGAAGTGGGGAAGCTGGCAAAAGTATTGAACCACGACCTACTGAAAATGAGACCTGCGAGCCCACAGGATTAGGATGTCAAGTTAAATGAATGGATATATAATATTACGCATGAGGCCTGCGTGTCTCCTCACCGACTTTGCATGCTTATACACATCTGCATTGTTGTCAATAAAAATCATATTTACAATAAGTTTCATTTAATATAATTATATTTTAAAAAATGAGAAGCGAAGATAACAGTTGTCCTTTGTCTGCTTGCTAATCTCTATCACAACTAATACAAATAACCACAAATCACTAACTGTTGAGAAGAAAGAAAAAAAATGCATAAAACAATATATTGTCATAGAAAATACAACAAAACTTTTATTAACTCTTTCAGATACACAGATGGGAGTTGTGCAATGCTCTGGTCTCCATTGTAGCAGTGAAAGCCACATAAAAACAAAACAAAAACAAAAAAACTACTTATAATTATTTACAAAAATTAAACAAAAAAAAATGTGCACACATTTTACAATGTTACAATGTTACAATGTCTTTCTTAACTCTCTAATTTCAATTTTCATTTACAATATATTTTTATTTCTGTTAAAACCCATCATTTTTAACCAACCAATAAGTACACCCACATGTTCTCATAGAAGTATATTTACCAAACTGGCTCACATGTATAACAGTTCAATATATGCATTAATCACAGCTTGTATTACACTTAATAGTGCATTTATTTTAATTACACAATCTGTTGATACCTGGAGTGCTCTCATCAGTGCTATCTGGATCCTCACCAGGATGTAATGACAGAAAAAATGAGGATTCCTGCGGTTTCCATACTTTAAAAATGTTGCTTGTTTCCTGCTTAAAAGCTTTCACTTTAGTCCATCCAAGTGGTAATACATCTAAAAAAACATTTATGTTTAACATTTTGTTATAATACCAGCTAATGCAGAATTAATTATTTGTCACACAATATAATCAGTCTGCTTTCTCAAAATTGAAAAATAACTGTACATAAATCAAATCTTATATTACTTACATTTATAGTAATATCACAGTGTTCATAGAATCAGGTAGCAAAGCAGATGTGCATTGACGGAAAAACAAATAGCTCATAGCAGTGGGATAGTGAGTCTGAGATGTACACTACTTTTGCACTTTTTGTTACTGAGAATAGAGCAATGAAGGGTATCCAATCTTTTTGTGAGTAATCTATCCATTTTATACAAAATAAACAAGGAATGTATACACGAGAAATCATGCTTGAATTTTTTCTGAATATTGAAAGATATGGAAAATACATCCTAAACAAAATCTTTTTTTTGTGCAAAAACATGTCTTCTGCGCAAAAGAGACATTGTGATACATATATATAAGCCCATTGCTTTATTGCTCCTTGTTCCATACCTGTCCTCTGGTGCGGAGGACTCAAGCGAGTATAAGCCTTAAAGGACCACTGTAGGCACCCAGACCACTTCAGCTTAATGAAGTAGTCTGGGTGCCAGGTCCAGCTAGGTTTAACCCTTGTTGCTGTAAACATAGCAGTTTCAGAGAAACTGCTATGTTTACCTATGGGTTAATCCAGCCTCTAGTGGCTGTCTCATTGGCAGCCGCTAGAGGCACTTCCGCGCTTCTCACTGTGATTTTCACAGTGAGAAGACGCCAGCGTCCATAGGAAAGCATTGATAATGCTTTCCTATGAACTGACTGAATGCGCGCGCGGCTCTTGTCACGCATGCGCATTCAGCCGGTGACGGAAGAAGAGGGAGGAGAGTCCCCAGCGCCGGAAAAAAGGTAAGGGATTAACCCTTTCCTCCCCTTTCAGCAACACGGGAGTGGGATCCTGAGGGTGGGGGCACCCTCAGGGCACTATGGTGCCAGGAAAGCGAGTACCGTATATACTCGAGTATAAGCCGAGTTTTTCAGCACATTTTTTGTGCTGAAAAACCCCAACTCGGCTTATACTCGAGTCAGAGTCTGTATTATGGCAATTTGCATTGCCATAATACAGACAGGGGGAGAGGGGGGCTGGCAGAGCTGTACTTACCTTTCCTGCAGCTCCTGTCAGCTCTCTCCTCCTCCGCGCCGTCCGTTCAGCACCTCGGTCAGCACCTCGGTCAGCTCCCAGTGTAAGTCTCGCGAGAGCCGCGGCTCTCGCGAGACTTACACTGGGAGCTGACAGAGGGAGCTGCACAGACCGCGCGGAGGAGGAGAGAGCTTACAGGAGCTGCAGGAAAGGTAAGTACAGCACTGCCAGCCCCCCCTCTCCCCCCACTGAACTACCAATGACACTGGACCACCAGGGAAGGAGCCCCCCTCCCTGCTATGTATCAAGCAGGGAGGGGGGACGAAAAAAAATATAATAAAAAATAAATAAAATTTATAATAATTCCATTAAATAATAAATAATAATAATAAAAAATATATAATAATATTAAAAAATAAAATAATTAATAATATATCAAAATGCCCACCCCCACCAACACATACACAAACACACACTTCATTCATATACACACACTGCACTCACACACACACACTGCACTCACACACACACTGCACTCATACACACACTGCACTCATACACACACACACTGTACTCACACTGCACTCATACACACACACTGCACTCATATACACACACTGCATTCATACACGCATTGCACTCATTATATACACACACTGTAAATACTGTAAATAAATATTCAATTAATATAATTTTTTTAGGATCTAATTTTATTTAGAAATTTACCAGTAGCTGCTGCATTTCCCACCCTAGTCTTATACTCGAGTCAATAAGTTTTCCCAGTTTTTGGTGGTAAAATTAGGGGCCTCGGCTTATATTCGGGTCGGCTTATACTCGAGTATATACGGTATGTATAGTGGTCCTTTAATTATTATGTGGAAGACATCAACATGATCCGTGTTTCTTCTAGCATACATCTCTCATTTGCAACTTGTTCATTTAGCTCTATGGCAAGGTCTGATTCAACAACACCTCACTTCTAGATATGAGTTACCGTATATACTCGAGTATAAGTCGAGTTTTTACGCACATTTAATAATAATAAAATAAAAATAAAATATTAATATAACAAAAAATAAATATTACAATAATAATAATAATTAAAAAATAAAAATAAAAATGCCCACCCCCCCACCAAGGCTCTGCATCACATACACAAACACACACACTGCATTCATACACACACACACTGCATTTATACACACACACACACTGCATTCATTATATACACACACTGTAAATAAATATTTAATTAATATAATTTTTTGGAGATATAATTTTATTTAGAAATTTACCAGTAGCTGCTGCATTTCCCACCCTAGTCTTATACTCGAGTCAATACGTTTTCCCATTTTTTGGGGGTAAAATTAGGGGTCTCGACTTATATTCAAGTCCGCTTATACTCGAGTATATACGGTATTTAACGAGCCTGCTAAAAAATAAGTTCATAAAACTAAAATGTAATAATTTGTATCTGTCCATTTCTAATGAGAGGGAATTTATTTGTCAAGCTACATACACAACTATATAACAGATAGCATTATGCAGCAGGCTATAAATTACACAGATTTAGAGGGGTAATAAATAACATCGACAACCTTCACTAAATGTTACCCTTCTCCAACCATAATATTTTGTTATAATAGATGGCCTCTGCTTGTTTAGTAATCATTACAGGGTTATTTACAGTGAGGGGAAAAAAGTATTTGATCCCCTGCTGGTTTTGAACGCTTGTCCACTGGCAAAGAAATGATCAGTCGATAATTTTAATGGTAGGTGTCAGGGGCGGACTGAGAACCCTCAGGGCCCCCGGGCAAAATAAATCAAGGGCCCCCTTACAGGCCCCACCCATACTCCGCAGCAAGTGCCACCCATGTCCCGCCTCCATGCACCGCCTCCAGCCACACCCTACACAATCTTTAGACACAAGGAACAAAAGTGCAATAATCCCTTCAAGGCCCCAGTAGAGACTACAATTGAGGGCTAATGGGCCATGGAGGGGGGTCTTTCTAGCAGAGGCTATCTCAGTGTCCTTTAGAGAGTGTGTTAGAAAGAATACCCTCCAGGCCCTAGTAGAGACTACAATGGAGTCTAATAGGCTTGGAAGGGGGTCTTTCTAACAGAGGCCATCTCAGTGTCCCTGCTGGAAACAGTCGCCTCCAGAACCCAGTAGAGACTACAATTGAGGGCTAATGGGCCATGGAGGGGGGGGGAGCATTTTAGCAGAGGCTATCTCAGTGTCCTTTAGAGAGTGTGTTAGAAAGAATTTCCTCCAGGTCCCATTAGAGACTACAATGGAGTCTAATGGGGCCTGGAGGGGGGTCTCTCCAACACTCTGGTTCCTATTCACAATATAGCAACACAACATAGCTCGCTGATACCTAGGCCAAGTTGGCTCCTCTTACCTTAATTACTGTTGCTGGCTGGCAGTCTGTGGGCTTGCTGGAAGGCTGTGGGCTTACTGGCTGCGGCTGGCAGGCTGTGGGCTTGCTGGCAGGCTGTGGGCTTGCTGGCTGCGGCTGGCAGGCTGTTGGCTTGCTGGCTGCGGCTGGCAGGCTGTGGCTTGCTGGCTGTGGCTTGCTGGCTGGCAGGCTGTGGCTTGCTGGCTGCGGTTGGCAGGCTGTGGGTTTGCTGGCTTTAAGCCTAACTGGTGGCCTGTGGGCTGGCTGGCTGGCTACTGGCCAGCCTGTGGGCTGGCTGGCTGGCTGGCCGGCCTGTGGGCTGGCTGGCTTGCTGGCTACTGGGGCACTCGTAGATTATTTAAAGAAATAATCCATGCACAATAGCCACTACTGCTCTTTGTAGTCGTTATGGTGCC